>NW_027362772.1:309108028-309822656 GCF_046119375.1 Phyllobates terribilis
CCCGGCACAGGACCCCATATAGAGTATTGCTGGGTTAAAAGGTCTCTCCATGTGCTGCGCAATCTATTGTTACCAGTTATCAGCCATCTGAGACCATGGACATGTAGTATTGTGTGACCGGAAGTAGAGAAACCGCCATGATCACCACTTTGTCACATATCTCCAATACTGTCCGTCCGTGACTAATATCTGCCGCTCTACTTATATTGCTGCTGTCTGTTTAGAAGCTGCAGACTTAATAGATGTGTCCCCTTTAAATCCTGCAGCTTCATCACTATAGGTGCACATGGCTCCTCCTGGGTTTATATTTCAGGTTGCGTTCACATGTTGCGTTTTCGCTCACGATTACCTATAGAAGCCTGTATGATGGTATGCCGGGGCGTTATAACAGCGAGGATCGCCGCCTTCGCCTCACGTGCGTCCACACTGAGAACTTTCTATTTTTGGGCAGATTGGATTACACACATCTATTATTTATTGGATGCAGATTCTATTACCGCACCAGAGGGAAGCGCCGCGTGTCAAGTCGTGCAGCGTGAAAACCGCAGATACGTGGCGGTGTGATGGCCGATCAGCTTCACAGATTGAATCAACTCCAATACAATACCGTATAATATGACACAATGTAGTGCAGCACATAAAGCATAAAACAGTGCAATAAAACAGTTTGTAAAATCTAGCATGGAAAATAACAAAATCTAAGTCTATGTTCACACATCATGTTTTTTTTTCAGCGTTTTTTACTGCAGATTTTTATGCGCATTTTGCAGTACCAGCAAAGTCTATGAGAAACCAGAATTCTCTGTTCACACATCATGTTTTTTTTTTGTTCAGTATTTTGTGCTTTGGTTGAGTTTTTGCATGTCACTTCTTTCAGCGTTTTTGATGACAAAATAGTATGGGGTTTCTTTTTTTCACAGACCTTTATGTACATGCATAAAAAGCGACAGAAGGACAATGAAAAAAACGCTGAAAAAACGCATCAAAAAAGCACCAAAACTGCAAGAAAAATCTGCAGCAAACCTCCCTTGAGAGATCAGGTTTTGCTGCAGATTTGTGACGCAAAAAAACATGATGTGTGAACATAGCCTAATAGTAGGATGAATACTGAGTGCATGAAATGTGAGAGTGTAACAGAGTGTGGGACACATAATACTGACATAAGACGTACAGTGTATACAACGTATCATCAAACACCAGAGGAGGCTCAGGACCGGTGACGGGGGTGACGTTTGCCTTCTCCGGGGTCACTGCTGGGGTTTCTGCACTTTGAGGTTTCTCCTTCGTCATCCTCTTTTATTCCTTCTCTCTGATGTCCCCTCCGATGACTCCGCCACCAACAACATATTGTCATCCAGACCTGAAATACACGGCCATAATAACATTCACTACAGAAACTTAGATACAGCGGCTGAGCAGACCATATCGCACATGATAGGCTTAGATACAGCAGGTCGGCAGCCGGTATGGCGTAGGATAGGGTTAGATACATCAGATGGCACGGTTTACGAAAGGAGTAAATACGGCAGACAGCACCACACAGGATAGGATTAGATACATGAGCTGAACAGATGGTACCACACAGGATAGGATTAGATACATGAGCTGAACAGATGGTACCACACAGGATAGGATTAGATACAGCTGATGGCACCACACAGGATAGCATTAGATATGGCAGATGGCACCATCCAGGATAGGATTAGATACAGCTGATGGCACCACACAGGATAGCATTAGATATGGCAGATGGCACCATCCAGGATAGGATTAGATACAGCAGATGGCACCTCACAGGATAGGATTAGACATGACAGATGGCTCCATCCAGGATAGGATTAGATACAGCAGATGGCACTTCACAGGATAGGATTAGATACAGGAGCTCAGCAGATAGCACGGAGAAGAATAGGATTAGATACAGCAGAAGTCATGGCATAGGATAGGATTAGATACATCAGATGGCACAACGTTGGATCAATTAAAATAGGCAGACAGATAGTATTAGATACAGGAGCTCAGCAGATGGCACTGTGCAGGATTTGATTAGATACAGCTGATGGTACCACACAGGATAGGATTAGATATGGCAGATGACACTTCACAAGATAGGATTAGATACAGGAGCTCAGCAGATAGCATGGAGAAGAACAGGATTAGATACAGCAGAAGGCATGGCGTAGGATAGGATTAGATACGGCAGATGGCACCACCCAGGATAGGATTAGATACAGCAGATGGCACTTCACAAGATAGGATTAGATACAGGAGCTCAGCAGATAGCATGGAGAAGAACAGGATTAGATACAGCAGAAGGCTTGGCGTAGGATAGGATTAGATACGGCAGATGGCACCACCCAGGATAGGATTAGATACAGCAGATGGCACCTCACAGGATAGGATATTACATGAGCAGACAGTATTGCTGTGTGGTTCTCGTAGCCGGTATCACACGATCAGCCTAGATACACTGATGGTTATATGATAAGTAATATCTTCATGTCCTATCAGATGCTCCTCAGTGTCTCTCTACAGATGTTATACTGGGGAGGCCCTGGTACAATGGTTGGCGCTGGGGGGGGCAGTGCCCTCTTTATAGAGCTGTGTGCCAGACCGGGTCATATGTGATCCTTACAGACCAAAATGTGGAGAAGGAGTAAGTTGGGTTATTATCATACAGAATTGCAGCCCTGCCGTATGGACACCTGCAAATCCCTTACCCCAGATGCCCCGGATGACGTCAATCCTATTAATGGGTACTGGCGTATCAAATATTATCCTGCTGTCGTGTGCAAGAGCCACTTGCCAGATTATCATACTTTCCGGGTTATCGGACGTGGTTGTTCGGATTCAGTAGCTATGGGGTGCTTTGGGGCGCAGCACGACACTACGCAGCACAAGCTGTTAGTACCCGCTGCAGAACATTCAGACCAGCACATGAATGTCGCCCCCTATGTCTGGGGCACGGGTCACAGAGAGTGCGGCAGACGCAGAATGTAATAACCACTCACTGCTCGTGTGATATGTCGCAGTTTGCTCTCGGAGACATTTCTCAGCTTTTACTGATGATATATGGGATACAACAGGTCGTCTGCCTCCTCCGCTGCGGTTTGGATATTCGCACTTTTCGCTGCCCCTCGGGCGTCTCTATGGGAATTGTATTCATTGCACGTTCGCCGCCGCCATATCTGTAAGAGAGGAGCGAGGTGTAAGATGGCGGCGACTCCTGGAGAGTCACAAAAACACAGGACTGTAGACTTCTGAGGTCACCGCTCGCTGGCTCTGATCTCTGCGCTATAACCCCCCCAGATGCTATGGTCAATAGTGACCGCAGCAGATGAGGGGTTAAGGGGCAGAACAGAATACGGAGCGGTGTCTGTAGGATTGTCATAGCATTAGCTGGCATAAGGATTCCCTAGCGTTTTTTGGCCAATTTACGTGTGGAAAAAACACACTAAAAACGCACAGTATGCACATAGCCTAAGAGTCAGGGATGTAGTATGACCGCTGCCTCCCTCTCAGAGCATGCTGAGAGTTGTAGTTTCACAACAGTGGGAGCCCTCCATATTTAGTGATCTCCGCGTCTCATCTCTGTGGTCACATTTTAGATGTGGAAACATGGCTAACGGTTTACAGAGCAGGCGGACCTTGTACCGACACAAACGCTCCACCCTAACAACCGCATCCTACTGGAGAAAAATCAGGAACCCTTTATTTCCCCGTAACCGTTTCCTCCAGAATAAAAAAAAAATCATGGCTGCTTTTTTTTCCAGAACTTGCGCCACTCCCGTCCTCAGGTTGTGTGTGGTATTGCAACTTCACTCCATAAAAGTGAATAGGAACAGACTGTGATAGCAGACATAACCAGTGGACTGGAAGGGCCCTGCTTCTGGAAGGAAGGGGCCATGTTTTATGACCTATAACGCCATGTGGGGAGGTTGTAGCCGTCACTATGGGGGGCGCTAATCTGTATCAGGGGGCGCGGTTCAATGTTTGAGGGTGGAGTTTTACTTATTAAAACTAAGCGACCAATGAGATGACTACTTTCATTTTTAAACCTGCTGGCAGAATCTAGTTGCTATGGGCAACACCCAAGTTTCTTGCTCTGTTTTGGTCTTTGTAATGGAGATGTATTGGTGTTTCCATAGCAACCAATCGATTTCGGCCTTTATGGTCCCTCCTGAGGCGGTAATCTGACCGGCTGCTATGGGGAACGGCACGTTTTCTTGATTGTAGCCATTTTTTCTTGGGGAATTTATATGGAATATTAGAAAGAAAAAATGGTGGCGCTGTCCATAGCAACCAGTCAGTAACGTGGTTGCTAGGCAGAGGCATAAGTTGAAGGCCCCAAGTATCGCAATGTGTAATATGCTTTTCTCTATGAGCCACAGGGAGCTTTTGGGCCCCTCTAGACCCCAGGGCCCGGGTGTGACGACAGCCCCTCCACTCACTATGGCTATGTCCCTGTTGCTAGGGGCAACGGTGTATGTATTATAGGAATGTCCGCCCTTGTCATATAACGGTCCGTGCGGCCTCTCACCCTGGTTTCCTTGATAAATGCAGATAAGAAGTCCCCGGACCCCCGCCCCTCACACACGGCCTCCATCTTGTCCTCTTGAGTTCTTCACAATCCCCTAACGACACATATGGCCACATGTCGCAGCTAAGAAAGTCAATACTAGTCAGCGACCGTCTGAAATCAGGTCAGCAGTGATCTTACCGCTAATTCCCGGATAATGTGATCTCACAAGACGGCAGCTGCCCGTCCATTTATAGCTAAAGAGTGGGGGGGGGGGGTTAAACAACATGGCCGTCATGTCCGCTCATATAACGGAGCGTCCCCTAGCTTTCCAGAATATTCCGCATTAGCAATATCCGCCTCTTCATGTAGCGATCCCTCACCTGAGGCGGATCTGATGTTTGGGGTTCAGTCACTGCCGCGGGCAGGTACTGGCGGCCATATTGTCACCCAGCTTTCCCAGGATCGTCCTGATAGAATTGCAGCAGCTTCTGGCGTCCTGAGAGCGTCTGATGTGACGGATACGGGAATGCGCAGTGCCCTGACCTCTAATTAACCTTTATTTAATCGTTAGCCCCTTGGCCGTAACGAGGCTTTTCCTTGGCGTCGCTCTCAGGCAGTCGCATCAGAAAACGACTCATTAATCCCGGCTCGTTATGTAAAGCGATGTCACTCGGCATTCCTCACAGCCGGATGAACTCGAAGCAAACGTCACTTTATTCTGGGCTGGGGGGTCACAGGCCGCCATGATGGAAGGCGCCCATACAATGCCACAGTGTCTTCGGATCCAATTAGTGGTCGTGTGAGAATGGCCGCCACATTGGAATGTCTGACGGGGACGAGGTGGCCGGTATGTCTGTGCCAGAGAGTCCGAACCTCGGCGCCCCGTCGTCCTGATAGGAAAAAATAAGTCACCGCGTCCTGATGTAGCAGAGCTGGCAGCGCTTCAGTCGCACGAGCCGACCTGATACTTACTCATTACTGAAATAATATAGATATGGTGCCGCCATCGGGATGATCGCAGCGATCACCTTTACACTCTGGGACCCACTCCCGGGGGGCCCCTATAGACACCGGAAACAAAAACCATCACCGATGATAATCGTGTTATATAATAATAATCATTTTTATTTCTATAGTGTCAACATATTCCGCAGCACTGTACATCACAGAGGGGACTTGTAAAGACCATAAAGACATTACAGCGTAACACATAAATTTATAGACATGGCGGTGCATATGAGATTGAGTGGAGCCTATAACAATGTTAAAAGTGATAGCCGGGATTGTGAAAACATGGTTGCCTTCCTCCAAAAAAACGCGCCGCCCCGTCTACAGGTTATGTGACGGGTTACAGCTCTGCACGATTCACTGCGATTGAACTGAGCTGCAATATCAGACACAACCTGCAGACAGGGGTGGCGCTGTGTTTGGAAGAAGGCAGCCATGTTTTCTGAACTCCGACAACTTCTTTATGGAGTAGAATGCTACAATGACAGTGAGGAGTGCAGCAGACTTGCCATTCAGGATCTGTGGATAGCTGGATGGTAGGAAATACAATAGGGATCATCCCCTCCAGTCCTATCATCAGTCATTGCTCCCTCTATGGCTTCGGTTACTTATTACGTAGGATCTGGAGGATTTAGCCGGATGGTTCCCGGCTTATGGCTGATAATTGTTAGATCATCACTGCAGATAACAGATGGTAATGGTCATAAAGCCCAATCAGACATATGTTGCTCAGTGAATTACATAGGACTGCAGGCAGCATCTACTACACTATCTGTACTCAGAGAGATATCACTGTGTTATCTGTGGTGTTACATAGGACTGCAGGTGACATCTACTACATTATCTGTACTCAGAGTGTTATCACTGTGTTATCTGTGGTGTTACATAGGACTGCAGGGATCATCTACTACATTATCTGTACTCAGCGAGTTATTACTGTGTTTTCTGTGGTGTTACATAGGACTGCAGATGACATCTACTACATTATCTGTACTCAGAGAGTTATCACTGTGTTATCTGTGGTGTTACATAGGACTGCAGGAGACATCTACTACATTATTTGTACTCAGAGAGTTATCACTGTGTTATCTGTAGTGTTACATAGGACTGCAGGTGACATCTACTACATTATCTGTACTCAGAGAGTTATCACTGTGTTATCTTTGGTGTTACATAGGACTGCAGGTGACATATACTACATTATTTGTACTCAGGGAGTTATCACGGTGTTATCTGTGGTGTTACATAGGACTGCAGGTGACATCTACTACATTATCTGTACTCAGAGAGTTATCACTGTGTTATCTGTGGTGTTACATAGGACTGCAGGTGACATCTACTACATTATCTGTACTCAGAGAGTTATCGCTGTGTTCTGTAGTGTTACATAGGACTGCAGGTGACATCTACTACATTATCTGTACTCAGAGAGTTATCACTGTGTTTTCTGTGGTGTTACATAGGACTGCAGGTGACATCTACTACATTATCTGTACTCAGAGTTATCACTGTGTTTTCTGTGGTGTTACATAGGACTGCAGGTGACATCTACTACATTATCTGTACTCAGAGAGTTATCACTGTGTTATCTGTGGTGTTACATAGGACTGCAGGTGACATCTACTACATTATCTGTACTCAGAGAGTTATCACTGTGTTATCTGTGGTGTTACATAGGACTGCAGGTGACATCTACTACATTATCTGTACTCAGAGAGTTATCACTGTGTTATCTGTGGTGTTACATAGGACTGCAGGCAACATCTAATACATTCTCTGCACACTCAGTGTTATCACTGTGTTATCTGTGGTGTTACATAGGAATGCAGGTTATGATCTAGCCCAGATGCCCCAGCTTTTCCTGATTCTCAGACCTTCTGTGTTGTTCTACTGACTACCATTTAACTAGGAAAGTTCAGTGGCCCCCAGAGTGTTGCACCTTGGTCAGGGGCCCGCTGCTCTGCTCTGTGTACTCTGTGAATACTTCTATATATTTGCAGGAGATAATCTCTGGACTCTGGGTGTTTGCTCTGTGTCCTCCTGGTGGATGACTCCCATTCTCTGTCCGCCCCTGGATGGGAGGTGGGGGGTTCTGGGTTTTCCTGGTTCTGTGTTAATTAAACTACATCACTATATACATAACTTGTAATAGACTGTTCCAGGTAATCATCATTTGAGGACATGTGTTTGCAGTCAGTGAGTGAGAACACTCTTCTTTCTGTGCAGAGGCAGTAACTCTGTTCATGGCAGAGTCCTGCTCTCTGCTGAGAAGTGGATACAATTGTATCCAGTCTGTACAATGCAGCAAAACACATCTGCAACTGCTACAATGTATCATGCTGGGGTCAGGCTGGATACAATTGTATCTGCTTCTGGACCAGCTGTGTACATTATTACTGCCTCTGAATGCTCTCATCAAAGGGAATCTGTCACCATGTTTTTGCTACCTCATCTGAGAGCAGTATAATGTAGGGGCAGAAACCCTGATTCCAGCGATGTACCACTTAGTTTAGTGGATGCAGCAGTTGTGATACAGAGTTTTTAGCTGTAGCATGTAGCAGAGCTCAGAAAGCTGACGCTGCCCATACACCTGATTAGCTGCTTTTGTGTACATTGCATAGTGACAGAGAACTGCTAATCAGTGCTGCAGGCGGGGATGGACCAAGATGCACACAAGCTGTAGTGTTAATCTCCTGCTGATAAAACACTGATTGTATTGAAACAACACACAGCCTAGTAAGTGACTTATCACTAAAATCAGTGTCCCACAAACTCATGCTGTCCTCTGATTAAGTAGCAAAAACCTGCTGACAGATTCCCCTTAACCGAAACAAGCAGAGATCTTGAATATGGTGAGGAATTAAAATATAATTTCATTAGAAAGTTGTAGAATATTTAATTTATACAGTAACTAAGCATTATTTAAGGGTTTTCCATGGTTAACATAATAGAAGATAACTTGCTGATCACTGAGGGTCCAACTACATTTTCCCCCTGCGATCCTGAGAACGGAGCTCCGCAGAGCCCTGTATTGAATGGACTTAGTTACACATGCCCGACCTCCCCTCCATTATTTGTCTATGGGACTGTTGGAGATAGTGGAGTGCTGTCCTCTGCTATCCAGCAGTCCCATAGACAATGACTGGAGCAGAGGTTGAGCTTGTGTTCCAATGCTCTATTCTAGACGTGGCTCCAGTTCCCAGATTCTAGACCCCCTTTTTTCAACATCGCTAGGGGTCCCATCCACTAGCAGACACAGGCAGAAAAGGGCCCTAGTGCAAGAACAATATATGGGCCCTTTGCAGCCCAATAGCTCCTAAAAATGCAAAATTGCACCTGCTTTGGAGGTAGAAATTGATTATGTGGAGGATTATTAGAAGGATGATTGGGAGGGGGAGGATGATGGAGATCATGATAACTTGGATAATGAGGTAGATGATGAGGAGGAGGAGGATGAAGAGGATGATTATGGGGAAGATGAGGATAATGATTAGAAGGATGGTGAGGAGGATAATAAGGATGATGATTAAGATGATAGAGCTGAGGAGCATGATGATGAGGTCGAAGATGATTAGAAGGATGACGGAGATAATGGTGATGGGGATACTTAGGAGGATGATGATGAGGAGGATGATTGGAAGGATGATGGAGATCATGATGAAAGGGATGATGATGAAGATGATTAGAAAGATGATGGAGATCATGATAACTTGGATAATGAGGTAGATGATGAGGATGAAGAGGATGAAGAGGATGATTATGGGGAACATGAGGATAATGATTAGAAGGATGGTGAGGAGGATAATAAGGATGATGATTAAGATGATAGAGCTGAGGAGCATGATGATGAGGTCGAAGATGATTAGAAGGATGACGGAGATAATGGTGATGGGGATACTTAGAAGGATGATGACGAGGAGGATGATTAGAAGGATGATGGAGATCATGATGAAAGGGATGATGATATGATGATGAAGATGATTAGAAGGATGATGGAGATCATGATGAAAAGGATGATGATATGATGATGAAGATGATTAGAAGGATGATGGAGATCATGATGATGGGGATGATGATAATGGGGTTACTTAGAAGGATGATCAGGAGGAGGATGATTAGAAGGATGATGGAGATCATGATGACAGTGATGGTGATGAAGATATGAAGATAATGATTAGAAGGATGATGGAGATCATGACAGTGATGATGATGAAGATATGAAGATAATGATTAGAAGGATGATGGAGATCATTATGACAGTGATGATGATGAAGATGATTAGAAGGATGATGGCGATGAGAACAATAAGGATGATGATGAGGATAATGATAAGGAGGATGATGGGGATGATTACTATTATTTTCATCATCATTCTGTCGATCACTTCTATCATATGTTGGGGTGCGGGTATTTTCGGATATATAATATTGGTGTAGCTGTTGCTGAGTGTTTGGTGTTAACCCTTTCATTGGAGGAGTCTTCTGTGTTCTGGGAATTTGGAGTGACCTCAGATTAATGGAAAGTTCTACAAATGTAACTGTAACAGCCTAAACCAGGATCTGAAGGTGATTGTACTGGAACGGAGACCCCGCAGCGCTGCCCCCAGAGGAGACGACTCGCCTTACTTCATTGGGCTACCCTGTCTTTTCACATCTTGTAAGAAGCAGGAAAAACTCAAGACAATGCTCGGGAAGGGCAGGAAACATCTGAGGAACGTCCTTGATGGACCCCAGAGACCTGACATCACATAGCGCAAAACTTTACTTCCAGACTGAGATTCCACTCCTTAATCATGCCCTAGGGGTGTCAGTCAGCCAGAAGTGGTGGGGATGGGGGGTCAGCACAGTCAGTGGTTGAGATAGCGGGTCAGCACAGGAGGGCATGGGGTCAACACAGGAAGGTATGGGGTCAGCACAGGAGGGTATGGGATCAGCGCAGGAGGGTATGGGGTCAGTGCAGGAGGGGATGGGGTCAGCAGGAGGGTATGGGGTCAGTGCAGGAGGGTATGGGGTCAGCGCAGGAGGGTATGGGGTCAGCGCAGGAGGGGATGGGGTCAGCGCAGGAGGGGATGGGGTCAGTGCAGGAGAGTATGGGGTCAGCACAGGAGGGTATGGGGTCAGCGCAGGAGGGTATGTGGTCAGCACAGGAGGGGATTGTCCAGACTAAATATAATTGTAACAAACCCTCAGCTGTGAGGACTACTAGGTCAGGATGTTTTTTCCGCCATTGGATGTAGGTAAGAATGTTTTCCATTCACTGACAGTAAGCAGAGCTCTTTTCAGTTCTCACTTGGAACCACACAAAACACCAGGGAGCACAGGAGCACATTTATTTCTTTTTGTGGATGTGTTGCCCCCCTGTGACCCGGCCGTCATACATGTGTCTGATACTCCCCCCCCCATACTGGGCCCTCTGACCCCTTAGTGTAATGATCTGAACTGACGTGTTTCTGTTGCTGCATTAAGTGGCCTTAAAAAATGAATAAGTGGATGACACGCGGGGCCGGACCCTCTGCTGACTCCTTACATGGTCCGGATTCTCTTCCTGGGATCCTTTTCTGGAATTTCCCACTGATTCCATAGTCACAGTGTGAGAAAAGTGGGACCCCAGAGGGGCGTTATCAGGCCGCTGCTTGTGAGAACTGTGTCCATGATACTATGGTTCTTCTTGTGACCATTGTCATCCCCATAACTAACGCGTTTTATCATTTTTCTGCATCTTTTCCTCAGGTTGCCGCTTTCATCATCTTCCCTGTAATCTCAGCGTCCCATCCTTGATAGATAATCCAGGACATAATTTGCTCTTATTTCTTTTGGATACTCGGACCCCCTCGCCTCCCCTCCCACTCGTTTTTATCCTAATGAGATCTATTCATTATTGCTAAGTGAGATCATATGTGGCTGCGAGTGGGGCCAAACATGGAGAACGAGGACCCCACAATGCTTGTTCTTGCATTTGTGTTTCAATTCCTCACTATTTGCAGCATCTCTGCACGCTGTCAGTGAATGGAAACATTTTAGGGTAAATTCAGCGTCTGAAAACCTGTATAGAACTAATGGAGGGTCCCATAGCAAAAAAAAATAAAATGGGGTCCTACTTGCTGATGCTCCCATCCGTCCTGACTATGAGCTGTAGACTGCTGACTACTCCAGAACCTCCACCAAGGAATCGCTTACTGAGCCGGTAATGTGAGATTGGAGAGACGCGTTTTGGTGCCGGCTTCTGCACCTCTCACTACTACTACACCTCCATAGCAGAGCTGTTACCTGATTGAAGGGGTAATCCCATCTGGGACATTTCTCGCATATAAATAGCCCATAGATTTAGAGCCTACTACGGGTGGAAGAAAGGCGAATCCGGCAGCTCAATAGGAAAGGATTCTTTACAGTCAGAGCTGACCACAATCATACCTCCCAACTTTTGAAGAACAGGAAGAGGGACAATTTGGCTACGAGCGCCGCGTCAAATTGGGCCACACCCCAATCCACGCCCATTTACCATTTCTTTCTCCCCTGACAGGAGGAGTTGTCAGAGGAGCACTGGTAATGAGGGGCATTCAGCAGACGCCTGAGACTGCAGGGCGTAGACCCAAATCTGGGACTGTCTGCTGTATCTGGAACAGTTGGGACTAGAGATGAGCGGTTGGATTCCCCTTATTCCTGGTACAGATCAGTGGTACCGGAGGCCGTGAATCTCTCACCATCCGGCGTCCCCGGCCGCTTTTGATCACCCCGGGCCGGAGCGACCTCATCTGTGCGTCCTGCTCATCTATAGTTGTGGATTATTTTTTGTTCCCTTATTCACAGTCGGAGCAGCCAGAACTTTCTCATCTTTATGTAGCTTCATTATACGGCATCCGGCTTTTTTGTGTCTGTAAGGCCGTGTTCACACGTTGCAGAAATACTGTGTGTTTTGTTTTCTGCAGGATCCGCACCAAACTCCACAATAAGGCTATGTGCCCACAATGCAGAAATCCTCCGGATTTTTCCTGAGCGTTTCTGCATCTCCCCTGGCAGAAAAAACGCATGCGGATTGTTCATGCGGATTGTACATGCGGATTGTACATGCGGATTGTACATGCGGATTGTACATGCGGATTGTGCATGCGTTTTTCCCTTCAGGGACAAGTGGATGTGAAGCGTTCTTCACTTGCATTTCTGCATGCGGGTTGACAGGCACTTTCCAATCGATTTTAGCATCACTTGGAAAATGCTTGTCACTTGGTCACACTATATAAATCCATGCAACCGGCATATATAGTGTGACCGAAAGAATAGTAAAAAATAAATCTATACTTACCTTCCGATGGCCCCTGCAGTCTTGCTTCACCGTCCCGGCTGCCAGCAGATCGCGTTACACTGAAGGACCTGCCGACGTCAGCGTCGCGTGACCCGTCACATGACTATGACGTCAGCGCAGGTCCTCCAATCCATCGCGAACTGCCGGCATGAGAGGAGGAGCGCAGCGTGGGCCGCCAGAAGGTAAGTATATATTTATTTTTTATTTTATTCTTTTTTTTTTTTACAGTTTCTATGGTACCCGGGTCCAGAGGAGAGTCTCCAGTCCTCCACACCTGGGTACCATCCGCACATTAGAACGCATGGAATGCGCAGCTACATATACAGTGATGAGTAATCCATGTGTTCTAATGCAAGTCAATGGGCGGCGAAAAGCGGCAGCGCTTCCGCAAAATAATTGGTAGTGCTGCGTTTTTTTCCGCAATGATAATCCACGGTGGAAATTTCCGCAGCAAGTGCACAGCACAAGCGGATTATCATTAGGGAACATGGCAGACCTTCTACCAAGCGTTTTTTAAGCGTTTCTGCAGCGTTTTTGCCGCTGCGGAAACGCTTAAAAAACGCATCGTGGGCACACAGCCTACGGATCAAAGCTTTTCTGTACTGTTAAAAAGCGTTAAAAACTCTGCCTCATATCTTCCCAAAAATCGCATCTAGCAAAGAGGAAAACGCATAAAAGAAACGCAGCAAACACCAATATTCTGAGAAGATTCTTACTGTGTCGTGTGGTGCGGACACCTGCAGAAAAAAAGCAGCAGAAAGAACGCAGCATTTACGCTACATGTGAACACAGCCTCAACATTACCGTTTTATTACCTTTTTATGGATTTAATAGAGAAAAATATAAATTACGCCATTTTTTTTTACGTCCTTTACCGATCCTGTAAATAATCTGATCGCTGTGTTGTGCGGGTCGTTACAATTACAGGAACAACAAATATGTCCTTGTTATGTGCTGATTTGTGATGTTTATTATTTCAAAATAAACGCATTAAAAAATAACTTTTTTTTTCATTATCAAGTGCTTTTCATTATTATTTTTTTAGTAATTTTATAAACTGGAAAAATCTCTTAGGCTATGTGCCCACGATGCAGAAATGCTCCGGATTTTTTCCTGAGCGTTTCTGCATCTCCCTTGCAGAAAAAACGCATGCGGATTGTACATGCGGATTGTGCATGCGGATTGTGCATGCGGATTGTGCATGTGGATTGTACATGTGGATTGTGCATGCGGATTGTGCATGCGGATTGTGCATGCAGATTGTGCATGCGGATTGTACATGCGGATTGTGCATGCGGATTGTACATGCGGATTGTACATGCATTTTTCCTGCCAGGGACATGCGGATGTGAAGCGTTCTTCACATGCATTTCCGCATGCGGGTTGTGATTTTAGCATCACTTGGAAAGTGCTTGTCAACTTGGTCACACTATATAAATCCATGTAACCGGCATATATAGTGTGACCGTAAAAGAATGGTAAAAAATAAATATATACTTACCTTCTGATGGTCCCCGCTGTCTTTATCCAGTGCGTCCTGGCTTGCTGGCAGCTCGCGGTAGATTAAAGGACCTGCCGACATCAGCGGTCGCGTGACCCGTCACATGACTAAATGACGTCACCGCAGGTCCTTTAATCTACCGCGAGCTGCTGGCAAGCCGAGACAAGGACACTGGGGGCCATCAGAAGGTGAGTATAATGTATATTTTTTACTTTATTCTTTTTTTTACAGGTTCTATGGTACCCGGGTCCGGAGGAGAGTCTCCTCTTCTCCAGACCCGGGTACCCTCCGCACATTGAAACGCATGTTATCCGCATCTACAGATGCAGTGATGCTTATTCCATGCGATCCAATGCAAGTCAATGGCGGCGAAAACACAGCGTTTCCGCAAAATAATTGGTAGTGCTGCGGATTTTTCCGCAATGATAATCCGCAGCATGTGCACAGCGTAACAATGTATCAGGGGATCCCCCATCACACGTTGTGCCGTTCTTCTCCATATTTTTCCCCTCCAGGTATTAGATCCTGATATTTCATACAGGGAGTTGCCAGATATAAATATACCCGTGTAAAGAGCGGGGCAGCTCCTGTTTATTTAGGTGGAGGTTACATTGTTCTGGTGCAGATGTGCAGCTGTTTTCTCGCGTTTATCAGCCAGAGCATGGCTTCCTGAGCAGATAACCAGAGCACAGGAGGAAATGCTCTGCCGTAAGGGACAATGGCGAATAATAACATTATCAGAGCGGTCAGCAGAGAAACAGGGGGCGAACGCCTCCCGGCCACGAATCAAAGGGGCCTGGTCTCCATATATGTAGTCACTGTACAATGAAAAAGTTCTGCAACTTTTTATCAGACTTTGTATTTTATTTCTTCACCTTTTTCAAGATCTCTGCTTGCAACTTAGTGAATGGAAACATCTTTACCTAAATGCAGAGGCTGAAAGCCTAATAATTCTCACAGCTGGGAATTTCCTAGAGTTGTATCAATCCTCTGTGAGGTTCACAGCCTGGACTCAAGACATTCTACCTGCACTGATACATTGTAACAAATTATTGAATGGGAAAATATAGATGTCCAACATATATTAGGTAGTTTGCTTCCAACCAGAGATGCCAGATGAGACCACAATGGCCTGTTGGAATATGGTGGTGGTGGTAGTGGTGGTGGTGGTTGGGTCGATCAGTTCCCTTTAAATTCACTGTACATGGAACTAATGCAGAATAATCTGATGAATTTCGGATGCCGGCTCATCTGCGCTCACCTGGCAGCTCCGGGTGACACCATGAAATGCGTTGTCTTCTACTATAACCAGTTCTGAATGATGTGATGTCGTCTCCCCGGCAGCGCTCCCATCCCCCATCTCTCGTTTCTTCTTCGCCGTATCCTCTGATCTTTACTCTTTCATGGTGCACCTTGTGGCTGCAGCGTCCAGTTAATGCAGCGCAATGTAAGGAAAATCCACGAGTCCTCCACCTCCAGGCTAATGCATTAATGGTAATGGCCGGCTAATGGATGGATGAAAGCTCTGGCCCCGTGCCCAGTACCGCTGCCTGCTGCAGTCAATATTCGTTACCCATAATGAACCCTAAAGAGCACAACATTATTACATCGTATGAGAAGCCTTCAGAACTGAATCATCAGCCCAGCCACACTTTCTGGCAGCTGCGGTAAAATTCACATCTATCACAGTGTATACTCTTTGTTACATCCAGAGCTGAATTTATAATTCTGCGTTACATAGTATTCTATACCAGGGTGCAACATAAAGCTGATGGAACAATGCAAAATATGTACTCAGCCAACACCCTCCATGTGCCATTTATAAAACTGGTGTCTTCTTATATAGCAAAGCTCAATCTGATACTAGGACCTGAGTGCAACTGCTATCTTCTCCCCTATTCTAACCTTTAAGGGTTTATTCCCATCTTCATAAATGGGTATTGTCAGATAGTGCTTGTAAAAACAAAAAATGTTTGTAATTTTTTTTCTTTTTTTTAATGGCCTTCAGTTCGATTTCGATCCATAGCGACTTGATGGTCGAGCGATCTGCAAGAAGATAGATCTTGTAAAAGCCTAGAAAGGTCCACCAGGGTCTTCTCCACCGTTATCGTGATTGTATCAAGCCATCGGGTTGCTGGTCTTCTTCTTTGTCTTGTTCCTTCTACTCTTCCCACCATGATGTCCTTCTCCAGTGATTGATCTCTTAGTATGATGTGTCCACAAGTCGTAGCTTGGTCATCCTTGCTTCGTGACATGTCTGATCGGATTTGTTCCAAGATTGATTTGTTTGTTCTTCTTGCCGTCCATGGTATTGATAACTTCCTTCTCCAGCTCCACATTTCAACGGCGTCCATTCTTCCTCCATCTTGTTTCTTTATCATCCATATATTACTATAGAAAAGACCAGACTATGTACCAGCCGTCCGTGTCTGTATAGCCAGGGTAACGCTCTTCGATTTGAAGACCTCGCCCAGTGATTTCATTGTTGATTTGCCCATAGCTATTCTCCTATTGCCTTCCGGTGTCGTCGCTGCATCTTGAGTGATCATCGATCCGAGTAGGTTGAAGTCCTTTACATCTTCCACTTCATCGCCGTCCATCTCGGATATCTCCCGGTCGTACCTGGCAGTAGTCAGTATCTTTGTCTTCTTTGTATTGAGCAGCAGTCCCATGTTTGAGCTTTCCATCTTGACACTCCACAATAAGTCCTTCATTCCATCTACGCTTGTTACTATCAATGTTGTATCATCTGCGTATTTAAGATTGTTGATAATTCGTCCAGCAATTTTGATTGCTTCTAATTTTTCGGCAAGTCCAGCCTTCCTGAAAATAGCTCCTGCCTAGAAATAGAAGAGAAATGGTGACAGGATGCCGCCTTGTCTGTTCTTTGAACCGTGCCGTGTCGCCATGCTCCGTTCGGACTGTTTCTTCTTGGTCGATGTAAAGTTTCTTTTTGAGGCTGATCAGATGGTTCGGCACACCCATATCCTTCATGGTATTCCAAAGTTTCTGGCGATCAACACAGTCGAAGGTTTGGCTGTAGTCAATGAAGCAGAAATAGAATAGTTTGCAATTTACTGCTTTTTACAATTTGCAGCCATTCTTGAGGTATGAACATTTTTGTTTTCAGCTTATTGTCTTGCGAGCTTGTGCAGCACTTACAAGCTCTTTATTATTCAACCTATAAAAGCTGGACTGGGCTGTCACCTCCTAATCCCGGCCAGCTCCAGCCCAGTGTTTACAGGCTAAACAGCAGCGGTGGTCGGTCTCTTAGGCAACGACCTGTAAACAAAACAACGAGTATGAAAATGCTCATCAAAAAAGATGGGAATAACCTAATCCAGAAATCTGCAGTCATAATTCTACATTTACATAATATTCTACACTCCATTCATAGATGTAGAAATATATTTGGAATTACTTATAACTAAACAGTGAGCATCCGATGGAGACCATTGTGCGGAAAATCTATACAAGGATATGTGGTGGGATATGTCTAGAACTATCCAGGCCTGGAGAGGTCCAGCTGCAGCCAGAGGATCCAGACCGGATACTGGTCCATGAATCAGATTTATTAATCTTTGTACTGATCCATGGGCGTACCCATCGTGGGGTAGGGGGGCAGCTGCCCCCCCCTAGAAGCAGGCACGCAAGCCGCACACCGGCATCAGCACCCGGCGCACCCGGGCAAATGCCGGGGCCCTGAGCAGGCGGGGGGCCCTCACAGTCAGCGCCCGCTCCCCCCCGCTTGCTCAGGGTCCCGGCACCAGGCACAATACTTACCCCTCCCCGTGCCTCCGCAGCAGCTCCTGCATCCTCCGCAGCTGCTGCACTGTGACGTCTCAGGTCAGAGGGTGTGACATCCTGCATGGGGCATTATAAGGTGGGGTGACATCCTACATGGGGCATTATATGGGGGGAACAGCCTGCATGGGGCATTATGTGGGGGGAACAGCCTGCGTGGGGCATTATGTGGGGGGGAACAGCCTGCATGAGGCATTATGTGTGGGGAACAGCCTGCATGGAGCGTTATATGGGGGCCAGTATTCTGTATGGAGCATTATATGGGGGCCAGTATTCTCTATGGAGCGTTATATGGGAGCCAGTATTCTGTATGGAGCGTTATATGGGGGCCAGTATCCTGCATGGAGCGTTATATGGGGGCCAGTATCCTGCATGGAGCGTTATATGGGGGCCAGTATCCTGTATGGAGTGTTATATGGGGGCCAGTATTCCGTATGGAGCGTTATATGGGAGCCAGTATCCTGTATGGAGTGTTATATGGGGGCCAGTATCCTGTATGGAGCATTATATGGGGACCAGTATCCTGTATGGAGCATTATATGGGAGCCAGTATTCTGTATGGAGCGTTATATGGGGGCCAGTATTCTGTATGGAGCGTTATATGGGGGCCAGTATTCTGTATGGAGCGTTATATGGGAGCCAGTATTCTGTATGGAGCGTTATATGGGGGCCAGTATCCTGCATGGAGCGTTATATGGGGGCCAGTATTCTGTATGGAGCGTTATATGGGAGCCAGTATTCTGTATGGAGCATTATATGGGGGCCAGTATCCTGTATGGAGCGTTATATGGGGGCCAGTATTCTGTATGGAGCGTTATATGGGGGCCAGTATCCTGCATGGAGCGTTATATGGGGCCAGTATCCTGTATGGAGCATTTTATTGCGGCCAGTATACTGTGTGGAGCGATTCGCTGGTGTAGCACCCTGAGGACTCGGCTGCTACAGGGGTATTACACCTCAAGCCAGAGGTGTGGTATTCCACTCCCGGGTAAGGATGGAGTGTGGAACTGAGCTCAGTTAGCTGCATGCACTACATACATCCCATTTCCGGGGGACAGAACGACGGTACTCCCACCAGTATATGTGCAGGTACGACAGCGTCTGTCCCTGGCTGGAGTGGGAGGGGGGTGGAACATCCCAGTAGTGTAGGGGCAGATAGGGAGAGCAGTCTGGGTAAGGCTAGGAGCTCATTGGGTGCTGGTCACCTGAGCTCACACATAGAGGGAGTATATAAGGTGGGCACCATCTTAGAACAGGGTCTTTGTAGAGTCTGAGCAGAGCAGAGAAGCTCAGCCAGAAGGGCTGACAGGGAGCTGTGGCTCCGGCTGGGCCCAGCTCCAGAGCAAGGCCTGCTGAGAGAGAGAGAGAGGAGTCAGAAGGACCCAGAGAGGAAAGAAGAAAGAACCCCAAGACCCCAGAATACAGACAGAAGGGTGAAGGGTTGGCGGACCAGGGTACCGGAACCCAAGCTGGCAGAGGCCAAAGCACACCTTAGCCAGGAACCGGAGGTCGTGGTCAGGATCTGCCACGACCCTCACCAAATCCACTAGAAAGGCACACCAAGCATAGGGTCAGGGAACCCAGAAGAGGTGCAACCAACAAGAGACCCGAGGGAGCCGGACATAAGTGGATCCCTGGTGGGAACGGCCAGTAGAAAGGGAAAGTCAGAAAGGAGCTCAGGACCACGCTCCAGAATTGCTTGGGGGTTGGCCGAGTCCAGGACCTGGTGGACGCAGCACGGCTCGGGTGGTCACTCAAGGCCAGAGTGACCAAAAGAACATCAGTAAGTAAAAACCCTGAACTGCACCTCCCGTCTCAGAGTCTCCTTTCTACACCACAACAACCCCCATCATCCACTCCTGCTGCCCTGAGGCCATACCCCTCCCGTTGGGGGTTATATCATCACTGCTGCACATACACCACCGGCCTCAGCGGACTGCTCTACAGCGGCGGCTTCAAAGCCGCACTCAACGGGTGGCGTAGTCGACAATCGAAGTAACATCTACTGCCATAGACTGCCACTTAGTTTGACACCCTGGGCACGGGCCGGGTCACCGCCACAAGGACTACTACCCCCATTGAGATCCGGCTCCGGGTATCCCAAACAGCACTGGCCCAGGGGGCGCGTCAACTTTTGGCGTAGTCGGCAGGATCACATGCCCGCAATCACCGGGTACTGCGTGCCTGAAGAAAAGTTCGTATTTACCTCAGAAAGAAGTCTCCCGCCGATCCCAGAGGGTCCCCGCCAACGGACGCCATCACAGATCGTTTCCCGCCGGTTGCCCGCCATCTGCAGCTTTTTCCCGCCATTTTGAGAAGATTTCCCGCCTTGGAAGAGCAGACGCCATTATGGGCGTGCCAGAGGGTGGCAAGAGGCCACCTCCCATCGTGGGCCAGGTCAAGGAATGGCGCCAAAAGTGGAAACCGCCCCCACTAACAGAGACTGTGATGATAGAAGTGTCCATCAGCGTGAGGGAACTGCCCCTGGAACCGACAATCACAAAGTTGCCCCGGGACCACCCTCAATGTGGGCGGATACAGAACAAAAGAGCGAAGATGGGTGCAGCCTGGAGGAGTCTGGAGAGAGCGCACCCGGAGATGAGAAGTCTGGAGAGGGGTCCGGAGAAGTCGCACCCGGAGATGGAGGGAGAGTCAGGCAGCACCGACCCTGTGGTCAGGAGCCTGTTGCAAGCGACAACCCCACTAGGCCTGGTGGAGATCCTGGCACAGCTCCCCCGAGACCGGGAGTGTGCGCAGACGGCGCTGGAGGGCCTCGCACGGAGGATGGCCCAGGTGCAGCGAGAAACGCTGGCGGAGTGGAGCAGAGAGATGGCCCAGCAGGCTGGAACCCGCCAGCGAAGCACGCCACCCGAGACGAGGAGACAGACCGCCTCTGAGGATGGTGCAGGAGGAGTAAAGGCCGGAGACGACGCTGAGGAGGGAGCTGGAGAGACGGAGGCAGGTAAAGGGGACGCTACTACCCCGAGCCGAGGAACCGCGTGCCTGCCCCAGCTTCCCGTCGCAGAGCCTGAAATTCCCCCTGCCGTGCCCGTCGCTGCACCGTCACCGCTCCAGACTAGGCCTCAAACAGAAGCCGCGGCCGCGACCCCTGTGACGTCACGCGCTTCAGTCCTGAGCGCGGCCAAGCAGGAAACACCACCGGCCTGGTCGCAGGGCCGAGTAACCCCGGGCGCCGCCGTTCTTACGGTGCCCTTTACTTTTAGGGTGCCCCAGGCCTGGTCGCAAGGCCTGGTCAATCCGGGCGCCGCTTCCACCACCGCGCCCTCAACATCTAGAGTGCCGCACCTGGGTGAAGATTGTTTGCCCAGCACACTTGCCCGGATGGGCAGCCCTTTATATGGCCACCGGAGTATTACCAACTTGAGCCCCAAAAGGAAAGGCCCCTGTGCGAGCCCCTGATCCCGGCTCCGAAGCCCGTCAAGAGGACCCCGCTCTCGTTGGAGGAGACACAGTTTGAGTGGGACCCCACTGGAGGAGATCTCATGGGGTTCACCCAAGAAACTCGGGCGGCCGCAGCTGAGCGTGCGGAGTGCTGCCGGCAGCAATTAGAGGTCTTCGACCGGGAACGGAGAGAGAGGCGGGTCCGTGAGCAGCGGCTGCAGATACAGAGCGCAGAGCAGAAGAGCCGGACCCGGAGGAACCCCCGTGCAGCTCATGGTCCCCGTGCCACCGGGACTGTGATTAAATTCCAAATGCAGCACGGGTGGGGCTTCATAAGAGATCACCACACCCCCGGCGACGTCTTCGTGACCAGAAGAGACGTCGAGTCCCACCTACCGGAGGGACACAGAGGTCGTGACCTATACGTAGGGGATGAGGTCACATTCACCCGGCACAAGTGTGCCAAAGGACCCTACGCCCTCCATGTACACCGGCTGACGGAGGAGGAGCTGCGGTGTGAGGAGGAGCAAGAGGACCCGGACGGGTCTGAAGCCTACTTGCGAGAAGGAGCAGGAGGACGCCGTCATTAGAGTGCGGTATAGTGAAACTGTAAAATAGTTACCCGTCGGGGTACAAGAACTGCTGCCGTTTAAAATATGTTCCCCGTTGGGACAAGTGTAAACTGTTACCCGTATATCCCTTGTTCCCACTGACCGAGGACTGAGAGCGGTCATCCTTTCCTAATATCTGGCCGAGGACTGAGAGCGGCCATTTCCCCTTGTATATAGTTGCGCTTTCTAAGGCGCCCCCTACTGGTTTTATAGGAAAACTGTTTTTCAAGAAGAGACTGTTGCACTTTACCCGGTCACAAGTTGTCCCGTGGCCGGAGGAAGAAGAATATTTATTATGCTGCTGATAATGTTTATATGTTTTCTATGTTTATGTTTTATGAAAAAAAAAAAATTGTATGTTTGTGGATGTTTTTTATTCTTTTACAGCCCGAGGACGTGCCGTGATTTACCAGGGGGGAATGTAGCACCCTGAGGACTCGGCTGCTACAGGGGTATTACACCTCAAGCCAGAGGTGTGGTATTCCACTCCCGTGTAAGGATGGAGTGTGGAACTGAGCTCAGTTAGCTGCATGCACTACATACATCCCATTTCCGGGGGACAGAACGACGGTACTCCCACCAGTATATGTGCAGGTACGACAGCGTCTGTCCCTGGCTGGAGTGGGAGGGGGGTGGAACATCCCAGTAGTGTAGGGGCAGATAGGGGGAGCAGTCTGGGTAAGGCTAGGAGCTCATTGGGTGCTGGTCACCTGAGCTCACACATAGAGGGAGTATATAAGGTGGGCACCATCTTAGAACAGGGTCTTTGTAGAGTCTGAGCAGAGCAGAGAAGCTCAGCCAGAAGGGCTGACAGGGAGCTGTGGCTCCGGCTGGGCCCAGCTCCAGAGCAAGGCCTGCTGAGAGAGAGAGAGAGGAGTCAGAAGGACCCAGAGAGGAAAGAAGAAAGAACCCCAAGACCCCAGAATACAGACAGAAGGGTGAAGGGTTGGCGGACCAGGGTACCGGAACCCAAGCTGGCAGAGGCCAAAGCACACCTTAGCCAGGAACCGGAGGTCGTGGTCAGGATCTGCCACGACCCTCACCAAATCCACTAGAAAGGCACACCAAGCATAGGGTCAGGGAACCCAGAAGAGGTGCAACCAACAAGAGACCCGAGGGAGCCGGACATAAGTGGATCCCTGGTGGGAACGGCCAGTAGAAAGGGAAAGTCAGAAAGGAGCTCAGGACCACGCTCCAGAATTGCTTGGGGGTTGGCCGAGTCCAGGACCTGGTGGACGCAGCACGGCTCGGGTGGTCACTCAAGGCCAGAGTGACCAAAAGAACATCAGTAAGTAAAAACCCTGAACTGCACCTCCCGTCTCAGAGTCTCCTTTCTACACCACAACAACCCCCATCATCCACTCCTGCTGCCCTGAGGCCATACCCCTCCCGTTGGGGGTTATATCATCACTGCTGCACATACACCACCGGCCTCAGCGGACTGCTCTACAGCGGCGGCTTCAAAGCCGCACTCAACGGGTGGCGTAGTCGACAATCGAAGTAACATCTACTGCCATAGACTGCCACTTAGTTTGACACCCTGGGCACGGGCCGGGTCACCGCCACAAGGACTACTACCCCCATTGAGATCCGGCTCCGGGTATCCCAAACAGCACTGGCCCAGGGGGCGCGTCACTGGTTTCTGAGCTATTGTGGAATTTACAATAGATATCACTCATGTAATGTAAGAAGTGAAATCTTTGCATTGTACTATATATATATATTTCTCTTCGGTATCTGTGACCATGGCTTGCCCCCTCCTACTTTTGATCCTAGGTACGCCCATGTACTGATCCCCACTTTATTGATCCCTCCTCAGATACTGACCTCGGATTCCCCCTTCCCAACCGATCAGGTTACTGATTCCCCCCCTAGGTGATTTCGGATTCCTCCACAACTTTGGAGTCTTGTGATAAAGTTGATCTTGTGGATTTTTTTTCTCTTCCTCTGATCGTGGGGTAAACATTACAATAACTCAAGGACATAAGAAGAAGGGCAGCCGAATGGTTTTCCTGAGGGCGATGTTTCCGCCTCCTAGGTGATTCTTTTTCATAATGTTAATTGGTTTTAGGTGACAGGACATGCAGAACATTAATGCCGAGGCCTCTGTCTATATTGTCTCTGTTTACTCACAGAACAGATACATTGTGTGATCAGATACAATGTTTCCTGCTTTCTACAACTATTCTGTACAACTCCTGCTGCAAAGATAGTATTGTTGCCAGCGAGCGCCATCGTGTCATAGTAGCGACTCTTTGAAGGCGCCCTTATTATATGATCCACGCCACGGCCCTACAGTGATGATGACCCCTAACCGTAATAATGCCCTTTTAAGTCCCCCCCTCACACACAATAGTGTTGACCCGTTCTGGTAATAATGTCTTAGAGCCCCCCACACAGTAGTGATACCCATTTGGTGCCTTCTAACACAAAAATCTAGATATGGAAACAGCATGACAAATATATTGCATGCCCACCTATTGTTTCGCTCATGGTAAGCGGCATGACCTGAGCCAGGCAGCCTCTTATCTCCTTTCCTACATATGAATAAAATGGACGCTGCGTCAGTGGTGGCGTCCAAGTAGGTTACTGTACATACGTATATGGCCGGAGCCGATGTATGACTAGGGCTCATCTAGAGTTAATGTTTATCTAGAAGGACCTTGGAGCGGTCCTATATGGGATGGAGTAAGAGATACGCCCTGGTTATACAAGGTGAAGGGCGCAGTCACCTGCAGGAGCAGAACTCTTAGGTATGTGCACAATCACCTAGGTTGGGCGCAGTTCTGGTCATTCAATCACTGTGACAATGATATGACACGACGTGCTTTACGCCACATCGGCTGACGTCTGGCATTGAGCGTGCTGACCTTTGCGTGCTGACACATTACTATGGGTATGTTCACACTGGCTTTCCTGGTAATTTTTTTTTCTTTTGAATGGCTCCACTTATAGAAAAAAAAACCCACTGGAAAATCTCTTAGAAATGCTGAAAAGAATCGTCCTATTTGTTTCAATGGAAAAAAACAACTTGCTGTTTATACTCCAGGCTTGCAAAGAGGCCAAGCATCTAAAAGAAGTGACATGTCCGTTCTTCGGCCGTTTTCCATTAGGAAGACCCTCTGTAACTTACAATTGAAGGCAATGGGAAGAATAAAAAGATGCTCTGCCGTCTTTTTGAGCTAAAAAAAATACAAATATTTTATTCATTTTTTAATCGATTTAAAAAAAAAAAGCGACAGAGAAAAGCCAATAAAAAGATGTAAAAAAAAATAAGTTGGAGAAATGTTAACAAAAACACAGATGGAAAAAAATGTAAAATAAGAAGTGCTTAAAAAATGCCCCAAAAATACTCAGGTTTAAAAAACACAGAGAAATCAGTGTGAACATACCCTAATGCTTACTAGTGACCGGAGTCGCTCTGAAAGTTCTGGTGACGTAGGTGGCATCCTACACCTTACCACAGTCACTGAGCGCTGCAGGATTTAGTTATTTTACTGGCTTATATAGCTCCATTAATTCCACATGTATTATCATCAGCTCTGTCCCCATCGGGGATCATAGTCTACATTCCCGATCAGTGTGTCTTTGGAGCGTGGGAAACCCAGGGAGAACATACAAAATCCTCGCAGATGTCGTCCTTGTGTTTTATGCACTTATATGCAATGGAGGAGCTGAAACAACAGCAAATATATATATATAAAAAAAGGAAAAAGCAGCACTAATCAAAAAGTGCGGGGCTATGAAATACAATCCATGAAGAATTGCAGCCCTCAAAAAAAGTGACAAATTGTATTTATTCCAAGCCCATTGCCAACCGTCCAATAATTCCTGGGCAGCCCGCAAAAATAGGGCACTTTTTTCCCGTCTGTAAAAAATAATGTGATGCGTCTGTGATATTTTTGAGGGTGGGATACGTCCCTCTCATGGGGGGGTGAAGGTTAAATACCGTAAATTGCGCGGCGCAGCCTCTTCGGTGCGTCCAGGCAGAATAAGCTCCTTTCCTCGGTGGTTGCTTAATCATCTTGATGGGACTTTTGGAGCAGAGCGTCTTAATGCTGGCGGCTGTGCGCTGCTCACGGTCCTGTCTTTTCTCTTACTGTCATAATCCCAAATTAGAGATGTGAAAAGACGTAATAAGAATTATCATTTCCTCCCATTTGCTACAGGCCACATTGGGGGGAGACGTCTCCAGTGTCCCCAGAACAGATCTCATCAGACATTCATATTGTGCTTTACTGCACAAAAGCTTCAGCTGCAAGAATGTATCTATCTACATATCCCACAACAACAGCACCTCTGTGATGTCACCACTGATCTCCGATGATGGATAGGAGGCATTCTCAGTGGTGTCACCGCTGATCTCTAGTGATGGATAGGCGGCATTCTCAGTGGTGTCACCGCTGATCTCTAGTGATGGATAGGCGGCATTCTCAGTGATGTCACCGCTGATCTCTAGTGATGGATAGGAGGCATTCTCAGTGATGTCACCCCTGATCTCTGGTGAGGGATAGGCGGCATTCTCAGTGATGTCACTGCTGATCTCTAGTGATGGATAGGAGGCATTCTCAGTGATGTCACCGCTGATCTCTGGTGAGGGATAGGCGGCATTCTCAGTGATGTCACCGCTGATCTCTGGTGATGGATAGGAGGCATTCTCAGTGATGTCACTGCTGATCTCTGGTGATGGATAGGCGGCATTCTCAGTGATGTCACCGCTGATCTCTGGTGATGGATAGGCGGCATTCTCAGTGATGTCACTGCTGATCTCTGGTGATGGATAGGAGGCATTCTCAGTGATGTCACCGCTGATCTCTGGTGATGGATAGGCGGCATTCTCAGTGATGTCACCGCTGATCTCTGGTGATGGATAGGCGGCATTCTCAGTGATGTCACCGCTGATCTCCGATGATGGATAGGAGGCATTCTCAGTGATGTCACCGCTGATCTCTGGTGATGGATAGGCGGCATTCTCAGTGATGTCACCGCTGATCTCTGGTGATCGATAGGCGGCATTCTCAGTGATGTCACCACTGATCTCCGATGATGGATAGGAGGCATTCTCAGTGATGTCACCGCTGATCTCTGGTGAGGGATAGGCGGCATTCTCAGTGATGTCACCGCTGATCTCTGGTGATGGATAGGAGGCATTCTCAGTGATGTTACCGCTGATCTCTGGTGATGGATAGGCGGCATTCTCAGTGATGTCACCGCTGATCTCTGGTGATGGATAGGCGGCATTCTCAGTGATGTCACCACTGATCTCCGATGATGGATAGGTGGCATTCTCAGTGATGTCACCGCTGATCTCTGGTGAGGGATAGGCGGCATTCTCAGTGATGTCACCGCTGATCTCTGGTGATGGATAGGAGGCATTCTCAGTGATGTCACCGCTGATCTCTGGTGATGGATAGGCGGCATTCTCAGTGATGTCACCGCTGATCTCTGGTGATGGATAGGCGGCATTCTCAGTGATGTCACCGCTGATCTCCGATGATGGATAGGTGGCATTCTCAGTGATGTCACCGCTGATCTCTAGTGATGGATAGGCGGCATTCTCAGTGATGTCACCACTGATCTCCGATGATGGATAGGTGGCATTCTCAGTGATGTCACCGCTGATCTCTGGTGATGGATAGGCGGCATTCTCAGTGATGTCACCACTGATCTCTAGTGATGGATAGGTGGCATTCTCAGTGATGTCACCGCTGATCTCTAGTGATGGATAGGTGGCATTCTCAGTGATGTCACCGCTGATCTCTAGTGATGGATAGGTGGCATTCTCAGTGATGTCACCTCTGATCTCTGGTGATGGATAGGCGGCATTCTCTGTGATGTCACCACTGATCTCCGATGATGGATAGGTGGCATTCTCAGTGATGTCACCGCTGATCTCTGGTGAGGGATAGGCGGCATTCTCAGTGATGTCACCGCTGATCTCTGGTGATGGATAGGAGGCATTCTCAGTGATGTCACCGCTGATCTCTGGAGATGGATAGGCGGCATTCTCAGTGATGTCACCGCTGATCTCTGGTGATCGATAGGCGGCATTCTCAGTGATGTCACCACTGATATCCGATGATGGATAGGAGGCATTCTCAGTGATGTCACCGCTGATCTCTGGTGATGGATAGGTGGCATTCTCAGTGATGTCACCGCTGATCTCTGGTGATGGATAGGCGGCATTCTCAGTGATGTCACCGCTGATCTCTGGTGATGGATAGGCGGCATTCTCAGTGATGTCACCGCTGATCTCTAGTGATGGATAGGCGGCATTCTCAGTGATGTCACCACTGATCTCCGATGATGGATAGGTGGCATTCTCAGTGATGTCACCGCTGATCTCTGGTGATGGATAGGCGGCATTCTCAGTGATGTCACCGCTGATCTCTGGTGATGGATAGGTGGCATTCTCTGTGATGTCACCACTGATCTCCGATGATGGATAGGAGGCATTCTCAGTGGTGTCACCGCTGATCTCTAGTGATGGATAGGCGGCATTCTCAGTGGTGTCACCGCTGATCTCTAGTGATGGATAGGCGGCATTCTCAGTGATGTCACCGCTGATCTCTAGTGATGGATAGGAGGCATTCTCAGTGATGTCACTGCTGATCTCTAGTGATGGATAGGAGGCATTCTCAGTGATGTCACCGCTGATCTCTGGTGAGGGATAGGCGGCATTCTCAGTGATGTCACCGCTGATCTCTGGTGATGGATAGGAGGCATTCTCAGTGATGTCACTGCTGATCTCTGGTGATGGATAGGCGGCATTCTCAGTGATGTCACCGCTGATCTCTGGTGATGGATAGGCGGCATTCTCAGTGATGTCACCGCTGATCTCTGGTGATGGATAGGCGGCATTCTCAGTGATGTCACCGCTGATCTCTGGTGATGGATAGGCGGCATTCTCAGTGATGTCACCGCTGATCTCTGGTGATGGATAGGCGGCATTCTCAGTGATGTCACCGCTGATCTCCGATGATGGATAGGAGGCATTCTCAGTGATGTCACCGCTGATCTCTGGTGATGGATAGGCGGCATTCTCAGTGATGTCACCGCTGATCTCTGGTGATCGATAGGCGGCATTCTCAGTGATGTCACCACTGATCTCCGATGATGGATAGGAGGCATTCTCAGTGATGTCACCGCTGATCTCTGGTGAGGGATAGGCGGCATTCTCAGTGATGTCACCGCTGATCTCTGGTGATGGATAGGAGGCATTCTCAGTGATGTTACCGCTGATCTCTGGTGATGGATAGGCGGCATTCTCAGTGATGTCACCGCTGATCTCTGGTGATGGATAGGCGGCATTCTCAGTGATGTCACCACTGATCTCCGATGATGGATAGGTGGCATTCTCAGTGATGTCACCGCTGATCTCTGGTGAGGGATAGGCGGCATTCTCAGTGATGTCACCGCTGATCTCTGGTGATGGATAGGAGGCATTCTCAGTGATGTCACCGCTGATCTCTGGTGATGGATAGGCGGCATTCTCAGTGATGTCACCGCTGATCTCTGGTGATGGATAGGCGGCATTCTCAGTGATGTCACCGCTGATCTCTGGTGATGGATAGGCGGCATTCTCAGTGATGTCACCACTGATCTCCGATGATGGATAGGTGGCATTCTCAGTGATGTCACCGCTGATCTCTGGTGAGGGATAGGCGGCATTCTCAGTGATGTCACCGCTGATCTCTGGTGATGGATAGGAGGCATTCTCAGTGATGTTACCGCTGATCTCTGGTGATGGATAGGCGGCATTCTCAGTGATGTCACCGCTGATCTCTGGTGATGGATAGGCGGCATTCTCAGTGATGTCACCACTGATCTCCGATGATGGATAGGTGGCATTCTCAGTGATGTCACCGCTGATCTCTGGTGAGGGATAGGCGGCATTCTCAGTGATGTCACCGCTGATCTCTGGTGATGGATAGGAGGCATTCTCAGTGATGTCACCGCTGATCTCTGGTGATGGATAGGCGGCATTCTCAGTGATGTCACCTCTGATCTCTGGTGATGGATAGGCGGCATTCTCAGTGATGTCACCGCTGATCTCTAGTGATGGATAGGCGGCATTCTCAGTGATGTCACCACTGATCTCCGATGATGGATAGGTGGCATTCTCAGTGATGTCACCGCTGATCTCTGGTGATGGATAGGCGGCATTCTCAGTGATGTCACCACTGATCTCTAGTGATGGATAGGTGGCATTCTCAGTGATGTCACCGCTGATCTCTAGTGATGGATAGGTGGCATTCTCAGTGATGTCACCGCTGATCTCTAGTGATGGATAGGCGGCATTCTCAGTGATGTCACCACTGATCTCTAGTGATGGATAGGTGGCATTCTCAGTGATGTCACCGCTGATCTCTAGTGATGGATAGGTGGCATTCTCAGTGATGTCACCGCTGATCTCTAGTGATGGATAGGAGGCATTCTCAGTGATGTCACCGCTGATCTCTAGTGATGGATAGGTGGCATTCTCAGTGATGTCACCTCTGATCTCTGGTGATGGATAGGCGGCATTCTCTGTGATGTCACCACTGATCTCCGATGATGGATAGGTGGCATTCTCAGTGATGTCACCGCTGATCTCTGGTGAGGGATAGGCGGCATTCTCAGTGATGTCACCGCTGATCTCTGGTGATGGATAGGAGGCATTCTCAGTGATGTCACCGCTGATCTCTGGAGATGGATAGGCGGCATTCTCAGTGATGTCACCGCTGATCTCTGGTGATCGATAGGCGGCATTCTCAGTGATGTCACCACTGATATCCGATGATGGATAGGAGGCATTCTCAGTGATGTCACCGCTGATCTCTGGTGATGGATAGGTGGCATTCTCAGTGATGTCACCGCTGATCTCTGGTGATGGATAGGCGGCATTCTCAGTGATGTCACCGCTGATCTCTGGTGATGGATAGGCGGCATTCTCAGTGATGTCACCGCTGATCTCTAGTGATGGATAGGCGGCATTCTCAGTGATGTCACCACTGATCTCCGATGATGGATAGGTGGCATTCTCAGTGATGTCACCGCTGATCTCTGGTGATGGATAGGTGGCATTCTCAGTGATGTCACCGCTGATCTCTAGTGATGGATAGGCGGCATTCTCAGTGATGTCACCACTGATCTCCGATGATGGATAGGTGGCATTCTCAGTGATGTCACCACTGATCTCTGGTGATGGATAAGAGGCATTCTCAGTGATGTCACCGCTGATCTCTAGTGATGGATAGACGGCATTCTCAGTGATGTCACCGCTGATCTCTAGTGATGGATAGGTGGCATTCTCAGTGATGTCACCGCTGATCTCTAGTGATGGATAGGAGGCATTCTCAGTGATGTCACCTCTGATCTCTGGTGATGGATAGGCGGCATTCTCAGTGATGTCACCGCTGATCTCTGGTGATGGATAGGCGGCATTCTCAGTGATGTCACCTCTGATCTCTGGTGATGGATAGGCGGCATTCTCTGTGATGTCACCACTGATCTCTGTTGATGGATAGGTGGCATTCTCAGTGATGTCACCTCTGATCTCTGGTGATGGATAGGTGGCATTCTCAGTGATGTCACCTCTGATCTCTGGTGATGGATAGGCGGCATTCTCAGTGATGTCACCTCTGATCTCTGGTGATGGATAGGCGGCATTCTCAGTGATGTCACCTCTGATCTCTGGTGATGGATAGGCGGCATTCTCTGTGATGTCACCACTGATCTCCGATGATGGATAGGTGGCATTCTCAGTGATGTCACCGCTGATCTCTGGTGATGGATAGGAGGCATTCTCAGTGATGTCACCGCTGATCTCTAGTGATGGATAAGCGGCATTCTCAGTGATGTCACCGCTGATCTCTAGTGATGGATAAGCGGCATTCTCTGTGATTTCACCGCTGATCTCCGGTGATGGATAGGCAGCATTCTCAGTGATGTCACCGCTGATCTCCGATGATGGATAGGTGGCATTCTCAGTGATGTCACCGCTGATCTCTAGTGATGGATAAGCGGCATTCTCAGTGATGTCACCGCTGATCTCTAGTGATGGATAGGCGGCATTCTCTGTGATGTCACCGCTGATCTCCGATGATGGATAGGTGGCATTCTCAGTGATGTCACCGCTGATCTCTGGTGATGGATAGGCGGCATTCTCAGTGATGTCACCGCTGATCTCCGGTGATGGATAGGCGGCATTCTCTGTGATGTCACCGCTGATCTCCGGTGATGGATAGGCGACATTCTCAGTGATGTCACTGGTGATCTCTGGTGATGGATAGGCGGCATTCTCAGTGATGTCACCGCTGATCTCCGGTGATGGATAGGCGGCATTCTCAGTGATGTCACCGCTGATCTCCGGTGATGGATAGGAGGCATTCTCTGTAATGTCACCGCTGATCTCCGGTGATGGATAGGCGGCATTCTCTGTGATTTCACCGCTGATCTCTAGTGATGGATAGGCGGCATTCTCTGTGATTTCACCGCTGATCTCCGGTGATGGATAGGCAGCATTCTCAGTGATGTTACCGCTGATCTCTAGTGATGGATAGGCGGCATTCTCTGTGATGTCACCGCTGATCTCCGATGATGGATAGGTGGCATTCTCAGTGATGTCACCGCTGATCTCTAGTGATGGATAGGCGGCATTCTCAGTGATGTCACCGCTGATCTCTGGTGATGGATAGGAGGCATTCTCAGTGATGTCACCGCTGATCTCTGGTGATGGATAGGCGGCATTCTCAGTGATGTCACCGCTGATCTCTGGTGATGGATAGGCGGCATTCTCAGTGATGTCACCACTGATCTCCGATGATGGATAGGTGGCATTCTCAGTGATGTCACCGCTGATCTCTGGTGATGGATAGGAGGCATTCTCAGTGATGTCACCACTGATCTCCGATGATGGATAGGTGGCATTCTCAGTGATGTCACCGCTGATCTCTGGTGATGGATAGGCGGCATTCTCAGTGATGTCACCACTGATCTCTGGTGATGGATAGGAGGCATTCTCAGTGATGTCACCGCTGATCTCTAGTGATGGATAGGCGGCATTCTCAGTGAAGTCACCGCTGATGTCTAGTGATGGATAGGCGGCATTCTCAGTGATGTCACCGCTGATCTCTAGTGATGGATAGGCGGCATTCTCAGTGATGTCACCGCTGATCTCTAGTGATGGATAGGAGGCATTCTCAGTGATGTCACTGCTGATCTCTAGTGATGGATAGGTGGCATTCTCAGTGATGTCACCGCTGATCTCTGGTGAGGGATAGGCGGCATTCTCAGTGATGTCACCGCTGATCTCTGGTGATGGATAGGAGGCATTCTCAGTGATGTCACCGCTGATCTCTAGTGATGGATAGGAGGCATTCTCAGTGATGTCACTGCTGATCTCTAGTGATGGATAGGTGGCATTCTCAGTGATGTCACCGCTGATCTCTGGTGAGGGATAGGCGGCATTCTCAGTGATGTCACCGCTGATCTCTGGTGATGGATAGGCGGCATTCTCAGTGATGTCACCGCTGATCTCTGGTGATGGATAGGCGGCATTCTCAGTGATGTCACCACTGATCTCCGATGATGGATAGGCGGCATTCTCAGTGATGTCACCGCTGATCTCTGGTGATGGATAGGCGGCATTCTCAGTGATGTCACCACTGATCTCTGGTGATGGATAGGAGGCATTCTCAGTGATGTCACCGCTGATCTCTAGTGATGGATAGGTGGCATTCTCAGTGATGTCACCGCTGATCTCTGGTGATGGATAGGTGGCATTCTCAGTGATGTCACCTCTGATCTCTGGTGATGGATAGGCGGCATTCTCTGTGATGTCACCACTGATCTCCGATGATGGATAGGTGGCATTCTCAGTGATGTCACCGCTGATCTCTGGTGAGGGATAGGCGGCATTCTCAGTGATGTCACCGCTGATCTCTGGTGATGGATAGGAGGCATTCTCAGTGATGTCACCGCTGATCTCTGGTGATGGATAGGCGGCATTCTCAGTGATGTCACCGCTGATCTCTGGTGATCGATAGGCGGCATTCTCAGTGATGTCACCACTGATCTCCGATGATGGATAGGAGGCATTCTCAGTGATGTCACCGCTGATCTCTGGTGAGGGATAGGCGGCATTCTCAGTGATGTCACCGCTGATCTCTGGTGATGGATAGGAGGCATTCTCAGTGATGTCACCGCTGATCTCTGGTGATGGATAGGCGGCATTCTCAGTGATGTCACCGCTGATCTCTGGTGATGGATAGGCGGCATTCTCAGTGATGTCACCACTGATCTCCGATGATGGATAGGTGGCATTCTCAGTGATGTCACCGCTGATCTCTGGTGATGGATAGGCGGCATTCTCAGTGATGTCACCGCTGATCTCTGGTGATGGATAGGCGGCATTCTCAGTGATGTCACCGCTGATCTCTAGTGATGGATAGGCGGCATTCTCAGTGATGTCACCACTGATCTCCGATGATGGATAGGTGGCATTCTCAGTGATGTCACCGCTGATCTCTGGTGATGGATAGGAGGCATTCTCAGTGATGTCACCGCTGATCTCTAGTGATGGATAGGTGGCATTCTCAGTGATGTCACCGCTGATCTCTAGTGATGGATAGGAGGCATTCTCAGTGATGTCACCTCTGATCTCTGGTGATGGATAGGCGGCATTCTCAGTGATGTCACCGCTGATCTCTAGTGATGGATAGGTGGCATTCTCAGTGATGTCACCACTGATCTCTGGTGATGGATAGGAGGCATTCTCAGTGATGTCACCGCTGATCTCTAGTGATGGATAGGTGGCATTCTCAGTGATGTCACCGCTGATCTCTAGTGATGGATAGGAGGCATTCTCAGTGATGTCACCTCTGATCTCTGGTGATGGATAGGCGGCATTCTCAGTGATGTCACCGCTGATCTCTGGTGATGGATAGGTGGCATTCTCAGTGATGTCACCTCTGATCTCTGGTGATGGATAGGTGGCATTCTCAGTGATGTCACCTCTGATCTCTGGTGATGGATAGGCGGCATTCTCAGTGATGTCACCTCTGATCTCTGGTGATGGATAGGCGGCATTCTCTGTGATGTCACCACTGATCTCCGATGATGGATAGGTGGCATTCTCAGTGATGTCACCGCTGATCTCTGGTGATGGATAGGAGGCATTCTCAGTGATGTCACCGCTGATCTCTAGTGATGGATAAGCGGCATTCTCAGTGATGTCACCGCTTATCTCTAGTGATGGATAAGCGGCATTCTCTGTGATTTCACCGCTGATCTCCGGTGATGGATAGGCAGCATTCTCAGTGATGTCACCTCTGATCTCTAGTGATGGATAGGCGGCATTCTCTGTGATGTCACCGCTGATCTCCGATGATGGATAGGTGGCATTCTCAGTGATGTCACCGCTGATCTCTGGTGATGAATAGGCGGCATTCTCAGTGATGTCACCGCTGATCTCCGGTGATGGATAGGCGGCATTCTCTGTGATGTCACCGCTGATCTCCGGTGATGGATAGGCGACATTCTCAGTGATGTCACTGGTGATCTCTGGTGATGGATAGGCGGCATTCTCAGTGATGTCACTGCTGATCTCCGGTGATGGATAGGCGGCATTCTCAGTGATGTCACCGCTGATCTCCGGTGATGGATAGGCGGCATTCTCTGTAATGTCACCGCTGATCTCCGGTGATGGATAGGCGGCATTCTCTGTGATTTCACCGCTGATCTCTAGTGATGGATAGGCGGCATTCTCAGTGATGTCACCGCTGATCTCTGGTGATGGATAGGCGGCATTCTCTGTGATGTCACCGCTGATCTCCGATGATGGATAGGCGGCATTCTCAGTGATGTCACCGCTGATCTCTGGTGATGGATAGGTGGCATTCTCAGTGATGTCACCGCTGATCTCTGGTGATGGATAGGAGGCATTCTCAGTGATGTCACCGCTGATCTCTGGTGATGGATAGGAGGCATTCTCAGTGATGTCACCGCTGATCTCTGGTGATGGATAGGAGGCATTCTCTGTGATGTCACCGCTGATCTCCGATGATGGATAGGCGGCATTCTCAGTGATGTCACCGCTGATCTCTGGTGATGGATAGGTGGCATTCTCAGTGATGTCACCGCTGATCTCTGGTGATGGATAGGTGGCATTCTCAGTGATGTTACCGCTGATCTCTGGTGATGGATAGGCGGCATTCTCTGTGATGTCACCGCTGATCTCCGATGATGGATAGGCGGCATTCTCAGTGATGTCACCGCTGATCTCTAGTGATGGATAGGTGGCATTCTCAGTGATGTCACCTCTGATCTCTGGTGATGGATAGGCGGCATTCTCAGTGATGTCACAGCTGATCTCTGGTGATGGATAGGCGGCATTCTCAGTGGTGTCACCTCTGATCTCTGGTGATGGATAAGCGGCATTCTCAGTGATGTCACCGCTGATCTCTGGTGATGGATAGGCGGCATTCTCAGTGATGTCACCGCTGATCTCTGGTGATGGATAGGAGGCATTCTCAGTGATGTCACCGCTGATCTCTGGTGATGGATAGGTGGCATTCTCAGTGATGTCACCCCTGATCTCTGGTGAGGGATAGGCGTCATTCTCAGTGATGTCACCGCTGATCTCTGGTGAGGGATAGGCGGCATTCTCAGTGATGTCACCGCTGATCTCTGGTGAGGGATAGGCGGCATTCTCAGTGATGTCACCGCTGATTTCTGGTGAGGGATAGGCGGCATTCTCAGTGATGTCACCACTGATCTCTGGTGATGGATAGGAGGCATTCTCAGTGATGTCACCCCTGATCTCTGGTGAGGGATAGGCGGCATTCTCAGTGATGTCACCGCTGATCTCTGGTGAGGGATAGGCGGCATTCTCAGTGATGTCACCGCTGATCCCTAGTGATGGATAGGCGGCATTCTCAATGATGTCACCGCTGATCTCTAGTGATGGATAGGCGGCATTCTCAGTGATGTCACCGCTGATCTCTGGTGAGGGATAGGCGGCATTCTCAGTGATGTCACCACTGATCTCCGATGATGGATAGGTGGCATTCTCAGTGATGTCACAGCTGATCTCTGGTGATGGATAGGCGGCATTCTCAGTGATGTCACCGCTGATCTCTAGTGATGGATAGGCGGCATTCTCAGTGATGTCACCGCTGATCTCTGGTGAGGGATAGGCGGCATTCTCAGTGATGTCACCACTGATCTCCGATGATGGATAGGTGGCATTCTCAGTGATGTCTCCTCTGATCTCTAGTGATGGATAGGAGGCATTCTCAGTGATGTCACCGCTGATCTCTAGTGATGGATAGGCGGCATTCTCAGTGATGTCACCGCTGATCTCTAGTGATGGATAGGCGGCATTCTCTGTGATGTCACCACTGATCTCCGATGATGGATAGGTGGCATTCTCAGTAATGTCACCGCTGATCTCTAGTGATGGATAGGCGGCATTCTCAGTGATGTCACCGCTGATTTCTGGTGAGGGATAGGCGGCATTCTCAGTGATGTCACCCCTGATCTCTGGTGAGGGATAGGCGGCATTCTCAGTGATGTCACCACTGATCTCTGGTGATGGATAGGAGGCATTCTCAGTGATGTCACCCCTGATCTCTGGTGAGGGATAGGCGGCATTCTCAGTGATGTCACCGCTGATCTCTGGTGAGGGATAGGCGGCATTCTCAGTGATGTCACCGCTGATCCCTAGTGATGGATAGGCGGCATTCTCAATGATGTCACCGCTGATCTCTAGTGATGGATAGGCGGCATTCTCAGTGATGTCACCGCTGATCTCTGGTGAGGGATAGGCGGCATTCTCAGTGATGTCACCACTGATCTCCGATGATGGATAGGTGGCATTCTCAGTGATGTCACAGCTGATCTCTGGTGATGGATAGGCGGCATTCTCAGTGATGTCACCGCTGATCTCTAGTGATGGATAGGCGGCATTCTCAGTGATGTCACCGCTGATCTCTGGTGAGGGATAGGCGGCATTCTCAGTGATGTCACCACTGATCTCCGATGATGGATAGGTGGCATTCTCAGTGATGTCTCCTCTGATCTCTAGTGATGGATAGGAGGCATTCTCAGTGATGTCACCGCTGATCTCTAGTGATGGATAGGCGGCATTCTCAGTGATGTCACCGCTGATCTCTAGTGATGGATAGGCGGCATTCTCTGTGATGTCACCACTGATCTCCGATGATTGATAGGTGGCATTCTCAGTAATGTCACCGCTGATCTCTAGTGATGGATAGGCGGCATTCTCAGTGATGTCACCGCTGATCTCTGGTGATGGATAGGCGGCATTCTCAGTGATGTCACCGCTGATCTCTAGTGATGGATAGGCGGCATTCTCTGTGATGTCACCACTGATCTCCGATGATGGATAGGTGGCATTCTCAGTGATGTCACCGCTGATCTCTAGTGATGGATAGGCGGCATTCTCAGTGATGTCACCGCTGATCTCTGGTGATGGATAGGCGGCATTCTCAGTGATGTCACCGCTGATCTCTAGTGATGGATAAGCAGCATTCTCTGTGATTTCACCGCTGATCTCTAGTGATGGATAGGCGGCATTCTCAATGATGTCACCTCTGATCTCTGGTGATGGATAGGCGGCATTCTCAGTGATGTCACCGCTGATCTCTAGTGATGGATAGGCGGCATTCTCTGTGATGTCACCGCTGATCTCCGATGATGGATAGGTGGCATTCTCAGTGATGTCACCGCTGATCTCTAGTGATGGGTAGGCGACATTCTCAGTGATGTCACCGCTGATCTCTAGTGATGGATAGGCGGCATTCTCAGTGATGTCACCGCTGATCTCTAGTGATGGATAGGCGGCATTCTCAGTGATGTCACCGCTGATCTCTGGTGATGGATAGGCGGCATTCTCAGTGATGTCACCGCTGATCTCTAGTGATGGATAAGCAGCATTCTCTGTGATTTCACCGCTGATCTCTAGTGATGGATAGGCGGCATTCTCAATGATGTCACCTCTGATCTCTGGTGATGGATAGGAGGCATTCTCAATGATGTCACCTCTGATCTCTAGTGATGGATAGGCGGCATTCTCAGTGATGTCACCGCTGATCCCTAGTGATGGATAGGAGTCATTCTCAGTGATGTCACCGCTGATCTCTGGTGATGGATAGGCGGCATTCTCAATGATGTCACCTCTGATCTCTAGTGATGGATAGGCGGCATTCTCAGTGATGTCACCGCTGATCTCTGGTGATGGATAGGCGGCATTCTCAGTGATGTCACTGCTGATCTCTGGTGAGGGATAGGAGGCATTCTCAGTGATGTCACTGCTGATCTCTGGTGAGGGATAGGCGGCATTCTCAGTGATGTCACCGCTGATCTCTGGTGATGGATAGGAGGCATTCTCAGTGATGTCACCGCTGATCTCTGGTGATGGATAGGCGGCATTCTCAGTGATGTCACCGCTGATCTCTAGTGATGGATAGGCGGCATTCTCTGTGATGTCACCGCTGATCTCCGATGATGGATAGGTGGCATTCTCAGTGATGTCACCGCTGATCTCTGGTGATGGATAGGCGGCATTCTCAGTGATGTCACCGCTGATCTCCGGTGATGGATAGGCGACATTCTCAGTGATGCCAATGGTGATCTCTGGTGATGGATAGGCGGCATTCTCAGTGATGTCACCGCTGATCTCCGGTGATGGATAGGCGGCATTCTCAGTGATGTCACCGCTGATCTCCGGTGATGGATAGGCGGCATTCTCTGTGATGTCACCGCTGATCTCCCGTGATGGATAGGCGGCATTCTCTGTGATTTCACCGCTGATCTCTAGTGATGGATAGGCGGCATTCTCTGTGATTTCACCGCTGATCTCCGGTGATGGATAGGCAGCATTCTCAGTGATGTCACCGCTGATCTCTGGTGATGGATAGGCGGCATTCTCAGTGATGTCACCGCTGATCTCTAGTGATGGATAAGCGGCATTCTCAGTGATGTCACCGCTGATCTCCGGTGATGGATAGGCAGCATTCTCAGTGATGTCACCGCTGATCTCTGCTGATGGATAGGCAGCATTCTCAGTGATGTCACCGCTGATCTCCGGTGATGGATAGGCAGCATTCTCAGTGATGTCACCGCTGATCTCTGGTGATGGATAGGCAGCATTCTCAGTGATGTCACCGCTGATCTCTGGTGATGGATAGGAGGCATTCTCAGTGATGTCACCGCTGATCTCTAGTGATGGATAAGCGGCATTCTCAGTGATGTCACCGCTGATCTCTAGTGATGGATAAGCGACATTCTCTGTGATTTCACCGCTGATCTCTGGTGATGGATAGGCAGCATTCTCAGTGATGTCACCGCTGATCTCTAGTGATGGATAGGCGGCATTCTCTGTGATGTCACCGCTGATCTCCGATGATGGATAGGTGGCATTCTCAGTGATGTCACCGCTGATCTCTGGTGATGGATAGGCGGCATTCTCAGTGATGTCACCGCTGATCTCTGGTGATGGATAGGCGGCATTCTCAGTGGTGTCACCGCTGATCTCTAGTGATGGATAGGCGGCATTCTCAGTGATGTCACCACTGATCTCTGGTGATGGATAGGTGGCATTCTCAGTGATGTCACCGCTGATCTCTGGTGATGGATAGGCGGCATTCTCAGTGATGTCACCGCTGATCTCTAGTGATGGATAGGTGGCATTCTCAGTGATGTCACCTCTGATCTCTGGTGATGGATAGGCGGCAATCTCAGTGATGTCACCGCTGATCTCCGATAATGGATAGGTGGCATTCTCAGTGATGTCACCGCTGATCTCTAGTGATGGATAGGTGGCATTCTCAGTGATGTCACCTCTGATCTCTGGTGATGGATAGGCGTCATTCTCAGTGATGTCACCGCTGATCTCTGGTGATGGATAGGCGGCATTCTCAGTGATGTCACCGCTGATCTCTGGTGATGGATAGGCAGCATTCTCAGTGATGTCACCGCTGTTCTCTAGCGATGGATAGGCGGCATTCTCAGTGATGTCACCGCTGATCTCTAGTGATGGATAGACGGCATTCTCAGTGATGTCACCGCTGATCTCTGGTGATGGATAGGCGGCATTCTCAGTGATGTCACCGCTGATCTCTAGTGATGGATAGGTGGCATTCTCAGTGATGTCACCTCTGATCTCTGGTGATGGATAGGAGGCATTCTCAGTGATGTCACCGCTGATCTCTAGTGATGGATAAGCGGCATTCTCAGTGATGTCACCGCTGATCTCTAGTGATGGATAGGAGGCATTCTCAGTGATGTCACCGCTGATCTCTAGTGATGGATAGGCGGCATTCTCAGTGATGTCACCGCTGATCTCTAGTGATGGATAGACGGCATTCTCAGTGATGTCACCGCTGATCTCTGGTGATGGATAGGCGGCATTCTCAGTGATGTCACCGCTGATCTCTGGTGATGGATAGGCGGCATTCTCAGTGATGTCACCGCTGATCTCTGGTGATGGATAGGCGGCTTTCTCAGTGATGTCACCGCTGATCTCTAGTGATGGATAGGCGGCATTCTCAGTGATGTCACCGCTGATCTCTAGAGATGGATAGACGGCATTCTCAGTGATGTCACCGCTGATCTCTGGTGATGGATAGGCGGCATTCTCAGTGATGTCACCGCTGATCTCTAGTGATGGATAGACGGCATTCTCAGTGATGTCACCGCTGATCTCTGGTGATGGATAGGTGGCATTCTCAGTGATGTCACCGCTGATCTCTAGTGATGGATAGGCGGCATTCTCAGTGATGTCACCGCTGATCTCTGGTGATGGATAGGCGGCATTCTCAGTGATGTCACCGCTGATCTCTGGTGATGGATAGGAGGCATTCTCAGTGATGTCACCGCTGATCTCTAGTGATGGATAGGCGGCATTCTCAGTGATGTCACCGCTGATCTCTAGTGATGGATAGACGGCATTCTCAGTGATGTCACCGCTGATCTCTGGTGATGGATAGGAGGCATTCTCAGTCATGTCAACGCTGTTCTCTAGTGATGGATAGGCGGCATTCTCAGTGATGTCACCGCTGATCTCTAGTGATGGATAGACGGCATTCTCAGTGATGTCACCGCTGATCTCTGGTGATGGATTGGCGGCATTCTCAGTGATGTCACCGCTGATCTCTAGTGATGGATAGGTGGCATTCTCAGTGATGTCACCTCTGATCTCTGGTGATGGATAGGCGGCATTCTCAGTGATGTCACCGCTGATCTCTAGTGATGGATAGGTGGCATTCTCAGTGATGTCACCTCTGATCTCTGGTGATGGATAGGCGGCATTCTCAGTCATGTCAACGCTGTTCTCTAGTGATGGATAGGCGGCATTCTCAGTGATGTCACCGCTGATCTCTAGTGATGGATAGGCGGCATTCTCAGTGATGTCACCGCTGATCTCTGGTGATGGATTGGCGGCATTCTCAGTGATGTCACCGCTGATCTCTAGTGATGGACAGGTGGCATTCTCAGTGATGTCACCTCTGATCTCTGGTGATGGATAGGCGGCATTCTCAGTGATGTCACCGCTGATCTCTAGTGATGGATAGGTGGCATTCTCAGTGATGTCACCTCTGATCTCTGGTGATGGATAGGCGGCATTCTCAGTGATGTCACCACTGATCTCTAGTGATGGATAGGCGGCATTCTCAGTGATGTCACCGCTGATCTATGGTGATGGATAGGTGGCAATCTCAGTGATGTCACCGCTGATCTCTGGTGATGGATAGGCGGCATTCTCAGTGATGTCACCACTGATCTCTGGTGATGGATAGGCGGCATTCTCAGTGATGTCACCGCTGATCTCTGGTGATGGATAGGAGGCATTCTCAGTGATGTCACCGCTGATCTCTAGTGATGGATAGGCGGCATTCTCAGTGATGTCACCGCTGATCTCTAGTGATGGATAGACGGCATTCTCAGTGATGTCACCGCTGATCTCTGGTGATGGATAGGAGGCATTCTCAGTCATGTCAACGCTGTTCTCTAGTGATGGATAGGCGGCATTCTCAGTGATGTCACCGCTGATCTCTAGTGATGGATAGACGGCATTCTCAGTGATGTCACCGCTGATCTCTGGTGATGGATTGGCGGCATTCTCAGTGATGTCACCGCTGATCTCTAGTGATGGATAGGTGGCATTCTCAGTGATGTCACCTCTGATCTCTGGTGATGGATAGGCGGCATTCTCAGTGATGTCACCGCTGATCTCTAGTGATGGATAGGTGGCATTCTCAGTGATGTCACCTCTGATCTCTGGTGATGGATAGGCGGCATTCTCAGTCATGTCAACGCTGTTCTCTAGTGATGGATAGGCGGCATTCTCAGTGATGTCACCGCTGATCTCTAGTGATGGATAGGCGGCATTCTCAGTGATGTCACCGCTGATCTCTGGTGATGGATTGGCGGCATTCTCAGTGATGTCACCGCTGATCTCTAGTGATGGACAGGTGGCATTCTCAGTGATGTCACCTCTGATCTCTGGTGATGGATAGGCGGCATTCTCAGTGATGTCACCGCTGATCTCTAGTGATGGATAGGTGGCATTCTCAGTGATGTCACCTCTGATCTCTGGTGATGGATAGGCGGCATTCTCAGTGATGTCACCACTGATCTCTAGTGATGGATAGGCGGCATTCTCAGTGATGTCACCGCTGATCTATGGTGATGGATAGGTGGCAATCTCAGTGATGTCACCGCTGATCTCTGGTGATGGATAGGCGGCATTCTCAGTGATGTCACCACTGATCTCTGGTGATGGATAGGCGGCATTCTCAGTGATGTCACCGCTGATCTCTGGTGATGGATTGGCGGCATTCTCAGTGATGTCACCGCTGATCTCTAGTGATGGATAGGTGGCATTCTCAGTGATGTCACCTCTGATCTCTGGTGATGGATAGGAGGCATTCTCAGTGATGTCACCGCTGATCTCTGGTGAAGGATAGGCGGCATTCTCAGTGATGTCACCGCTGATCTCTGGTGATGGATAGGCGGCATTCTCAGTGATGTAACCACTGATCTCTGGTGATGGATAGGAGGCATTCTCAGTGATGTCACCGCTGATCTCTAGTGATGGATAGGCGGCATTCTCAGTGATGTCACCGCTGATCTCTGGTGAGGGATAAGCGGCATTCTCAGTGACGTCACCGCTGATCTCTGGTGATGGATAGGCGGCATTCTCAGTGATGTCACCGCTGATCTCTAGTGATGGATAGGCGGCATTCTCAGTGATGTCACCGCTGATCTCTGGTGAGGGATAGGCGGCATTCTCAGTGATGTCACCGCTGATCTCTGGTGATGGATAGGAGGCATTCTCAGTGATGTCACCGCTGATCTCTAGTGATGGATAGGAGGCATTCTCAGTGATGTCACTGCTGATCTCTGGTGATGGATAGGTGGCATTCTCAGTGATGTCACTGCTGATCTCTGGTGATGGATAGGAGGCATTCTCAGTGATGTCACTGCTGATCTCTGGTGATGGATAGGAGGCATTCTCAGTGATGTCACTGCTGATCTCTGGTGATGGATAGGTGGCATTCTCAGTGATGTCACTGCTGATCTCTGGTGATGGATAGGAGGCATTCTCAGTGATGTCACTGCTGATCTCTGGTGATGGATAGGTGGCATTCTCAGTGATGTCACTGCTGATCTCTGGTGATGGATAGGTGGCATTCTCAGTGATGTCACTGCTGATCTCTGGTGATGGATAGGAGGCATTCTCAGTGATGTCACTGCTGATCTCTGGTGATGGATAGGAGGCATTCTCAGTGATGTCACTGCTGATCTCTGGTGATGGATAGGTGGCATTCTCAGTGATGTCACTGCTGATCTCTGGTGATGGATAGGAGGCATTCTCAGTGATGTCACTGCTGATCTCTGGTGATGGATAGGTGGCATTCTCAGTGATGTCACTGCTGATCTCTGGTGATGGATAGGAGGCATTCTCAGTGATGTCACTGCTGATCTCTGGTGATGGATAGGAGGCATTCTCAGTGATGTCACTGCTGATCTCTGGTGATGGATAGGTGGCATTCTCAGTGATGTCACTGCTGATCTCTGGTGATGGATAGGCGGCATTCTCAGTGATGTCACTGCTGATCTCTGGTGATGGATAGGAGGCATTCTCAGTGATGTCACTGCTGATCTCTGGTGATGGATAGGTGGCATTCTCAGTGATGTCACTGCTGATCTCTGGTGATGGATAGGTGGCATTCTCAGTGATGTCACTGCTGATCTCTGGTGATGGATAGGAGGCATTCTCAGTGATGTCACTGCTGATCTCTGGTGATGGATAGGAGGCATTCTCAGTGATGTCACCGCTGATCTCTGGTGATGGATAGGAGGCATTCTCAGTGATGTCACCGCTGATCTCTGGTGATGGATAGGAGGCATTCTCAGTGATGTCACCGCTGATCCCTAGTGATGGATAGGAGGCATTCTCAGTGATGTCACCGCTGATCTCTGGTGATGGATAGGAGGCATTCTCAGTGATGTCATCGCTGATCCCTAGTGATGGATAGGAGGCATTCTCAGTGATGTCACCACTGATCTCTGGTGATGGATAGGCGGCATTCTCAGTGATGTCACCGCTGATCCCTAGTGATGGATAGGAGGCATTCTCAGTGATGTCACCTCTGATCTCTGGTGATGGATAGGAGGCATTCTCAGTGATGTCACCGCTGATCCCTAGTGATGGATAGGAGGCATTCTCAGTGATGTCACCGCTGATCTCTGGTGATGGATAGGCGGCATTCTCAGTGATGTCACCACTGATCTCTAGTGATGGATAGGAGGCATTCTCAGTGATGTCACCGCTGATCTCTGGTGATGGATAGGAGGCATTCTCAGTGATGTCACCCCTGATCTCTGGTGAGGGATAGGCGGCATTCTCAGTGATGTCACCGCTGATCTCTGGTGAGGGATAGGCGGCATTCTCAGTGATGTCACCGCTGATCTCTGGTGAGGGATAGGCGGCATTCTCAGTGATGTCACCGCTGATCTCTGGTGAGGGATAGGCGGCATTCTCAGTGATGTCACCGCTGATCTCTAGTGATGGATAGGAGGCATTCTCAGTGATGTAACCGCTGATCTCTAGTGATGGATAGGCGGCATTCTCAGTGATGTCATCGCTGATCTCTGGTGATGGATAGGAGGCATTCTCAGTGATGTCACCGCTGATCCCTAGTGATGGATAGGAGGCATTCTCAGTGATGTCACCGCTGATCTCTGGTGATGGATAGGCGGCATTCTCAGTGATGTCACCACTGATCTCTAGTGATGGATAGGAGGCATTCTCAGTGATGTCACCGCTGATCTCTGGTGATGGATAGGAGGCATTCTCAGTGATGTCACCCCTGATCTCTGGTGAGGGATAGGCGGCATTCTCAGTGATGTCACCGCTGATCTCTGGTGAGGGATAGGCGGCATTCTCAGTGATGTCACCGCTGATCTCTGGTGAGGGATAGGCGGCATTCTCAGTGATGTCACCGCTGATCTCTGGTGAGGGATAGGCGGCATTCTCAGTGATGTCACCGCTGATCTCTAGTGATGGATAGGAGGCATTCTCAGTGATGTAACCGCTGATCTCTAGTGATGGATAGGCGGCATTCTCAGTGATGTCATCGCTGATCTCTGGTGATGGATAGGAGGCATTCTCAGTGATGTCACCGCTGATCTCTAGTGATGGATAGGAGGCATTCTCAGTGATGTAACCGCTGATCTCTAGTGATGGATAGGCGGCATTCTCAGTGATGTCACCGCTGATCTCTGGTCATGGATAGGAGGCATTCTCAGTGATTTCACCGCTGATCTCTGGTGATGGATAGACGGCATTCTCAGTGATGTCACTGCTGATCTCTGGTGATGGATAGGCGGCATTCTCAGTGATGTCACCGCTGATCTCTGGTGATGGATAGGAGGCATTCTCAGTGATGTCACCGCTGATCTCTGGTGATGGATAGACGGCATTCTCAGTGATGTCACTGCTGATCTCTGGTGATGGATAGGCGGCATTCTCAGTGATGTCACCGCTGATCTCTGGTGATGGATAGACGGCATTCTCAGTGATGTCACCGCTGATCTCTGGTGATGGATAGGAGGCATTCTCAGTGATGTCACTGCTGATCTCTGGTGATGGATAGGTGGCATTCTCAGTGATGTCACTGCTGATCTCTGGTGATGGATAGACGGCATTCTCAGTGATGTCACCGCTGATCTCTGGTGATGGATAGACGGCATTCTCAGTGATGTCACTGCTGATCTCTGGTGATGGATAGGCGGCATTCTCAGTGATGTCACCGCTGATCTCTGGTGATGGATAGGAGGCATTCTCAGTGATGTCACCGCTGATCTCTGGTGATGGATAGACGGCATTCTCAGTGATGTCACTGCTGATCTCTGGTGATGGATAGGCGGTATTCTCAGTGATGTCACCGCTGATCTCTGGTGATGGATAGGAGGCATTCTCAGTGATGTCACGGCTGATCTCTGGTGATGGATAGACGGCATTCTCAGTGATGTCACCACTGATCTCTGGTGATGGATAGGTGGCATTCTCAGTGATGTCACCTCTGATCTCTGGTGATGGATAGGAGGCATTCTCAGTGATGTCACCTCTGATCTCTGGTGATGGATAGGCGGCATTCTCAGTGATGTCACTGCTGATCTCTGGTGATGGATAGGCGGCATTCTCAGTGATGTCACTGCTGATCTCTGGTGATGGATAGGAGGCATTCTCAGTGATGTCACGGCTGATCTCTGGTGATGGATAGACGGCATTCTCAGTGATGTCACCACTGATCTCTGGTGATGGATAGGAGGCATTCTCAGTGATGTCACCTCTGATCTCTAGTGATGGATAGGAGGCATTCTCAGTGATGTCACTGCTGATCTCTGGTGATGGATAGGTGGCATTCTCAGTGATGTCACTGCTGATCTCTGGTGATGGATAGGAGGCATTCTCAGTGATGTCACTGCTGATCTCTGGTGATGGATAGGAGGCATTCTCAGTGATGTCACTGCTGATCTCTGGTGATGGATAGGTGGCATTCTCAGTGATGTCACTGCTGATCTCTGGTGATGGATAGGAGGCATTCTCAGTGATGTCACTGCTGATCTCTGGTGATGGATAGGTGGCATTCTCAGTGATGTCACTGCTGATCTCTGGTGATGGATAGGTGGCATTCTCAGTGATGTCAGTGCTGATCTCTGGTGATGGATAGGAGGCATTCTCAGTGATGTCACTGCTGATCTCTGGTGATGGATAGGAGGCATTCTCAGTGATGTCACTGCTGATCTCTGGTGATGGATAGGTGGCATTCTCAGTGATGTCACTGCTGATCTCTGGTGATGGATAGGAGGCATTCTCAGTGATGTCACTGCTGATCTCTGGTGATGGATAGGTGGCATTCTCAGTGATGTCACTGCTGATCTCTGGTGATGGATAGGAGGCATTCTCAGTGATGTCACTGCTGATCTCTGGTGATGGATAGGAGGCATTCTCAGTGATGTCACTGCTGATCTCTGGTGATGGATAGGTGGCATTCTCAGTGATGTCACTGCTGATCTCTGGTGATGGATAGGCGGCATTCTCAGTGATGTCACTGCTGATCTCTGGTGATGGATAGGAGGCATTGTCAGTGATGTCACTGCTGATCTCTGGTGATGGATAGGTGGCATTCTCAGTGATGTCACTGCTGATCTCTGGTGATGGATAGGTGGCATTCTCAGTGATGTCACTGCTGATCTCTGGTGATGGATAGGAGGCATTCTCAGTGATGTCACTGCTGATCTCTGGTGATGGATAGGAGGCATTCTCAGTGATGTCACCGCTGATCTCTGGTGATGGATAGGAGGCATTCTCAGTGATGTCACCGCTGATCTCTGGTGATGGATAGGAGGCATTCTCAGTGATGTCACCGCTGATCCCTAGTGATGGATAGGAGGCATTCTCAGTGATGTCACCGCTGATCTCTGGTGATGGATAGGAGGCATTCTCAGTGATGTCATCGCTGATCCCTAGTGATGGATAGGAGGCATTCTCAGTGATGTCACCACTGATCTCTGGTGATGGATAGGCGGCATTCTCAGTGATGTCACCGCTGATCCCTAGTGATGGATAGGAGGCATTCTCAGTGATGTCACCTCTGATCTCTGGTGATGGATAGGAGGCATTCTCAGTGATGTCACCGCTGATCCCTAGTGATGGATAGGAGGCATTCTCAGTGATGTCACCGCTGATCTCTGGTGATGGATAGGCGGCATTCTCAGTGATGTCACCACTGATCTCTAGTGATGGATAGGAGGCATTCTCAGTGATGTCACCGCTGATCTCTGGTGATGGATAGGAGGCATTCTCAGTGATGTCACCCCTGATCTCTGGTGAGGGATAGGCGGCATTCTCAGTGATGTCACCGCTGATCTCTGGTGAGGGATAGGCGGCATTCTCAGTGATGTCACCGCTGATCTCTGGTGAGGGATAGGCGGCATTCTCAGTGATGTCACCGCTGATCTCTGGTGAGGGATAGGCGGCATTCTCAGTGATGTCACCGCTGATCTCTAGTGATGGATAGGAGGCATTCTCAGTGATGTAACCGCTGATCTCTAGTGATGGATAGGCGGCATTCTCAGTGATGTCATCGCTGATCTCTGGTGATGGATAGGAGGCATTCTCAGTGATGTCACCGCTGATCTCTGGTGATGGATAGACGGCATTCTCAGTGATGTCACTGCTGATCTCTGGTGATGGATAGGCGGCATTCTCAGTGATGTCACCGCTGATCTCTGGTGATGGATAGGAGGCATTCTCAGTGATGTCACCGCTGATCTCTGGTGAGGGATAGGCGGCATTCTCAGTGATGTCACTGCTGATCTCTGGTGATGAATAGGCGGCATTCTCAGTGATTTCACCGCTGATCTCTGGTCATGGATAGGAGGCATTCTCAGTGATTTCACCGCTGATCTCTGGTGATGGATAGACGGCATTCTCAGTGATGTCACTGCTGATCTCTGGTGATGGATAGGCGGCATTCTCAGTGATGTCACCGCTGATCTCTGGTGATGGATAGGAGGCATTCTCAGTGATGTCACCGCTGATCTCTGGTGATGGATAGACGGCATTCTCAGTGATGTCACTGCTGATCTCTGGTGATGGATAGGCGGCATTCTCAGTGATGTCACTGCTGATCTCTGGTGATGGATAGACGGCATTCTCAGTGATGTCACCGCTGATCTCTGGTGATGGATAGACGGCATTCTCAGTGATGTCACTGCTGATCTCTGGTGATGGATAGGCGGCATTCTCAGTGATGTCACCGCTGATCTCTGGTGATGGATAGGAGGCATTCTCAGTGATGTCACCGCTGATCTCTGGTGATGGATAGACGGCATTCTCAGTGATGTCACTGCTGATCTCTGGTGATGGATAGGCGGTATTCTCAGTGATGTCACCGCTGATCTCTGGTGATGGATAGGAGGCATTCTCAGTGATGTCACGGCTGATCTCTGGTGATGGATAGACGGCATTCTCAGTGATGTCACCACTGATCTCTGGTGATGGATAGGTGGCATTCTCAGTGATGTCACCTCTGATCTCTGGTGATGGATAGGAGGCATTCTCAGTGATGTCACCTCTGATCTCTGGTGATGGATAGGCGGCATTCTCAGTGATGTCACTGCTGATCTCTGGTGATGGATAGGCGGCATTCTCAGTGATGTCACTGCTGATCTCTGGTGATGGATAGGAGGCATTCTCAGTGATGTCACGGCTGATCTCTGGTGATGGATAGACGGCATTCTCAGTGATGTCACCACTGATCTCTGGTGATGGATAGGAGGCATTCTCAGTGATGTCACCTCTGATCTCTGGTGATGGATAGGAGGCATTCTCAGTGATGTCACCTCTGATCTCTGGTGATGGATAGGCGGCATTCTCAGTGATGTCACTGCTGATCTCTGGTGATGGATAGGCGGCATTCTCAGTGATGTCACTGCTGATCTCTGGTGATGGATAGGAGGCATTCTCAGTGATGTCACCGCTGATCTCTGGTGATGGATAGGAGGCATTCTCAGTGATGTCACCGCTGATCTCTGGTGATGGATAGGAGGCATTCTCAGTGATGTCACCGCTGATCTCTAGTGATGGATAGGCGGCATTCTCAGTGATGTCACCGCTGATCTCTGGTGATGGATAGGAGGCATTCTCAGTGATGTCACCGCTGATCTCTGGTGATGGATAGGAGGCATTCTCAGTGATGTCACCGCTGATCTCTGGTGATGGATAGACGGCATTCTCAGTGATGTCACTGCTGATCTCTGGTGATGGATAGGCGGTATTCTCAGTGATGTCACCGCTGATCTCTGGTGATGGATAGGAGGCATTCTCAGTGATGTCACGGCTGATCTCTGGTGATGGATAGACGGCATTCTCAGTGATGTCACCACTGATCTCTGGTGATGGATAGGTGGCATTCTCAGTGATGTCACCTCTGATCTCTGGTGATGGATAGGAGGCATTCTCAGTGATGTCACCTCTGATCTCTGGTGATGGATAGGCGGCATTCTCAGTGATGTCACTGCTGATCTCTGGTGATGGATAGGCGGCATTCTCAGTGATGTCACTGCTGATCTCTGGTGATGGATAGGAGGCATTCTCAGTGATGTCACGGCTGATCTCTGGTGATGGATAGACGGCATTCTCAGTGATGTCACCACTGATCTCTGGTGATGGATAGGAGGCATTCTCAGTGATGTCACCTCTGATCTCTGGTGATGGATAGGAGGCATTCTCAGTGATGTCACCTCTGATCTCTGGTGATGGATAGGCGGCATTCTCAGTGATGTCACTGCTGATCTCTGGTGATGGATAGGCGGCATTCTCAGTGATGTCACTGCTGATCTCTGGTGATGGATAGGAGGCATTCTCAGTGATGTCACCGCTGATCTCTGGTGATGGATAGGAGGCATTCTCAGTGATGTCACCGCTGATCTCTGGTGATGGATAGGAGGCATTCTCAGTGATGTCACCGCTGATCTCTAGTGATGGATAGGCGGCATTCTCAGTGATGTCACCGCTGATCTCTGGTGATGGATAGGAGGCATTCTCAGTGATGTCACCGCTGATCTCTGGTGATGGATAGACGGCATTCTCAGTGATGTCACCGCTGATCTCTGGTGATGGATAGGCGGCATTCTCAGTGATGTCACCGCTGATCTCTGGTGATGGATAGGAGGCATTCTCAGTGATGTCACCCCTGATCTCTGGTGAGGGATAGGCGGCATTCTCAGTGATGTCACCGCTGATCTCTGGTGAGGGATAGGCGGCATTCTCAGTGATGTCACCGCTGATCTCTGGTGAGGGATAGGAGGCATTCTCAGTGATGTCACCGCTGATCTCTGGTGATGGATAGGCGGCATTCTCAGTGATGTCACCGCTGATCTCTGGTGATGGATAGGCGGCATTCTCAGTGATGTCACCGCTGATCTCTGGTGAGGGATAGGAGGCATTCTCAGTGATGTCACCGCTGATCTCTGGTGAGGGATAGGCGGCATTCTCAGTGATGTCACCGCTGATCTCTGGTGATGGATAGGCGGCATTCTCAGTGATGTCACCTCTGATCTCTGGTGATGGATAGGAGGCATTCTCAGTGATGTCACCGCTGATCTCTGGTGATGGATAGGCGGCATTCTCAGTGATGTCACCGCTGATCTCTGGTGAGGGATAGGCGGCATTCTCAGTGATGTCACCGCTGATCTCTGGTGAGGGATAGGCGGCATTCTCAGTGATGTCACCGCTGATCTCTAGTGATGGATAGGAGGCATTCTCAGTGATGTCACCGCTGATCTCCGATGATGGATAGGCGGCATTCTCAGTGATGTCACCGCTGATCTCTGGTGAGGGATAGGAGGCATTCTCAGTGATGTCACCGCTGATCTCTGGTGAGGGATAGGCGGCATTCTCAGTGATGTCACCGCTGATCTCTGGTGATGGATAGGCGGCATTCTCAGTGATGTCACCTCTGATCTCTGGTGATGGATAGGAGGCATTCTCAGTGATGTCACCGCTGATCTCTGGTGATGGATAGGCGGCATTCTCAGTGATGTCACCGCTGATCTCTGGTGAGGGATAGGCGGCATTCTCAGTGATGTCACCGCTGATCTCTGGTGAGGGATAGGCGGCATTCTCAGTGATGTCACCGCTGATCTCTAGTGATGGATAGGAGGCATTCTCAGTGATGTCACCGCTGATCTCCGATGATGGATAGGCGGCATTCTCAGTGATGTCACTGCTGATCTCTAGTGATGGATAGGAGGCATTCTCAGTGATGTCACCGCTGATCTCTAGTGATGGATAGGCGGCATTCTCAGTGATGTCACCGCTGATCTCTAGTGATGGATAGGAGGCATTCTCAGTGATGTCATCGCTGATCTCTAGTGATGGATAGGCGGCATTCTCAGTGATGTCATCGCTGATCTCTAGTGATGGATAGGCGGCATTCTCAGTGATGACACCGCTGATCTCTAGTGATGGATAGGCGGCATTCTCAGTGATGTCACCGCTGATCTCTGGTGATGGATAGGCGGCATTCTCAGTGATGTCACCGCTGATCTCTGGTGATGGATAGGCGGCATTCTCAGTGATGTCATCGCTGATCTCTAGTGATGGATAGGCGGCATTCTCAGTGATGTCACCGCTGATCTCTAGTATATACATATACACAATATAATCTCGGGCTGTATGATATAATTTTCTTCCCTGGAGCGGTAATAGTTAAATAGTTCACGTTCTGGTCATTCCTGCCGCAGATCAGTCTGTTTAGGTTAATTATTGATTCCTAGTTCCATTAGTTGCACGGCGGGAGGCGCTGGGGGCGACTGTTATACTGTGATTACGGTGACGGGCAGGTGTCACGATATGTCTGATGAAGTCCTGGGGTAAATCTGATTGTCAGGACAGATTGCTGCTCACCGCGCCGTGGGACATTAGCGCGTGTGTCCGATGGGAACCTTGCGTAAGTGCCTGCACCTAAAGATCAGGACTGGTTGCAGTACAGTAGACTGCCCCTCCATGCTGCACAGACTTTCTTTAGGTTGAGCCCATTAGGAAGCGGAGGCTTCAGGATAAACATATTGAACAAAAGAGGGTAATTAATAATGTGATTAGGTAATATTTATAAAGTCTGTTACCCCCACATACAGATTTCTTACTTTTCTGTTACTCTTCTTATTACAGTAAATTATTTTTCACACTGATCAGTAACAGAAATAATTCTCTCTGCACAGAAGTCTCTCTGGCGCTGCTGGAAGTTCACGTGGAACAGAAATTAATGACAGTAATAGAAGGTCAAAATGTCACACTCCCCGTCTGGTATTCAAGCAGCTCAGATGAAAAACCGTATATCACCTGGTACATTCAGCGAGCGCAGGAGGAGCAAACGCAGGTATAGTGTCATGGAGATAATAGTGCAACAGAACGCTCTACTGCCCCCTATGTAGAAGAATATAACTACTACAATACTGCCCCTATGTACAAGAATATAACTACTATAATACTGCTCTTATGTACAAGAATATAACTACTATAATACTGCTCCCTATGTACAAGAATATAACTACTATAATACTGCTCCTATGTACAAGAATATAACTACTATAATACTGCTCCTATGTACAAGAATATAACTACTATAATACTGCTCCCTATGTACAAGAATATAACTACTATAATACTGCTCCTATGTACAAGAATATAACTACTATAATACTGCCCCTATGTACAAGAATATAACTACTATAATACTGCCCCTATGTACAAGAATATAACCACTATAATACTGCTCCCTATTTACAAGAATATAACTACTATAATACTGCTCCCTATGTACAAGAATATAACTACTATAATACTGCCCCTATGTACAAGAATATAACTACTATACTACTGCCCCTGGTTACAAGAATGTAACCACTATAATACTGCTCCCTATGTACAAGAATATAACCACTATAATACTGCTCCTATGTACAAGAATATAACTACTATAATACTGCCCCCTATGTACAAGAATATAACTACTATAATACTGCTCCTATGTACAAGAATATAACTACTATAATACTGCTCCCTATGTACAAGAATATAACTACTATAATACTGCTTCCTATGTACAAGAATATAACTACTATAATACTGCTCTTATGTACAAGAATATAACTACTATAATACTGCTCCTATGTCCAAGAATATAACTACTATAATACTGCCCCTATGTACAAGAATATAACTACTATAATACTGCCCCTATGTACAAGAATATAACCACTATAATACTGCTCCCTATGTACAAGAATATAACCACTATAATACTGCCCCCTATGTACAAGAATATAACTACTATAATACTGCTCCTATGTACAAGAATATAACTACTATAATACTGCTCCTATGTACAAGAATATAGCTACTATAATACTGCCCCCTATGTACAAGAATATAACCACTATAATACTGCTCCTATGTACAAGAATATAACTACTATAATACTGCCCCCTATGTACAAGAATATAACCACTATAATACTGCTCCCTATGTACAAGAATATAACTACTATAATACTGCTCCCTATGTACAAGAATATAACTACTATAATACTGCCCCTATGTACAAGAATATAACTACTATACTACTGCCCCTGGTTACAAGAATGTAACCACTATAATACTGCTCCCTATGTACAAGAATATAACCACTATAATACTGCTCCTATGTACAAGAATATAACTACTATAATACTGCCCCCTATGTACAAGAATATAACTACTATAATACTGCTCCTATGTACAAGAATATAACTACTATAATACTGCTCCCTATGTACAAGAATATAACTACTATAATACTGCTTCCTATGTACAAGAATATAACTACTATAATACTGCTCTTATGTACAAGAATATAACTACTATAATACTGCTCCTATGTCCAAGAATATAACTACTATAATACTGCCCCTATGTACAAGAATATAACTACTATAATACTGCCCCTATGTACAAGAATATAACCACTATAATACTGCTCCCTATGTACAAGAATATAACCACTATAATACTGCCCCCTATGTACAAGAATATAACTACTATAATACTGCTCCTATGTACAAGAATATAACTACTATAATACTGCTCCTATGTACAAGAATATAGCTACTATAATACTGCCCCCTATGTACAAGAATATAACTACTATAATACTGCCCCTATGTACAAGAATATAACTACTATAATACTGCCCCCTATGTACAAGAATATAACTACTATAATACTGCCCCCTATGTACAAGAATATAACTACTATAATACTGCCCCTATGTACAAGAATTTAACTACTATAATACTGCCCCCTATGTACAAGAATATAACTACTATAATACTGCCCCTATGTACAAGAATATAACCGCTATAATACTGCCCCCTATGTACAAGAATATAACTACTATAATACTGCCCCTATGTACAAGAATATAACTACTATAATACTGCTCCCTATGTACAAGAATATAGCTACTATAATACTGCCCCCTATGTACAAGAATATAACCACTATAATACTGCTCCCTATGTACAAGAATATAACCACTATAATACTGCTTCTTATGTACAAGAATATAACTACTATAATACTGCTCCCTATGTACAAGAATATAACTACTGTAATACTGCTCCTATGTACAAGAATATAACTACTATAATACTGCTCCTATGTACAAGAATATAACTAATATAATACTGCCCCTATGTACAAGAATATAACTACTATAATACTGCTCCTATGTACAAGAATATAACTACTATAATACTGCTCCTATATACAAGAATATAACTACTATAATACTGCTCCTATGTACAAGAGTATAACTACTATAATACTGCTCCTATGTACAAGAATATAACTAATATAATACTGCCCCTATGTACAAGAATATAACTACTATAATACTGCTCCTATGTACAAGAATATAACTACTATAATACTGCTCCTATATACAAGAATATAACTACTATAATACTGCTCCTATGTACAAGAGTATAACTACTATAATACTGCTCCCATGTACAAGAATATAACTACTATAATACTGCCCCTATGTACAAGAATATAACTACTGTAATACTGCTCCTATGTACAAGAATATAACTACTATAATACTGCCCCTATGTACAAGAATATAACTACTGTAATACTGCTCCTATGTACAAGAATATAACTACTATAATACTGCCCCTATGTACAAGAATATAACTACTGTAATACTGCTCCTATGTACAAGAATATAACTACTATAATACTGCTCCTATGTACAAGAATATAACTACTATAATACTGCTCCTATGTACAAGAATATAACTAGTATAATACTGCTCCTATGTACAAGAATATAACTACTATAATACTGCTCCTATGTACAAGAATATAACTACTATAATACTGCTCCCTATGTACAAGAATATAACTACTATAATACTGCCCCTATGTACAAGAATATAACTACTGTAATACTGCTCCTATGTACAAGAATATAACTACTATAATACTGCCCCTATGTACAAGAATATAACTACTGTAATACTGCTCCTATGTACAAGAATATAACTACTGTAATACTGCTCCTATGTACAAGAATATAACTACTATAATACTGCTCCTATGTACAAGAATATAACTACTATAATACTGCTCCTATGTACAAGAATATAACTACTATAATACTGCTCCCTATGTACAAGAATATAACTACTATAATACTGCTCCTATGTACAAGAATATAACAACTATAATACTGCCCCCTATGTACAAGAATATAACTACTATAATACTGCCCCTATGTACAAGAATATAACTACTATAATACTGCCCCTATGTACAAGAATATAACTACTATATTACTGCTCCCTATGTACAAGAATATAACTACTATAATTCTGCTCCTATGTACAAGAATATAGCTTCTGTAATATTGCTCCCTATGTACAAGAATATAACTACTATAATACTGCCCCTATGTACAAGAATATAGCTACTATAATACTGCCCCCTATGTACAAGAACATAGCTACTATAATACCGCCCCTATGTACAAGAATATAACTACTATAATACAGCTCCTATGTACAAGAATATAACTACTATAATACTGCTCCTATATACAAGAATATAACTACTATAATACTGCTCCTATGTACAAGAGTATAACTACTATAATACTGCTCCCATGTACAAGAATATAACTACTATAATACTGCCCCTATATACAAGAATATACAGTGCCTACAAGTAGTATTCAACCCCCTGCAGATTTAGCTGGTTTGATAAGATGCAAATAAGTTAGAGCCTTCAAACTGCAAACGAGAGTAGGTTTTATGAACAGAAGCATAAATCTTATAAACCAAAAAGTTATGTTGCTCAGTTGAATTTTATTAAATTTTAAACATAAAAGTGTGGGTCAATTATTATACAACCCCTATGTTTAATATTTTGTGGAATAACCCTTGTTTGCAATTACAGCTAATAATCGTCTTTTATAAGACCTGATCAGGCCGGCACAGGTCTGTGGAGTTATCTTGGCCCACTCCTCCATGCAGATCTTCTCCAAGTTATCTAGGTTCTTTGGGTGTCTCATGTGGACTTTATTCTTGAGCTCCTTCCACAAGTTTTCAATTGGGTTAAGGTCAGGAGACTGACTAGGCCACTCCAACACCTTGACTTTTTCCCTCTTGAACCAGGCTTTGGTTTTCTTGGCTGTGTGCTTTGGGTCGTTGTCTTGTTGGAAGATGAAATTACGACCCATCTTAAGATCCTTGACGGAGGAGCGGAGGTTCTTGGCCAAAATCTCCAGGTAGGCCGTGCTATCCATCTTCCCATGGATGCGGACCAGATGGCCAGGCCCCTTGGCTGAGAAACAGCCCCACAGCATGATGCTGCCACCACCATGCTTGACTGTAGGGATGGTATTCTTGGGGTCGTATGCAGTGCCATCCAGTCTCCAAACGTCACGTGTGTGGTTGGCACCAAAGATCTCGATCTTGGTCTCATCAGACCATAGAACCTTGAACCAGTCTGTCTCAGAGTCCTCCAAGTGATCATGAGCAAACTGTAGATGAGCCTTGACATGACGCTTTGAAAGTAAAGGTACCTTACGGGCTCGTCTGGAACGGAGACCATTGCGGTGGAGTACGTTACTTATGGTATTGACTGAAACCAATGTCCCCACTGCCATGAGATCTTCCCGGAGCTCCTTCCTTGTTGTCCTTGGGTTAGCCTTGACTCTTCGGACAAGCCTGGCCTCGGCACGGGAGGACACTTTCAAAGGCTGTCCAGGCTGTGGAAGGCTAACAGTAGTTCCATAAGCCTTCCACTTACGGATGATGTTCCCAACAGTGGAGACAGGTAGGCCCAACTCCTTGGAAAGGGTTTTGTACCCCTTGCCAGCCTTGTGACCCTCCACGATCTTGTCTCTGATGGCCTTGGAATGCTCCTTTGTCTTTCCCATGTTGACCATGTCTGAGTGCTGTTCACAAGTTTGGGGAGGGTCTTAAATAGTCAGAAAAGGCTGGCAAAAGAGATCTTTAATCCACACATGTGAAGCTCATTATTCTTGGTGCCTGAACTACTTCTTAATACTTTAGGGGGACCAAACAGAATTCTTGTGGTTTGAGGGGTTGAATAATAAATGACACTCTGAATTAACTTTTAACGTTTTAAAAATCAACAAAAAAAAAAACAAAAACAATATTTGCTGCAGTGCATTTCCCACTTCCAGGCTGATCTACAGTACAAATGTCACAATGCCAAGTTAATTCCGCATGTGTCAACCAGCTAAATCTGCAGGGGGTTGAATACTACTTGTAGGCACTGTAACTACTGTAATACTGCTCCTATGTACAAGAATATAACTACTATAATATTGCTCCTATGTACAAGAATATAACTACTATAATACTACCCCCTATGTACAAGAATATAACTACTATAATACTGCTCCTATGTACAAGAATATAACTACTATAATACTACCCCCTATGTACAAGAATATAACTACTATAATACTGCTCCTATGTACAAGAATATAACAACTATAATACTGCTCCTATGTACAAGAATATAACTACTATAATACTGCCCCTATATACAAGAATATAACTACTATAATACTGCTCCCTATGTACAAGAATAAAACTACTATAATACTGCTCCTATGTACAAGAATATAACTACTATAATACTGCCCCCTATGTACAAGAATATAACTACTATAATACTACCCCCTATGTACAAGAATATAACTACTATAATACTGCCCCTATGTACAAGAATAAAACTACTATAATACTGCTCCTATGTACAAGAATATAACTACTATAATACTGCTCCCTATGTACAAGAATATAACTACTATAATACTGCTCCCTATGTACAAGAATAAAACTACTATGATACTGCTCCTATGTACAAGAATATAACTACTATAATACTGTCCCCTATGTACAAGAATATAACTACTATAATACCGCTCCCTATGTACAAGAATAAAACTACTATAATACTGCTCCCTATGTACAAGAATATAACTACTATAATACTGCTCCCTATGTACAAGAATATAACTACTATAATACTGCTCATATGTACAAGAATATAACTACTATAATACTGCCCCTATGTACAAGATTATAACTACTATAATACTGCCCCTATGTACAAGAATATAACCACTATAATACTGCTCCCTATGTACAAGAATATAACTACTATAATACTGCCCCTATGTACAAGAATATAACCACTATAATACTGCTCCCTATGTACAAGAATATAACCACTATAATACTGCCCCCTATGTACAAGAATATAACTACTATAATACTGCTCCTATGTACAAGAATATAACTACTATAATACTGTCCCCTATGTACAAGAATATAACTACTATAATACTGTCCCCTATGTACAACAATATAACTACTATAATACTGCTCCCTATGTACAAGAATAAAACTACTATAATACTGCCCCCTATGTACAAGAATATAACTACTATAATACTGCTCACTATGTACAAGAATATAACTACTATAATACTGCCCCCTATGTACAAGAATATAACTACTATAATACTGCCCCCTATGTACAAGAATATAACTACTATAATACTGCTCCCTATGTACAAGAATAAAACTACTATAATACTGTCCCCTATGTACAAGAATATAACTACTATAATACTGTCCCCTATGTACAAGAATATAACTACTATAATACTGCTCCCTATGTACAAGAATAAAACTACTATAATACTGCCCCCTATGTACAAGAATATAACTACTATAATACTGCTCCCTATGTACAAGAATATAACTACTATAATACTGCTCATATGTACAAGAATATAACTACTATAATACTGCCCCTATGTACAAGATTATAACTACTATAATACTGCCCCTATGTACAAGAATATAACCACTATAATACTGCTCCCTATGTACAAGAATATAACTACTATAATACTGCTCCCTATGTACAAGAATATAACTACTATAATACTGCCCCTATGTACAAGAATATAACTACTATAATACTGCCCCTATGTACAAGAATATAACCACTATAATACTGCTCCCTATGTACAAGAATATAACCACTATAATACTGCCCCCTATGTACAAGAATATAACTACTATAATACTGCCCCTATGTACAAGAATATAACTACTGTAATACTGCTCCTATGTACAAGAATATAACTACTATAATACTGCCCCTATGTACAAGAATATAACTACTGTAATACTGCTCCCTATGTACAAGAATATAACTACTATAATACTGCTCATATGTACAAGAATATAACTACTATAATACTGCCCCTATGTACAAGAATATAACTACTATAATACTGCTCCTATGTACAAGAATATAACTACTATAATACTGCTCCTATGTACAAGAATATAACTACTATAATACTGCTCCCTATGTACAAGAATATAACTACTATAATACTGCTCCTATGTACAAGAATATAACAACTATAATACTGCCCCCTATGTACAAGAATATAACTACTATAATACTGCCCCTATGTACAAGAATATAACTACTATAATACTGCCCCTATGTACAAGAATATAACTACTATATTACTGCTCCCTATGTACAAGAATATAACTACTATAATTCTGCTCCTATGTACAAGAATATAGCTACTATAATATTGCTCCCTATGTACAAGAATATAACTACTATAATACTGCCCCTATGTACAAGAATATAGCTACTATAATACTGCCCCCTATGTACAAGAACATAGCTACTATAATACTGCCCCTATGTACAAGAATATAACTACTATAATACAGCTCCTATGTACAAGAATATAACTACTATAATACTGCTCCTATGTACAAGAATATAACTACTATAATACTGCTCCTATGTACAAGAATATAACTACTATAATACTGCTCCTATGTACAAGAATATAACTACTATAATACTGCTCCTATGTACAGGAATATAACTACTATAATACTGCTCCTATGTACAGGAATATAACTACTATAATACTGCCTCCTATGTACAGAATATAACTAATATAATACTGCTCCTATGTACAAGAATATAACTACTATAATACTGCTCCTATGTACAAGAATATAACTACTATAATACTGCCCCTATGTACAAGAATATAACTACTATATTACTGCTCCCTATGTACAAGAATATAACTACTATAATTCTGCTCCTATGTACAAGAATATAGCTACTATAATATTGCTCCCTATGTACAAGAATATAACTACTATAATACTGCCCCTATGTACAAGAATATAGCTACTATAATACTGCCCCCTATGTACAAGAGCATAGCTACTATAATACTGCCCCTATGTACAAGAATATAACTACTATAATACAGCTCCTAAGTACAAGAATATAACTACTATAATACTCCTATGTACAAGAATATAACTACTATAATACTGCTCCTATGTACAAGAATATAACTACTATAATACTGCTCCTATGTACAAGAATATAACTACTATAATACTGCTCCTATGTACAGGAATATAACTACTATAATACTGCCTCCTATGTACAGAATATAACTAATATAATACTGCTCCTATGTACAAGAATATAACTACTATAATACTGCTCCTATGTACAAGAATATAACTACTATAATACTGCCCCTATGTACAAGAATATAACTACTATATTACTGCTCCCTATGTACAAGAATATAACTACCATAATACTGCTCCCTATGTACAAGAATATAGCTACTATAATATTGCTCCCTATGTACAAGAATATAACTACTATAATACTGCCCCTATGTACAAGAATATAGCTACTATAATACTGCCCCCTATGTACAAGAACATAGCTACTATAATACTGCCCCTATGTACAAGAATATAACTACTATAATACAGCTCCTATGTACAAGAATATAACTACTATAATACTGCTCCTATGTACAAGAATATAACTACTATAATACTGCTCCTATGTACAGGAATATAACTACTATAATACTGCTCCTATGTACAGGAATATAACTACTATAATACTGCCCCTATGTACAAGAATATAATTACTATAATACTGCTCCTATGTACAAGAATATAACTACTATAATACTGCCCCTATGTACAAGAATATAACCACTCTCACATTTGCAGATCCTGAGGTATATGGATGGAGAGGCTGACATTGCGGAGGGTTTTAGGGGTCGGTTAAATTTTGTGTACAAGATGCCATCAAGGAACATCTCGATTGTCATTAATAAGACTCAGGCTTCAGACTCCGGACAATATCGCTGCTATGTGAATGTGCGCAACGATCAGACTGTGGGCAGCAGTAACATCGGGGTGATTGATGTGTCCATCCTGGGTGAGTGCGGGAAATTGTGTGGGGTCGGGATAGTCTGCAGGAATGTCCTGCTATTATTAATGTACAATACGGGCAGCTCAGAATGTGATTTGTGTGGAGGGAGGAACGATCTGCAAAAATCATTATCATCAGACAATGCAGCAATAAATGGATTAATACACGGGGGGCGGCAGTGGGTGCAGCCGGGGTGAGGTGGGGGCACAGAACACAAGAACCAAGGTTATTCTTAGAATTTATTGTGCAATAGGAAATAATGCAACTCCACCCAAAACTACAGAATCCCCGCACCTAACATTATACTCAGAAGTGATAGTGTTATAGAGAAACCCTATATAACATTACTGGCCACAGTGCCCCCATAATACTACAAGCCACCCGGCTCCCATAATACTACCGACCACAGGGCCCCATAATGCTACCAACCACAGGGCCCCCATAATACTACCGGCCACAGGTCCCCCATACTATCACCGGCCACAGAGCCCCCATAATACTACCAGCCACAGGTCCCCCATAATACTACCTGCCACAGGGCCCCCATAATACTACCGGTCACAGGGCCCCCATAATACTACCGGCCACAGGACCCCCATACTATCACCGGCCACAGAGCCCCCATAATACTACAGGCCACAGGGCCCCCATAATAATACCGGCCACAGGTCCCCCATAATAATACCGGCCACAGGGCCCCATAATACTACCAGCCACAGGTCCCCTATAATACTACCTGCCACAGGGACCCCATAATACTACCGGCCACAGGTCCCCCATAATACTACAGGCCACAGATCCCCTATAATACTACCTGCCACAGGGACCCCATAATACTACCGGCCACAGGTCCCCTATAATACTACCTGCCACAGGGACCCCATAATACTACCGGCCACAGGTCCTCCATAATGCTACCGGCCACAGGGCCCCTATAATGCTACCGGCCACAAGGCCCCCATAATACTACCTGCCACAGGTCCCCCATAATACTACCGGCCTCAGGGCCCCCATAATGCTACCAGCCACAGGGTCCCCATAATGCTACCGGCCACAAGGCCCCCATAATACTACAGGCCACAGGTCCCCCATAATGCTACCTGCCACAGGGCCCCCATAATTTTACTGGCCTCAGGGCACCCATAATATTACCGGCCACATGGCCCCCATAATACTACCTTCCACAGAGCCCCATAATGCTACCTGCCACAGGGCCCCCATAATTTTACTGGCCACAGGGCCCCCATAATATTACCGACCACAGGGCCCCCATAATACTACCGGCCACAGGTCCCCTATGATACTACCGGCCACAGGTCCCCTATAATACTACCGGCCACAGAGCCCCCATAATACTACCGGCCACAGGTCCCCCATAATACTACCGGCCACAGGTCCCCTATGATACTACCGGCCACAGGTCCCCTATAATACTACCGGCCACAGGTCCCCCATAATACTACCGGCCACAGGTCCGCCATAATAATACCGGCCACAGGTCCCCCATAATACTACCAGCCACAAGGCCCCCATAATACTACCGGCCACAGGGCCCCTATAATACAATCGGCCACAGGTCCCCCATAATAATACCGGCCACAGGGCCCCATAATACTACCGGCCACAGGGCCCCCATAATTTTATTGGCCAAAGGGCACCCATAATGTTGTCGGCCACAGGGCCCCCAAAATACTACCTTCCACAGGGCCCCATAATGCTACCTGCCACAGGGCCCCCATAATTTTACTGCCCTCAGGGTCCCCATAATATTACCGGCCACAGGGCCCCCATAATACTACCGGCCACAGGTTCCCTATGATACTACCGGCCACAGGTCCCCTATAATACTACCGGCCACAGGGCCCCCATAATACTACCGGCCACAGGGTCCCCATAATACTACCTTCCACAGGGCCCCATAATGCTACCTGCCACAGGGCCCCCATAATTTTACTGGCCACAGGGCCCCCATAATATTACCGGCCACAGGGCCCCCATAATACTACCGGCCACAGGGCCCCCAAAATATTACCGGACACAGGGCCCCCATAATACTAAGGGCCACACGGCCCCCATAATATTACCGTCCACAGGGCCCCCATAATACTACCGGCTACAGGTCCCCTATGATACTATCGGCCACAGGTCCCCCATAATACTACCGGCCTCAGGTCCCCCATAATACTACCGGCCACAGGGCCCCCATAATACTACCGGCCACAGGGCCCCCAAAATATTACCGGACACAGGGCCCCCATAATACTAAGGGCCACACGGCCCCCATAATATTACCGTCCACAGGGCCCCCATAATACTACCGGCTACAGGTCCCCTATGATACTATCGGCCACAGGGCCCCCATAATACTACCGGCCACAGGTCCCCCATAATACTACCGGCCTCAGGTCCCCCATAATACTACCGGCCTCAGGTCCCCCATAATAATACCGGCCACAGGGCCCCCATAATACTACCTTCCACAGGGCCCCATAATGCTACCTGCCACAGGTCCCCCATAATTTACTGGCCACAGGGCCCCCATTATTTTACCGGCCACAGGGCCCCCATAATACTGCCGGCCACAGGTCCACCATATTACTACCGGCCACAGGGCCCCCATAATTCTACCGGCCACAGGTCCCCCATAATACTACTGTCATCAGGTCCCCCATAATACTACCGGCTACAGGTCCCCCATAATACTACCGCTCACAGGGCCCCCATAATACTACCGGTCACAGGGCCCCTATAATACTACCAGCCACAAGGCCCCCATAATACTACCGGCCACAGGTCCCCCATAATACTACCGGCCACAGGGCCCCCATAATACTACCGGCTACAGGTCCCCTATGATACTACCGGCCACAGTTCCCCTATAATACTACCGGCCACAGGGCCCCCATAATACTAACGGCTAAAGGTCCCCATAATATTACCGGCCACAGGTCCCCTATAATACTACCGGCCACAGGACCCCCATAATACTACCGGCCACAGTTCCCCCATAATACTACCGGCCTCAGGTCCCCCATAATAATACCGGCCACAGGGCCTCCATAATACTACCTTCCACAGGGCCCCATAATGTTACCTGCCACAGGGCCCCCATTATTTTACCGGCCACAGGGCCCCCATAATACTACCGGACACAGGTCCCCTATAATACTACCGGCCACAGGTCCCCTATAATACTACCGGCCACAGGGCCCCCATAATACTACCGGCCACAGGTCCCCCATAATACTACCGGCCTCAGGTCCTCCATAATAATACCGGCCACAGGGACCCATAATACTACCTTCCAGAGGGCCCCATAATGCTACCTGCCACAGGGCCCCCATAATTTTACTGGCCACAGGGCCCCCATTATTTTACCAGCCACAGGGCCCCCATAATACTACCGGCCACACGGCCCCCATAATACTACCGGCCACAGGGCCCCCATAATTCTACCGGCCACAGGTCCCCCATAATACTACTGTCCTCAGGTCCCCCATAATACTACCGGCTACAGGTCCTCCATAATACTACCGGTCACAGGGCCCCCATAATACTACCGGTCACAGGGCCCCCATAATACTACCAGCCACAAGGCCCCCATAATACTACCGGCCACAGGTCCCCCATAATACTACCGGCCACAGGGCCCCCATAATACTACCGGCTGCAGGTCCCCCATAATACTACCGGCCACAGGTCCCCCATAATACTACCAGCCACAGGGCCCCCATAATATTACCAGCCACAGGGCCCCCATAATAGTACCAGCCACAAGGCCCCCATACTATCATTGGCCACAGGTCCCCCATAATACTACCGGCCACTGGGCCCCCATAATACTACCGGCCACAGGTACCCCATAATACTACCAGCCACAGGGCCCCATAATACTACCGGCCACAGGTACCCCATAATACTACCAGCCACAGGGCCCCATAATACTACCGGCCACAGGTACCCCATAATACTACCAGCCACAGGGCCCCCATAATACTACCAGCCACAAGGCCCCCATACTATCATTGGCCAAAGGTCCCCTATAATACTACCGGCCACTGGGCCCCCATAATACTACCGGCCACAGGTCCCCCATAATACTACCAGCCACAGGGCCCCATAATACTACCTGTCACAGGGCCCCCATAATTCTACCGGCCACAGGTTCCCCATAATACTACCAGCCACAGGGCCCCATAATACTTCCTGCCACAAGGCCCCCATAATGCAACCGGCCACAGTTCCCCCATAATACTACCAGCCACAGGGCCCCATAATACTACATGCCACAGGGCCCCCATAATACTTCCTGCCATAGGGCCCCCATAATGCAACCGGCCACAGGCCCCCATGATACTGCCGGCCACACGTCCCCCATAATACTACCAGAAACAGGTCGCCCATAATACTACCGGCCACAGGTCCCCCATAATACTACCGGAGACAGGGCCCCATAATACTACCGGCCACAGGGCCCCCTTAATACTACCGGCCACAGGGCCCCCATAATACTACCAGCCACATGTCCCCCATAATACTACCGGCCACAGGGCCCCCATAATACTACCAGCCACAGGGCCCCCATAATACTACCAGCCAAAGGGCCCCCCATAATGCTACCGGCCACAGGTCCCCCATAATACTACCGGCCACAGGTCCCCCATAATTCTACCGGCCACAGGGCCCCCATAATACTACCAGCCACAGGTCCCCCATAATATTACCGGCCACAGGGCCCCATAATACTACCGGTCACAGGGCCCCCATAATGCTACCGGCCACAGGTCCCCTATAATACTACCGGCCACAGGGCCCCCATAATGCAACCGGCCACAGGGCCCCCATAATTATACTGACCACAGGTCCCCCATAATACTACCAGCCACAGGGCCCCCATAATTCTACCGGCCACAGGGCCCCCATAATGTTTCCGGCCACAGGTCCCTCATAATACTACCGGCCACAGGTCCCCCATAATACTATCTGCCACAGGGATCCCATAATACTACCCGCCACAGGTCCTCCATAATGCTACCGGCCACAAGGCCCCCATAATACTACCAGCCACAGGGCCCCCATAATACTACCGGCCTCAAGGCCCCCATAATGCTACCGGCCACAGAGTCCCCATAATGCTACCGGCCTCAAGGCCCCCATAATGCTACCGGCCACTGGGTCCCCATAATGCTACCAGCCACAAGGCCCCCATAATACTTCCGGCCACAGGTTCCCTATGATACTACTGGCCACAGATCCCCCATAATACTACCGGCCACAGGTCCCCCATAATACTACCGGCCACAAGGCCCCCATAATACTACCAGCCACAGGGCCCCCATAATACTACCGGCCTCAAGGCCCCATAATGCTACCAGCCACAGAGTCCCCATAATGCGACCGGCCTCAAGGCCCCCATAATGCTACAGGCCACTGGGTTCCCATAATGCTACCGGCCACAAGGCCCCCATAATACTTCCGGCCACAGGTTCCCTATGATACTACTGGCCACAGTTCCCCCATAATACTACCGGCCACAAGGCCCCCATAATACTACCGGCCACAGGTTCCCTATAATACTACTGGCCACAGTTCCCCCATAATACTACCGGCCACAGGTCCGCCATAATACTACCGGCCACAGGTCCCCCATAATAATACCGACCACAGGGCCCCCATAATAATACCGGCCACATGGCCCCCATAATACTACCTTCCACAGGGCCCCATAATACTACCAGCCAAAGGACCCCCCATAATGCTACCAGCCACAGGTCCCCCATAATACTACCGGCCACAGGTCCCCCATAATTCTACCGGCCACCCGGCCCACAAAATACTACCGGCCACAGGTCCCTCATAATTCTGCCGGCCACAGGTCCCCCATAATACTACCTGCCACAGGGCCCCCATAATACTACCAGCCACAGGGCCCCCATAATTCTACCGGCCACAGGGCCCCCATAATACTACCATCCACAGGGCCACAATAATGCTACCGGCCACAGGGCCCCCATAATACTACCAGCCACAGGTCCCCCATAATACTACCAGCCACAGGTGCCCCATAATACTACCGGCCACAGGGCCCCATAATACTACCGGTCACAGGTCCCCTATAATACTACCGGCCACAGGGCCCCCATAATGCAACCGGTCACAGGGCCCCCATAATTATACTGGCCACGGGTCCCCCATAATACTACCAGCCACAGGGCCCCCATAATTCTATCGGCCACAGGGCCTCCATAATGCTACCGGCCACAGGGCCCCCATAATACTACCAGCCACAGGTCGCCCATAATACTACCAGCCACAGGGCCCCCATAATATTACCGGCCACAGGTCCTCCATAATGCTACCGGCCACAGGGCCCCCATAATACTACCAGCCACAGGTCGCCCATAATATTACCAGCCACGGGGCCCCCATAATACTACCTGCCACATGTCCCCCATAATACTATCGGCCTCAAGGCCCCCCTAATGCTACCGGCCACAAGGCCCCCATAATACTTCCGGCCACAGGTTCCCTATGATACTACCGGCAACAGGGCCCCCATAATACTGCCGGCCACAGGTCCCCCATAATACTACCGGCCACAGGGCCCCCATAATTCTACCGGCCACAGGTCCCCCATAATACTACTGTCCTCAGGTCCCCCATAATACTACCGGCTACAGGTCCCCCATAATACTACCGGTCACAGGGCCCCCATAATACTACCGGTCACAGGGCCCCCATAATACTACCAGCCACAAGGCCCCAATAATACTACCGGCCACAGGTCCCCCATAATACTACCGGCCACAGAGCCCCCATAATACTACCGGCTACAGGTCCCCCATAATACTACCGCCCACAGGTCCCCCATAATACTACCAGCCACAGGGCCCCCATAATATTACCAGCCACAGGGCCCCCATAATACTACCAGCCACAAGGCCCCCATACTATCATTGGCCACAGGTCCCCCATAATACTACCGACCACTGTGCCCCCATAATACTACCGGCCACAGGTACCCCATAATACTACCAGCCACAGGGCCCCCATAATACTACCGGCCACAGGTACCCCATAATACTACCTGCCACTGGGCCCCCATAATACTACCGGCCACAGAGCCCCCATAATACTACCGGCTACAGGTCCCCCATAATACTACCGCCCACAGGTCCCCCATAATACTACCAGCCACAGGGCCCCCATAATATTACCAGCCACAGGGCCCCCATAATACTACCATCCACAAGGCCCCCATACTATCATTGGCCACAGGTCCCCCATAATACTACCGACCACTGTGCCCCCATAATACTACCGGCCACAGGTACCCCATAATACTACCAGCCACAGGGCCCCCATAATACTACCGGCCACAGGTACCCCATAATACTACCTGCCACTGGGCCCCCATAATACTACCGGCCACAGAGCCCCCATAATACTACCGGCTACAGGTCCCCCATAATACTACCGCCCACAGGTCCCCCATAATACTACCAGCCACAGGGCCCCCATAATATTACCAGCCACAGGGCCCCCATAATACTACCAGCCACAAGGCCCCCATACTATCATTGGCCACAGGTCCCCCATAATACTACCGACCACTGTGCCCCCATAATACTACCAGCCACAGGGCCCCCATAATACTACCGGCCACAGGTACCCCATAATACTACCTGCCACTGGGCCCCCATCATACTACCGGCCACAGAGCCCCCATAATACTACCGGCTACAGGTCCCCCATAATACTACCGCCCACAGGTCCCCCATAATACTACCAGCCACATGGCCCCCATAATATTACCAGCCACAGGGCCCCCATAATACTACCAGCCACAAGGCCCCCATACTATCATTGGCCACAGGTCCCCCATAATACTACCGACCACTGGGCCCCCATAATACTACCGGCCACAGGTACCCCATAATACTACCAGCCACAGGGCCCCATAATACTACCTGTCATAGGGCCCCCATAATTCTACCGGCTCCATTTCCACCATAATACTTCCTGCCACAGGGCCCCCATAATGCAACCGGCCACAGGTCCCCCATAATACTACCAGCCTCAGGGCCCCATAATACTGCATGCCACAGGGCCCCCATAATACTTCCGGCCACAGGGCCCCCATAATGCAACCGGCCACAGGTCCCCCATGATACTTCCGGCCACCCGTCCCCCATAATACTACCAGAAACAGGTGGCCCATAATACTACCGGCCACAGGGCCCCCATAATACTACCGGACACAGGGCCCCCTTAATACTACCGGCCACAGGGCCCCCTTAATACTACCAGCCACAGGTCCCCCATAATACTACCGGACACAGGGCCCCCTTAATACTACCGGCCACAGGGCCCCCTTAATACTACCAGCCACAGGTCCCCCATAATACTACCGGCCACAGGGCCCCCTTAATACTACCAGCCACAGGGCCCCCATAATACTACCGGACACAGGGCCCCCTTAATACTACCGGCCACAGGGCCCCCTTAATACTACCAGCCACAGGTCCCCCATAATACTACCGGCCACAGGGCCCCCATAATACTACCAGCCACAGGGCCCCCATAATACTACCAGCCAAAGGGCCCCCATAATACTACCGGCCACAGGTCCCCCATAATACTACCGGCCACAGGTCCCCCATAATTCTACCGGCCACAGGGCCCCCATAATACTACCAGCCACTGGACCCCATAATGCTACCAGCCACAGGGCCCCCATAATACTACCAGCCACAGGTCCCCCATAATACTACCGGCCACAGGGCCCCATAATACTACCGGTCACAGGGCCTCCATAATACTACGGGCCACAGGGCCCCCATAATACTACCAGCCACAGGGCCCCCATAATTCTACCGGCCACAGGGCCCCCATAATCTTTCCCGCCACAGGTCCCCCAAAATACTATCTGCCACAGGGACCCCATAATACTACCGGCCACAGGTCCTCCATAATGCTACCGGCCACAGGGTCCTTATAATGCTACCGGCCACAGGGCCCCCATAATACTACCGGCCTCAAGGCCCCCATAATGCTACCCGCCACACGGCCCCCATAATACTACCGGCCTCAAGGCCCCCATAATGCTACCGGCCACAGGGTCCCCATAATGTTACCGGCCACAAGGCCCCCATAATACTACCGGCCACAGGTTCCCTATAATACTACTGGCCACAGTTCCCCCATAATACTACCGGCCACAGGTCCCCCATAATACTACCGGCCACAGGTCCCCCATAATAATACCGACCACAGGGCCCCCATAATATTACCGGCCACATGGCCCCCATAATACTACCTTCCACAGGGCCCCATAATGCGACCTGCCACAGGGCCCCCATAATACTACCAGCCAAAGGGCCCCCCATAATGCTACCAGCCACAGGTCCCCCATAATACTACCGGCCACAGGTCCCTCATAATTCTACCAGCCACAGGTCCCCCATAATAATACCGGCCACAGGTCCCCCATAATACTACCGGCCACAGGGCCCCCATAATACTACCAGCCACAGGGCCCCCATAATTCTACCGGCCACAGGGCCCCCATAATACTACCATCCACAGGGCCCCCATAATGCTACCAGCCACAGGGCCCACATAATACTACCAGCCACAGGTCCCCCATAATACTACCAGCCACAGGTCCCCCATAATACTACCGGCCACAGGGCCCCATAATACTACCGGTCACAGGGCCCCCATAATGCTACCGGCCACAGGTCCCCTATAATACTACCGGCCACAGGGCCCCCATAATGCAACCGGTCACAGGGCCCCCATAATTATACTGGCCACAGGTCCCCCATAATACAACCAGCCACAGGGCCCCCATAATTCTATCGGCCACAGGGCCTCCATAATGCTACCGGCTACAGGGCCCCCATAATACTACCAGCCACAGGTCGCCCATAATATTACCGGCCACAGGGCCCCGATAATACTACCGGCTACAGGTCCCCCATAATACTACCGGCTACAGGTCCCTCATAATACTACCAGCCACAGGGCCCCCATAATATTACCGGTCACAGGGTCCCCATAATACTACCGGTCACAGGGCCCCCATAATATTACCGGCCACATGGCCCCCATAATACTACCTTCCACAGGGCCCCATAATGCGACCTGCCACAGGGCCCCCATAATACTACCAGCGAAAGGGCCCCCCATAATGCTACCAGCCACACGTCCCCCATAATACTACCGGCCACAGGTCCCTCATAATTCTACCAGCCACAGGTCCCCCATAATAATACCGGCCACAGGTCCCCCATAATACTACCGGCCACAGGGCCCCCATAATACTACCAGCCACAGGGCCCCCATAATTCTACCGGCCACAGGGCCCCCATAATACTACCATCCACAGGGCCCCCATAATGCTACCAGCCACAGGGCCCCCATAATACTACCAGCCACAGGTCCCCCATAATACTACCAGCCACAGGTCCCCCATAATACTACCGGCCACAGGGCCCCATAATACTACCGGTCACAGGGCCCCCATAATGCTACCGGCCACAGGTCCCCTATAATACTACCGGCCACAGGGCCCCCATAATGCAACCGGTCACAGGGCCCCCATAATTATACTGGCCACAGGTCCCCCATAATACTACCAGCCACAGGGCCCCCATAATTCTATCGGCCACAGGGCCTCCATAATGCTACCGGCTACAGGGCCCCCATAATACTACCAGCCACAGGTCGCCCATAATATTACCGGCCACAGGGCCCCGATAATACTACCGGCCACAGGGCCCCCATAATACTACCGGCTACTGGTCCCTCATAATACTACCGGCCACAGGGCCCCCATAATATTACCGGTCACAGGGCCCCCATAATACTACCGGTCACAGGGCCCCCATAATATTACCGGCCACAGGGCCCCGATAATACTACCGGCCACAGGGCCCCCATAATACTACCGGCTACAGGTCCCTCATAATACTACCGGCCACAGGGCCCCCATAATATTACCGGTCACAGGGCCCCCATAATACTACCGGTCACAGGGCCCCCATAATATTACCGGCCACAGGGCCCCGATAATTCTACTGGCTACAGGTCCCCCATAATACTACCTGCCACAGGGCCCCCTTAATATTACCGGCCACAGGGCCCCCATAATATTACCGGCCACAGGTCCCCTATAATACTACCAGCCACAGGGACCCCATAATACTACCAGCCACAGGTCGCCCATAATATTACCAGCCACAGGGACCCCATAATACTACCGGCCACAGGTCCTCCATAATAATACCAGCCACAGGGACCCCATAATACTACCGGCCACAGGTCCCCCATAATAATACCGGCCACAGGGCCCCCATAATAATACCGGCCACAAGTCCCCCATAATACTACCTGCCACAGGTCCCCCATAGTACTACCGGCCTCAAGGCCCCCATAATGCTACCGGCCACAAGGCCCCCATAATACTTCCGGCCACAGGTTCCCTATGATACAACCGGCCACAGTTCCCCCATAATACTACCAGCCACAGGTCCCCCATAATACTACCGGCCACAGGTCCCCCATAATACTACCTGCCACAGGTCCCCCATAGTACTACCAGCCTCAAGGCCCCCCTAATGCTACCGGCCACAAGGCCCCCATAATACTTCCGGCCACAGGTTCCCTATGATACAACCGGCCACAGTTCCCCCATAATACTGCCGGCCACAGGTCCCCCATAATACTACCGGCCACAGGTCCCCCATAATACTACCGGCCACAGGTCCCCCATAATAATACTGGCCACAGGGCCCCCATAATAATACCGGCCACATGGCCCCCATAATACTACCTTCCACAGGGCCCCATAATGCTACCTGCCACAGGGCCCCCATAATTTTACTGGCCACAGGGCCCCCATAATATTACCGGCCACAGGGCCCCCATAATACTACCGGCAACAGGGCCCCCATAATGCTACCAGCCACAGGTCCCCCATAATACTACCGGCCACAGGGCCCCCATAATACTACCGGCCACAGGTCCCCCATAATAATACCGGCCACAGGTCCCCCATAATACTACCAGCCACAAGGCCCCCATAATACTACCGGCCACAGGGCCCCCATAATACTACCGGCCACAGGTCCCCCATAATAATACCGGCCACAGGGCCCCCATAATACTACCTTCCACAGGGCCCCATAATGCTACCTGCCACAGGGCCCCCATAATTTTACTGGTCACAGTGCCCCCATAATATTACCGGCCACAGGGCCCCCATAATACTACCGGCCACAGGGCCCCCATAATATTACTGGACACAGGGCCCCCATAATACTACCGGCCACAGGGCCCCCATAATATTACCGGCCACAGGGACCCCATAATACTACTGGCCACAGGTCCCCTATAATACTACCGGCCAGAGGTCCCCTATAATACTACCGGCCACAGGGCCCCCATAATACTACCGGCCACAGGTCCCCCATAATACTACTGGCCTCAGGTCCTCCATAATAATACCGGCCACAGGGCCCCATAATACTACCGGCCACAGGGCCCCCATAATACTACCGGCCACAGGGCCCCCATAATACTACCAGCCACAAGGCCCCCATAATACTACCGGCCACAGGGCCCCCATAATATTACCGGCCACAGGGCCCCCATAATACTACCAGCCACAGGACCCCCATAATACTACCAGACACAGGGCCCCCATAATACTACCAGCCACAAGGCCCCCATAATACTACCAGCCAAAAGGCCCCCATAATACTACCGGCCACAGGGCCCCCATAATATTACCGGCCACAGGGCCCCCATAATACTACCGGTCACAGGGCCCCCATAATACTACCGGTCACAGGGCCCCCATAATACTACCAGCCACAAGGCCCCCATAATACTACCGGCCACAGGTCCCCCATAATACTACCGGCCACAGGGCCCCCATAATACTACCAGCTACAGGTCCCCCATAATATTACTGGCCACAGGGCCCCCATAATACTACCAGCCACAGGGCCCCCATAATATTACCAGCCACAGGGCCCCCATAATACTACCGGCAACAGGGCCCCATAATATTACCAGCCACAGGGCTCCCATAACACTACCGGCCACAGGGCCCCCATAATACTACCGGCCACAGGGCCCCCATAATACTACCAGCCACAGGGCCCCCATAATACTACCAGCCACAGGGCCCCCATAATACTTCCAGCCACAGGGCCCCCATAATATTACCGGCCACAGGGCCCCCATAATATTACCAGCCACAGGGCCCCCATAATATTACCAGCCACAGGGCCCCCATAATATTACCAGCCACAGGGCCCCCATAATACTACCGGCCACAGGGCCCCCATAATACTACCGGCCACAGGTCCCCCATGATACTACCGGCCACAGGGCCCTCATAATACAACCAGAAACAGGTCGCCCATAATACTACCGGCCACAGGTCCCCCATAATACAACCAGAAACAGGTCGCCCATAATACTACCGGCCACAGGGCCCCCATAATAATACCAGCCATTGGTCCCCCATAATACTACCAGACACAGGGCCCCATAATACTACCGGCCACAGGGCCCCCATAATACTTCAGGCCACAGATCCCCCATAATACTACTGGCCACAGGTCCCCCATAATACTACCAGCCACAGGGCCCCCATAATACTTCAGGCCACAGGTCCCCCATAATACTACTGACCACAGGTCCACATAATAATACCGGCCACAGGGCCCCCATAATACTACCAGCCACAGGGCCCCCATTATACTACCAGCCACAGGGCTCCCATAATACTACCAGCCACAGGGCCCCCATAATACTGCCGGCCACAGGTCCCCCATAATACTCCCAGCCACAGGGCCCCCATAATACTTCCAGCCACAGGGCCCCCATAATGCAACCGACCACATGTCCCCCATGATACTACCGGCCACAGGGCCCCCATAATACTACCAGAAACAGGTCGCCCATAATACTACCGGCCACAGGGCCCCCATAATAATACCAGCCATAGATCCCCCATAATAATACCGGCCACAGGGCCCCCATAATAATACCAGCCATTGGTCCCCCATAATACTACCAGACACAGGGCACCCATAATACTACCAGCCACAGGGCCCCCATAATGCTTCAGGCCACAGGTCCCCCATAATACTACCAGCCACAGGGCCCCCATAATACTTCAGGCCACAGGGCCCCCATAATACTACCGGCCACAGGGCCCCCATAATGCTTCAGGCCACAGGTCCCCCATAATACTACCAGCCACAGGGCCCCCATAATACTTCAGGCCACTTGTCCCCCATAATACTACTGGCCACAGGTCCCCCATAATACTACCGGACACAGGTCCCCCATAATACTACCGGCCACAGGTTCCCCATAATACTACTGTCCACAGGTCCCCCATAATAATACCTGCCACAGTGCCCCCATATTATCACCGGTCACAGGTCCCCCATAATACTACCGGCCACAGGGCCCCCATAATAATACCGGCCACAGGGCCCCCATAATACTACTGGCCACAGGTCCCCATAATACTACCGGACACAGGTCCCCCATAATACTACCGGCCACAGGGCCCCCATTATACTACCGGCCACAGGGCCCCCATAATACTACCAGAAACAGGTCGCCCATAATACTACCGGCCATAGGTCCCCCATAATACTACCGGCCATAGGGCCCCCATAATAATACCAGGCATTGGTCCCCTCTAATACTACCAGACACAGGGCCCCCATAATACTACCAGCCACAGGGCCCCCATAATGCTTCAGGCCACAGGTCCCCCATAATACTACCAGCTACAGGGCCCCCATAATACTTCAGGCCACAGGGCCCCCATAATACTACCGGCCACAGGGCCCCCATAATGCTTTAGGCCACAGGTCCCCCATAATACTACCAGCCACAGGGCCCCCATAATACTTCAGGCCACAGGTCCCCCATAATACTACTGGCCACAGGTCCCCCATAATACTACCGGCCACAGGTCCCCCATAATAATACCGGCCACAGGGCCCCCATATTATCACCGGTCACAGGTCCCCCATAATACTACCGGCCACAGGGCCCCCATAATAATACCGGCCACAGGGCCCCCATAATACTACTGGCCACAGGTCCCCCATAATACTACCAGCCACAGGGCCCCCATAATACTACCGGCCACAGGTCCCCCATAATACTACTGTCCACAGGTCCCCCATAATAATACCGGCCACAGGGCCCCCATATTATCACCGGTCACAGGTCCCCCATAATACTACCGGCCACAGGGACCCCATAATAATACGGGCCACAGGGCACCCATAATACTACTGGCCACAGGTCCCCCATAATACTACTGTCCACAGGTCCCCCATAATAATACCGGCCACAGGGCCCCCATATTATCACCGGTCACAGGTCCCCCATAATACTACCGGACACAGGTCCCCCATAATACTACCAGCCACAGGGCCCCCATAATACTACCGGACACAGGTCCCCTATAATACTACCGGCCACAGGTCCCCCATAATACTACCGGCCACAGGGCCCCCATAATACTACCGGCCACAGGGCCCCCATAATACTACCGGCTACAGGGCCCCCATAATACTACCGGCCACAGGGCCCCCATAATACTACTTGCCACAGGGCCCCCATGATACTACCGGCCACAGGGCCCCCATTTTATGACCGGCCACAGGTCCCCCATAATACTACCGGCCACAGGTCCTCCATAATACTACCGGCCACAGGTCCCCCATAATACTACCAGCCACAGGGCCCCCATACTAACACCGGCTACATGGCCCCCATAATACTACCGGCCACAGGTCCCCATAATACTACCGGCCACAGGGCCCCCATAATACTACCTGCCACAGGTCCCCCATAATACTACCGGCCACAGGTCCCCCATAATACTACCGGCCACAGGTCCCCCATAATACTACCGGCCACAGGTCCCCCATAATACAACCAGAAACAGGTCGCCCATAATACTACCGGCCACAGGGCCCCCATAATAATACCAGCCATTGGTCCCCCATAATACTACCAGACACAGGGCCCCATAATACTACCGGCCACAGGGCCCCCATAATACTTCAGGCCACAGATCCCCCATAATACTACTGGCCACAGGTCCCCCATAATACTACCAGCCACAGGGCCCCCATAATACTTCAGGCCACAGGTCCCCCATAATACTACTGACCACAGGTCCACATAATAATACCGGCCACAGGGCCCCCATAATACTACCAGCCACAGGGCCCCCATTATACTACCAGCCACAGGGCTCCCATAATACTACCAGCCACAGGGCCCCCATAATACTGCCGGCCACAGGTCCCCCATAATACTCCCAGCCACAGGGCCCCCATAATACTTCCAGCCACAGGGCCCCCATAATGCAACCGACCACATGTCCCCCATGATACTACCGGCCACAGGGCCCCCATAATACTACCAGAAACAGGTCGCCCATAATACTACCGGCCACAGGGCCCCCATAATAATACCAGCCATAGATCCCCCATAATAATACCGGCCACAGGGCCCCCATAATAATACCAGCCATTGGTCCCCCATAATACTACCAGACACAGGGCACCCATAATACTACCAGCCACAGGGCCCCCATAATGCTTCAGGCCACAGGTCCCCCATAATACTACCAGCCACAGGGCCCCCATAATACTTCAGGCCACAGGGCCCCCATAATACTACCGGCCACAGGGCCCCCATAATGCTTCAGGCCACAGGTCCCCCATAATACTACCAGCCACAGGGCCCCCATAATACTTCAGGCCACTTGTCCCCCATAATACTACTGGCCACAGGTCCCCCATAATACTACCGGACACAGGTCCCCCATAATACTACCGGCCACAGGTTCCCCATAATACTACTGTCCACAGGTCCCCCATAATAATACCTGCCACAGTGCCCCCATATTATCACCGGTCACAGGTCCCCCATAATACTACCGGCCACAGGGCCCCCATAATAATACCGGCCACAGGGCCCCCATAATACTACTGGCCACAGGTCCCCATAATACTACCGGACACAGGTCCCCCATAATACTACCGGCCACAGGGCCCCCATTATACTACCGGCCACAGGGCCCCCATAATACTACCAGAAACAGGTCGCCCATAATACTACCGGCCATAGGTCCCCCATAATACTACCGGCCACAGGGCCCCCATAATAATACCAGGCATTGGTCCCCTCTAATACTACCAGACACAGGGCCCCCATAATACTACCAGCCACAGGGCCCCCATAATGCTTCAGGCCACAGGTCCCCCATAATACTACCAGCTACAGGGCCCCCATAATACTTCAGGCCACAGGGCCCCCATAATACTACCGGCCACAGGGCCCCCATAATGCTTTAGGCCACAGGTCCCCCATAATACTACCAGCCACAGGGCCCCCATAATACTTCAGGCCACAGGTCCCCCATAATACTACTGGCCACAGGTCCCCCATAATACTACCGGCCACAGGTCCCCCATAATAATACCGGCCACAGGGCCCCCATATTATCACCGGTCACAGGTCCCCCATAATACTACCGGCCACAGGGCCCCCATAATAATACCGGCCACAGGGCCCCCATAATACTACTGGCCACAGGTCCCCCATAATACTACCAGCCACAGGGCCCCCATAATACTACCGGCCACAGGTCCCCCATAATACTACTGTCCACAGGTCCCCCATAATAATACCGGCCACAGGGCCCCCATATTATCACCGGTCACAGGTCCCCCATAATACTACCGGCCACAGGGACCCCATAATAATACGGGCCACAGGGCACCCATAATACTACTGACCACAGGTCCCCCATAATACTACTGTCCACAGGTCCCCCATAATAATACCGGCCACAGGGCCCCCATATTATCACCGGTCACAGGTCCCCCATAATACTACCGGACACAGGTCCCCCATAATACTACCAGCCACAGGGCCCCCATAATACTACCGGACACAGGTCCCCCATAATACTACCGGCCACAGGTCCCCCATAATACTACCGGCCACAGGGCCCCCATAATACTACCGGCCACAGGGCCCCCATAATACTACCGGCTACAGGGCCCCCATAATACTACCGGCCACAGGGCCCCCATAATACTACTTGCCACAGGGCCCCCATGATACTACCGGCCACAGGGCCCCCATTTTATGACCGGCCACAGGTCCCCCATAATACTACCGGCCACAGGTCCTCCATAATACTACCGGCCACAGGTCCCCCATAATACTACCAGCCACAGGGCCCCCATACTAACACCGGCTACATGGCCCCCATAATACTACCGGCCACAGGTCCCCATAATACTACCGGCCACAGGGCCCCCATAATACTACCTGCCACAGGTCCCCCATAATACTACCGGCCACAGGTCCCCCATAATACTACCGGCCACAGGTCCCCCATAATACTACCGGCCACAGGTCCCCCATAATACTACCGGCCACCCGTCCCCCATAATACTACCGGCCACAGGACCCCCATAATACTACCAGACACAGGGCCCCCATAATACTACCGGCCACTGGGCCCTCATAATAATACCGGCCACAGGTCCCCCATAATACTACCGGCCACAGTTCCCCATAATGCTTCAGGCCACAGGTCCCCTATAATACTACCAGCCACAGGGCCCCCATAATACTACCGGCCACAGGTTCCCCATAATGCTTCAGGCCACAGGTCCCCCATAATACTACCAGCCACAGGGCCCCCATAATACTTCAGGCCACAGGTCCCCCATAATACTACCGGCCACAGGTCCCCCATAATACTACCGGCCACAGGTCCCCCATAATACTACCGGCCACAGGTCCCCCATAATACTACCAGCCACAAGGCCCCCATAATACTACAGCCACAGGGCCCCCATAATACTACTGGCCACAGGGCCCCCATAATACTACCAGCCACAAGGCCCCCATAATACTACGGGCCACAGGGCCCCCATAATACTTCAGGCCACAGGTTCCCCATAATACTACTGGCCACAGGTCCCCCATAATACTACCGGCCACAGGGCCCCCATAATACTACCGGCCACAGGGCCCCCATAATGCTACCGGCCACAGGGCTCCCATAATACTACCAGCCACAGGGCTCCCATAATACTACCGGCCACAGGTCCCCCATAATACTACCGGCCACAGGTCCCCTATAATACTACCAGCCACAGGGCCCCATAATATTACCAGCCACAGGGCCCCCATAATACTACCAGCCACAGGGCTCCCATAATACTACCGGCCACAGGTCCCCCATAATACTACCGGCCACAGGTCCCCTATAATACTACCAGCCACAGGGCCCCATAATATTACCAGCCACAGGGCCCCCATAATACTACCGGCCACAGGGCCCCCATTTTATGTTCAGCCACAGTTCCCCCACAATATAGTGCCCCCATAACATTGCCAACCACAGTCGCCTCCTCATTTAGAATATTATTCGAGCAGAAAATGTAGTGTCCTCCAGTAAGACCCCTCATTCTGTTACCGTCCCGCTAAACTTAGGACATTTATCGCGTTGTAATTCTGACAATAATCGGGGAGGAATCAGATTTTCATATATTTATCTATAAGAGATGGAATAGAAGCCAAATATTTAAGGCGCCACCTCATTGACGGCCTTCATCTGCCATCTAGTGGTATTTTCTCAGTACTACAAGCTGCATCTTAGTATTTTCTCCCCCCCTTCTTTTATAGAACAAGATGTGCAGTATAAATAATGGCAATATTAGGAATTAATTGTAGGCATTTTATTCTATTTAGTGCCTCCTTCTAAACCCACATGTGAGTTACACGGAGATCCCTATATCAGTGCCAATGTCACCCTCAGCTGCAGGTCTTCTTCTGGACACCCCGTGCCCCTGTACTCCTGGATAAAGAAGGCAGCGGTCAATGTGGTTTACTTTCCTCCTGTTCACGGTAAATTCAGTTTTTTATATACATGTGAATTGTATCCTATTTTATTTTCATCAATCAGAAATGGTAATATTTGCCCTCGGCACTTCTACAGGCGCTGACCCCTTTCCAGCCTATGCTTATTCAGCTGTAGCAACTATAACTCCCAGCATTGTCTGACCATTCGTTTTGCGGATGACAGAGAGATGGCAGTCGGTGTCGATGCTGTGTTTGAGCCTTTGGTCTTCATTAAATACTTTGTGGCAGATTGAAGATGTTTTATATAAATAGATCTTAAATACTTTGCAATGTAAAAGTTATTATAAAGTTGTTGAACTTTTTGCTCATTTCTCTCCTTTTGACTTAGAACACTTGGTTCCATTCATAGGCAGAAGTAGCTACAATTGTATCCAGTGTAGACAATGCTCAAACCTAGCTAGTTACAATGTATCAGTCTGGAGTCCACGTTGTTTAGCTGATTGTGTGAACTAGATACAATTGGATACATTTCTCTTCTGAGAACAGAACAACATCTAGATTGTTTTTTTTATATTCAGTGGCAGCAAAATCCAAGGTTTTATTCACTGACACCATATAAAGAGCTTTAAAATGGGGAGGAACTGAAACCTAAGCTTTCATAGACAATCGATGACTGTTTCACTCATACAGAAGCTGTTTTCTCCCCAGTTTTCCTTAGCTTAGTCACGATTCTTTCCTAATGTTATGGCTCCCCCCTAGACGGTGTAAAATCGTCAGTGATCAGTGACTTATGGACTTTAGTAACTTTCATCACAGTCGGTTTTATGAGTTATTGAGGAAAGAAAGGAGGATTAAAAAAAGGTTGGATGTGTATGCGGTTAAATATTAGGCCACGTTCACATGGTCAGTATTTTACATCAGTATTTGTAAACCAAAACCAGGATTGGGTGATAAATGCCAAAGTGGTGACTTGTTTCTATTATACGTTTTCTCTGATTATTCCACTCCTGATTTTGTGCTTACTGATGTAAAATACTGACCAAATACTGAAGGTGTGAATTTTGCCCTAAACAAAGACTGAGGTTTCCCGCATCCAGGAATCGCAGAAGCCCATTGTGTGATTTAAAGTTTTGCAACTTTGTGTAATTTAATTCCTTAACATTTTCAACATCTCTGCTTGATGTCACCAAATTGTTTTTAGTCATCAAAGTGTGAGAACTCAACTTGTCCTAAAATCTCACAGCTGAGTAGTATTATTATTATCATCCCCATTTTGAAGTGCGGCGACAGGTGGGACGTCTGACCGCAGCTCTATTCGTTCTCTTGGGGGCTTCCAAAAAAGAGCAGCGCTCACAGCCACTGAGGGAATGAATGGATCAGTGGTCGCATCTCACATGCCGCTCCAGTCTAATGGGGAGAAAAGCTCCACATTCTGCCGGTGTGTGCAAGCAGTCAGACCCCCACCAATCAATATTATCACTGATCCTGTGGAGAGATGGATTACTTGTTTTCACCGGAGAACCCCTGTAAGTGCATCTCTGCCGCTCTGGTCCAAGTATTTAATCACTAAGGCCACGACCCCACTATCAGTATTCGGTCAGTATCCGGTCAGTATTTGGAGTTGGAGCCAAAACCAGGTGAGGAACAATCAGAGAAAAGGTAGAATAGAAACAAGTCACCAATTCTGCATTTATCACCCACTCCTGAGAAAAAATACTGACCGAATACTGATGGTGGGGCTGCTGCCTAATAGAAAAAAATATTTTCCTAGTTAATATCAGCGAGAACAAATGACCGCCATACACAACACAGTCCACTATATCAACACCAATAATACCACATACAAAAGGGACAAATATAACCACACCATGACCAGATCACATATTACCACCACATAGTGACCGAATAATACCACATACAAGGAATAAATACAGCCACACCATGACCAGACCACCCCAAAATGACCAAATACTACAATACTGATCATGAATACAAACCACAATACTAACAACACTGTTATTACCACCAGCGACATTATACACAGGAGCTCTGTATATAGTGTCAGTGTACAGGTAACACAGTGATCACCAGTGATATTATACACAGGAGCTCTGTATATAGTGTATAGGTAATACAGTGATCACCAGTGACATTATACACAGGAGCTCTGTATATACTATATACACACGTGGTCAAAATTGTTGGTACCCCTCGTTTAATGAAAGAAAAACCCACAATGGTCACAGAAAAAAATTGAATTTGATTAAAGTAATAATAAATTAAAAATCTATGAAAATGAACAAATGAATGTCAGACATTGCTTTTCTGCTTCCACGGAATTTTTTTTTAAATTAAACTGATGAAATCGGCCTGGACAGAAATGATGGTACCCCTGAAAATAATGTGACAAAAGGGACATGTTAAATCAAGTTGTGTCCAGTAATTATCATCACAGGTGTCTACAATCTTGTAATCAGTCAGTGGGCCTGTATATAGGGCTAGAGATACTCACTATGCTGTTTGGTGACATGGTGTGTACCACACTCAACATGGACAAGAGGAAGCAAAGGAAAGAGTTGTCTCAGGAGATTAGAAAGAAAATTATAGACAAGCATGTTAAAGGTAAAGATTATAAGACCATCTCCAAGCAGCTTGATGTTCCTGTGACTACAGTTGCACATATTATTCAAAAATTTAAGATCCATGGGACTGTAGCCAACCTCTCTGGACGTAGCCACAGGGGAAAAATTAATAGCAAATCAAAGAGACGGATAATACGAATGGTAACAAAAGAGCCCAGGATAACTTCTAAAGAGATTAAAGGTGAACTTCAAGCTCAAGGAACATCAGTGTCAGATCGCACCATCCGTCGTTGTTTGATCCAAAGTGGACTTCATGGGAGACGACCAAGGAGAACACCATTGTTGAAAAAAAATCATAAAAAAGCCAGACTGGAATTTGCCAAACTACATGTTGACAAGCCACAAAGCTTCTGGGAGAATGTCCTATGGACAGATGAGACAAAAATTGAAGTTTTTGGCAAGGCACATCAGCTCTATGTTCACAGACGGAAAAATGAAGCATATCAAGAAAAGAACACTGTCCCTACTGTGAAACATGGTGGAGGCTCTGTTATGTTCTGGGGCTGCTTTGCTGCATCTGGCACAGGGTGTCTTGAATCTGTACAGGGTACAATCAAATCTCAAGACTATCAAGAGAGAAATGTGCTGCCCAGTGTCAGAAAGCTTGGTCTCAGTCGCAGGTCATGGGTCTTGCAACAGGATAATGACCCAAAACACACAGCTAAAAACACCCAAGAACGACTAAGAGGAAAACATTGGACTATTCTGAAGTGGCTTCTATGAGCCCTGACCTAAATCCTATTGAGCATCTTTGGAAAGAGCTGAAACATGCCGTCTGGAGAAGGCGACCTTCAACCATGAGACAACTGGAGCAGTTTGCTCATGAGGAGTCTCCAAAATACCTGTCGAGAGGCGCAGAAGTCTCATTGACAGTTACAGGAATCGTTTGATTGCAGCGATTGCCTCAAAAGGTTCTTCAAGAAAATATTAAGTTAAGAAGAAGAAGAACCATCATTTCTGTCCAGGCCGATTTCATGAGGTTAATTTTTTTTTTAATTCTGTGGAAGCAGAAAAGTAATGTCTGACTTTCATCTGCACATTTTCATAGATTTTTAATTTATTATTACTTTTGTCAGATTCAAGTTATTTCTGTGACCATTGTGGGTTTATCTTTCATTAAACGAGGGGTACCAACAATTTTTACCACGTGTGTAGTGTAAGTGTACATGTAACACACTGACTCACCAGTGACGTCTCTAGGTGAAGTCCTTCATCTTCGCTTTTCTTCTTCATCACTTCTTCCAGCCAGGAATCATCTCTGCAGAAAATAACACACAGTTATCAATAACTGATCTCTTCTACAGCACATTCCCACTCCCCCCTCATCTTCTACACTACACCAGTTGAAGAAAAAAAGCGACATAGTGCCACCCTGCACAGTAACTGGACCCCTCTTTTGTCCCCTCCCATGGAAAACTGTTTCCTAAAAAGTAAATTATATTACAGAAGTAATAATGTCCCTAATTGGACTCTAAAGTAATAATGTTCCCCACTCACCACCATAAACTAATAAAGTATGTTCCTCAATCTGGTCCCAAACAGTAATTAAGTCCCTTGTCCAGCCTGCCCCCCCACATATCCATCCTGGCCTCTATGTGTCCAGAGTGCCCCCACCCCCCATATATCCGCCCCCCCCATATATCCATCTTGGCCTCCATGTGTCCAGCCTGCCCCCCCCATATATCCATCCTGACCTCCATGTGTCCAGCCTGCCCCCTCATATATGCATCCTGCCCTTTCCCCCTGCATATATCCATCCTGACAACCCCCCATATATCCCTTCTGACCCCCATATATCCAGTGTGGCCCCTCCATATATTTATCCTAGCCTACGTGTATCGAGCCTGCCCCCCTCATATCCATCCTAGCCCCTCATGTGTCCAGCCTGCCCCCCCACATATCCATCCTGGCCTCCATGTGTCCAGCCTGCCCTAACCCCCCATATATCCGCCCCCCCCAATATATCCATCCCGGCCTCCATGTGCTCAGTCTGCCCCCCCACATATCCATCCTGGCCTCCATGTGTCCAGCCTGCCCCCCCATATATCCGCCCCCCCATATATCCATCCTGGCCTACATATGTCCAGCCTGCCCCCCCCATATATCCATCCTGGCCTCCATGTGTTCAGCCTGCCCCCCATATACCCATCCTGCCCCCCCTTCCCATGTGTCCAGCCAGGCTCCCCCCCCTTATGTGTCCAGCCGGGCTCCCCCCTCGTGTGTCTAGCCGGGCTCCCCCTTGTGTGTCCAGCCAGGGTTTCCCCTTGTGTGTCCAGCCAGGGCCCCCCCTTGTGTGTCCAGCCAGGGTTCCCTCTTGTGTGTCCATCCGGCTCCCCCCATGTGTGTCCAGCCAGGCTCCCCCTTGTGTGTCTAGCCGGCTCCCCCTTGTGTATCCAGCCAGGCTCCCCCCTTGTGTGTCCAATCGGCTCCCCCTTGTGTGTCCAGCCAGGGCCCCCCTTGTGTGTCCAGCCAGGGCTCCCCTTTGAGTGTCCAGCCGGGTGCCCCTCCCCTTATGTATCCAGCCAGGGTTCCCCCTTGTGTGTCCTGCCGGCTCCCCCCTTGTGTGCCCAGCCGGGCCCCCCCTTTGGTGTCCAGCCAGGGTTCCTCCTTGTGTGTCCAGCCAGGGACCCCCCTTGTGTCCAGCCAGGGTGCCCTCTTGTGTGTCCAGCCAGGGTTCCCTCTTGTGTGTCCAGCCAGGGTTCCCCCTTGTGTGTCCATCCAGGGACCCCCCTTGTGTGTCCAGCCAGGGTTCCCCTTGTGTGTCCCTCCAGCCCCCCCCCTTGTTTGTCAAGCCAGCCCCCCGCTTGTGTGTCCATCCAGCCCCCCCCTCTTGTGTGTCCAGCCAGGGTTCCCCCTTGTGTATCCAGCCAGGGTTCCCCCTTGTGTATCCAGCCAGGGTTCCCCCTTGTGTGTCCATCCAGCCCCCTCTTGTGTGTCCAGCCAGCCCCCACCTTGTGTGTCCAGCCAGGGTTCCCCCTTGTGTGTCCAGCCAGGGTTCCCCCTTGTGTGTCCAGCCAGGGCCCATCCCATTCTGCATCCACTCATATACACACACGCACACACACACAGACACACAGAGATACACAAAGATTCCTCTTACCTTCTTACGCTCCCGTGCGATGCCCTCCTTCTCCGGCGGCTGAGTTGCGCGCCTCCTTCACAGCAGGTTCATGACGATGACGTCATACGCCGGCCGGTGAAGGGAGACGAGCAGCTTCAGGTGCTTCACTGGGACGTGTGCAGCGGCAGGTCAGGTAACGAACGCCGCGTGTGCGCGTCCCTGCATACACTGTGCCTGCGCTTTTAAAGGGCCCGTGCGCCTTAAAACTGCAGTTTTTTGGGGTTTTTTTCGTTCTCTTCTCCCCCTCTCCTCTGCAGCAGGGGGCGGGGCCCACCGGTAAAATTCCCGGTACCCCGCCAGCCCAGTCCGACCCTGAAACCAGGTATTGGTACTTTTGTCAGTGTGGACAGGTGCCAAGTCCTGCTGGAGAATGACATTTCCATCTCCAGAAAGCTTGTTGGCAGAGGGAAGCATGAAGTGCTGTAAAATGTCCTGGTAGACGGCGGCGCTGACTTTGGTCTTGATAAAACACAGTGGAGCTACACCAGCAGATGACATGGCCCCCAAACCATCACTGATTGTGGAGACTTCACACTAGACCTCCAGCAGCTTGGATTGTGGCCTCTCCACTCTTCTTCCAGACTCTGGGACCTTGTGAAGTGTGTCAATGACTGCCTTCTGGACATCTGTCAAGTCAGCAGTCTTCCCCATGATTGTGGGGCCTACTGAAACAGACTAAAGGACCTTTTTAAATGCATCGGAAGCCTTTGCAGGTGTTTTTTGTTAATTATTTTCATTTACTGAGATAATGACTTTAGTGTTTTCATTGCCTGTAAGCCATAATCATCAACATTAACAGAAATAAACATTTGAAATAGATCACTCTGTGTGTAATGACTCTATATAATAGATCCCTCTGTGTGTAATGACTCTATATAATAGATCGCTCTGTGTGTAATGACTCTATATAATAGATCCCTCTGTGTGTAATGACTATATAATAGATCACTCTGTGTGTAATGACTCTATATAATAGATCCCTCTGTGTGTAATGACTCTATAATAGATCCCTTTGTGTGTAATGACTCTATATAATAGATCACTCTGTGTGTAATGACTCTATATAATAGTTCACTGTGTGTAATGACTCTATATAATAGATCACTCTGTAATGACTCTATATAATAGATCCCTCTGTGTGTAATGACTCTATATAATAGATCCCTCTGTGTGTAATGACTCTACATAATAGATCCCTCTGTGTGTAATGACTCTATATAATAGATCCCTCTGAGTGTAATGACTCTATATAATAGATCCCCCTGTGTGTAATGACTCTATATAATAGATCCCTCTGCGTGTAATGACTCTATATAATAGATCCCTCTGTGTGTAATGACTCTATATAATAGATCCCTCTGTGTGTAATGACTCTATATAATAGATCCCTCTGCCTGTAATGACTCTATATAATAGATCACCCTGTGTGTAATGACTCTATATAATAGATCCCTCTATGTGTAATGACTCTATATAATAGATCCCTCTGTGTGTAATGACTCTATATAATAGATCACCCTGTGTGTAATGACTCTATATAATAGATCCCTCTATGTGTAATGACTCTATATAATAGATCCCTCTGTGTGTAATGACTATATAATAGATCCCTCTGCGTGTAATGACTCTATATAATAGATTCCTCTGTGTGTAATGACTCTATATAATAGATTCGCCTGCGTGTAATGACTCTATATAATAGATCCCTCTGCGTGTAATGACTCTATATAATAGATCCCTCTGCGTGTAATGACTCTATATAATAGATCCCTCTGCGTGTAATGACTCTATATAATAGATCCCTCTGTGTGTAATGACTCTATATAATAGATCCCCCTGTGTGTAATGACTCTATATAATAGATCCCTCTGCGTGTAATGACTCTATATAATAGATCCCCCTGTGTGTAATGACTCTATATAATAGATCCCTCTGTGTGTAATGACTCTATATAATAGATCCCTCTGTGTGTAATGACTCTATATAATAGATCCCTCTGCGTGTAATGACTCTATATAATAGATCCCCCTGTGTGTAATGACTCTATATAATAGATCCCTCTGCGTGTAATGACTCTATATAATAGATCCCTCTGTGTGTAATGACTCTATATAATAGATCCCTCTGTGTGTAATGACTCTATATAATAGATCCCTCTGCGTGTAATGACTCTATATAATAGATCCCCCTGCGTGTAATGACTATATCATAGATCCCTCTGTGTGTAATGACTCTATATAATAGATCCCTCTGTGTGTAATGACTCTATATAATAGATCCCTCTGCGTGTAATGACTCTATATAATAGATCCCCCTGCGTGTAATGACTCTATATAATAGATCCCTCTGCGTGTAATGACTCTATACAATAGATCCTTCTGCGTGCAATGACTCTATATAATAGATCCCTCTGCGTGTAATGACTCTATATAATAGATCCCTCTGCGTGCAATGACTATATAATAGATCCCTCTGTGTGTAATGACTCTATATAATAGATCCCTCTGCGTGCAATGACTCTATATAATAGATCCCTCTGTGTGTAATGACCCTATATAATAGATCCCTCTGCGTGTAATGACTATATATAATAGATCCCTCTGTGTGCAATGACTCTATATAATAGATCTCTCTGTGTGTAATGACTCTATTTAATAGATCCCTCTGTGTGTAATGACTCTATATAATAGATCCCTCTGTGTGTAATGACTCTATATAATAGATCCCTCTGTGTGTAATGACTCTATATAATAGATACCTCTGTGTGTAATGACTCTATATAATAGATCCCTCTGTGTAATGACTCTATATAATAGATCCCTCTGCGTGCAATGACTCTATATAATAGATCCCTCTGTGTGTAATGACTCTATATAATAAATCCCTCTGCGTGCAATGACTCTAAATAATAGATCCCTCTGCGTGTAATGACTCTATATAATAGATCCCTCTGCATGTAATGACTCTATATAATAGATCACTCTGCGTGTAATGACTCTATATAATAGATCCCTCTGTGTTTAATGACTCTATATAATAGATCCCTCTGTGTGTAATGACTCTATATAATAGATACCTCTGTGTGTAATGACTCTATATAATAGAGCACTCTGTGTGTAATGACTCTATATAATAGATCCCTCTGTGTGTAATGACTCTATATAATAGAGCCCTCTGTGTGTAATGACTCTATATAATAGATTCCTCTGTGTGTAATGACTCTATATAATAGATCCCTCTGTGTGTAATGACTCTATATAATAGATCCCTCTGTGTATAATGACTCTATATAATAGATCCCTCTGTGTGTAATGACTCTATATAATAGATCCCTCTGTGTGTAATGACTCTATATAATAGATCCCTCTGTGTGTAATGACTCTATATAATAGATTCCTCTGCGTGTAATGACTCTATATAATAGATCCCTCTGCGTGTAATGACTCTATATAATAGATCCCTCTGCGTGTAATGACTCTATATAATAGATCCCTCTGTGTGTAATGACTCTATATAATAGATCCCTCTGCGTGTAATGACTCTATATAATAGATCCCTCTGTGTGTAATGACTCTATATAATAGTTCCCTCTGTGTGTAATGACTCTATATAATAGATCCCTCTGTGTGTAATGACTCTATATAATAGATCCCTCTGTGTGTAATGACTCTATATAATAGATCCCTCTGTGTGTAATGACTCTATATAATAGATCCCTCTGTGTGTAATGACTCTATATAATAGATCCCTCTGTGTGTAATGACTCTATATAATAGATCCCTCTGTGAGTAATGACTCTATATAATAGATCCTTCTGTGTGTAATGCCTCTATATAATAGATCCCTCTGTGTAATGACTCTATATAATAGATCCCTCTGTGTGTAATGACTCTATATAATAGATCCCTCTGCGTGTAATGACTCTATATAATAGATCCCTCTGCGTGTAATGACTCTATATAATAGATCCTTCTGCGTGCAATGACTCTATATAATAGATCCCTCTGCGTGTAATGACTCTCTATAATAGATCCCTCTGCGTGCAATGACTCTATATAATAGATCCCTCTGCGTGCAATGACTCTATATAATAGATCCCTCTGCATGTAATGACTCTATATAATAGATCCCTCTGTGTGCAATGACTCTATATAATAGATCCCTCTGTGTGTAATGACTCTATATAATAGATCACTCTGTGTGTAATGACTCTATATAATAGATCCCTCTGTGTGTAATGACTCTGTATAATAGATCACTCTGTGTGTAATGACTCTATATAATAGATCCCTCTGTGTAATGACTCCATATAATAGATCCCTCTGCGTGCAATGACTCTATATAATAGATCCCTCTGCGTGTAATGACTCTATATAATAGATCCCTCTGCGTGTAATGACTCTATATAATAGATCCCTCTGCGTGTAATGACTCTATATAATAGATCCCTCTGCGTGTAATGACTCTATATAATAGATCCCTCTGCGTGTAATGACTCTATATAATAGATCCCTCTGCGTGTAATGACTCTATATAATAGATCCCTCTGCGTGTAATGACTCTATATAATAGATCCCTCTGCGTGTAATGACTCTATATAATAGATCCCTCTGCGTGCAATGACTCTATATAATAGATCCCTCTGTGTGTAATCACTCTATATAATAGATCCCTCTGCGTGCAATGACTCTATATAATAGATCCCTCTGCGTGTAATGACTCTATATAATAGATCCCTCTGCGTGTAATGACTCTATATAATAGATCCCTCTGTGTGTAATGACTCTATATATTAGATCCCTCTGCGTGTAATGACTCTATATAATAGATCCCTCTGCGTGTAATGACTCTACATAATAGATCCCTCTGTGTGTAATGACTCTATATAATAGATCCCTCTGCGTGTAATGACTCTATATAATAGATCCCTTTGCGTGTAATGACTCTATATAATAGATCCCTCTGTGTGTAATGACTCTATATAATAGATTCCTCTGTGTGTAATGACTCTATATAATAGATCCCTCTGTGTGTAATGACTCTATATAATAGATCCCTCTGCGTGTAATGACTCTATATAATAGATCCCTCTGTGTGTAATGACTCTATATAATAGATCCCTCTGCGTGTAATGACTCTATATAATAGATCCCTCTGTGTGTAATGACTCTATATAATAGATCCCTCTGTGTGCAATGACTCTATATAATAGATCCCTCTGCGTGTAATGACTCTATATAATAGATCCATCTGCGTGTAATGACTCTATATAATAGATCCCTCTGTGTGTAATGACTCTATATAATAGATCCCTCTGCGTGTACTGACTCTATATAATAGATCCCTCTGTGTGTAATGACTCTATATAATAGTTCCCTCTGTGTGTAATGACTCTATATAATAGATCCCTCTGTGTGTAATGACTCTATATAATAGATCGCTCTGTGTGTAATGACTCTATATAATAGATCCCTCTGTGTGTAATGACTCTATATAATAGATCGCTCTGTGTGTAATGACTCTATATAATAGATCCCTCTGTGTGTAATGACTCTATATAATAGATCCCTCTGTGTGCAATGACTCTATATAATAGATCCTTCTGTGTGTAATGACTCTATATAATAGATCCCTCTGCGTGTAATGACTCTATATAATAGATCCCTCTGCGTGTAATGACTCTATATAATAGATCCCTCTGCGTGTAATGACTCTATATAATAGATCCCTCTGCGTGTAATGACTCTATATAATAGATCCCTCTGCGTGTAATAACTCTATATAATAGATCCCTCTGCGTGTAATGACTCTATATAATAGATCCCTCTGCGTGTAATGACTCTATATAATAGATCCCTCTGTGTGTAATAACTCTATATAATAGTTCCCTCTGCATGTAATGACTCTATATAATAGATCCCTCTGTGTGTAATGACTCTATATAATAGATCCCTCTGCGTGTAATGACTCTATATAATAGATCCCTCTGTGTGTAATGACTCTATATAATAGATCCCTCTGTGTGTAATGACTCTATATAATAGATCCCTCTGTGTGTATTGACTCTATATAATAGATCCCTCTGTGTGTAATGACTCTATATAATAGATCCCTCTGTGTGTAATGACTCTATATAATAGATCCCTCTGCGTGTACTGACTCTATATAATAGATCCCTCTGTGTGTAATGACTCTATATAATAGTTCCCTCTGTGTGTAATGACTCTATATAATAGATCCCTCTGTGTGTAATGACTCTATATAATAGATCGCTCTGTGTGTAATGACTCTATATAATAGATCCCTCTGTGTGTAATGACTCTATATAATAGATCGCTCTGTGTGTAATGACTCTATATAATAGATCCCTCTGTGTGTAATGACTCTATATAATAGATCCCTCTGTGTGCAATGACTCTATATAATAGATCCTTCTGTGTGTAATGACTCTATATAATAGATCCCTCTGCGTGTACTGACTCTATATAATAGATCCCTCTGTGTGTAATGACTCTATATAATAGTTCCCTCTGTGTGTAATGACTCTATATAATAGATCCCTCTGCGTGTAATGACTCTATATAATAGATCCCTCTGCGTGTAATGACTCTATATAATAGATCCCTCTGCGTGTAATGACTCTATATAATAGATCCCTCTGCGTGTAATGACTCTATATAATAGATCCCTCTGCGTGTAATGACTCTATATAATAGATCCCTCTGCGTGTAATGACTCTATATAATAGATCCCTCTGCGTGTAATGACTCTATATAATAGATCCCTCTGCGTGCAATGACTCTATATAATAGATCCCTCTGTGTGTAATGACTCTATATAATAGATCCCTCTGCGTGCAATGACTCTATATAATAGATCCCTCTGCGTGTAATGACTCTATATAATAGATCCCTCTGCGTGTAATGACTCTATATAATAGATCCCTCTGTGTGTAATGACTCTATATATTAGATCCCTCTGCGTGTAATGACTCTATATAATAGATCCCTCTGCGTGTAATGACTCTACATAATAGATCCCTCTGTGTGTAATGACTCTATATAATAGATCCCTCTGCGTGTAATGACTCTATATAATAGATCCCTTTGCGTGTAATGACTCTATATAATAGATCCCTCTGTGTGTAATGACTCTATATAATAGATTCCTCTGTGTGTAATGACTCTATATAATAGATCCCTCTGTGTGTAATGACTCTATATAATAGATCCCTCTGCGTGTAATGACTCTATATAATAGATCCCTCTGTGTGTAATGACTCTATATAATAGATCCCTCTGCGTGTAATGACTCTATATAATAGATCCCTCTGTGTGTAATGACTCTATATAATAGATCCCTCTGTGTGCAATGACTCTATATAATAGATCCCTCTGCGTGTAATGACTCTATATAATAGATCCATCTGCGTGTAATGACTCTATATAATAGATCCCTCTGTGTGTAATGACTCTATATAATAGATCCCTCTGCGTGTACTGACTCTATATAATAGATCCCTCTGTGTGTAATGACTCTATATAATAGTTCCCTCTGTGTGTAATGACTCTATATAATAGATCCCTCTGTGTGTAATGACTCTATATAATAGATCGCTCTGTGTGTAATGACTCTATATAATAGATCCCTCTGTGTGTAATGACTCTATATAATAGATCGCTCTGTGTGTAATGACTCTATATAATAGATCCCTCTGTGTGTAATGACTCTATATAATAGATCCCTCTGTGTGCAATGACTCTATATAATAGATCCTTCTGTGTGTAATGACTCTATATAATAGATCCCTCTGCGTGTAATGACTCTATATAATAGATCCCTCTGCGTGTAATGACTCTATATAATAGATCCCTCTGCGTGTAATGACTCTATATAATAGATCCCTCTGCGTGTAATGACTCTATATAATAGATCCCTCTGCGTGTAATAACTCTATATAATAGATCCCTCTGCGTGTAATGACTCTATATAATAGATCCCTCTGCGTGTAATGACTCTATATAATAGATCCCTCTGTGTGTAATAACTCTATATAATAGTTCCCTCTGCATGTAATGACTCTATATAATAGATCCCTCTGTGTGTAATGACTCTATATAATAGATCCCTCTGCGTGTAATGACTCTATATAATAGATCCCTCTGTGTGTAATGACTCTATATAATAGATCCCTCTGTGTGTAATGACTCTATATAATAGATCCCTCTGTGTGTATTGACTCTATATAATAGATCCCTCTGTGTGTAATGACTCTATATAATAGATCCCTCTGTGTGTAATGACTCTATATAATAGATCCCTCTGCGTGTACTGACTCTATATAATAGATCCCTCTGTGTGTAATGACTCTATATAATAGTTCCCTCTGTGTGTAATGACTCTATATAATAGATCCCTCTGTGTGTAATGACTCTATATAATAGATCGCTCTGTGTGTAATGACTCTATATAATAGATCCCTCTGTGTGTAATGACTCTATATAATAGATCGCTCTGTGTGTAATGACTCTATATAATAGATCCCTCTGTGTGTAATGACTCTATATAATAGATCCCTCTGTGTGCAATGACTCTATATAATAGATCCTTCTGTGTGTAATGACTCTATATAATAGATCCCTCTGCGTGTAATGACTCTATATAATAGATCCCTCTGCGTGTAATGACTCTATATAATAGATCCCTCTGCGTGTAATGACTCTATATAATAGATCCCTCTGCGTGTAATGACTCTATATAATAGATCCCTCTGCGTGTAATAACTCTATATAATAGATCCCTCTGCGTGTAATGACTCTATATAATAGATCCCTCTGCGTGTAATGACTCTATATAATAGATCCCTCTGTGTGTAATAACTCTATATAATAGATCCCTCTGTGTGTAATGACTCTATATAATAGATCCCTCTGCGTGTAATGACTCTATATAATAGATCCCTCTGTGTGTAATGACTCTATATAATAGATCCCTCTGTGTGTAATGACTCTATATAATAGATCCCTCTGTGTGTATTGACTCTATATAATAGATCCCTCTGTGTGTAATGACTCTATATAATAGATCCCTCTGTGTGTAATGACTCTATATAATAGATACCTCTGTGTGTAATAACTCTATATAATAGATCCCTCTGTGTGTAATGACTCTATATAATAGATCCTTCTGTGTGTAATGACTCTATATAATAGATCCCTCTGCGTGTAATGACTCTATATAATAGATCCCTCTGCGTGTAATGACTATATAATAAATCCCTCTGCGTGCAATGACTCTATATAATAGATCCCTCTGTGTGTAATGACTCTATATAATAGATCCCTCTGCGTGCAATGACTCCATATAATAGATCCCTCTGCGTGCAATGACTCTATATAATAGATCCCTCTGCGTGTAATGACTCTATATAATTGATCCCTCTGCGTGCAATGATTCTATATAATAGATCACTCTGCGTGTAATGACTCTATATAATAGATCCCTCTGTGTGTAATGACTCTATATAATAGATCCCTCTGTGTGTAATGACTCTATATAATAGATCGCTCTGTGTGTAATGACTCTATATAATAGATCCCTCTGTGTGTAATGACTCTATATAATAGATCCCTCTGTGTGTAATGGCTCTATATAATAGATCCCTCTTTGTGTAATGACTCTATATAATAGATCCCTCTGTGTGTAATGACTCTATATAATAGATACCTCTGTGTGTAATGACTCTATATAATAGATCCCTCTGCGTGTAATGACTCTATATAATAGATCCCTCTGCGTGTAATGACTATATAATAGATCCCTCTGCGTGTAATGACTCTATATAATAGATCCCTCTGCGTGTAATGACTCTATATAATAGATCCCTCTGCGTGTAATGACTCTATATAATAGATCCCTCTGTGTGTAATGACTCTATATTATAGTTCCCTCTGCGTGTAATGACTCTATATAATAGATCCCTCTGTGTGTAATGACTCTATATAATAGATCCCTCTGTGTGTAATGACTCTATATAATAGATCCCTCTGTGTGTAATGACTCTATATAATAGATCCCTCTGTGTGTAATGACTCTATATAATAGATCCCTCTGTGTGTAATAACTCTATATAATAGATCCTTCTGTGTGTAATGACTCTATATAATAGATCCCTCTGCGTGTAATGACTCTATATAATAGATCCCTCTGCGTGTAATGACTATATAATAAATCCCTCTGCGTGCAATGACTCTATATAATAGATCCCTCTGTGTGTAATGACTCTATATAATGGATCCCTCTGCGTGCAATGACTCCATATAATAGATCCCTCTGCGTGCAATGACTCTATATAATAGATCCCTCTGCGTGTAATGACTCTATATAATTGATCCCTCTGCGTGCAATGACTCTATATAATAGATCACTCTGCGTGTAATGACTCTATATAATAGATCCCTCTGTGTGTAATGACTCTATATAATAGATCCCTCTGTGTGCAATGACTCTATATAATAGATCGCTCTGTGTGTAATGACTCTATATAATAGATCCCTCTGTGTGTAATGACTCTATATAATAAATCCCTCTGTGTGTAATGGCTCTATATAATAGATCCCTCTTTGTGTAATGACTCTATATAATAGATCCCTCTGTGTGTAATGACTCTATATAATAGATACCTCTGTGTGTAATGACTCTATATAATAGATCCCTCTGCGTGTAATGACTCTATATAATAGATCCCTCTGCGTGTAATGACTCTATATAATAGATCCCTCTGCGTGTAATGACTCTATATAATAGATCCCTCTGCGTGTAATGACTCTATATAATAGATCCCTCTGCGTGTAATGACTCTATATAATAGATCCCTCTGTGTGTAATGACTCTATATTATAGTTCCCTCTGCGTGTAATGACTCTATATAATAGATCCCTCTGTGTGTAATGACTCTATATAATAGATCCCTCTGTGTGTAATGACTCTATATAATAGATCCCTCTGTGTGTGTTGACTCTATATAATAGATCCCTCTGTGTGTAATGACTCTATATAATAGATCCCTCTGTGTGTAATGACTCTATATAATAGATCCCTCTGTGTGTAATGACTCTATATAATAGATCCCTCTGTGTGTAATGACTCTATATAATAGATCCCTCTGTGTGTAATGACTCTATATAATAGATCCCTCTGCGTGTAATGACTCTATATAATAGATCCCTCTGCGTGTAATGACTCTATATAATAGATCCCTCTGCGTGTAATGACTCTATATAATAGATCCCTCTGCGTGTATTGACTCTATATAATAGATCCCTCTGCGTGCAATGACTCTATATAATAGATCCCTCTGCGTGTAATGACTCTATATAATAGATCCCTCTGCGTGCAATGACTCTATATAATAGATCCCTCTGCGTGTAATGACTCTATATAATAGATCCCTCTGCGTGCAATGACTCTATATAATAGATCCCTCTGCATGCAATGACTCTATATAATAGATCCCTCTGCGTGCAATGACTCTATATAATAGATCCCTCTGCGTGCAATGACTCTATATAATAGATCCCTCTGTGTGTAATGACTCTATATAATAGATCACTCTGTGTGCAATGACTCTATATAATAGATCCCTCTGTGTGTAATGACTCTATATAATAGATCGTTCTGTGTGTAATGACTCTATATAATAGATCCCTCTGTGTGTAATGACTCTATATAATAGATCGCTCTGTGTGCAATGACTATATAATAGATCGCTCTGTGTGTAATGACTCTATATAATAGATCCCTCTGTGTGTAATGACTCTATATAATAGATCGCTCTGTGTGTAATGACTCTATATAATAGATCCCTCTGTGTGTAATGACTCTATATAATAGATCCCTCTGTGTAATGACTCTATATAATAGATCCCTCTGCGTGCAATGACCCTATATAATAGATCCCTCTGTGTGTAATGACTCTATATAATAGATCCCTCTGCGTGTAATGACTCTATATAATAGATCCCTCTGCGTGTAATGACTCTATATAATAGATCCCTCTGCGTGTAATGACTCTATAATAGATCCCTCTGCGTGCAATGTCTCTATATAATAGATCCCTCTGCGTGTAATGACTCTATATAATAGATCCCTCTGCGTGTAATGACTCTATATAATAGATCCCTCTGTGTGTAATGACTCTATATAATAGATCCCTCTGTGTGTAATGACTCTATATAATAGATCCCTCTGCGTGTAATGACTCTACATAATAGATCCCTCTGTGTGTAATGACTCTATATAATAGATCCCTCTGTGTGTAATGACTCTATATAATAGATCCCTTTGTGTGTAATGACTCTATATAATAGATCCCTCTGTGTTTAATGACTCTATATAATAGATTCCTCTGTGTGTAATGACTCTATATAATAGATCACTCTGTGTGTAATGACTCTATAATAGATCCCTCTGCGTGTAATGACTCTATATAATAGATCCCTCTGTGTGTAATGACTCTATATAATAGATCCCTCTGCGTGTAATGACTATATAATAGATCCCTCTGCGTGTAATGACTCTACATAATAGATCCCTCTGTGTGTAATGATTCTATATAATAGATCCCTCTGTGTGTAATGACTCTATATAATAGATCCCTCTGTGTGTAATGACTCTATATAATAGATCCCTCTGTGTATAATGACTCTATATAATAGATCTCTCTGTGTGTAATGACTCTATATAATAGATCCCTCTGTGTGTAATTAACTCGCCCCCTGGGCCGTGGGGCACTCGGATCCGGGCAATAGGGAGACGATGGGGGTAGTAGTGGCGACCCGGTTCCGTGGCTCAGGGTGGTCAGGCCAATGGTAGTCTGCTACGTTCTGCTGATAATGTCCGACTACGCCACCCGTGGATTGCGGTTATTAGGAACCGCCGCTGCATGCAGACCGCTGGGGCTGATGAGGTGTGCAGCTAGGGTAGTGTGACTCCCCATGGGAAGAGTGCGGTCCCAGGGCAGTATAATGGATGGTGGGAGTGATGGTAGTGAGAGTCCCAGTGTTAATAGTGCTGGAGGAGCAAGGAGCACACAGACAACAGGTTGTAGTCCAGGGTCTTTACTAGAACAGGTAAACTGACCCACAAACAGTCCCAGCTAGGAGGGGACCTGGATGTCTGAGAGCAACGGGGAAATTGGCCCTGGTCAGGGTGAGGGTGTAGGCCTACCGTGCTTTCTGCGCTTCTTCTGGCTATCTCCTCGTTATAGGTAACAGCCCACGTTTCCAAGCTTTCCGTGTATTCTCGCCTGTATGGCCTGCGACGTGGGTTCCTTTCTGCTCCCGGCCTGGTACGGCTTTACTGGTCCCTTCGGTTGTGGCAGGGCCTCCAGGCTTCTTAGGCCAAGGAATATACAGTCCCTTGCGAACTATTTATCTGCTGGAGAATGTGGAATCCTCCCAGCCTCAGACACCAAAGTCTGGTAGATTAAGTCCTTTATCTGCCAAGACAGGCTCTCTTCGCCTCTTGTCTCTGGCTTGTGGCTCTCCTCCTGCCACACTTCCTCTTAGGTGCAGTGCAACTGTCTGTCCCTGCTCTGCTCTGGGACAAGTCTCAGTCCTGAGACAGGCCATCCAGTTCTCTCTAACCCTGCCCCCAGTACCAGCTTTTATAGGGGCAGCCTGCTCCCCCTACTGGCCTGAGACAGGAGGCATTGCATGCTAATGTTCCCCTGACCAGAGAACCTCCCCCTTGCTCTCAGACACAGCTTTAATTACACTTGTGGCATCCAGGCCAGGGTGACACATTCCCCCCTAGTAAAATTTAGTACTCCGGGACTAAACAGTAAACAAAGACAATATGCATAACTATAAAACATTGTCAGGAAAGTGACGCACAGATTGAGTTCTTAAGGTCACAGTGTGGTCTGTGACCGGGTGTCCATATCACCAGCACAACGGGGAGCCTTAACCAGGTGGGGGTCTGTCCTACCCCAAGTCCTTTACAGTCTTAGTTCATTCGTGGGTTAGGCTCCGAACGCAGTCCATACAAGGTCCCGGTTATAAAAAGTCCATAACCTTTGAGTCCTTACGGTAGCTGCAAGAAACTGAAACACAGAATTACCAAACATGCATGCAACTTTGGCAAACAATTCAACATTTGGCAACAGGGTTATTTACACTTTTAGTACACTCTATATTCTCCAGCGAGCGGGTATCTGTCCCTTTGTGCTCCTGGTTGATCTCCTTAACCCACTGTCTGGTGGTGGACCAACCTGGCTTTCCCCACTAGCGTTAGGGGTACAGCTACCAGCTGGGTGTACAGGTAGGGCAGGCAGCTGTCTGCGGGTCCTTTGGCTTACCGCAGGCATGGCAGGCTCACTATCAGCAGAGGGTTGACTCTCCTGGGCTGCTGGTACAGGCTCTTCTGCCTCTGGAACTGCTTGCTCCTCTTCACCTTCCGGCTCTGGTGTTGGTTGTTGCTGTGCCGGTTGCAGGAAATGCAGGACAGGTACCACTATGGCATCATTTATGCGAGTCCAGGACTGAGGGAACTCTCCAAGAACGGTGCTGATCATTTCTTCCTTGTCCTCTGTGGGTTCAAGGTCACTCTGATCCTCTTCTGCACTACGGAGTTGCTCGGGGCATCTTTTTAGGTGGTCTCTGGAGACGACACTAGTGGTTTCTCCTCCGTCCTTGGTGATTACGCACACCTTTGGGTTGTCGTGGTCAGACTGCAGTACGGTGTAGGGTTCCCTTTCCCACTGGTCGTCCAACTTATGTAGCCTTCTCTTCAGCTTCAGGACTTGCTCACCAGGTTCTAGGGGACCAGCAGGGGCGTGTTGGTTGAAGAGTTTTTCTTGCCTCTCTCTCACCTGGGCCAGGCTCTTCTCCACACTCTCCTGTACCTTCTTGTACTGCAGTTGCCTTTCCGTATCCCAGTCCACATCCGGGGAGGTGTCCTCAGGCGTCAGGACTCCCATCTCCAGGTCTATGGGCAGCTTACCCGGTCTGGCTCGCATCAGGTAAGCCGGGGTGCAGTTGGTAGCGTTCACCGGGATATGATTGTATAAGTCTATCAGGTCCGGCAGTCTTTCTGGCCACAGGCTGCGTTCCTCCAGGGGCAACGTTTTCAGGAGATTGATAACTATATTGTTCATCTTCTCACACATCCCGTTGGTTTGTGGATGGTAAGGCGTTGTCCGAATCTTCTTGCAGCCATAGAGGTTGCAGAACTCCTGGAAGATTTCAGCCTCGAACGCTGGACCCGGGTCTGTCAGGACCTGTTCCGGATACCCGTGTGGACGGCAGAAGTATTGCTGGAAGGCTCTGGCCGCTGTTTGGGCTGTCAAGTCCTTTACCGGGACCACCACTAGAAAACGGGAATAGTGGTCCACGATTGTCAGGGCATAGATGTATCCTGACCGGCTGGGAGCCAATTTGACATGGTCCAGAGCTACCAGCTCAAGAGGCTGCGTGGTGACGATGGGCCTCAAAGGTGTTTTCTGGCTGGCACGGTCCTTCCTCCTTAGGTGACAAGGGCCACAGTCTCTGCACCATTTTTCTACAGCTCCTCTCATGCCGACCCAAAAGAACCTTCCTCTTAGCAGGAACTCCAGTTTCTTCCAACTGAAGTGTCCTGCTCTGTCATGGTAAGCCCCCAGGACCATAGCTGCATCCCGCCTTGGGACCACGACTTGCCAGGTCAGCTCGTGCGTCCGGTGGTTGACAATCCTTCTGCACAACTTGCCTTCGTAGAGGAACAGCATGCTCTTCTCCTTCCATAGCTGTCTAGCTTCCTCTGGAGCATCCGGATCCATGCGGGCGTCTTCCTGGGTCAGCAGGTCTTTCACCAGGCGGATGGCCGGGTCACTATCTTGGGTCTCGGCCCAGCTGTGGTGAGGTAGGGGATTGATCATCTCGGTTGTTAGATCCTCCTCCTTCACGCGGTGGGAGTATTGAGCGGCTCCATACCGGTGAAACGCGGGGAGTTCTACCTCCTCCTGCTCTTCTGGGTCTTCGTCACCTTCAGGTAAGTGAGGCATTCTTGATAGGGCGTCCGCGTTGGCATTGATTTTGCCTGCCCGGTACTTGATCACGAAGTCATAGTTGGAGAGACGGGCCATCCACCGCTGTTCTAGGGCACCCAGTCTTGCATTGTCCAGGTGTGTCAACGGGTTGTTGTCCGTGTACACGGTGAACTTTGCGGAGGCCAGGTAATGCTTGAAGCGTTCCGTCACGCCCACACCACCGCCAAGAATTCTAGCTTGAAGGAGCTGTAATTCTCCAGGTTCCTCTCGGTGGGCCTCAGCTTCCGGCTGGCGTATGCGATCACCCGTTCTCTGCCCTGTTGGTTTTGGGACAGTACGGCTCCCAGTCCCACATTACTGGCGTCTGTGTGGAGAATGAAAGGCTGGCCATAATCAGGGTAGGCCAGGATCTCATCCCCCGTGAGGGCCATCTTTAGCTGGCGGACGGACTCCTCTTCCGGTTTATCCCACTTGAAGGGTGGCTTTTGACTTCTGGACTTAGACTGTCCGATCAGGAGGTCCTGCATAGGAGCTGCCATCTTAGTGAACCCGGGGATGAACCTTCGGTAGTAGCCTACCAACCCGAGAAACTGTCTCACCTCTTTGATGTTCGAGGGGCTTGGCCAGCTCTTGATTGCCGTAACCTTGTCAGGGTCGGGGGCTACTCCTTCCGCGCTTACCACGTGCCCTAGGTACTGGACCTTTGGTTTCAGCAGGTGACACTTCGATGGTTTCACCTTCAGGCCATAGCCTGCCAGGGCTTCGAACACCTCAGCCAGGTGCTTGAGGTGGTCCTCGTAGGTCTTCGAGTAGACGATCACGTCGTCCAGGTAATGGAGGACCGTCTCGAAGTTTCGGTGCCCTAGACAGCATTCCATCAGCCGCTGGAAGGTCCCTGGTGCGTTGCAGAGCCCGAAAGGCATACAGTTGAATTCGCTCAGTCCCATCGGGGTGGTGAATGCGGTCTTCTCCTTGTCAGCCTCTGCCACAGGAACCTGCCAGTACCCGCTAGTAAGGTCCAAAGTAGAAAAGAAGTTAGCTGATTTTAGTGCGGCTAAAGACTCCTCTATTCTAGGCAGCGGATATGCGTCTTTGTGGGTGATACGGTTGATTTGTCTATAGTCGACGCACATTCTCATGGTGCCGTCTTTCTTTTTCACCAGAACCAAGGGGGCTGCCCAGGGGCTACAGCTGTCTCTAATGACCCCAGCTTCTTTCATTTCTCTTAGCATGCCCTTGGCGTTCTGATAATGTGCAGGGGGTACAGGTCTGTGTCTTTCTTTTATCGGTGGGTAGCTCCCGGTGGGGATGTGGTGTTCTATCCCCTTTACTCTGCCGAAGTCTAGCGGGTGCTTACTAAAGACTCTCTCGTACTCCTGTACCACCCGGTAGACTCCTTGTTTTTGGTGCAGGGGAGTGGAGTCAGCACCCACATGGAGTTTCTGGCACCAGTACTCCTTTTGTTTCTGGGAGCCATTACCCTCCGCCTGTGGAGATGGAGGCAAGGGTTCCACGGCCCTGATAGCTTTGTGTTCGACAACAAACAGCTTGGCGAGTGTAGCGTACCTGGGTAAGTGTACCTCCCTCTCCCCAATGTTGAGGATGCGGACGGGCACCCTCCCATGACGGACATCAACCACCCCCCGGGCTGTCAAAATGGTGGGCCTGCTGTCTGAGTACACGGGTTCTACCATGGCTTGGTAGTCTCTACCTCTCAACCCGATTGCAGTCCGACACCAGATCATCATTTCACTTTTGGGAGGCATTGCAATGGGGAACGGGTCGCTCATCCTCACGCTACCGATCTCACCACCAGACAGTTCTACCTGCTGCCGTCTCATCAGGGCTTTTATCTCCTTGTTGAGGACTCTCTGTTGGCTGGAACTAGCATTCACCGCCACCTGTTGTAAGATTAAAATTACCTCTGAAAGACAATTTTCAATCACGTTAGTACCCACAGTTATTTTAGGGTGACTTTCACGACGGTCAATGTCCACAATAATCACTCCCTGTGCCGGCAGTTCAACTTTACCAATTTTAATGGTCATCTCCTTGAACCCCATCTGCGGCACGGGTAAGCCATTACTGGCGATGATGCTCAAGTTACTGTCTGGATACCGTGTGATATCAGCATCAGTTCAATACTGCTTAAAAAGTACATAAGGGATAGTGGTTACTTGCGACCCAGTATCCAGCAAGGCGCTCATGGGGATACCGTCCAGCACCACAGGTAAAACCGGGCGCCCCCAAACGTACTTATCACGCCAATTATAAGGGCCTGGTGATCTTATGCCTGAGGGTTGGCCCTCTGCCCCAGGTTGGACCCGTTTAAATTACAGTACCTGGAAATGTGTCCGGGCTGGTTGCATCGACGGCAAATGGGCTGTCCATCCTCTGCGTAGCTTTCTGTGGGCCTCCCTCGGAACGACGGGATCCTCCTCTGTCGACGCCACGGGACATCCTCCGGACTTGAAGCCAGCTCGATGGGTCTTGACGGGTCCACTTGCAACGCCTGGACGGTCCTGGTCAACGCCGCGATGCTCTTGGTCAGCTCCTGGACTTGGTGGTGCAGGTCTTTCAACGGGGCTTGGTTCAGGGCCTGTGCATCAGCCCCCACGGGGTCCATAGAGGAGGGCGCCGCCTCCTGGTGGTAGGTGAGAGCAGGGCGCCGGGGGTTTATAGCGCCACTGGTTGCAGATTCACGGAGCACCCTTATGGCCCTGTCCTTAAATTGGGCAAAGGTCAGGTCGGGGGTCTGAAAGAACATGAGGCGCAGCTGGGCCCTGTGGGCGCTGGACAGCAGAGCTTCTATGAATTGTTCTGTTAGCACCTTATCCGTTTCCTGCACACTGCCAGGTTCAGTTTGTTGGATAGCCCTCAAGGCTTCCTGCAGATTTAGGGCATAGTCTCTGATGCTGTCCTGTGCCCGCTGCTTACACCCATAGAACCTCATTTTAATTTCAGCGGAGGTACGTGTGTCAAAGGTACCCCGCAGCCGGGCCAGAATACCGTTCACGGTCCTTTTCTCCTCAGTGGGCCATGATTTTACCTCCCTTTGGGCTGCGCCAGTTAACTGCCCTGTCAATATGCTGACCTTCTGTTCCTCTGTCAGGGGGTAAACGTGGAACAAACTGTATAGCCTTTCCTTGAAGTCAGTTAGGGCATGGGGCTCCCCTGAGTATTTGGGCAGCCAGGCCGCTCCAGGGATGTAGGGCAGGGAAAAGGGCATCACCGCTGCTGCAGCTGCGTTGGTGGTAGTGGGCGCCTCTGTGTCCGACATCTTCCTCCCCCCCTAGTCAAGCGTGGTCTACCTTCCGACGATCCTCTTCTGTAGGCCGCGGCTCCGCTGCTGCTGCTCTGGACGAGGACCTGGCGTCGCGTCCTGATGACGTCAGTGTCGCTCTCTCTCCCTTCCAGGACCTTGCGCAGCGTCGGTGCGTGGGGCGGAGCTTCGGATCTCGCGCGGTTTTGACGTCCACGCCCCTCTTCTTCCCGCGCGGCGTCCTGAAGATGGCGTCCGATGGCGGGAAGCAGCTGCGGATGGCGGGAAGACGGCAGAAGACGGCGGGAAGCGGTCCAAGATGGCGTCTGATGGCGGGAATCGGCTCCGGATGGCGGGAAACGACTCCGGACGGCGGGAAACTTTGCCACAGGTAAGTTACAAAAGTCTTTTTCAGGCACGCAGTACCCGGTGGTTGCGGGCACGAAATTCTGCCAACTACGCCAAAGCTGACTCGCCCCCTGGGCCGTGGGGCACTCGGATCCGGGAAATAGGGAGACGATGGGGGTAGTAGTGGCGACCCGGTTCCGTGGCTCAGGGTGGTCAGGCCAATGGTAGTCTGCTACGTTCTGCTGATAATGTCCGACTACGCCACCCGTGGATTGCGGTTATTAGGAACCGCCGCTGCATGCCGACCGCTGGGGCTGATGAGGTGTGCAGCTAGGGTAGTGTGACTCCCCACGGGAAGAGTGCGGCCCCAGGGCAGTATAATGGATGGTGGGAGTGATGGTAGTGAGAGTCCCAGTGTTAATAGTGCTGGAGGAGCAAGGAGCACACAGACAACAGGTTGTAGTCCAGGGTCTTTACTAGAACAGGTAAACTGACCCACAAACAGTCCCAGCTAGGAGGGGACCTGGATGTCTGAGAGCAACGGGGAAATTGGCCCTGGTCAGGGTGAGGGTGTAGGCCTACCGTGCTTTCTGCGCTCCTTCTGGCTATCTCCTCGTTATGGGGTAACAGCCCACGTTTCCGAGCTTTCCGTGTATTCTCGCCTGTATGGCCTGTGACGTGGGTTCCTTTCTGCTCCCGGCCTGGTACGGCTTTACTGGTCCCTTCGGTTGTGGCAGGGCCTCCAGGCTTCTTAGGCCAAGGAATATACAGTCCCTTGCGAACTGGTTATCTGCTGGAGAATGTGGAATCCTCCCAGCCTCAGACACCAAAGTCTGGTAGATTAAGTCCTTTATCTGCCAAGACAGGCTCTCTTCGCCTCTTGTCTCTGGCCTGTGGCTCTCCTCCTGCCACACTTCCTCTTAGGTGCAGTGCAACTGTCTGTCCCTGCTCTGCTCTGGGACAAGTCTCAGTCCTGAGACAGGCCATCCTGTTCTCTCTAACCCTGCCCCCAGTACCAGCTTTTATAGGGGCAGCCTGCTCCCCCTACTGGCCTGAGACAGGAGGTATTGCATGCTAATGTTCCCCTGACCAGAGAACCTCCCTCTTGCTCTCAGACACAGCTTTAATTACACTTGTGGCATCCAGGCCAGGGTGACACATAATGACTCTATATAATAGATCCCTCTGTGTGTAATGACTCTATATAATAGATCGCTCTGTGTGTAATGACTCTATATAATAGATCCCTCTGTGTAATGACTCTATATAATAGATCCCTCTGCGTGTAATGACTCTATATAATAGATCCCTCTGTGTAATGACTCTATATAATAGATCGCTCTGTGTGTAATGACTCTATATAATAGATCCCTCTGTGTGTAATGACTCTATGTAATAGATCCCTCTGTGTGTAATGACTCTATATAATAGATCCCTCTGTGTGTAATGACTCTATATAATAGATCCCTCTGTGTGTAATGACTCTATATAATAGATCCCTCTGTGTGTAATGACTCTATATAATAGATCACTCTGCGTGTAATGACTCTATATAATAGATCCCTCTGTGTGTAATGACTATATAATAGATCCCTCTGTGTGTAATGACTCTATATAATAGATCCCTCTGTGTAATGACTCTATATAATAGATCCCTCTGTGTGTAATGACTCTATATAATAGATCACTCTGCGTGTAATGACTCTATATAATAGATCCCTCTGTGTGTAATGACTATATAATAGATCCCTCTGTGTGTAATGACTCTATATAATAGATCCCTCTGTGTGTAATGACTCTATATAATAGATCCCTCTGTGTGTAATGACTCTATATAATAGATCCCTCTGTGTGTAATGACTCTATATAATAGATCGCTCTGTGTGTAATGACTCTATATAATAGATCCCTCTGTGTGTAATGACTCTATATAATAGATCGCTCTGTGTGTAATGACTCTATATAATAGATCCCTCTGTGTGTAATGACTCTATATAATAGATCCCTCTGTGTGTAATGACTCTATATAATAGATCACTCTGTGTGTAATGACTCTATATAATAGATCGCTCTGTGTGTAATAACTCTATATAATAGATCCTTCTGTGTGTAATGACTCTATATAATAGATCCCTCTGTGTGTAATGACTCTATATAATAGATCCCTCTGTGTAATGACTCTATAATAGATCCCTCTGTGTAATGACTCTATATAATAGATCCCTCTGTGTGTAATGACTCTATATAATAGATCCCTCTGTGTGTAATGACTCTATATAATAGATCCCTCTGTGTGTAATGACTCTATATAATAGATCCCTCTGTGTGTAATGACTCTATATAATAGATCCCTCTGTGTGTAATGACTCTATATAATAGATCCCTCTGTGTGTAATGACTCTATATAATAGATCACTCTGCGTGTAATGACTCTATATAATAGATCCCTCTGTGTGTAATGACTCTATATAATAGATCCCTCTGTGTGTAATGACTCTATATAATATATCCCTCTGTGTAATGACTCTATATAATAGATCCCTCTGTGTGTAATGACTCTATATAATAGATCACTCTGCGTGTAATGACTCTATATAATAGATCCCTCTGTGTGTAATGACTCTATATAATAGATCCCTCTGTGTGTAATGACTCTATATAATAGATCCCTCTGTGTAATGACTCTATATAATAGATCCCTCTGTGTGTAATGACTCTATATAATAGATCACTCTGCGTGTAATGACTCTATATAATAGATCGCTCTGTGTGTAATGACTCTATATAATAGATCCCTCTGTGTGTAATGACTCTATATAATAGATCCCTCTATGTGTAATGACTCTATATAATAGATCCCTCTGTGTGTAATGACTCTATATAATAGATCCCTCTGTGTGTAATGACTCTATATAATAGATCGCTCTGTGTGTAATGACTCTATATAATAGATCCCTCTGTGTGTAATGACTCTATATAATAGATCGCTCTGTGTGTAATGACTCTATATAATAGATCCCTCTGTGTGTAATGACTCTATATAATAGATCCCTCTGTGTGTAATGACTCTATATAATAGATCACTCTGTGTGTAATGACTCTATATAATAGATCGCTTTGTGTGTAATAACTCTATATAATAGATCACTCTGTGTGTAATGACTCTATATAATAGATCCCTCTGCGTGTAATGACTCTATAATAGATCCCTCTGTGTGTAATGACTCTATATAATAGATCCCTCTGTGTGTAATGACTCTATATAATAGATCCCTCTGTGTGTAATGACTCTATATAATAGATCCCTCTGTGTGTAATGACTCTATATAATAGATCCCTCTGTGTGTAATGACTCTATATAATAGATCACTCTGTGTGTAATGACTCTATATAATAGATCGCTTTGTGTGTAATAACTCTATATAATAGATCACTCTGTGTGTAATGACTCTATATAATAGATCCCTCTGCATGTAATGACTCTATAATAGATCCCTCTGTGTGTAATGACTCTATATAATAGATCCCTCTGTGTGTAATGACTCTATATAATAGATCCCTCTGTGTGTAATGACTCTATATAATAGATCCCTCTGTGTGTAATGACTCTATATAATAGATCCCTCTGTGTGTAATGACTCTATATAATAGATCGCTCTGCGTGTAATGACTCTATATAATAGATCCCTCTGCGTGTAATGACTCTATATAATAGATCCCTCTGTGTGTAATGACTCTATATAATAGATCGCTCTGTGTGTAATGACTCTATATAATAGATCCCTGTGTGTGTAATGACTCTATATAATAGATCCCTCTGTGTGTAATGACTCTATATAATAGATCCCTCTGTGTGTAATGACTCTATATAATAGATCGCTCTGTGTGTAATGACTCTATATAATAGATCCCTCTGTGTGTAATGACTCTATATAATAGATCCCTCTGTGTGTAATGACTCTATATAATAGATCCCTGTGTGTGTAATGACTCTATATAATAGATCCCTCTGTGTGTAATGACTCTATATAATAGATCCCTCTGTGTGTAATGACTCTATATAATAGATCCCTCTGTGTGTAATGACTCTATATAATAGATCGCTCTGTGTGTAATGACTCTATATAATAGATCCCTCTGTGTGTAATGACTCTATATAATAGATCCCTCTGCGTGTAATGTCTCTATATAATAGATCCCTCTGCGTGTAATGACTCTATATAATAGATCGCTCTGCGTGTAATGACTCTATATAATAGATCCCTCTGTGTGTAATGACTCTATATAATAGATCCCTCTGTGTGTAATGACTCTATATAATAGATCCCTCTGTGTGTAATGACTCTATATAATAGATCCCTCTGTGTGTAATGACTCTATATAATAGATCCCTCTGTGTGTAATGACTCTATATAATAGATCCCTCTGTGTGTAATGACTCTGTATAATAGATCCCTCTGTGTGTAATGACTCTATAGAATAGATCCCTCTGTGTAATGACTCTATATAATAGATCCCTCTGCGTGTGATGTCTCTATATAATAGATCCCTCTGCGTGTAATGACTCTATATAATAGATCGCTCTGCGTGTAATGACTCTATATAATAGATCCCTCTGTGTGTAATGACTCTATATAATAGATCCCTCTGTGTGTAATGACTCTATATAATAGATCCCTCTGTGTGTAATGACTCTATATAATAGATCCCTCTGTGTGTAATGACTCTATATAATAGATCCCTCTGTGTGTAATGACTCTATATAATAGATCCCTCTGCGTGTAATGTCTCTATATAATAGATCCCTCTGCGTGTAATGACTCTATATAATAGATCGCTCTGCGTGTAATGACTCTATATAATAGATCCCTCTGTGTGTAATGACTCTATATAATAGATCCCTCTGTGTGTAATGACTCTATATAATAGATCCCTCTGTGTGTAATGACTCTATATAATAGATCCCTCTGTGTGTAATGACTCTATATAATAGATCCCTCTGTGTGTAATGACTCTATATAATAGATCCCTCTGTGTGTAATGACTCTGTATAATAGATCCCTCTGTGTGTAATGACTCTATAGAATAGATCCCTCTGTGTAATGACTCTATATAATAGATCCCTCTGCGTGTGATGTCTCTATATAATAGATCCCTCTGCGTGTAATGACTCTATATAATAGATCGCTCTGCGTGTAATGACTCTATATAATAGATCCCTCTGTGTGTAATGACTCTATATAATAGATCCCTCTGTGTGTAATGACTCTATATAATAGATCCCTCTGTGTGTAATGACTCTATATAATAGATCCCTCTGTGTGTAATGACTCTATATAATAGATCCCTCTGTGTATAATGACTCTATATAATATATCAGTTTCACTTTTTGTATTGAAAAACTGAAATAAATTAACTTTTTGATGATATTCTAATTTAGTGAGATGCACCTGTATGTTACCTGCACTGATACATTGTAGCAAAGTAATTGGGACAGGAAAGAGATTGGGGCTTGGGATGTGTTTAGCGCAAAGGATTGTCTAGAACTGAAGCAACTGGAACAAAGCATCAGCTGTGAGAAGTCATAGTTTTGTATTCTTTCCATTAGTTTTAGTTTTCACTCTCCAGACCTAATGAAATATATAGATCGGTTAATATTTTTTAATTCACCGACAACATGCAGAGATCTTAAAAATGCTGAAGAATGAAATATAAAGCATATTACAAATTCATCATAATTTAATTACAGCTTAGATGTCACTGCCTAACACATTTATTTCCTGAAATACTTTGTGCTGCTGAGAGGATCTTGTCTTCATTCCGCTTCTCATATAATGTAGCTGGTCCTGTTACATGTGACCATATTCTATAGGTTATTGTCGCCCTCAATATCACTGCTGAAATACTCTGTGCTGCTCTGAGCTTTCTCTTGATGTGTTGTTTTCTAATAGATGATGTCTGTGTTTGCAGATGCTGTAAAGGGAACATTAACCTTGACCAATCTCACACTGGACAACAGCGGGATGTATGCGTGCACGTCCCGAAACACGGCCGGAGTGGCTGAGTGCAGCATCACTATGGAGGTGAAGTCTAGTAAGTGCGGCTGTAGGGAGACATTAACTATGGAGAATTGTGTTGTCTCAGATGCTAATACTCATCATTTTACCCGCAGTTTCCAGGACGGCGACAATTGTTGGCGCAGTTATAGGCTCAATCGTTGGGCTCTGCTGCCTGGCGATCCTGGTGACTGTACTGATTTACCTGTACCGACGAGGGAAGAAATCTGTACAAGAAGAGACCGAGAATGACATAAAGTAAGGAGCTAACCTGCCATTAAAGCACAGCTTCATTGTAGGAATGACGTATTCTCCATTTCCCTGCAGAATTCTGACATTATTTATACAGTACGACGCCACCTGGTGTTCAGTGTATAGCAATATCTATGGCCACCTAATGAGTGCTGGGGGACACACAGGCTCAGTCACCTCCGCCTAATGAGCAGAGTGCTACAGGACACACATGCTCAATCACCTCCACCTAATGAGCCGAGTGCTGGAGGACACACATGCTCAGTCATCTCCACCTAATGAGCCGAGTGCTGGAGGACACACATGCTCAGTCATCTCCACCTAATGAGCCGAGTGCTGGGGGACACACAGGCTCAGTCACCTCCGCCTAATGAGCAGAGTGCTACAGGACACACTTGCTCAATCACCTCCACCCAATGAGCAGAGTGCTGGAGGACACACATGCTCAGTCATCTCCACCTAATGAGCCGAGTGCTGGGGGACACACATGCTCAGTCACCTCCACCTAATGAGCAGAGTGCTGGAGGACACACATGCTCAGTCATCTCCACCTAATGAGCCGAGTGCTGGGGGACACACAGGCTCAGTCACCTCCGCCTAATGAGCAGAGTGCTACAGGACACACATGCTCAATCACCTCCACCTAATGAGCAGAGTGCTGGAGGACACACATGCTCAGTCATCTCCACCTAATGAGCCGAGTGCTGGGGGACACACATGCTCAGTCACCTCCACCTAATGAGCAGAGTGCTGGAGGACACACATGCTCAGTCATCTCCACCTAATGAGCCGAGTGCTGGGGGACACACAGGCTCAGTCACTTCTGCTTAACCCCTTCGCGACCTTGTGATTTTCCGTTTTTGCATTTTCGTTTTTTGCTCCCCTTGTTCCCAGAGCCATAGCGTTTTTATTTTTTGGGCAATATGGCCGTGTGAGGGCTTATTTTTTGCGGGACGAGTTGTACTTTTAAACGCCATTACTAGTTTTACCATATCGTTTACTGGAAAACGGGAAAAAAATTCCAAGTGCGTTGAAATTGCAAAAAAAACCCCCGCAATTCCACAGTTGATTTTTTTTTCTTTCTTTCCACGTTCACTGAATGCTAAAACTGACCTGCCATTATTATTCTCCAGGTTGTTACGAGTTCGTAGACACCAAATATGTACAGGTTCTTTTTTATTTAAGTGGTGAAAAAAAATGCAAAGTTTGCTAAAAAAAAAATGGCGCCATTTTCCGAGACCTGTAGCGTCTCCATTTTTCGGGATCTGGGGCCGGGTGAGGGCTTATTTTTTGCGTGCCGGGCTGACATTTTTATTGATACCATTTTCGGGTAGATCCGATGTTTTGATCACCCGTTATTGCATTTTATTGCAATGTTGCAGTGACCTAAACAACCTAATTCTGGCGTTTGGAATTTTTTTCTCATTACGCCGTTTACCGATCGGATTAATTATTCTTTTATATTGATAGATCTGGCGATTCTGAATGTGGCAATACCAAATATGTGTTTGTGGGGTTTATTTTTTTATTATTTTATTTTGAATGGGGCAAAAGGGGAGTGATTTAAACTTTTAGATTTTTTAATTTTTTTTATTATTTTTAAAAACATTTTTTTACACTTTTTGCTTCCTTCAATAGTCTCCATAGGAGACTAGAAGCAGCAACTGTCTGATCGCCTCTGGTACATACAGGGGATCAGCAGATCACCTCTATGTAGCAGAAATTTTCTTGCATTATGAGCGCCGACCACTAGGTGGCGCTCATAGTAATCTTTACATGACAACCACTGGAGTCTGCTGCAGACCCAGGGTTGTCATGCCCACCCACCGGTGACCCGCGATCACGTGACGGGGTCACCGATGGGCGGGGCTAATGCCGTGCTTCCAGCGCGGCGATGTTAAATGCCGCTGTCAGAGATTGACAGCGGCATTTAACATGTTAACAGCCGCGGGTGGATTGCGATTCCACCCGCGGCTGTTGCGGGCACATGTCAGCTGTAAGAATCAGCTGACATGTGCCTGGTTCAGGGCGGGCTCAGCGCCAGAGCCCTCACTGAACCGGGGGTGATGGCCTGGGGCTTACTAATACGCCCTGGGCCAGTAAGGGGCTAATGAGCCGAGAGCTGCAGGACACACACGATCAGTCACCTCCACCTAATGAGACAAGTACTGGAGGACACACATGCTCAGTCATCTCCACTTAATGAGCAGAGTGCTGGAGGACATACACGCTCAGTCCCCTCCACCTAATGAGCAGAGTGCTGTAAGACACATTTGCTCAGTCCCCTCCACCTAATGAGCCGAGTGCTGGAGGACACACACGCTCAGTCACCTCCACCTAATGAGCCGAGTGCTGGAAGACACACACGCTTAGTCCCCTCCACCTAATGAGCAGAGTGCTGGAGGACACACACGCTTAGTCCCCTCCACCTAATGAGCAGAGTGCTGGAGGACAAACACGCTCAGTCCCCTCCACCTAATGAGCAGAGTGCTGGAGGACACACATGCTCAGTCCCCTCCACCTAATGAGCAGAGTGCTGGAGGACACACACGCTTAGTCCCCTCCACCTAATGAGCAGAGTGCTGGAGGACAAACACGCTCAGTCCCCACCACCTAATGAGCAGAGTGCTGGAGGACAAACACGCTCAGTCCCCACCACCTAATGAGCAGAGTGCTGGAGGACACACATGCTCAGTCATCTCCACCTAATGAGCCGAGTGCTGGGGGACACACAGGCTCAGTCACTTCTGCTTAACCCCTTCGCGACCTTGTGATTTTCCGTTTTTGCATTTTCGTTTTTTGCTCCCCTTGTTCCCAGAGCCATAGCGTTTTTATTTTTTGGGCAATATGGCCGTGTGAGGGCTTATTTTTTGCGGGACGAGTTGTACTTTTAAACGCCATTACTAGTTTTACCATATAGTTTACTGGAAAACGGGAAAAAAATTCCAAGTGCGTTGAAATTGCAAAAAAAACCCCGCAATTCCACAGTTGATTTTTTTTTCTTTCTTTCCACGTTCACTGAATGCTAAAACTGACCTGCCATTATTATTCTCCAGGTTGTTACGAGTTCGTAGACACCAAATATGTACAGGTTCTTTTTTATTTAAGTGGTGAAAAAAAATGCAAAGTTTGCTAAAAAAAAAATGGCGCCATTTTCCGAGACCTGTAGCGTCTCCATTTTTCGGGATCTGGGGCCGGGTGAGGGCTTATTTTTTGCGCGCCGGGCTGACATTTTTATTGATACCATTTTCGGGTAGATCCGATGTTTTGATCACCCGTTATTGCATTTTATTGCAATGTTGCAGTGACCTAAACAACCTAATTCTGGCGTTTGGAATTTTTTTCTCATTACGCCGTTTACCGATCGGATTAATTATTCTTTTATATTGATAGATCTGGCGATTCTGAATGTGGCAATACCAAATATGTGTTTGTGGGGTTTATTTTTTTATTATTTTATTTTGAATGGGGCAAAAGGGGAGTGATTTAAACTTTTAGATTTTTTAATTTTTTTTATTATTTTTAAAAACATTTTTTTACACTTTTTGCTTCCTTCAATAGTCTCCATAGGAGACTAGAAGCAGCAACTGTCTGATCGCCTCTGGTACATACAGGGGATCAGCAGATCACCTCTATGTAGCAGAAATTTTCTTGCATTATGAGCGCCGACCACTAGGTGGCGCTCATAGTAATCTTTACATGACAACCACTGGAGTCTGCTGCAGACCCAGGGTTGTCATGCCCACCCACCGGTGACCCGCGATCACGTGACGGGGTCACCGATGGGCGGGGCTAATGCCGTGCTTCCAGCGCGGCGATGTTAAATGCCGCTGTCAGAGATTGACAGCGGCATTTAACATGTTAACAGCCGCGGGTGGATTGCGATTCCACCCGCGGCTGTTGCGGGCACATGTCAGCTGTAAGAATCAGCTGACATGTGCCTGGTTCAGGGCGGGCTCAGCGCCAGAGCCCTCACTGAACCGGGGGTGATGGCCTGGGGCTTACTAATACGCCCTGGGCCAGTAAGGGGCTAATGAGCCGAGAGCTGCAGGACACACACGATCAGTCACCTCCACCTAATGAGACAAGTACTGGAGGACACACATGCTCAGTCATCTCCACTTAATGAGCAGAGTGCTGGAGGACATACACGCTCAGTCCCCTCCACCTAATGAGCAGAGTGCTGTAAGACACATTTGTTCAGTCCCCTCCACCTAATGAGCCGAGTGCTGGAGGACACACACGCTCAGTCACCTCCACCTAATGAGCTGAGTGCTGGAAGACACACACGCTTAGTCCCCTCCACCTAATGAGCAGAGTGCTGGAGGACACACACGCTTAGTCCCCTCCACCTAATGAGCAGAGTGCTGGAGGACAAACACGCTCAGTCCCCTCCACCTAATGAGCAGAGTGCTGGAGGACACACATGCTCAGTCCCCTCCACCTAATGAGCAGAGTGCTGGAGGACACACACGCTTAGTCCCCTCCACCTAATGAGCAGAGTGCTGGAGGACAAACACGCTCAGTCCCCACCACCTAATGAGCAGAGTGCTGGAGGACAAACACGCTCAGTCCCCACCACCTAATGAGCAGAGTGCTGCAGGACACACATGCTCAGTCACTCTTCCCACTGTGTTTACTGCATTGCAATCAATAGTAATAGCTCCTTATAGTGGAAAGTTGTAAGGAATGATCTCAGCTTCCGGGGAATGAAGGGTCAGAGCCTCTGCCGTACAAAGAGAAAGGCCATGGCTCCACTATCAGTATTTGGTCAGTATTCGATCAGTATTTTTTCTCAGGAGTGGGAGCCAAAACCAGGTGAGGAACAATCAGAGAAAAGGTATAATAGAAACAAGTCACCAATTCTGCATTTATCACCCACTCCTGGGAAAAAATACTGACCGAATACTGACCAAATACTGATCGTGGGGCCGTGGCCTTACTAGGAAAGTTGTGTGACAACCAATGGCTGCCATTAAACTTCCTGGAGAGGTTGTCACCCAGCTTTCCCAGGATCCTGCACAGCAGATCTGCCTAACTTCATAGTACTACGCCCTCTATTGTTATATTGTGCCCAACCCCCAAAGAGCGGTACTTCACCAGATCCAGAGAGGGGCCTGTGCCCTCCTGCAAAGCATTATGGTCCGTAATTTATGGGCACTTTGTTAAAGGGGATGTCGAAGATTAGAGAAACGTAGCTGCTTTCTTCCAATAACAGCGCCGCTTCTGCCCACAGGTTGTGTGTGGTATTGCAGCAGAACCCCATTCATTTCACTGCGGCTGAGCTGCATTACCAGACACAACCTGGGGCTAGGAGGGGCGCTGGTCCTGTCAGATATGAGGTTACATATGTCTGCTTTATTATTTGCAGGGAGGACGCCCCAGCTCCGAAGACTCTCCCCTGGCCTAAGGGCAATGATTCCAGCCTGGCATATAAAAACAGCACCTTATCCTCCATGGGCAGCCACCATGGTCACAAGCCGTACCCGCCCAAATCGCCCTCCGACACCACGTCCATCAACACCGCTACTGGGAGCAACATCGCCTACAGACCCCCATACGTCAACGGCAGAGTTACTACCCCCACTCCCAGCATGTCCAGCCAGTCATTGCCCAGCTACATGGCGCCAACCAACGGCAACTACTACAGCACGGCTGTGCCAACAAACCGGGGCACCCTGCAAAAGACCAACGGGGTGGAGCCGCAGCCGCCCAGGAAGGAGATAAACATCCCATCCGGGGTGACGCCATCCAACCTGGTGCGGATGGGGGCTGTGCCAGTCATGGTGCCCGCGCAGAGCCAGGCGGGCTCCCTGGTGTAACCATCTCCATCCTGCAGGACTGAATGTTTACAGGACTCTCTGCCAACAGATATGAAAGGTTCGGAGCCATCGTCCGTCCGCCATCATCATCTCCCGTGATCCGGAGCGCGGACATCCTCCGGTCTCATCACTGCCACGTACCGCGCTCTTTGTATCGACGCTTCTCATTATCCCACCAGGGTCCCCTGGACTTTATAACTTTTCTCATCGGACTTTATACATCTATTTCTCCGGTGCATAAAGCACCGGACGTCGCGGCGGCCACCGGAAATCCAGTCGTCGCCGGTCATGTGACTGCGTCCAGTCTTTCTCGGTGACATTGTGCTCATGTCACTTGCGTTTAAAGGGACAGGCCTCTGTGATAAAGGGCTTTATGGACGGATCGGGGTCTCGGGGTCTCCGGCGTCTGTTCTTACAGATCAGTTATAAGGGAGTGATGGTTATGGTCTTCGTCTCCAGTACCTGGCGGTGCGCTGGTCATGGAGGCAAATGGTGACCTGGGAGATCTGCTGGGAGTTGTAGAGTCACAATAATAACTGGGGAGCCGCAGATCACTGGTCACAGCTGCACTCGTAGATTGGAAAGGAGAGCGATCCCTACTCTCATCATCCTCCATGTAGTAACAATGGGGAATGTAGTGCTTTGTGGGACACGCAGACAGTATCACTCAAGATAGGATTAGATACACGGCTCAGCAGACAGTATCATACAAGATAGGATTAGATACACGGCTCAGCAGACAGTATCACACAGGAGAGGATTAGATACACAGCGCAGCAGACAGTATCACACAGGAGAGGATTAGATACACGGCTCAGTAGACAGTATCACACAGGAGAGGATTAGATACACGGCTCAGCAGACAGTATCACACAGGAGAGGATTAGATACACGGCTCAGCAGACAGTATCACACAGGAGAGGATTAGATACACAGCGCAGCAGACAGCTATCACATGGTAGGATTAGATACATGGCTCAGCGGACAGTATCACATGGTAGGATTAGATACACGGCTCAGCGGACAGTATCACACAAGATCAGCTTGGATACACATCTCAGAGATTCCATTACATGCGTGTTCTGATCTGTGGATGACTTTGGTTTCTTGGATACGTCTTGGTATCTCAGTAGTGGATACTATTCCTGAGCTCACGGGGAGATTCACAGTTTATCACCCGTCTGCAGCGGTCCCGATACAGTGGTGCCGGCAGATCGTTGTTTAAAGGGGAAGGGTCTCTTCTGATCAGAATTGCTTTGTGACATTTCTGGAGCCCCTTAGGCCATGTGCACATGGAGATTTACTCCTCTGGGAAGGTTTTATAGAAGTTTTTTGTTTCCTGACGCGTTTTTGCAGCCTTCTGATTGGACAGCGTCCAGTTCGGAGCTTTTTCCATCAGGAGCTGCTTAGCAGGCGTGACGTGCACTGTATCTTCTCCTGTCAATCATTTTTCACAGCCTGAAGTGGAAAATTAACACTAAAAAAACACTGAACATGTGAACAGGAAAGTTTATAATAGAAATGAATAGGAAGAGACTTTGAGAGTTTTTTTGCTTTTTGTTTTTATTATCCAGGTTCGCTCCAAAAAACTCCTTAAACGCCAAGTGCATATCACCTTACATGATATATTTTTTATAAAGCGTCTTCTTCGGAATGTCATAACAAAGTCGGATCGTTTAATACTTGTAGTACATTTTTTTCACCACTTTTCTGCAAAGACAAAGCCATAGTCATCAATGAAACAGCGCCCCCTCCAGATTCAATAAACTGTACCTCTTTTACACCATGAAGCCTTGCAGCGCGGCCTCCCCCGGGCACGGCAGACCCCATGCTTTATTCAGTACAATGACCTTTATGATCGGCCTATTACTTAGGCGCATTCGCTTTAAATCTCCCCCCATGAGTCTTTTATTACCAGTCAGCGCAGTATTCGCTCACAATCTGGGATCTCGCTGTTCGCACTCAGCCGCGGCAGTAAATTCGCAGTCACATGACTCTGATTCTGCTTCATTATTTATGTTTTTGTTTCATTGTGGATTTTTTATAATGAAATTGTACAGAACAAAAATGAAACCAAAGGCGCTGAGAACGCTGAGCGAGCGGGTGTTATTGTATATGTTATATGATGGCGCTGAGCGAGCGGGTGTTATTGTATATGTCGTATGATGGCGCTGAGCGAGCGGGTGTTATTGTATATGTCGTATGATGGCGCTGAGCGAGCGGGTGTTATTGTATATGTCGTATGATGGCGCTGAGCGAGCGGGTGTTATTGTATATGTCGTATGATGGCGCTGAGCGAGCGGGTGTTATTGTATATGTCGTATGATGGCGCTGAGCGAGCGGGTGTTATCGTATATGTCGTATGATGGCGCTGAGCGAGCGGGTGTTATTGTATATGTTATATGATGGCGCTGAGCGAGCGGGTGTTATTGTATATGTCGTATGATGGCGCTGAGCGAGCGGGTGTTATCGTATATGTCGTATGATGGCGCTGAGCGAGCGGGTGTTATTGTATATGTCGTATGATGGGGCTGAGCGAGCGGGTGTTATTGTATATGTCGTATGATGGCGCTGAGCGAGCGGGTGTTATTGTATATGTCGTATGATGGCGCTGAGCGAGCGGGTGTTATTGTATATGTCGTATGATGGCGCTGAGCGAGCGGGTGTTATTGTATATGTCGTATGATGGCGCTGAGCGAGCGGGTGTTATTGTATATGTCGTATGATGGCGCTGAGCGAGCGGGTGTTATTGTATATGTCGTATGATGGCGCTGAGCGAGCGGGTGTTATTGTATATGTCGTATGATGGCGCTGAGCGAGCGGGTGTTATTGTATATGTTGTATGATGGCGCTGAGCGAGCGGGTGTTATTGTATATGTCGTATGATGGCGCTGAGTGAGCGGGTGTTATCGTATATGTCGTATGATGGCGCTGAGCGAGCGGGTGTTATCGTATATGTCGTATGATGGGGCTGAGCGAGCGGGTGTTATTGTATATGTTGTATGATGGCGCTGAGCGAGCGGGTGTTATTGTATACGTCGTATGATGGCGCTGAGCGAGCGGGTGTTATTGTATATGTTATATGATGGCGCTGAGCGAGCGGGTGTTATTGTATATGTCGTATGATGGCGCTGAGCGAGCGGGTGTTATTGTATATGTTATATGATGGCGCTGAGCGAGCGGGTGTTATTGTATATGTTATATGATGGCGCTGAGCGAGCGGGTGTTATTGTATATGTCGTATGATGGCGCTGAGCGAGTGGGTGTTATTGTATATGTCGTATGATGGCGCTGAGCGAGCGGGTGTTATTGTATATGTTATATGATGGCGCTGAGCGAGCGGGTGTTATTGTATATGTCGTATGATGGCGCTGAGCGAGCGGGTGTTATTGTATATGTCGTATGATGGCGCTGAGCGAGCGGGTATTATTGTATATGTCGTATGATGGCGCTGAGCGAGCAGGTGTTATTGTATATGTCGTATGATGGCGCTGAGCGAGCGGGTGTTATCGTATATGTCGTATGATGGCGCTGAGCGAGCGGGTGTTATTGTATATGTCGTATGATGGCGCTGAGCGAGCGGGTGTTATTGTATATGTCGTATGATGGCGCTGAGCGAGCAGGTGTTATTGTATATGTCGTATGATGGCGCTGAGCGAGCGGGTGTTATTGTATATGTCGTATGATGGCGCTGAGCGAGCGGGTGTTATTGTATATGTCGTATGATGGCGCTGAGCGAGCGGGTGTTATTGTATATGTCGTATGATGGCGCTGAGCGAGCGGGTGTTATTGTATATGTCGTATGATGGCGCTGAGCGAGCGGGTGTTATTGTATATGTCGTATGATGGCGCTGAGCGAGCGGGTGTTATTGTATATGTTGTATGATGGCGCTGAGCGAGCGGGTGTTATTGTATATGTCGTATGATGGCGCTGAGTGAGCGGGTGTTATCGTATATGTCGTATGATGGCGCTGAGCGAGCGGGTGTTATCGTATATGTCGTATGATGGGGCTGAGCGAGCGGGTGTTATTGTATATGTTGTATGATGGCGCTGAGCGAGCGGGTGTTATTGTATACGTCGTATGATGGCGCTGAGCGAGCGGGTGTTATTGTATATGTTATATGATGGCGCTGAGCGAGCGGGTGTTATTGTATATGTCGTATGATGGCGCTGAGCGAGCGGGTGTTATTGTATATGTTATATGATGGCGCTGAGCGAGCGGGTGTTATTGTATATGTCGTATGATGGGGCTGAGCGAGCGGGTGTTATTGTATATGTCGTATGATGGCGCTGAGCGAGCGGGTGTTATTGTATATGTCGTATGATGGCGCTGAGCGAGCGGGTGTTATTGTATATGTCGTATGATGGCGCTGAGCGAGCGGGTGTTATTGTATATGTCGTATGATGGCGCTGAGCGAGCGGGTGTTATTGTATATGTCGTATGATGGCGCTGAGCGAGCGGGTGTTATTGTATATGTCGTATGATGGCGCTGAGCGAGCGGGTGTTATTGTATATGTCGTATGATGGCGCTGAGCGAGCGGGTGTTATTGTATATGTTGTATGATGGCGCTGAGCGAGCGGGTGTTATTGTATATGTCGTATGATGGCGCTGAGTGAGCGGGTGTTATCGTATATGTCGTATGATGGCGCTGAGCGAGCGGGTGTTATCGTATATGTCGTATGATGGGGCTGAGCGAGCGGGTGTTATTGTATATGTTGTATGATGGCGCTGAGCGAGCGGGTGTTATTGTATACGTCGTATGATGGCGCTGAGCGAGCGGGTGTTATTGTATATGTTATATGATGGCGCTGAGCGAGCGGGTGTTATTGTATATGTCGTATGATGGCGCTGAGCGAGCGGGTGTTATTGTATATGTTATATGATGGCGCTGAGCGAGCGGGTGTTATTGTATATGTCGTATGATGGCGCTGAGCGAGTGGGTGTTATTGTATATGTCGTATGATGGCGCTGAGCGAGCGGGTGTTATTGTATATGTTATATGATGGCGCTGAGCGAGCGGGTGTTATTGTATATGTCGTATGATGGCGCTGAGCGAGCGGGTGTTATTGTATATGTCGTATGATGGCGCTGAGCGAGCGGGTGTTATCGTATATGTCGTATGATGGCGCTGAGCGAGCGGGTGTTATTGTATATGTCGTATGATGGCGCTGAGCGAGCGGGTGTTATTGTATATGTCGTATGATGGCGCTGAGCGAGCGGGTGTTATTGTATATGTCGTATGATGGCGCTGAGCGAGCGGGTGTTATTGTATATGTCGTATGATGGCGCTGAGCGAGCGGGTGTTATTGTATATGTCGTATGATGGCGCTGAGCGAGCGGGTGTTATTGTATATGTCGTATGATGGCGCTGAGCGAGCAGGTGTTATTGTATATGTCGTATGATGGCGCTGAGCGAGCGGGTGTTATTGTATATGTCGTATGATGGCGCTGAGCGAGCGGGTGTTATTGTATATGTCGTATGATGGCGCTGAGCGAGCGGGTGTTATTGTATATGTCGTATGATGGCGCTGAGCGAGCGGGTGTTATTGTATATGTCGTATGATGGCGCTGAGCGAGCGGGTGTTATTGTATATGTCGTATGATGGCGCTGAGCGAGCGGGTGTTATTGTATATGTCGTATGATGGCGCTGAGCGAGCGGGTGTTATTGTATATGTCGTATGATGGCGCTGAGCGAGCGGGTGTTATTGTATATGTTGTATGATGGCGCTGAGCGAGCGGGTGTTATTGTATATGTCGTATGATGGCGCTGAGTGAGCGGGTGTTATCGTATATGTCGTATGATGGCGCTGAGCGAGCGGGTGTTATCGTATATGTCGTATGATGGGGCTGAGCGAGCGGGTGTTATTGTATATGTTGTATGATGGCGCTGAGCGAGCGGGTGTTATTGTATACGTCGTATGATGGCGCTGAGCGAGCGGGTGTTATTGTATATGTTATATGATGGCGCTGAGCGAGCGGGTGTTATTGTATATGTCGTATGATGGCGCTGAGCGAGCGGGTGTTATTGTATATGTTATATGATGGCGCTGAGCGAGCGGGTGTTATTGTATATGTTATATGATGGCGCTGAGCGAGCGGGTGTTATTGTATATGTCGTATGATGGCGCTGAGCGAGTGGGTGTTATTGTATATGTCGTATGATGGCGCTGAGCGAGCGGGTGTTATTGTATATGTTATATGATGGCGCTGAGCGAGCGGGTGTTATTGTATATGTCGTATGATGGCGCTGAGCGAGCGGGTGTTATTGTATATGTCGTATGATGGCGCTGAGCGAGCGGGTGTTATCGTATATGTCGTATGATGGCGCTGAGCGAGCGGGTGTTATTGTATATGTCGTATGATGGCGCTGAGCGAGCGGGTGTTATTGTATATGTCGTATGATGGCGCTGAGCGAGCAGGTGTTATTGTATATGTCGTATGATGGCGCTGAGCGAGCGGGTGTTATTGTATATGTCGTATGATGGCGCTGAGCGAGCGGGTGTTATTGTATATGTCGTATGATGGCGCTGAGCGAGCGGGTGTTATTGTATATGTCGTATGATGGCGCTGAGCGAGCAGGTGTTATTGTATATGTCGTATGATGGCGCTGAGCGAGCGGGTGTTATTGTATATGTCGTATGATGGCGCTGAGCGAGCGGGTGTTATTGTATATGTTGTATGATGGCGCTGAGCGAGCGGGTGTTATTGTATATGTCGTATGATGGCGCTGAGTGAGCGGGTGTTATCGTATATGTCGTATGATGGCGCTGAGCGAGCGGGTGTTATCGTATATGTCGTATGATGGGGCTGAGCGAGCGGGTGTTATTGTATATGTTGTATGATGGCGCTGAGCGAGCGGGTGTTATTGTATACGTCGTATGATGGCGCTGAGCGAGCGGGTGTTATTGTATATGTTATATGATGGCGCTGAGCGAGCGGGTGTTATTGTATATGTCGTATGATGGCGCTGAGCGAGCGGGTGTTATTGTATATGTTATATGATGGCGCTGAGCGAGCGGGTGTTATTGTATATGTTATATGATGGCGCTGAGCGAGCGGGTGTTATTGTATATGTCGTATGATGGCGCTGAGCGAGTGGGTGTTATCGTATATGTCGTATGATGGCGCTGAGCGAGCGGGTGTTATTGTATATGTCGTATGATGGCGCTGAGCGAGCGGGTGTTATTGTATATGTCGTATGATGGCGCTGAGCGAGCGGGTGTTATTGTATATGTCGTATGATGGCGCTGAGCGAGCGGGTGTTATTGTATATGTTATATGATGGCGCTGAGCGAGCGGGTGTTATTGTATATGTCGTATGATGGCGCTGAGCGAGCGGGTGTTATTGTATATGTCGTATGATGGCGCTGAGCGAGCGGGTGTTATTGTATATGTCGTATGATGGCGCTGAGCGAGCGGGTGTTATCGTATATCATGCTGCAGTGAATGCTCTCAGCGATGCCAAGTTATTCCATTGTCATATTTTAAAGTGAAATTTTCATTAAAAAGAGAGATTTATAGTTGTCTGCATCGTCAGTGGTGTCTACTGTAATAAGTATGTGAACCCTTTTATAATTTCTAAAAATAAATAGTTTATTTCACAACAGATTATAAATAGACATAATATATAAAAGTGGGCAAAAATGAAGCAAAAAAACCCAATATCAGGGTTGGCAGTGCCACCGATTACAAAATCAAAACACAATGTGCTGCACGGGACCACATGGGGAAATGAAGCCTAAGTAATCGGACCCCACACCTGTGGATAATAGGGATAGCGTACTAAATTCCTATGATGGGTACCAGGACAGTGTATCTACACACTCAGTAATGTAACTCATCGAATAATAAGGTGCCATTGTGATAAAAAAAAGCCAAGGTAATACATAGGTCTGTTGTACACGTATGTAGACCACTATCAAAGATCATAAATTCCCAGGAATATAAGTAAATACTAAGGGCAACTCGATGCAATATGTATAAGAGACCAGTGTTCATACAGTTGCTGATAGCGTACACAAGCCAGGGTGTCAAAAGTAATATTGCACCGTACAAAGATATATAAAGATAACTGTGTAAATTGGCTATTTACCCAGTGTCCTGCGTGGTGGCACACCATCCTCCGTATCCCCAACGCGCGTTTCGCTATATGAGTTGCCCTTAGTATTTGCTTATATTCCTGAGAATTTATGATCTTTGATAGTGGTCTACTTACTTGTACAAGTACTTTTAAATAAGTTAGAAAGACCTACCTATTACCTTGGCTTTTTTGATCACTAGGGCATCTTATTATTTGTTACACTGTCCTGGTACCCATCAAAGGAATTTAGTACGCTATCCCTATTATCCACAGATGTGGTATCCGATTACTTAGGCTTCATTTCCCCATGTGGTCCTGGGCAGTACATTGTGTTTTGATTTTGTAATCGGTGGCACTGCCATCCACGGTATTGGGTTTTTTGCTTAATTTTTTGCCCACTTTTATATATTATGTCTATTTAGAATCTATTATGAAATAAACTATTTATTTTTAGTATTTAGTAGCGTGGGCTCTCTTTTCTCCTTTTCTACATACCGTCCAGAGTTGCTACAACTTCAGGGGCTTTGTATTTAAAAGCAGATAAAGATTTTTTTTTTCTTTTTTGAGCTATCCCTTTTATAATTTGTATTATAAGGTCGCCTTGCTCCAGGTTCATATTCCTATCATTAGTTGGTGCAGCTCATAGTATTTTATTACTGGTCCCTATAAATTCTATTTAACAACCCCCACCCCACCTTCTACCCGTGTCCAGTGAAGATGGGCGGCCAAGTCGAGTAGCAGCAGTGCCTGTCATATCTTCATGCACAACTTGCTTCCTTATCTGCAGTTTGTCAGCTCCTCCAGCAGAGGGCGGAATATAATCAGGATCATCCACTGCATCGAGAAAATTCAGAGATCCACATCCTATAATGGTGCGTCGCGTTATATGCAGTTGAAACCAGAAGTTTCCATTCACTATATAAAAAGACACACATGCATGTTTTTCTCAATATCTGACATGAAATCAGAATAAACCTTTCCCGTTTTAGGTCAATTAGGATTACCATCATTTTTAATATTTGCCAAATGCCAGAATAATGAGAGAGAGAGAATGTTTTATTACTTACTGCAAAGTCAAAAGTTTCCATACACTAGGATTTCTATGCCTTTAAACAATTCTGGACTGCCCATATGATGATGTCATGTGTTTGGAAGCTTCTGAAGTTTTTTTGGCAACATCTGAGTTAATTAGAGACACACCTGTGGATGTATTTTAATGCACACCTGAAACACACTGCTTCTTTGTGTAGCATCATGGGAAAGTCTAAAGAAATCAGCCAAGATATCAGGAAGAGAATTGTGGACTTGCACCAGTCTAGCTCATCCTTGGGTACAATTTCAAGATACCTGTAGGTGCCTTGTTCATCTGTACAAACAATTATACGCAAGTACAAACAAGATGGGAATCTCCAGCCATCATACCGCTCAGGAAGGAGACTGGTTCTGTGTCCCAGAGATGAACGTGCTTTGGTCCGGCATGTGCATATCAACCCAAGGACAAAAGCAAAAGACCTTGTGAAGATGATGGCGGAAGCTGGTAAGATTGTGTCAATATCCACAGTGAAACAAGCACTGTATCAATATGGGCTGAAAGGCCACTCTGCCAGGAAGAAGCCATTACTCCAAAAGAAACATAAAAAAGCCAGATTAATGTTTGCAAATGCACACAGGAACAAAGACCTTAATTTTTGGAGACATGTCCTGTGGTCTGATTAAACTAAAATTGAATTTTTGGGGCATAATGACCATCGTTACGTTTGGAGGAAAAAGGGAGAAGTTTGGAAACCTAAAAACACCATCCTAACTGTGAAACACGGGGGTGGCAGCATCATGTTGTGGCGTTGTGTTGCTGCAGGAGGGACTGGTACACTTCACAAAATAGATGGCATCATGAGAAAAGAAGATTATGTGGCAATACTGAAGCAACATCCCAAGACATCAGCCAGGAAGTTAAAGCTTGGGCGGAAATGGGTCTTCCAAATGGATAATGACCCAAAGCAAACTGCCAAAATGGTAACAAAGTGACTTAAGGATAACAAAGTCAATGTTTTGAAGCGGTCATCACAAAGCCCTTTGCCCAAATTTATGGGCAAAGCTGAAAAGTGTTACGGATCCGGGTGGTGGAACCTCTGTGCCGCGGTGCAAGGAGGGACTCACAGGGGCGTAACTAAGTATCAACTCAGACCGACCCTGGTGGTACGGCGGCTAACGACTCCGTGAACAGGGAGGGACCGAGCAGAGGGACCAGATGCTACTCTGGGGACGACCTTGTAAGAGAGCAGGTGGCTCCCACGGGTCAGCAGACTGGGACTGACCGGTATAGCGGATGGACACAACAAGCAGGCAGAAGTCTCTGGGTCAGCTGACAGGTGGTCACGGCACGTGACGGCAGAGCAGGTTGAAGTCTCTAGGTTAGCAGACGGGTAGTCACGGCAAATGACAGCAGGAGCCTCCAGGTAGGCTATCAGGTGGTCACGGCAAGTGACAGCCAAGCAGGCTGAAGTCTCTAGGTTAGCGGGCGGGTGGTCACGGCAAGTGACAGCAGGAGCCTCCAGGTAGGCTATCAGGTGGTCACGGCAAGTGACGGCAGAGCCTCCAGGTAGGCTAGCAGGTAACAGGCAGGTAACAAGCGAGTGCTCCCAGGTGAGCGGGCTAGCAGGCACGGCAGGTAGCAGGCAGGTAACTGGCAGGTGCTTCCTGGTAAGCAGGCGAACTTGCCCATAGACAGACTGGCGGGTTGAACGGAAGACAGACTGTCGGGCTGGAGAGTAGTCAGACTGGCGGACTGGAACAGTAGTCAGGCTGGCAACTGGACCTGAGGGCTGAAGCAGAGGTAAGTATGCTGTGCATCAACTATTACTCGGGCACCTCCATTTTGGAGGAGGTGCCTTATATATGGGAGGTCCTCCGGCTATTGGCCGGGGACTCCTTAGGACGGCGCGCGTGGCCCCCTTTAAGAGAGGGGGAGCACGCGCGCACGCGCCCTAAGCACAGTGCCCGGGAAGCTGCGCGCGCCGGCAGCAACAGGAAGAGGAGCGCAGGAGGACGCCGCGCGGGGAGCGGGGAGGTGAGAGGGACGGCGTCTCTGCCTGGCAGGAGGCAGAGACGCCGATGCTACATTACCCCCCCTTTACGCCCCCTCTTTTTTTAGGTCAGAAAGACATTTTTCAAGGAGAAGCGGGGCATGGATGTTCTCCCTGGGTTCCCATGTTCTCTCCTCTGGGCCAAACCCCTTCCAATCCACCAGAAAAAAGGTTTTTCCTCTTACCCTTTTGGTGGCCAGAATATTCTCTACCTCAAAAACGTCCTCACCGGAAACCGGAGCAGGGGAAGAACCTGGATTATTGGAAAAAGAATTAAAGACAACTGGTTTGAGGAGAGATACGTGGAAGGAGTTGAGAATCCGTAAGGTGGCTGGGAGTCTTAACTTGTAGGCCACTGAATTGATTTGTTTAAGGACTTCAAATGGACCGATGAACCGAGGACCCAACTTGTAGGAGGGTATTTTGAGCCAAACATGTTTGGAGGAGAGCCAAACCTTGTCTCCCGGACGGAATTGAGGCAGATCCAGACATCTTTTGTCAGCATGTCTCTTCATCCGCTCGGAGGACTGAAGAAGTGCGGACCTAGTATTCTCCCAAATGGTGGAAAATTCGCTGACCAGAGGCTCCGCGGCAGGGTTGTCCACAGAAGCGGAGACGGGAAACGGAATACGGGGATGTTGACCATAGACTATAAAGAACGGAGACTTGGAAGACGATTCGCTCTCATGGTTGTTGTAGGAGAATTCGGCCCATGGCAGGAGATCCACCCAATCAGTATGGTGAGCGTTAACCAAGTGCCGGAGGTAGCTGGTAAGGATCTGGTTGATCCACTCCACTTGACCGTTGGACTGTGGATGGTAAGCGGAGGAGAAATCCAGGGTGACATCCATCAGCTTACACGTAGCTCTCCAGAAACGTGAGGTGAACTGAACCCCTCGATCCGACACGATGTGGAGGGGTAGGCCATGGAGACGAAAGATATAGTGAAAGAAGTCTTTAGCTGGCTCTGATGCAGACGGGAGACCAGGCAGAGGGATGAAGTGGGCCATTTTAGAGAAGCGGTCGGCGACCACCCAAATGACCGTACAAACGGCAGAGACAGGGAGATCTGTAATAAAGTCCATAGCAATGTGTTGCCACAGGGCAGCAGGTACGGGAAGAGGCAGGAGATGACCGGCTGGTAGATGTCTGGGAACTTTGTTGCGGGCACAGGATGAACAGGCTGAGACGAAGTCTACCACATCCTTGCGTAGGGTAGGCCACCAGTAATGCTGGGAGATGAGCAGGAAGGTCTTCTTTTGGCCAGCATGGCCGGCTAGTTTAGATGAATGACCCCAGCGAAGAACCTTCTCACGATCTGGTACTGCTACAAACGTCTTACCGGGTGGAAGACGAGTCAGATCCAAGGGGGCCACCTTCATCACCTTGGAGGGGTCGATGATGTGCAAAGGCTCCTCCTCTTGATCGGAGGACAGGAAGGATCGGGACAAGGCGTCGGCTTTGACATTCTTGTCTGCCGGGCGGAAATGTAGGACGAAGTCGAAGCGGGCGAAGAACAAAGACCACCGGGCCTGACGCGGATTGGGTCTTTGGGTATTTTGGAGATATGCCAGATTTTTGTGTTCCGTATAGATGATCACCGGGTATAGAGCCCCTTCAAGCAGGTAGCGCCATTCCTCCAGCGCCAATTTAACGGCTAACAATTCTCGGTCTCCAATGGAGTAGTTGCGCTCAGACGAGGAGAAGAGTTTGGAGAAGAAGCCGCAGGTTACCATTCTCCCGGATGAAGACTTTTGGGTGAGCACCGCTCCGGCCCCGGAGGAGGAAGCATCAACCTCTAGGTAGAACTGTTTGTTGCTATCCGGACGTTGCAGCACTGGGGCAGAGGAGAAGGCTTGCTTTAAGGAGAGGAAGGCCTCCTCAGCTTCGGGTGACCATACCTTAGGATTTGCTCCCTTACGGGTGAGCGCAGATATGGGAGCAGTCCAGGAAGAGAAGTGCGGAATGAAGAGACGATAGTAGTTGGCGAAGCCCAGGAACCGCTGAATCGCCTTCAACCCCTCCGGACGGGGCCACTTTAGGACAGCAGAGAGTTTCTCGGGATCCATTCGTAAGCCTGTCTGGGAGATAACATAGCCCAGGAATGGAAGAGAGGTCTGCTCGAAGAGGCATTTCTCGTATTTAGCATAAAGGTGGTTCTGCCTGAGCCTAAGCAGGACCTGACGAACATCCCTCCGGTGTGTGGGAAGATCCGGAGAGAAGACCAAGATATCGTCCAGGTATACCACCACGCAGGAGTAAAGAAGATCACGGAAGATGTCGTTGACCAATTCTTGGAAGACAGCGGGAGCATTGCAGAGACCGAAGGGCATCACACGGTATTCATAGTGACCGTCCCGGGTATTGAATGCCGTCTTCCACTCATCTCCTTGACGGATTCGGACCAGGTTATACGCTCCACGTAGATCCAGCTTGGAAAAGATCCTGGCGCCCTTAAGGCGATCAAACAACTCGGAGATGATCGGCAGGGGATATTTGTTTTTTACCGTGATCTGATTGAGTCCTCTATAATCAATACAGGGGCGTAGCGAGCCATCCTTCTTCTTCACAAAGAAGAATCCGGCTCCAGCCTGGGAGGTAGATTTCCGGATGAATCCCCTAGCCAGATTCTCCTCAATGTGCTCTGACATGGCCCGGGTTTCGGCTGCCGACAACGGGTAAATACACCCACGGGGTGGAGTGGCGCCAGGTACCAGGTCGATCGGGCAATCATATGGCCTATGAGGTGGCAGTGTCTCTGCTTCCTTTTTACCGAAGACATCCGCGTAGGACCAGTAAGGAGCCGGTAGACCGGGTAAATTAGCTGGGGTAGGTGGTGGACGAGTCGGGCGAACCGGAATCAGCCAGGTCCTATGGCAGTCCTGCCCCCACCGGAGTACTTCACCGGATTGCCAGTTCAGTACGGGTTCATGTGTCTGGAGCCAGGGTAGACCTAGCAATAGGGAGTGAGAAAGTCCGGACAGCACATGGAAGGAGATTTTCTCCGAGTGCAGCATTCCCACCTGCAGGGTTAGGGGTTCAGTAGTGAGCAGGATGGTCACCGGAAGGAGTCCTCCATCCACGGAGGCGACGGACAATGGTTCAGCCAGAGGATTGGTGGGAATTCGGTATCTCTCTACCAGGGACTGGGAAATGAGGTTTCCAGCAGCTCCAGAATCCAGATGAGCAATTTCAAAGAGACCGTTCTCTCCCCAGGAGATAGAGACAGACAAAGTCAGGGATGGAGAGGGCTTACTTTTGCCTAGGACGACCTCTCCAAGCGGTCCTAGACACTGAAGTTTCCCGACCTATCCAGGCAGGAATGGATCAGGTGCTCTTTACTGCCACAATAGAAACAGCTCCCCTCGGCTCGACGTGACTCTTGGCGAGATTTGACCATCTTGGTCTGGTCGATCTGCATGGGTTCAGGCGAGTGCGCCCGGGGAGTGACTGGTTGAGAGGCGGGTCTCTGGAGAGTAGGAGCAAGGCGGAGGAATTTTCTCTCCCGGGTAGTCTCTTTGGTGCGTTCTTGGAACCGGATGTCAATCCGGGTAGCGAGTGACACCAGGTTATCCAGGGTGGTAGGAATGTCCCGACCGGCTAGCTCATCCTTAATCCGGCCGGAAAGACCCTCCCAGAAGATGGACACCAGAGCCTCGTTTTCCCAGGCAAGCTCAGAAGCGAGCCCACGGTGAGACTCTCTTGGCGGAGACGTAGCAGAGAGGAGGCTGAAGAGGATTTTCGTCCTGGTTCATCGAAGACTCTCCGGAAAGCAGCGAGGAAAGACGATAGATCGGACACCAGGGGATCCCCTCTCTCCCACAGGGGATTTAGCCATGCCAGTGCTTCCCCAGTGAGATGGGACATGATGAATGCCACCTTGGCCTGGTCGGAGATGAACTGATGAGCCAAGAGTTCAAAGTGCAGGGTGCACTGGTTTATGAAACCCCAAGCTAGAGCGGGGTTGCCAGCAAAACGTGGAGGTGCCGAGAGCCGGGGTCCATAGCCGGACGCCATAATAGGACTAGCTTGTGGTGCCGCGGAAGTAGGCACTGCCTGACCAGAGAAGGACACAGACAGATCGGACAATGCACTGTTGGCCCGAACAAACTGTTACGGATCCGGGTGGTGGAACCTCTGTTCCGCGGTGCAAGGAGGTACCAGAGGGGCGTAACTAAGTATCAACTCAGACCGACCCTGGTCGTACGGCGGCTAACGACTCCGTGACCAGGGAGGGACCGAGCAGAGGGACCAGGTGCTACTCTGGGGACGACCTTGTAAGAGAGCAGGTGACTCCCACGGGTCAGCAGACTGGGACTGACCGGTATAGCGGATGGACACAACAAGCAGGCTGAAGTCTCTGGGTAGATGACAGGTGGTCACGGCACGTGACGGCAGAGCAGGTAGAAGTCTCTAGGTTAGCGGGCAGGTGGTCACGGCAAGTGACAGCAGGAGCCTCCAGGTAGGCTATCAGGTGGTCACGGCAAGTGACGGCAGAGCCTCCAGATAGGCTAGCAGGTAACAGGCAGGTAACAGGCGAGTGCTCCCAGGTGAGCGGGCTAGCAGGCACGGCAGGTAGCAGGCAGGTAACTGGCAGGTGCTTCCTGGTAAGCAGGCGGACTTGCCCATAGACAGACTGGCGGGTTGAACGGAAGACAGACTGTCGGGCTGGAGAGTAGTCAGACTGGCGGACTGGAACAGTAGTCAGGCTGGCAACTGGACCTGAGGGCTGAAGCAGAGGTAAGTATGCTGTGCATCAACTATTGCTCGGGCACCTCCATTTTGGAGGAGGTGCCTTATATATGGGAGGTCCTCCGGCTATTGGCCGGGGACTCCTTAGGACAGCGCGCGCGGCCCCTTTAAGAGAGGGGGAGCGCGCGCCCTAAGCACAGTGCTCGGGAAGCTGCGCGCGCCGGCAGCAACAGGAAGAGGAGCGCAGGAGGACGCCGCGCGGGGTGCCGGGAGGTGAGAGGGACGGCGTCTCTGCCTGGCAGGGGGCAGAGACGCCGATGCTACAAAAGGGCTGCGAGCAAGGCGACCTACAAACCTGGGTCAGTTACACCAGTTTTGTCAGGAGGAATCGGCCCAAATTCCACCAACTATTGTGAGAAGCTGTGGAAGGATATCCCAAACGTGTGACCCAAGTCATTCAGTGTAAGGGCAATGGGACCAAATACTAATGAAATGGATGGAAACTTCTGACTTTGCAGTAAGTAATAAAAATGCCTTAAAACCTTCTCTCTCTCATTATTCTGGCATTTGGGAAATATTAAAAATGATGGTAATCCTGACTGACCTAAATCGGGAAAGATTTATTCAGATTTCATCTCAGATATTGAGATAAACCTGCAGATGTGTCTTTATATATAGTGGATGGAAACTTCTGGTTTCAACTGTACATGTGACCTTGTGACGGTTGTCAGTCGGGTGTTATATACAGGTGACGGGTGTTGTATATGACTCGCCCCCTGGGCCGTGGGGCACCCGGAACCGGGCTTCAGTGCGATGATGGGGGTAGTAGTGGCAACCCGATCCCGTGGCTCAGGGTGGTCAGACCAAATTGTGGCAGTCTATTTATCAGTGTTTTGAATGTCCGACTACGCCACCCGTGGATTGCGGTCAGGGATGACTGCCGCTGCAAGGCAGACCGCTGAGGCTGGTGTTGGTGTACAGCACAGGGATAGGACAACTCCCCACAGGAAGAGTGTAGCCTCAGGGCAGTGTAGGTGAATGTTGGGGGTGATAGTGCAGGCCGCAATAGTAAGAGTTCAGAGTCCGCTTCAAACAGTTCAGGGTCTTTATTGCAGATGTTATTACTGACCCAACAGGAGTACCGGTTAGGAATGGGCCTGGGTATCTGAGAGCATTCGGGCGAGCCCCACTGGTCAGGGTGAGTGTGTAGGCCTACCGTTCTCTCTCTGCCCTTGCTGACTATCCCCCTTTTCGTGGTGTAATAGCCCATGTCCCTGAGCTTGCTGTGTACTTCGCCTGTATGGCTTGCGACTCGGGCCTTAGGTACCTTTTGCTTCTCCGTGCTGTACCGGTCCCTCTGTGTGGCGGAGCCTCCAGGCTTCTTAGGCCAAGGGACCTGAAATCCCTCGCGGGTTGGTTCTCTGCTGCTGGGCTTGCAACCCTGACAGCCTCGGACCCCAATGTCCGGTAGTGTAGTTCTCTCAGCCAGGACCGGCTCTCGTCGCCTCTGTCCCTGGCTCGCAGTCTCTCCTCTGCCTCACGGACTCCTTGGCTACAGCTGAACTGTCCCTCCTTCTCTGGGACTAGTCAGGACTGAGCTAGGTCGTCCAGTTCTCTCTAACCCTGCCCTCAGTTCCAGCTTTTATAGGGGCAGCCAGCTCCCCCTACTGGCCTGGGACAGGAGGTGCTGTATGCTAATTGTCCCTGATCAGGGAACCTCCCTCTTGGTCTCAGACACAGCCTTTAATATTTGTGGCATCCAGGCCTGGGGTGACACATTCCCCCCTAGTAAAATTTAGTACTCCGGGACTAAACAGGAAACACAAATACACGGTATAAACAATAACATAACATATATACAAGTACATTTTGTCCTTAAGGTCACGGCGCTTCCGTGACTGGGTGTCCATATCACCCAACAAGGTGAAGTTTTCCACAGTGTGGGGACCTGTCCCTATAAACCCCAAGTTCCTGGCCTTGGGCGTGGCGGCAAGGCTGTGCTACCTACTTTGGACCACAAGAGGGCCACGCCGGACAGGTTTTTCTTCCGTGGTCATCTTCGAAAGAGGGCACCAAGTGCAACTATCTACATCTCAGTTCCGGTTATTTACCGTCCATAACCTGTCAGTCCATTGAATCTAGGAAAACTGGAAAACAGTATTAATAACCAGGGTACAAACATAAAACATTAAATATATACACTGTGCATTTAGATCTTCCAGCGAGCTGGTATTTGACCCCTAGTGCACCGGGTTGACCTCCGTAACCCACTGTCTGGTGGTGGTCTAACCTGGCTTTCCCCACTAGCATTTAGGGTACAGCTACTAGCTGGGTTTACAGGCAGGGCAGGCAGCTGTCTGCGGGTCCTTTGGCTTACCGCAGGCATGGCAGGCTCACTGTCAGCAGAAGGTTGACTCTCCTGGGATGCTGGCATGGGTTCTTCTGCCTCCGGGTCTGCTTGTTCTGCTTGTTCTTCCTGCTCTCCTGTAGGCTCCTGCTGGGTAGGCTGAAGGAAGTGTAGGACGGATACCACTATAGCATCGTTTATCCGAGTCCAGGACCGGGGGAACTCTCCGAGAATGGTGCTGACCATTTCCTCCTTGTCCACTGCGGGCTCAATGTCATCTTGATCTTCACTTGGACTCTGCAGTTGCTCGGGGCACCGTTTTAGGTGGTCTCTGGAGACAGTGCTAGTGGTTTTTCCTCCATCCTTGGTAATTACACATACCTTCGGGTTGTCGTGGTTGGACGGCAGTACTGTATACGGGTCTCTCTCCCACTGGTCATCTAGCTTGTGAAGCCTTCTCTTCCGCTTCAGGACCTGCTCACCAGGTTCCAGGGGACCAGCAGGGGCGTGTTGGTTGAAGAGCCGCTCTTGTTTTTCTCTCGCTTGAGCCAGACTCCTCTCCACACTCTCCTGTACCTTCTTGTACTGTAGCCGCCGTTCCGTATCCCAGTCCGCATCTGGGGAGGTGTCCTCGGGTGTCAGGACTCCCATCTCCAGGTCCATAGGCAGCTTACCTGGTCTTGCTCGCATCAGGTAAGCCGGGGTGCAGTTGGTAGCATTCACCGGGATATGGTTGTACAAGTCTATCAAGTCTGGCAGCTTCTCCGGCCACAGGCTGCGTTCTTCCAGGGGCAACGTCTTGAGGAGATCAATGACGATATTATTCATTTTCTCACACAGCCCGTTGGTTTGCGGGTGGTAAGGCGTTGTCCGAATCTTCCTACAGCTGTAGAGGTTGCAGAACTCCTGGAAGACTTCCGCCTCAAACGCTGGACCTTGATCTGTCAAGACCTGTTCCGGATACCCATGTGGACGGCAAAAGTGTTGTTGGAAGGCTCTGGCCGCCGTTTGGGCTGTCAAGTCTTTAACCGGGACCAACACCAAGAACCGGGAGTAATGGTCCACAATCGTGAGGGCATAGATGTAGCCGGACCGGCTTGGAGCCAACTTCACATGGTCCAGAGCTACCAGCTCAAGAGGCTGCCTGGTGACGATGGGCCTCAAGGGTGTCTTCTGGCTGGTACGGTCGTTCCTTCTGAGGTGACATGGGCCGCAGTCCCTGCACCACTTCTCGATGGCCCCTCTCATACCGATCCAGTGGAACCGCTCTCTCAGTAGGAACTCCAGTTTCTTCCACCCGAAGTGTCCCGCTCTGTCATGGTAGGCCTCCAGGACCATTGCTGCATCCCGTCTCGGGACCACTACCTGCCAGGTCAGCTCGTGCGTCCGGTGGTTGACAAGCCTTCTGCACAGCTTACCTTCGTAGAGGAATAGCCTGCTTTTCTCCTTCCATAACTGCTTGGCTTCCTCTGGAGCGTCCGGGCCAGGGCTAGCGTCTGCCTGGGTTAACAGGTCTTTCACCAGGCGAACTGCAGGGTCACCATCTTGCGTTTCAGCCCAGCCGTGGTGGGGTAAGAGGTTGAACATGACGGTGGTTAGGTCTTTGTTTCTTACCCGGTGAGAATACTGAGTGGCCCCATACCAGTGGAACGCAGGGAGCTCTACTTCCTCCAGCTCTTCCGAGTCCTCTTCTCCTTTTCGGGTAGGTGGGGTATTCTTGATAGGGCGTCTGCGTTAGCGTTGGTTCTGCCTGCCCGGTATTTGATTGTGAAGTCATAATTTGATAGCCGGGCCATCCACCCCTGTTCTAGGGCACCAAGTCTTGCATTGTCCAGGTGTGTCAACGGGTTGTTGTCCATGTACACAGTGAACTTTGCGGAGGCCAGGTAATGTTTAAACCGTTCTGTGACGGCCCACACCACTGCCAAGAATTCTTGCTTGAAGGAGCTGTAATTCTCCGGGTTCCTTTCAGTGGGCCTCAGCTTCTGGCTGGCGTACGCGATCACCCTTTCTCTGCCCTGTTGGTTTTGGGACAGTACGGCTCCTAACCCCACATTACTGGCATCTGTGTGGAGGATAAAAGGCTGGCCATAATCGGGATAGGCCAGGATCTCATCCCCCGTGAGGGCCATCTTCAGCTGGCGGAAGGACTCCTCTTCCGGCTTATCCCACTTGAAGGGTGGCTTTTGACTTCTGGATTTAGACTGACCTATCAGGAGGTCCTGCATTGGAGCCGCCATCTTTATGAACCCGGGGATGAACCTTCGTTAGTAGCCTACCAACCAGAGGAACTGCCTCACTTCTTTGATGTTTGAGGGGCTTGGCCAGCTCTTGATTACTGTGACCTTGTCGGGGTCGGGGGCTACTCCTTCTGCACTCACCACGTGCCCCAGGTACTGTACCTTCGGCTTTAACAGATGGCACTTGGAGGGTTTCACTTTCATGCCAAAGCCTGCCAGGGCCTCGAACACCTCGGCCAGGTGCTTTAGATGTTCCTCGTAAGTCCTTGAATAGACAATCACGTCGTCCAGGTAAAGTAGGACCGTCTCGAATTTTCGGTGCCCTAGACAGCATTCCATCAGCCTCTGGAAGGTCCCGGGTGCATTGCAGAGCCCGAATGGCATACAGTTGAATTCACTCAATCCCATTGGGGTGGTGAAGGCGGTCTTCTCCTTGTCAGCCTCTGCCACAGGAACCTGCCAGTACCCGCTAGTAAGGTCCAAAGTAGAGAAGAAATTAGCTGATTTTAGTGCGGCTAAAGACTCCTCTATCCTAGGTAACGGGTACGCGTCTTTATGGGTGATACGATTGATTTGTCTATAGTCCACGCACATTCTCATGGTACCGTCTTTCTTTTTTACCAGAACCAAGGGGGCTGCCCAGGGGCTACAGCTATCTCTAATGACCCCAGCTTCTTTCATTTCTCTCAGCATGCCCTTTGCATTCTGATAATGTGCAGGGGGTACAGGTCTGTATCTCTCTTTTATTGGTGGGTGGCTCCCTGTGGGGATGTGGTGTTCTACCCCTTTCACCCTGCCGAAGTCTAGCGGGTGCTTACTAAAGACTCTCTCGTACTCCTGTACCACCCGGTAGACTCCTTGTTTTTGATGCAATGGAGTGGAGTCAGCACGCACGTGGAGATTCTGGCACCAGTCCTCCTTAGGTTTCTGGGAGCCATTACCCTTCACCGGGGGAGATGGAGGCAAGGGTTCCACGACCCTGAGAGCATTGTGTTCGACGGCAAACAATTTGGCTAGTGTAGCGTACCGGGGCAAGTGTACTTCCCTTTCCCCGATGTTTAACATCCGGACTGGCACCCTTCCATGGCGGACATCAACCACCCCCCGGGCTGTCAAAATGGTGGGCCTGCTGTCTGAGTACACGGGTTCTACCATGGCTTGGTAGTCTCTCCCTCTTAACCCGATTGCAGTCCGACACCAGATCATCATTTCACTTTTGGGAGGCATTGCAATGGGGAACGGGTCGCTCATCCTCACGCTACCGATCTCACCACCATACAGTTCTACCTGTTGCCGTCTCATCAGGGCTCCTATCTCCTTCTGGAGGACCCTCTGTTGGCTGGAGCTCGCATTCATCGCCACCTGCTGCAAAATTACAATCACTTCTGAAAGACAATTTTCAATCACGTTAGTACCCAAGGTTATTTTAGGGTGACTTTCTCGACGGTCAATGTCCACAATGATCACTCCCTGTGCCGGCAGTTCAACTTTACCAATCTTAATGGTCATCTCTCTGAACCCCACCTGCGGCACGGGCTAGCCATTGCTGGCGATGATGCTCAAGTCACTGTCTGGATAGCGGGTTATGTCAGTGTCACTCCAGTACTGCTTGAAAAGTACATAGGGGATGGTAGTCACTTGGGACCCGGCGTCCAGCAGTGCACTCATGGGGATACCGTCCAGCACTACGGGTAAAACCGGGCGTCCCCCTACGTACTTATCACGCCAATTAGAAGGGCCTGGTGACCTTATGCCTGGGGGTTGGCCCTCTGCCCCAGGTCGGACCCATTTAAAGTACAGTACCTGGCTACGTGTCCCGGCTGGCTGCAACGGCGGCAAATCGGCTGTCCATCCTCAGTGTAACGATCGGCGGGGCTCCCTCTGAACGACGGGATCCTCCTCCGTCGACGCCACGGGACATCCTCGGGACTGGAAGCCAGCTTGATTGGTCCTGATGGGTCCATCTGTAACGACTGTACGGTCCTGGTCAATGCAGCAACACTCTTTGTCAGTTCTTGGACCTGATGGTGCAGGTTTGCAGGCGGGGATGGGTTTAGGGCCTGCGCATCAGCCCTCACAAGGTCTGCGGGGTAGGGCGCTGCCTCCTGGTGGTTAGTGATGGCAGGGCGCCGGGAAACTACAGCGCCACCTGGTGCGGGTTCTCGGAGCACCCGGATGGCCCTATCTTTGAACTGCGCAAAAGTCAAATGGGGATTCTGTAGGGCCATGAGGCGCAGCTGGGTCCTGTGGGCGCTGGACAGCAGACCTTCTATGAACTGGTCAGTCAACAGTTTATCGGTGTCCTGCACGCTGCCAGGGTCAGCTTGCTTGATTGCTCCCAGAGCTTCTTGCAGGTTCAAGGCATAGTCTCTGATACTATCCTGGGCCCGCTGCTTACAGCCATAGAACCGCATTTTGATCTCTGCTGAGGTACGGGTGTTAAAGGTGCCCTGCAGCCGGGTCAGAATGTCCTTTACAGTCCTTTTCTCCTCATCTGACCATGATTTCACTTCACGCTGGGCTGCACCGGTGAGCTGCCCCGTCAGAATGCTCACTTTCTGTTCTTCTGTCAGGGGATAAACTTTAAATAAACTGTGCAGTCTTTCCTTAAAGTCAGTTAATGTATGGGATTCCCCTGAGTACTGGGGCAGCCAGGCCGCTCCGGGGATGTAGGGCATGGAGAATGGCATCACCGCTGCTGCAGCCACGCTGGAGGTAGAGGGGGCCTCCGCGTCCGACATCTTCCTCCCCCCTAGTTAAGCGTGGCCTACCTTCCGTTGATCCTCTTCCGTAGGCTGCGGCTCCGCTGATGCTGCTCTGGGCGAGGACCTTGTGTCGTGTCCTGGTGACGTCAGCATTGCTCTCTCTCCTTCCAGGACCTTGCGCAGCGTCGGTGCGTAGGGCGGGGCTTCAGGTCTTGCCCGGTCTGGACATCCACGCCCCTCTTCTTCCCGCGCGGCGTCCCGAAGATGGCGCCCGATGGCGGGAAAACGGCTGAGGATGGCGGGAAACGGCTGAAGATGGCGGGAAACCTCTTTTTAAGGTACGTATACAGTCTTTTTCAGGCATGCAATACCCGTTTGTGGCGGGTTTGTCACAATCCTGCCGACTACGCCAAAGCTGATTTGCCCCCTGGGCCGTGGGGTAAGGGGAACCGGGCTTCTGTACGATGCTGGGGGTAGTAGTGGCAACCCGATCCCGTGGCTCAGGGTGGTCAGACCAAATGCTGTGGCAGTCTGTTTATCAGTGTTTTGGAATGTCCGACTACGCCACCCGTGGATTGCGGTCAGAGATAACCGCCGCTGCGAGGCCGACCGCTGAGGCTGGTGTTGGTGTGGAGCACAGGGGTAGGACAACTCCCCACGGGAAGAGTGTAGCCTCAGGGCAGTGTAAGTGGATGCTGGGGGTGATGGTGCAGGCCGCAATAGTAAGAGTTCAGAGTCCGCTTCAAACAGTCCAGGGTGTTTATTGCAGATGTTATTACTGACCCAACAGGAGTAACGGTTAGGAATGGGCCTGGGTATCTGAGAGCATTCGGGCGAGCCCCACTGGTCAGGGTGAGTGGGTAGGCCTACCGTTCTCTCTCTCTGCCCTTGCTGACTATCCCCCTTTTCGTGGTGTAATAGCCCATGTCCCTGAGCTGGCCGTGTACTTCGCCTGTATGGCTTGCGACTCGGGCCTTGGGTACCTTTTGCTTTCTCCTGCTGTACCGGTCCCTCTGTGTGGCGGAGCCTCCAGGCTTCTTAGGCCAAAGGACCTGAAATCCCTCGCGGGTTGGTTCTCTGCTGCTGGGCTTGCAACCCTGACAGCCTCGGACCCCAATGTCCGGTAGTGTAGTTCTCTCAGCAAGGACCGGCTCTCGTCGCCTCTGTCCCTGGCTCGCAGCTTCTCCTCTGCCTCACGGGCTCCTTGGCTACAGCTGAACTGTCCCTCCTTCTCTGGGACCAGTTCTCTCTAACCCTGCCCCAGTTCTAGCTTTTATAGGGGCAGCCCGCTCCCCCTACTGGACTGGGACAGGAGGTGCTGCATGCTAATGGTCCCTGACCAGGGAACCTCCCTCCTGCTCTCAGACACAGCCTTTAATATTTGTGGCATCCAGGCCTGGTGTGACACATATACAGGTGACAGGTTTCAGTCGGGTGCTCTGTACCTGTGACGGATGCAATTGTGACAAACCCTCAGCTCTGGTGATATTTGCGGTGTACATAAGACTTTCCTCCTTCAGATGTATACTGGGATGTTGCTGTTCACTGACAGGCGCAGAGATCTTGTTGCAATGTATCAGCCAGAGCCGGTGATGGGAGCGGAGCAGCTCCGTCCTGTACGTGCGCTGTATACCAGTACAGTTATAGAAGTGCAGAGGTTCATCCCCGCTGTGCACGACTCCATCCCTATAATTATCGTGCCGCCCCCTGACAGCAGAGAAGTCGTAGTTTAATATTGAAGTCACGTCCTCGCGTCACCGCAGGATCCATCAGACATTGGAAATGATTCTGCAATCCAGTATATTCCTCTATAGTAACCGCTAATCTATAATCCAGGCTGAGGCTCCAGCCGGTCACTCTCCCACTACACTGAAACTACAACTCCCAGCAACAACCTCCAGCTGCCAGGGTATGCTGGGAGTTTTAGTATTACAATAAGAAAGAGCCTCAAACCTAGTAAAAAGGAGATGTGAGAACTCTAGACTGTCAGCTCTGCAGCCAAATCAAAGCTTCAAGATCCTGGGCTCTCCCCGTGGCATCAAGTGTAGTGTAAAGAACCAAATGTCATACACCACACATGTAACAAGCAGCCAGACTGTATGTACACAGTGACTGCACCAGCAGAATAGTGAGCGCAGCTCTGGAGTATAATACAGGATGTAACTCAGGATCAGTAATGTAATGTATGTACATGTGGCACCCCAGGGGTCTGGTCTCCACAGTAATAGCAATGTTATGTCTGAGAGCAGGTGCGAGGTCTCTTGGTCAGGAATCCTGTGCATGCCACACCTCCTGCCCAGTCCTGGGAGGGGAAGAACTTCCCCTATATAAACCTAGGGCTGAGGCAGGGTTAGTGAGTAGAGAAGAAGTAGAGACAGAGAAGAGAAGCAGATCTAGGAAAAGAACATCAGGAGCTCTGTGGGAGCAGTGCTACAAGGAGTCAGGGGCTGGCAGCTGCAGAGCTCGCCCTGACTGAGAAGCTATCACCGGACCCGGAGTCCGAGGCTGTGGGGACTAATCTTTACCCAGCAGCAGAAACCGCCCGGCAGGGGATTTCAGGTCCTCTGGCCAAGAAACCCGAAGGCACGGTCACACGCGTGGGACCAGCACCGCCGTCGCGGAGCGGACGCCACTAGAAGGCCCCGAGTCACCGGCCATACGGGTGAGCACCACACGGTACACTCAGGGACGTGGGCTACCTATACCCGCCTCTAGCAAGGTAGCCAGAAGAGTACAGTCAGTTTGGGAGGCCTACAACTCCGCCTGGCCAGGGGAGATCCCATCTGCTCAAGGACTGACCAGGCCCCGATCGCTAGCCAGTACTCCGGGAGGGTCTATCTTTATCACCAGTAAAGACCCTGAATTACACCGCATCGTCTCTGAGTGATTCCTGCTACCCCCATCATCCACGTCGGCTGCCCTGAGGCCATACCCCTCCCGTTGGGGGTGATACTATCACGCTGCACAATCCTACCACCGGCCTCAGCGGTCTGCCCTGCAGCGGCAGCTCCTTCGCTGCATTCAACGGGTGGCGTAGTCGTCCAACATCTACCGCTAATACATCGCCGCTCAGTTTGACTCCCTGGGCACGGACCGGGTCACCGCCACGAGACTACAACCCTCAACAGATCCGGCTCCGGGTAAGCTCCCGTGCGCGCGATGCCGCGCGACGAAGGCCCAGGGGTGCGTCAGCTTTTGGCGTAGTCGGCAGGATTTCGTGCCCGCAACCACCGGGTACTGCGTGCCTGAAAAAAGAGACTTTTAAACATACCTGTGGTGAAGATTCCCGCCATCCGGCGCCATCTTCAGCCTTCTTCCCGCCATCGGTGAAGATTCCCGCCATCCGGCGCCATCTTCAGCCTTCTTCCCGCCATCGGTGAAGATTCCCGCCATCCGGCGCCATTTTCAGCCTTCTTCCCGCCTTCCGTGGAGTTTTCCCGCCGTTGGACGCCATCTTGAAGACGCCGCGCGGGAAGAAGAGGGGCGTGGACTCCAAAAGCGCGCGAGAACTGAAGCCCCGCCTCACGTCCAGACGTCGCGTAAGGTCCTGGAAGGAGCCCAGCAGACGCTGACGTCACAGGAGCGCGACGGAAGGTCCTCAACCCTGACGATCCACTGCGGAGCCGCGGCCTACGGAAGAGGATCATCGCAAGGTAGGCCACGGTCCACTAGGGGGGAGGAAGATGTCGGATGCGGAGGAGAGCTTCACTGCCTCAACCCCCGCCAGCGCCAGCGCTGCTGCAGTCATGCCTTTTACCATGCCCTATATCCCGGGAGCAGCCTGGCTACCCCAATACTCAGGGGAGTCACATACCCTGAATGACTTTAGAGAAAAGCTGGATAGCCTCTTCCAGGTGTACCCCCTCACAGAAGAGCAAAAAGTGAGCATCCTGGTGGCCCAACTAACCGGGGCAGCCCAAAGGGAGGTAAAGTCCTGGCCACCTGGGAGGAGGACTGTCGCGGGGATACTAACCCGGCTGAGGGACACCTTTGATACCCGCACCTCAGCCGAGATTAAGCTTAAATTCTATGGGTGCAAGCAGCGAGCACATGAGAGTATAAGGGACTATGCACTAAACCTACAAGAGGCCCTGAGAGCCATTAAGCAGACCGACCCCGACAGCGTGGGAAACGAGGACAGGCTGTTGACCAAACAATTTATAGAGGGACTATATTGCAATGTCCACCGAACCCAGTTGCGGGCCATAGCCTTACAGGATCCTCATCTGGACTTTGCACAGTTCAAGGACAGAGCCATCCGGGTGCTCCGAGAACCGGCACCGGGTGGCGTTGTGACCCACAGGCGCCCAGCTATCACTTACCACCAGGAGGCGGCGCCCTTGTCGGCAGGGCCTGTGGGGGCTGATGCGCAGGCTTTGAACAATGACCCGGCTCCAGACCTGCACCATCAGGTCCAAGAGCTAGCTAAAAGCGTTGCTGCGCTAACCCGAACTGTGCAGTCTTTACAGGTTTCCACTCCAGGGAAGATCCAGCTGGCATCCGGACCGGAGGACATCCCGTGGCGTCGACCAAGGAGGACCCCACCGGCCAGAGGAAGACCCATCGACCGATACAACGAGGACGGACAACCCATCTGCCGCCGCTGCAATCAACCTGGACATATGGCAAGGTACTGTCCTTTAAACTGGCACAACCTGGGGTAGAGGGCCAACCCCCAGGAAAAAGATCACCAGGCCCATCGAACTGGCGCGACAAACATGTGGGAGGACATCCAGTCTTGCCTGTGGTACTGGATGGCATTCCTATGAGTGCCCTACTGGACACCGGGTCACAGGTCACCACCATCCCGTACGTGCTCTTCAAGCAGTACTGGAATGACTCGGATATAACTCGCTACCCTGACGACGACTTGAGTATCATTGCCAGCAATGGTCAGCCCGTGCCGCAGATCGGATTTAAAGAGATGACCATTAAAATCGGTAGAGTTGAACTGGCAGCACAGGGACTGATCATTGTGGACATTGACAAGCGCGAGAGTCACCCAAAGATAACTCTAGGAACTAATGTGATTGAAAATTGTCTTGCAGAGGTGATTTTCATTTTACAGCAGGTTGCCAAGAACGCCAGCTCCGGCCAGCAGCGAGTGCTCCAGAAAGAGATCCGGGCACTGATGCGACGGCAACAAGTGGAACTCTCCGGCGGTGAGATTGGTAGCGTAAGAATGTGTGACCCTTTCCCTATTGCCATACCCCCGAAAAGTGAAATGATGATTTGGTGCCGGGCAGCTATTGGTCTAAGAGGTAGAGACTACCAAGCAATGGTAGAACCCGTCTACTCAGACAGTAGGCCCACCATTTTGACAGCACGGGGAGTGGTTGATGTACGCCATGGGAGGGTACCCGTTCGCATAATAAATATTGGGAAAAGGGAAGTATACCTGCCCCGGTATGCTACGCTATCCAAATTATATACTATCAACCAAAATTCTATACAGTCTGTGGAACCCTTGCCTCCATCTCATCCGGAGGAAGGTAACGGCTCTGAGAAAATAATGGAGGACTGGTGTCAGCAACTACATTTGGGTACTGACTCCACTCCCTCCCACCAGAAACAGGGAGTCTACCGGGTGGTTCAAGAGTACGAGAGAGTGTTTAGTAAACACCCGTTAGACTTCGGGCGAGTCAAGGGGGTAGAACACCACATCCCCACGGGAGACCATCCTCCCATAAAAGAGAGGTATCGGCCCGTACCCCCTGCACACTACCAACACGCCAAGGGGATGCTTAGAGACATGAAGGAGGCTGGGGTAATCAGGGAAAGCTGTAGCCCCTGGGCAGCTCCACTAGTCTTGGTCAAAAAGAAAGACAACACCATGAGAATGTGTGTAGATTACCGGAAAATAAACCGTATCACACACAAAGATGCGTACCCCTTACCAAGAATAGAGGAGTCTTTGGCTGCTTTAAAATCTGCTAACTTCTTCTCCACCTTGGATCTCACTAGCGGGTACTGGCAGGTTCCTGTAGCAGAGGCGGATCGGGAGAAGACCGCATTCACCACCCCGATGGGACTTAGCGAGTTTACCTGCATGCCGTTTGGACTCTGCAACGCACCAGGAACCTTCCAGCGATTGATGGAGTGCTGTCTGGGACACCGGAACTTTGAGACGGTCCTGTTATACCTGGACGATGTCATCGTCTACTCCAAGACCTACGAGGACCACCTGAAACACCTGGCAGAAGTGTTCGAAGCCCTGGCAAACTACGGCCTAAAGGTGAAACCCTCCAAGTGTCACCTCCTGAAACCAAAGGTGCAGTACCTGGGACACGTGGTGAGTGCTGACGGAGTGGCTCCCGACCCTGATAAGATCACCGCAATTAAGGAATGGCCAAGCCCCTCCAGCGTAAAGGAAGTGAGGCAGTTCCTCAGGTTGGTAGGCTACTACCGAAGGTTCATACCCGGTTTCACCAAAAAGGCAGCTCCTATGCAGGACCTCCTGATAGGCCAGTCCAGGAAGGCCAAGAACCAGAAGCCGCCCTTCAGATGGGAGAAGCTGGAAGAAGAGTCCTTCCGCCAGCTGAAGATGACCCTCACGGGGGATGAAATCCTGGCGTACCCTGATTATAGCCAGCCCTTTATCCTCTACACCGACGCCAGTAACATCGGGCTAGGAGCCGTACTATCCCAGATCCAGCAGGGGAAAGAACGGGTAATTGCTTACGCCAGCCGAAAACTGCGACCCACCGAAAGAAACCCTGAGAATTACAGCTCATTTAAGCTAGAGTTCCTGGCAGTGGTGTGGGCAGTCACCGAACGCTTTAAGCACTACCTCGCTTCTTCCCGGTTCACCGTGTACACGGATAACAACCCGTTGACACACCTGGACACTGCAAGACTCGGTGCCCTAGAGCAGAGATGGATGGCCCGCTTGTCCAACTATGAGTTTACAATCAAATACCGGGCAGGACGCTCCAATACCAACGCAGACGCCCTGTCCAGGATGCCAAACCTACCGGACGTAGGGGAAGATTCAGAGGAACTGGAAGAAGTTGAGCTCCCCGCGTTCCACCGTCATGGGACTATCCAGTATTCCCACCGTGTAAGAAGTAAGCAAACCGCTACGTTCAACCCCTTACCTCATTACAACTGGGTGGAGACGCAAGACAGTGACCCTGCCGTCCGTCTGGTAAAGGAGATGCTGACTCGGCCAGATGCACGCCTTGACCCAGACGCTCCGGAGGAAGCCAAGCAACTGTGGGCTGAGAAGAGTCGACTGTTCCTTTACAAGGGAAAGCTGTGCCGGAGAATGGTTAACTCCCGGACGCATGAACTAATCTGGCAAGTAGTGGTGCCAAGAAGAGACGCAGCTATGGTGATGGAGGCATACCACGACGGAGCTGGGCATTTCGGATGGAAGAAGCTGGAGTTCCTGCTGCGCGGGCGGTTCCATTGGGTAGGCATGAGAGGAACCATCGAGAGGTGGTGCAGAGACTGTGGCCCATGCAACTTAAGAAGGAGGGACCATGCCAGCCAGAAGACTCCCCTGCGGTCCATCATCACCCGACAGCCGTTGGAACTGGTAGCCTTGAATCATGTAAAACTGACCCCAAGCAGAAGTGGCTACGTCTACGCGTTAACCATCGTGGATCACTACTCCCGGTTCTTGGTTGTCGTCCCCGTCAAGGACTTAACGGCTCACACAGCAGCTAGAGCCTTCCAGCAGCACTTCTGCCGTCCGCATGGATACCCGGAGCAGGTGCTGACGGACCAGGGGCCTGCCTTTGAAGCGGAGGTCTTCCAGGAGTTCTGCACCCTGTATGGATGCCGGAAGATAAGAACAACACCCTATCACCCGCAAACTAATGGACTTTGTGAGAAAATGAACCAGGTGGTGATAGATCTCCTGAAAACATTGCCCCTGGAGGAACGCAGTCTGTGGCCTGAGAAGCTGCCCGACCTGGTGGACCTATACAACCACATCCCTGTAGGTTCCACCAACTGTACCCCGGCTTACCTAATGAGGGCAAGACCTGGTAAGCTTCCTGTTGATCTGGAGATGGGAGTCCTGACACCCGAGGACACTTCACCAGAAGCCAACTGGGACACAGAGAGGCAGCAGCAATACCGAAAAGTACAGGAGAGCGTGGAGCGTAGTCTCTGTCAAGCTAGGGAAAGAAAAGAGAAAACCTACAACCAGTATGCTCCCGCTGTTCCCCTGGTGCCCGGAGAGCAGGTCTTGAAGAGGAAAAGACGGCTCCACAAGTTGGACGACCAATGGGAGAAGGACCCGTACACCGTACTGCCCTCAAGCCACGACAACCCAAAGGTCTGTACAATCAGTAAAGACGGAGGGGAAACCACAGCCATTGTATCCCGGGATCACCTAAAGAAGTGTCCCGAACAGCTACGGAACCCTGAAGAGGAACAAGAGGACCCTCGACCCATAGAGGAAAGGGAAGATATGGTTAGTACTGTGCTCGGAGACTTCCCTCGGTCTTGGACTCAAGTCAATGGTGCTGTTGTGGTACCCGTCCTCACGTTCCTCCAACCAGCATCCCAAGTGCCTACGGAGACACAGGTAGAACTGGAAGAACAGCCGGTCCAGGAGGCAGAAGGCCCCACACAAGCAGACCAGGAAAATCAACCCTCCGCTTATAGTGAGCCTGCCATACCCCTAGTGAGCCAAAGAGTCCGTAGACGGCTGCCCAGTTTACCCTTGACAGCTCCTATACCCTGTAGCTCAGGACCAATCAACCAGCTCCGTAGGTCCACTAGGGTCACTAGAGGCCAGCTGTCCATACGGTGGAGGATCTAAATGTTCAAGCTATTTTATTAATGTTTACCTGTTTATTGTTGCTTGTGTATAATTACGTGTTTCTAGTTATTTATAGGAGTCTTTGGTGGATTTACCGGGAATCCTTTGTGCATATAGTTGGAGCGTAACCCAGGACGGACTGAAAAACTGTTAAGGACTCGGGGCAGGACAGACCCCTACCTGGTTACGTCTCCCTGTGTTGGTGAAATGGACACCCTTGTTTTCCTCAAAAGTTACACCCGGTTGCGGACACGCCGTGACCACCTTATGTGTTGTCTCTATCAGAATGTTATTGTTTGCACCTTGTTATGTTTACAAAAGTATGTTTAGTCCCGGAGTACTAACTTTCACTAGGGGAAAATGTGGCACCCCAGGGGTCTGGTCTCCACAGTAATAGCAATGTTATGTCTGAGAGCAGGTGGGAGGTCTCTTGGTCAGGAATCCTGTGCATGCCACACCTCCTGCCCAGTCCTGGGAGGGGAAGAACTTCCCCTATATAAACCTAGGGCTGAGGCAGGGTTAGTGAGTAGAGAAGAAGTAGAGACAGAGAAGAGAAGCAGATCTAGGAAAAGAACATCAGGGGCTGGCAGCTGCAGAGCTCGCCCTGACTGAGAAGCTATCACCGGACCCGGAGTCCGAGGCTGTGGGGACTAATCTTTACCCAGCAGCAGAAACCGCCCGGCAGGGGATTTCAGGTCCTCTGGCCAAGAAACCCGAAGGCACGGTCACACGCGTGGGACCAGCACCGCCGTCGCGGAGCGGACGCCACTAGAAGGCCCCGAGTCACCGGCCATACGGGTGAGCACCACACGGTACACTCAGGGATGTGGGCTACCTATACCCGCCTCTAGCAAGGTAGCCAGAAGAGTACAGTCAGTTTGGGAGGCCTACAACTCCGCCTGGCCAGGGGAGATCCCATCTGCTCAAGGACTGACCAGGCCCCGATCGCTAGCCAGCACTCCGGGAGGGTCTATCTTTATCACCAGTAAAGACCCTGAATTACACCGCATCGTCTCTGAGTGATTCTTGCTACCCCCATCATCCACGTCGGCTGCCCTGAGGCCATACCCCTCCCGTTGGGGGTGATACTATCACGCTGCACAATCCTACCACCGGCCTCAGCGGTCTGCCCTGCAGCGGCAGCTCCTTCGCTGCATTCAACGGGTGGCGTAGTCGTCCAACATCTACCGCTAATACATCGCCGCTCAGTTTGACTCCCTGGGCACGGACCGGGTCACCGCCACGAGACTACAACCCTCAACAGATCCGGCTCCGGGTAAGCTCCCGTGCGCGCGATGCCGCGCGACGAAGGCCCAGGGGTGCGTCATACACAGTGACTGCACCAGCAGAATAGTGAGTGCAGCTCTGGGTATAATACAGGATGTAACTCAGGATCAGTAATGTAATGTATGTACACAGTGACTGCACCAGCAGAATAGTGAGTGCAGCTCTGGGGTATAATACAGGATGTAACTCAGGATCAGTAATGTAATGTATGTACACAGTGACTGCACCAGCAGAATAGTGAGTGCAGCTCTGGGTATAATACAGGATGTAACTCAGGATCAGTAATGTAATGTATGTACACAGTGACTGCACCAGCAGAATAGTGAGTGCAGCTCTGGGGTATAATACAGGATGTAACTCAGGATCAGTAATGTAATGTATGTACACAGTGACTGCACCAGCAGAATAGTGAGTGCAGCTCTGGGGTATAATACAGGATGTAACTCAGGATCAGTAATGTATGTATGTACACAGTGACTGCACCAGCAGAATAGTGAGTGCAGCTCTGGAGTATAATACAGGATGTAACTCAGGATCAGTAATGTATGTACACAGTGACTGCACCAGCAGAATAGTGAGTGCAGCTCTGGAGTATAATACAGGATGTAACTCAGGATCAGTAATGTAATGTATGTACACAGTGACTGCACCAGCAGAATAGTGAGTGCAGCTCTGGAGTATAATACAGGATGTAACTCAGGATCAGTAATGTAATGTATGTACACAGTGACTGCACCAGCAGAATAGTGAGTGCAGCTCTGGAGTATAATACAGGAGGTAACTCAGGATCAGTAATGTAATGTATGTACACAGTGACTGCACCAGCAGAATAGTGAGTGCAGCTCTGGAGTATAATACAGGATGTAACTCAGGATCAGTAATGTAATGTATGTACACAGTGACTGCACCAGCAGAATAGTGAGTGCAGCTCTGGGTATAATACAGGATGTAACTCAGGATCAGTAATGTAATGTATGTACACAGTGACTGCACCAGCAGAATAGTGAGTGCAGCTCTGGGGTATAATACAGGATGTAACTCAGGATCAGTAATGTAATGTATGTACACAGTGACTGCACCAGCAGAATAGTGAGTGCAGCTCTGGAGTATAATACAGGATGTAACTCAGGATCAGTAATGTAGTGTATGTACACAGTGACTGCACCAGCAGAATAGTGAGTGCAGCTCTGGAGTATAATACAGGAGGTAACTCAGGATCAGTAATGTAATGTATGTACACAGTGACTGCACCAGCAGAATAGTGAGTGCAGCTCTGGAGCATAATACAGGAGGTAACTCAGGATCAGTAATGTAATGTATGTGCACAGTGATTGCACCAGCAGAATAGTGAGTGCAGCTCTGGGGTATAATACAGGATGTAACTCAGGATCAGTAATATAATGTATGTACACAGTGACTGCACCAGCAGAATAGTGAGTGCAGCTCTGGAGTATAATACAGGATGTAACTCAGGATCAGTAATGTAGTGTATGTACACAGTGACTGCACCAGCAGAATAGTGAGTGCAGCTCTGGAGTATAGTACAGGAGGTAACTCAGGATCAGTAATGTAATGTATGTACACAGTGACTGCACTAGCAAAATAGTGAGTGCAGCTCTGGAGTATAATACAGGATGTAACTCAGGATCAGTAATGTAATGTATGTACACAGTGACTGCACCAGCAGAATAGTGAGTGCAGCTCCGGAGTATAATACAGGATGTAACTCAGGGTCAGTAATGTAATGTATGTACACAGTGACTGCACCAGCAGAATAGTGAGCGCAGCTCTGGAGTATAATACAGGATGTAACTCAGGATCAGTAATGTAATGTATGTACACAGTGACTGCACCAGCAGAATAGTGAGTGCAGCTCTGGAGTATAATACAGGATGTAACTCAGGATCAGTAATGTAATGTATGTACACAGTGACTGCACCAGCAGAATAGTGAGTGCAGCTCTGGGTATAATACAGGATGTAACTCAGGATCAGTAATGTAATGTATGTACACAGTGACTGCACCAGCAGAATAGTGAGTGCAGCTCTGGGGTATAATACAGGATGTAACTCAGGATCAGTAATGTAATGTATGTACACAGTGACTGCACCAGCAGAATAGTGAGTGCAGCTCTGGGGTATAATACAGGATGTAACTCAGGATCAGTAATGTAATGTATGTACACAGTGACTGCACCAGCAGAATAGTGAGTGCAGCTCTGGGGTATAATACAGGATGTAACTCAGGATCAGTAATGTATGTATGTACACAGTGACTGCACCAGCAGAATAGTGAGTGCAGCTCTGGAGTATAATACAGGATGTAACTCAGGATCAGTAATGTATGTACACAGTGACTGCACCAGCAGAATAGTGAGTGCAGCTCTGGAGTATAATACAGGATGTAACTCAGGATCAGTAATGTAATGTATGTACACAGTGACTGCACCAGCAGAATAGTGAGTGCAGCTCTGGAGTATAATACAGGATGTAACTCAGGATCAGTAATGTAATGTATGTACACAGTGACTGCACCAGCAGAATAGTGAGTGCAGCTCTGGAGTATAATACAGGAGGTAACTCAGGATCAGTAATGTAATGTATGTACACAGTGACTGCACCAGCAGAATAGTGAGTGCAGCTCTGGAGTATAATACAGGATGTAACTCAGGATCAGTAATGTAATGTATGTACACAGTGACTGCACCAGCAGAATAGTGAGTGCAGCTCTGGGTATAATACAGGATGTAACTCAGGATCAGTAATGTAATGTATGTACACAGTGACTGCACCAGCAGAATAGTGAGTGCAGCTCTGGGGTATAATACAGGATGTAACTCAGGATCAGTAATGTAATGTATGTACACAGTGACTGCACCAGCAGAATAGTGAGTGCAGCTCTGGAGTATAATACAGGATGTAACTCAGGATCAGTAATGTAGTGTATGTACACAGTGACTGCACCAGCAGAATAGTGAGTGCAGCTCTGGAGTATAATACAGGAGGTAACTCAGGATCAGTAATGTAATGTATGTACACAGTGACTGCACCAGCAGAATAGTGAGTGCAGCTCTGGAGCATAATACAGGAGGTAACTCAGGATCAGTAATGTAATGTATGTGCACAGTGATTGCACCAGCAGAATAGTGAGTGCAGATCTGGGGTATAATACAGGATGTAACTCAGGATCAGTAATATAATGTATGTACACAGTGACTGCACCAGCAGAATAGTGAGTGCAGCTCTGGAGTATAATACAGGATGTAACTCAGGATCAGTAATGTAGTGTATGTACACAGTGACTGCACCAGCAGAATAGTGAGTGCAGCTCTGGAGTATAATACAGGAGGTAACTCAGGATCAGTAATGTAATGTATGTACACAGTGACTGCACTAGCAAAATAGTGAGTGCAGCTCTGGAGTATAATACAGGAGGTAACTCAGGATCAGTAATGTAATGTATGTACACAGTGACTGCACCAGCAGAATAGTGAGTGCAGCTCTGGAGTATAATACAGGAGGTAACTCAGGGTCAGTAATGTAATGTATGTACACAGTGACTGCACCAGCAGAATAGTGAGTGCAGCTCTGGAGTATAATACAGGATGTAACTCAGGATCAGTAATGTAATGTATGTACACAGTGACTGCACCAGCAGAATAGTGAGCGCAGCTCTGGAGTATAATACAGGATGTAACTCAGGATCAGTAATGTAATGTATGTACACAGTGACTGCACCAGCAGAATAGTGAGTGCAGCTCTGGAGTATAATACAGGATGTAACTCAGGATCAGTAATGTAATGTATGTACACAGTGACTGCACCAGCAGAATAGTGAGTGCAGCTCTGGAGTATAATACAGGATGTAACCCAGGATCAGTAATGTAATGTATGTACACAGTGACTCCACCAGCAGAATAGTGAGTGCATCTCTGGGGTATAATACAGGATGTAACTCAGGATCAGTAATGTAATGTATGTACACAGTGAATGCACCAGCAGAATAGTGAGTGAAGCTCTGGAGTATAATACAGGATGTAACTCAGGATCAGTAATGTAATGTATGTACACAGTGACTGCACCAGCAGAATAGTGAGTGCAGCTCTGGAGTATAATACAGGATGTAACTCAGGATCAGTAATGTAATGTATGTACACAGAGACTGCACCAGCAGCATAGTGAGCGCAGCTCTGGAATATAATATAGGATGTAACTCAGGATCAGTAATGTAATGTATGTACACAGTGATTGCACCAGCAGAATAGTGAGCGCAGCTCTGGAGTATAATACAGGATGTAACTCAGGATCAGTAATGTAATGTATGTACACAGTGACTGTACCAGCAGAATAGTGAGTGCAGCTCTGGAGTATAATACAGGACGTAACTCAGGATCAGTAATGTAATGTATGTACACAGTGACTGCACCAGCAGAATAGTGAGTGCAGCTCTGGAGTATAATACAGGATGTAACTCAGGATCAGTAATGTAATGTATGTACACAGTGACTGCACCAGCCTAATAGTGAGTGCAGCTCTGGAGTATAATACAGGAGGTAACTTAGGATCAGTAATGTAATGTATGTACACAGTGACTGCACCAGCAGAATAGTGAGTGCAGCTCTGGAGTATAATACAGGATGTAACTCAGGATCAGTAATGTAATGTATGTACACAGTGACTGCACCAGCAGAATAGCGAGTGCAGCTCTGGAGTATAATACAGGATGTAACTCAGGAGCACTAATGTAATGTATGTACACAGTGACTGCACCAGCAGAATAGTGAGTCCGGCTCTGGGGAATAATACAGGATGTAACTCAGGATAAGTAGTGTAATGTATGTACACAGTGACTGCACCAGCAGAATAGTGAGTGAAGCTCTGGAGTATAATACAGGATGTAACTCAGGATCAGTAATGCAATGTATGTACACAGTGACTGCACCAGCCTAATAGTGAGTGCAGCTCTGGGGTATAATACAGGATGTAACCCAGGATCAGTAATGTAATGTATGTACACAGTGACTGCACCAGCAGAATAGTGAGTGCAGCTCTGGAGTATAATACAGGAGGTAACTCAGGATCAGTAATGTAATGTATGTACACAGTGACTGCACCAGCAGAATAGTGAGTGCAGCTCTGGAGTATAATACAGGAGGTAACTCAGGATCAGTAATGTAATGTATGTACACAGTGACTGCACCAGCAGAATAGTGAGTGCAGCTCCGGAGTATAATACAGGATGTAACTCAGGATCAGTAATGTAATGTATGTACACAGTGACTGCACCAGCAGAATAGTGAGTGCAGCTCTGGAGTATAATACAGGATGTAACTCAGGATCAGTAATGTAATGTATGTAAACAGTGACTGCACCAGCAGAATAGTGAGTGCAGCTCTGGAGTATAATACAGGATGTAACCCAGGATCAGTAATGTAATGTATGTAAACAGTGACTCCACCAGCAGAATAGTGAGTGCAGCTCTGGGGTATAATACAGGATGTAACTCAGGATCAGTAATGTAATGTATGTACACAGTGAATGCACCAGCAGAATAGTGAGTGCAGCTCTGGAGTATAATACAGGATGTAACTCAGGATCAGTAATGTAATGTATGTACACAGTGACTGCACCAGCAGAATAGTGAGTGCAGCTCTGGAGTATAATACAGGATGTAACTCAGGATCAGTAATGTAATGTATGTACACAGTGACTGCACCAGCAGAATAGTGAGCGCAGCTCTGGAATATAATATAGGATGTAACTCAGGATCAGTAATGTAATGTATGTACACAGTGATTGCACCAGCAGAATAGTGAGCGCAGCTCTGGAGTATAATACAGGATGTAACTCAGGATCAGGAATGTAATGTTTGTACACAGTGACTGCACCAGCAGAATAGTGAGTGCAGCTCTGGAGTATCATACAGGACGTAACTCAGGATCAGTAATGTAATGTATGTACACAGTGACTGCACCAGCAGAATAGTGAGTGCAGCTCTGGAGTATAATACAGGATGTAACTCTGGATCAGTAATGTAATGTATGTACACAGTGACTGCACCAGCAGAATAGCGAGTGCAGCTCTGGAGTATAATACAGAATGTAACTCAGGAGCACTAATGTAATGTATGTACACAGTGACTGCACCAGCAGAATAGTGAGTCCAGCTCTGGGGTATAATACAGGATGTAACTCAGGATAAGTAGTGTAATGTATGTACACAGTGACTGCACCTGCAGAATAGTGAGTGAAGCTCTGGAGTATAATACAGGAGGTAACTCAGGATCAGTAATGTAATGTATGTACACAGTGACTGCACCAGCCTAATAGTGAGTGCAGCTCTGGGGTATAATACAGGATGTAACTCAGGATAAGTAGTGTAATGTATGTACACAGTGACTGCACCAGCAGAATAGTGAGTGCAGCTCTGGAGGATAATACAGGATGTAACTTAGGATCAGTAATGTAATGTATGTACACAGTGACTACACCAGCAGAATAGTGAGTGCAGCTCTGGAGGATAATACAGGATGTAACCCAGGATCAGTAATGTAATGTATGTACACAGTGACTGCACCAGCAGAATAGTGAGTGCAGCTCTTGAGTATAATACAGGATGTAAATCAGGATCAGTAATGTAATGTATGTTCACAGTGACTGCACCAGCAGAATAGTGAGTGCAGCTCTTGAGTATAATACAGGATGTAACTCAGGATCAGTAATGTAATGTATGTACACAGTGACTGCACCAGCAGAATAGTGAGTGCAGCTCCGGAGTATAATACAGGATGTAACTCAGGGTCAGTAATGTAATGTATGTACACAGTGACTGCACCAGCAGAATAGTGAGCGCAGCTCTGGAGTATAATACAGGATGTAACTCAGGATCAGTAATGTAATGTATGTACACAGTGACTGCACCAGCAGAATAGTGAGTGCAGCTCTGGAGTATAATACAGGATGTAACCCAGGATCAGTAATGTAATGTATGTACACAGTGACTCCACCAGCAGAATAGTGAGTGCATCTCTGGGGTATAATACAGGATGTAACTCAGGATCAGTAATGTAATGTATGTACACAGTGAATGCACCAGCAGAATAGTGAGTGCAGCTCTGGAGTATAATACAGGATGTAACTCAGGATCAGTAATGTAATGTATGTACACAGTGACTGCACCAGCAGAATAGTGAGTGCAGCTCTGGAGTATAATACAGGATGTAACTCAGGATCAGTAATGTAATGTATGTACACAGAGACTGCACCAGCAGCATAGTGAGCGCAGCTCTGGAATATAATATAGGATGTAACTCAGGATCAGTAATGTAATGTATGTACACAGTGATTGCACCAGCAGAATAGTGAGCGCAGCTCTGGAGTATAATACAGGATGTAACTCAGGCTCAGTAATGTAATGTATGTACACAGTGACTGCACCAGCAGAATAGTGAGTGCAGCTCTGGAGTATAATACAGGACGTAACTCAGGATCAGTAATGTAATGTATGTACACAGTGACTGCACCAGCAGAATAGTGAGTGCAGCTCTGGAGTATAATACAGGATGTAACTCAGGATCAGTAATGTAATGTATGTACACAGTGACTGCACCAGCCTAATAGTGAGTGCAGCTCTGGAGTATAATACAGGAGGTAACTTAGGATCAGTAATGTAATGTATGTACACAGTGACTGCACCAGCAGAATAGTGAGTGCAGCTCTGGAGTATAATACAGGATGTAACTCAGGATCAGTAATGTAATGTATGTACACAGAGACTGCACCAGCAGCATAGTGAGCGCAGCTCTGGAATATAATATAGGATGTAACTCAGGATCAGTAATGTAATGTATGTACACAGTGATTGCACCAGCAAAATAGTGAGCGCAGCTCTGGAGTATAATACAGGATGTAACTCAGGATCAGTAATGTAATGTATGTACACAGTGACTGCACCAGCAGAATAGTGAGTGCAGCTCTGGAGTATAATACAGTACGTAACTCAGGATCAGTAATGTAATGTATGTACACAGTGACTGCACCAGCAGAATAGTGAGTGCAGCTCTGGAGTATAATACAGGATGTAACTCAGGATCAGTAATGTAATGTATGTACACAGTGACAGCACCAGCCTAATAGTGAGTGCAGCTCTGGAGTATAATACAGGAGGTAATTTAGGATCAGTAATGTAATGTATGTACACAGTGACTGCACCAGCAGAATAGTGAGTGCAGCTCTGGAGTATAATACAGGATGTAACTCAGGATCAGTAATGTAATGTATGTACACAGTGACTGCACCAGCAGAATAGCGAGTGCAGCTCTGGAGTATAATACAGGATGTAACTCAGGAGCACTAATGTAATGTATGTACACAGTGACTGCACCAGCAGAATAGTGAGTCCAGCTCTGGGGAATAATACAGGATGTTACTCAGGATAAGTAGTGTAATGTATGTACACAGTGACTGCACCAGCAGAATAGTGAGTGAAGCTCTGGAGTATAATACAGGATGTAACTCAGGATCAGTAATGCAATGTATGTACACAGTGACTGCACCAGCCTAATAGTGAGTGCAGCTCTGGGGTATAATACAGGATGTAACTCAGGATCAGTAATGTAGTATATGTACACAGTGACTGCACCAGCAGAATAGTGAGTGCAGCTCTGGAGTATAATACAGGAGGTAACTCAGGATCAGTAATGTAATGTATGTACACAGTGACTGCACCAGCAGAATAGTGAGTGCAGCTCTGGAGTATAATACAGGAGGTAACTCAGGATCAGTAATGTAATGTATGTACACAGTGACTGCACCAGCAGAATAGTGAGTGCAGCTCCGGAGTATAATACAGGATGTAACTCAGGGTCAGTAATGTAATGTATGTACACAGTGACTGCACCAGCAGAATAGTGAGCGCAGCTCTGGAGTATAATACAGGATGTAACTCAGGATCAGTAATGTAATGTATGTACACAGTGACTGCACCAGCAGAATAGTGAGTGCAGCTCTGGAGTATAATACAGGATGTAACTCAGGATCAGTAATGTAATGTATGTACACAGTGACTGCACCAGCAGAATAGTGAGTGCAGCTCTGGAGTATAATACAGGATGTAACCCAGGATCAGTAATGTAATGTATGTACACAGTGACTCCACCAGCAGAATAGTGAGTGCAGCTCTGGGGTATAATACAGGATGTAACTCAGGATCAGTAATGTAATGTATGTACACAGTGAATGCACCAGCAGAATAGTGAGTGCAGTTCTGGAGTATAATACAGGATGTAACTCAGGATCAGTAATGTAATGTATGTACACAGTGACTGCACCAGCAGAATAGTGAGTGCAGCTCTGGAGTATAATACAGATTGTAACTCAGGATCAGTAATGTAATGTATGTACACAGTGACTGCACCAGCAGAATAGTGAGCGCAGCTCTGGAATATAATATAGGATGTAACTCAGGATCAGTAATGTAATGTATGTACACAGTGATTGCACCAGCAGAATAGTGAGCGCAGCTCTGGAGTATAATACAGGATGTAACTCAGGATCAGTAATGTAATGTTTGTACACAGTGACTGCACCAGCAGAATAGTGAGTGCAGCTCTGGAGTATAATACAGGACGTAACTCAGGATCAGTAATGTAATGTATGTGCACAGTGACTGCACCAGCAGAATAGTGAGTGCAGCTCTGGAGTATAATACAGGATGTAACTCAGGATCAGTAATGTAATGTATGTACACAGTGACTGCACCAGCAGAATAGCGAGTGCAGCTCTGGAGTATAATACAGAATGTAACTCAGGAGCACTAATGTAATGTATGTACACAGCGACTGCACCAGCAGAATAGTGAGCGCAGCTCTGGAGTATAATACAGAATGTAACTCAGGAGCACTAATGTAATGTATGTACACAGCGACTGCACCAGCAGAATAGTGACTGCAGCTCTGGGGTATAATACAGGATGTAACTCAGGATCAGTAATGTAATGTATGTACACAGTGACTGCACCAGCAGAATAGTGAGTCCAGCTCTGGGGTATAATACAGGATGTAACTCAGGATAAGTAGTGTAATGTATGTACACAGTGACTGCACCTGCAGAATAGTGAGTGAAGCTCTGGAGTATAATACAGGAGGTAACTCAGGATCAGTAATGTAATGTATGTACACAGTGACTGCACCAGCAGAATAGTGAGTGCAGCTCTGCAGTATAATACAGGATGTAACTCAGGATCAGTAATGTAATGTATGTACACAGTGACTGCACCAGCAGAATAGTGAGTGCAGCTCTGGAGTATAATACAGGATGTAACTCAGGATAAGTAGTGTAATGTATGTCCACAGTGACTGCACCAGCAGAATAGTGAGTGCAGCTCTGGAGGATAATACAGGATGTAACCCAGGATCAGTAATGTAATGTATGTACACAGTGACTGCACCAGCAGAATAGTGAGTGCAGCTCTTGAGTATAATACAGGATGTAAATCAGGATCAGTAATGTAATGTATGTGCACAGTGACTGCACCAGCAGAATAGTGAGTGCAGCTCTTGAGTATAATACAGGATGTAACTCAGGATCAGTAATGTAATGTATGTGCACAGTGACTCCACCAGCAGCATACTGGGTGCAGCTCTGATCAGCTGCTAGTCAGTGTGCTGATTACGGGTGTGGTGGCTGTAGATCCTGATGTGAGCTCCTGATCTCTGAGAAACCAACACCTCTCCACCTGGGGACCTGCTTTCTCTCTTTCCCAGGGAGGGAGCGGGTTTCTGGGATGAGTGATGGAGCCAAGTCCCAGGCTCCTGCTTCCCGAACCAGGCCGGCGGGGGGCAGAAGAAACCAGCAACCGGCCTGCACATCAGAGGACTCGGGGGTGAGACGCTGCACCAGGAGTCGCAGCAATGTGGCTCCTACTACCCCCGGGATTGTGGAGACCCCCAGAATCCGCAAGGCTTCCAGCATGGAGGAAAAGCCTGACAGCGGTGTGCAAGATGGTGCTCCTTCCGGAGGAAAGCTGAGTGCTCACGGAGGTGAGGCCGACCTCCCTGAGGGGGAAAGGGCGCTGCAGGGACCCCGGGAGTCTGTGTCCACCTATGCCTCCCGGGTCATGATCCACCTCCGTGAGTATGAAGATGCCAGTAAGCTCATCAGGAGGCTCTGGGAGGAGCTGCGCTGCACAAGCGCCAAAGCTGCGGGGGCCTCCAAACCAAGGAAGGCAAAACTCCAAGCCGAGGTAAAAAGACTGAGCAGTGAAATTCAACGCCTGGAACTTAGGAAAGCTGACATCAGGGAGCAGAGTGGTCCTTTCAAAGAAAAACTTAAAAATGAAGACCGCTTTAGAGAAATGGCTGATACCAGAGAGCAAAGGCAGATAGGGCTGCAGCCTGAGAGCCAGGTGGATGATGAGAGTGATGATGACCAGCAGCAAGCCCCACCTGGCAGCCTGCAAAGTCACCCGCAGGCCACGTGCAGCGAGCTCCCTGCAGGACAGGCGACAGTGACATCCGGTCGCAGTTCTGCCGGCTCTGGGGAGGACAGTGACAGCAGCGGCCAGGGAGGGGCGCTAATGGCGGAGATTAAGCTCCTGGAGTCCCCAGTGTGCCTCCAAAACTTCCATCTTGGTGACGATCTACCAGAAGAGGCACCTGGGGGCCACAAAAAGGCAAAGAAGACCAAGCCAAAGCTGCAGGAGGCGGTAAGATACGTATATGCCCCCCTCCCTGTACCCCCTGAGTCGGCGGCAGGCTCAGCTCGCTGTATAAGCCCCGTTGCCCAGCCCAGCCCGGGTTCTGCTGTGGATCCGGTGCAAAGGCGCGGGGAGATTACAGAGCGCGGTAGTGAGGCGCAGAGCTCCGTCTCTGCTTGTAGTAGCGGGGACGCAGCAGGAGGTGCATCAGCCGAGAGGCTGGACAGTGAGGGCGGCCGGCGGCGGGCGTTCCATCAGGCCACGATGCTGTGGTGCACTCCTCAGTGGGAGGGGGGAGCAGCCTGGTGTCGGGGCAGCTCCGGTAGCCTCGGCGCCTCTGAATGCTGTTGCCGCTGATCACTTAGTTGAGAAGCGGCGGCAGTGTGAGGGGGCAGTTGGGGCTGAGCGTTCCGGTCCTCCCACCAAAGTGCTATTTTGTGTTGGCGTCGCTGGTCCGGAAGATCCTGATGCTAAAGATCAACGGCGCCTAACTGCAGCTAGAGATCAGCGGCACATTATACCAAATGCCAAACAGCGGAAATTACCGACCGATGATGTGGAGGGCACACATAAGACCGGGGGTGAGGTCGCCTCCAGTTCTATGGAGGTGACTGAGCCCCTTGTGCCTGATGCGGAGGTCAAAAGGTCATCCACCATTGTTACTGGTCCAGCAGGAATGAATGTGGTGGTGGAGGTGAATGAGGATAATTCATTGTCTAGTGGTGTGGTTGCTGGTTTGGTGGAGGGTGAGATGGAGGTGGGTAATGGTGATACTGTTGGGGCTGATGTGGTCACTGGTCCGGTTGCCCCCCCGGGGGTGGCAACACCTGTCCAGAGTTATGCCAGTGTCACCTCCGGGGCAAATAGGGCATCCTCCTCGTCTCCGGGCTTTGGGGACGGCATGTTGCAACGGCGCCTTCTGGAGGCTCTAAAGAATGGGGAGAGATCACTAATAGTAGAGGGTCGAGAGGTTGATCTATCCTTCTGGATAGAGAGGCATGGCCTCGGGGCCTTCCGAGAGCAAAAAGGGGGAGATACAGTGTGGTCATTCCCAACAGCCGGGCCAGGCAGTGTGCGTAGGAATGTGGTCCGTCTTCGGTGGAGGGGTAGTGATGCATGTCCGCCAAGGTCTAAAGTTGTGGAGCTCCTGCTGAGGATGGGCTTTAAGGCGATTGACATCTACGCCTTGATACATCCCTATTCCACGCCTGAGTTTGATGTCAGCTTTGTTCGGCCGGAGGGACTTGAGCTCTTCTGGGCGAATTATGAGTTGGCAAAAAATGAGCCCGGTTGGCGAGACTTTGCCGTTCAGGCAGTGTCTCGCCAAAACCAGATCAAGAAAGTGACCGTGATGACTCGTAACGAGTCGCTTTCTTGCTATGACATCATGACGTGGCTTGGTCGGTATGGAGAGGTGGTGGAGATGCCAAAGAAAAACCACGACGAGTTTGGTATCTGGTCAGGGGCCTGGACGTTTATGGTAAAACTTAAGCGTTCAGGTGGTACGGTTGCCCACATTTCATCGTCTGCCTTCCTGGGTAGGGATCGTATCCTGGTCTTCTACCAGGGGCAACCGAAGCTCTGTCACAGGTGCGGCGACACCACACACTTCAGTGCAAACTGCACCGTGCAGAAATGCGCGTTGTGTGGGGGTGTCGGCCATCTTGCAGCCTCTTGTGTGGAGATTAGGTGCCACCTGTGTGGTGAGTTAGGCCACCCATTCAGCCGTTGTCCTCGCTCCTTTGCTAATGCAGTCGAGACCCCAGTGGGAGTAAGCCGTGAGGCTGATTCTGCTGGAGAGGGGACTAGCAGGGGTGGGGGAGCTGAGGGGCCAGGGAAGAAAAGCAATAAAAAGACGCCTGCCCAGCTGAGGCGTCTAGACAAGCGCAGACAGGAGAGGGAGCGGGGCGAGCCCCAGACTACCGGGGCAGCCCCTGTCCTGGATGCCAGTGTTGCTGCTGAGGCCCTGAGGGATGATGAGTTGGATGAGGAGGTCAGGAGGATCCACAGGGAGGAAACCGCCTCTGCTTCAGAATCCTCCCATTATGAAAGTATGGATGAGGATAATAAGCGGTGGCTAGAGAACAAGCGTAAGCTCGGCACCAAAAAGAAGAAAAAGAAGGGAGATAAAACATCTTCTCCCGCTCTGACCAAGGTACCTAAGGAAGGTAAAACCGACTCCCCTCTAGTTGGTCTTTCTAACCGGTTCCAAGCCCTTGATAACATCTCTTCCTCTGAGGAGGAGGCTGAGGGTGAGGTTCCGGCTTCAGCGGAGCTTACAGGGGGCGCCGAGTCTCCTTCTCCTGGGGATGCAGGGTCCTTGGGGGGAGGGACTGGCCCAGAGTCCGGAGACTAGGACGAAAAAAGAAGGAAAAATGCTGGAATGGACACCTCTGTGTCATTAAAGAGGGGGAAGGATTCCAACTCTGAGGCAGAGGATAAGGGGAGTGGGAAGAAGAAAGCCATCTAACTCAATCACCAATGATGGCGGTACCCACTCCGTTGATGCTGGCGTCCATTAATGTCGCCAGCATTAAGTCAAACATGGCTAGATTTGTGGCCTTTGATTTTCTCAGCCGGGTTGAAGCTGACATTTTCTTTTTGCAAGAGACCAGGCTGCCAAATATGGCAGAGGTGTTTATAGCTAAGAGGGAGTGGAGACTCGGGCCCTCCTATTGGTCTCTTGCGGCCGAGCCGTATAGCGGAGTGGCGGTCCTTTTTACCGCACCGGTAGAATGCCGACGGGTTATTGAGTTAGAAATGGGGAGGTGCCTGATATTAGATGTCCTCATGAAGGGACAAGAGCTTCGGCTTATTAACATCTATGGTCCCCAATCTAAATGGGACCGGAAGTGTCTCTTTATGAGGATCAAGCCCTACCTTTTTACGAGTCAGCAGGTCGTCTTTGGAGGGGACTTCAACACTGTCACGAGGCCCCGGGATAGAGGAGGTTCCAGAGACAAGCTGACTTATGATAGCGTCGCCCTTAATAGTATAGCTAGTGAGGCTCGCCTGGTGGATGTCCACATCCGGCACACCGCAGGCCACGAGGGGTTCACCTATCATAGAGGTAACTGTAGGTCCAGGATAGACAGGTTTTATTTAAAGGAGGAAGCCGTCTCTTCAGCAGTATCTGTTGTTGAGGTGGAGTTCTCCGATCACTGTTTGATTTTGTTTTCCCTGAATGTTACAGAGACCCCCCGGATGGGAAGAGGCTTTAGGAGGCTCAATTCGTCTCTCTTGGAAGAAGCGGAGATAAGACAGTCCTTTGAGGATTTTCTTCAGAGCCAGGTACCCTTACTGGATCTTTGTAGTAGTAAGTCAGAGTGGTGGGAGATGTTTAAGAAAAGGGTGGCGAGATTCTTCCGCCAGCTCTCGAGCCTCAGGAGCCTGGACAGGTACCGCCTGTATCAGGGCCTGAGGAGGAAACTCGAGCATCTTGTCTCAACTGGAGGTAGCCGCGAGGAGATCTCCAGAGTGAAATCTTTGCTAATGAGGTGTCAGTATGATAGACACGCATCTTTGGTTTTTGAGAGGGATTACGGGAAGTACCACTCGCCCGACCCTTATAGAAACTGCAAGATGTCAGTGAATAGTAAAGTTGTTACAGGACTGGTTGACACTGCGGGGTCCCTGAAAAGATCCAGATCAGGGATCCTGGAGGTCGTCAGATCCTTCTACTCGCACCTCTTGGGGAAGAGGGGTCTGGATTGGGATGAGATGTCGGCTTTTCTGGCTGAAGCCATCCCCGAACCAGGGGTAGACCCCTCTCTTGGCGTTTTGACAGAGATGATCAGGGAAGAGGAAGTTAAGTTGGCGATTGAAGGGCTTGCCCTGAAGAAATCTCCCGGTCCGGATGGCTTAACATCTGAATTCTATAAGACCTTTAAGGACGCCTTGGTTCCCCTCTTGACTGAGGTATTCAATGAGTGTCTTTCCTCGGGCACTCTGCCAAAGTCAATGAGGAGGTCTGCCCTGATCATCTTGTCAAAGGGTAAGGACCCATCTTGCATTGAGAATTGGCGTCCCATAGCGCTTCTCAATGCAGACAGGAAGGTTTTGGCAAAGGTGCTGTTTAATCGGCTGGTAAAATTTGCACCCCAGCTCCTTTCGGGGGCCCAGCATTGCTCTGTTCCGGGCCGCAGTACAATTAGTGCTGTACTCTGTGTCCGAGAGGCGGTGGAGCAGGGTAGGGCTGGCCACTGGAAGGGGTACATGCTGTCATTGGACCAGGCAAAAGCGTTTGATCGGGTTAATCATGAGTACCTCTGGTCTGTCCTTCTGAGGTATGGCCTGCCGGGGGGGTTTGTTGATTGGCTTAAGACCTTGTACGCTGGGGCAGAGAGTTTCCCGCTTGTGAACGGTTGGATTGGCAGCTCTTTTGAGGTTGGGTGTGGTGTTCGCCAGGGTTGTCCCTTGAGCCCGCTACTGTACGTGTTTGCGATTGACCCACTTCTTAGGAGGGTGGAGCGTGGACCGTTGGCTGGGATCGGGATGGACCGGGCAGCACCGGAAGCCACTCTGAGAGTGGTGGCGTATGCTGATGACGTCACCGTTTTTGTTTCCTCTGATGGGGAGGCAGAATGGCTGATGTCAGAGGTAAATCGCTACTCGGAGGCAACCGGGTCTAAGATCAACCGGGATAAGTGTGAGAGTCTCTGGCTGGGAGGAGGAGATCCTGGTTTTGATCTCCCGGACACCCTTCCAGAACCGAAAGTCTCTGCAAAAGTTCTTGGCATCGAATTTGGCCAGGGGGATTACCCCAAACAAAATTGGGACAGCAGGCTAGAGATCGCCACTCCGAAGGTGAACCAATGGAAGGGTTGGTCTTTGACCCTAAGGGAAAGGGTAAACCTGATCAAAACTTACCTGCTCCCTTTGCTGATCTATCTGGGCAGTGTGTGCATCTTGCCAGAGCCTCTCTGGACTCGGGTCTACAGTTTGTTCTTTCAACTGTTATGGGGGAATAGACTGTACCTGGTCAAGAGGGAGGTTACTTACCGTACGAGGAGACTAGGAGGGTTGGGTATGGTCAACCCTGTGGTATTCCTTGTGAATACCTTCATTAAGATCAATATTGCAAACCTCTGGAAAGAGAGGGCTCCTCCGTGGGTATTCTCCTGTAAGGGATGGTTTCTGCCTTTCTTCCAGGAATGGGAGACAGGAGGGCAAGTGAAGGATCTCCGCACACCGCATGGACATCTCCCGGCTTACGCTACCGTGGTTCTGAAGGTAATTCGCCGGTGGAGTCTGGGAATGTGGGAGGTCAGGACTCTGCCAAGGAAGCTCCTTGACAAAAGGGTTCTGTTGACCCATTTTCAGAGGCCTCTGGCGCTCAGGGATTGCCCAAGTCGGGATCTTGGGGTGGGTCTGCATCTTTTGAATTCTATCAGGATCCCCTCGAAGGTTTGGGACTTGGCTTGGCGCTGCTTCCATGGGAAACTGTGTGTGAGGGACAATCTGAAGTGTAGGAGCTCTGAGGACAGGAACTGTCCTCGGGAGCATTGTGGTACCATGCTTGAAAGCATGGACCACTTCCTGCTTCGTTGTCCCTTTAACACAGAGGTGTACAACAGGGTGGGCGCCTCCATTGGCTGGCCCCGGCTGGCCGGTCTCTCTTATGCGGAATGGGCCTATGGAGCATTCGGGGACCTGGGTGGTCGGCACCGCTGCACCTTATTTCTAGTTAGCGCAGTGGTTAGGTATCACACGTGGAACGCACGGTGCTTAGTATCGACGCAGCGGAAAATCCTCCCAGTGGACGATGTGTTTAGGACCATACTCGGTGACCTGGTGAAGGTGCGTTCTCTGGAGTATGAGAGACTGGGTACACGGAGGGCCGCTCTCCTCTGGAGGGGCTTTTCTTTTAGTGTGCCCTAGTCTGGTCATCTCCTCTCCTGGTGGTGGGCTGCTGCTGACACCATAGATTTTTGTTTTATTGATCAGTAGACAGTGATGTAGGGCTGCAGGCGCCGAACTTGGGCTTTGTCAGTTGTGGTTATTGTATTGTTTGTTTCTGTATATATTGTATATATGGGTTTGGGTGGAGGTGTTAGGTTGGGTGGAGGGAAAAGGGGGGAGGTGGGTTCATCTTGTGGGACACTGGTTATTTGGGTGAATAACTGGCACTGCCTGATCTGGCCTATGGACGTTGGACATGGACTGAGGCATGAGGCGCAGGACCAGCTCTCAGGTCAGTGCCGGGGAGGGACTGGTGGGCTCCAGTGTGGGGGGTTTTGTTTTGTCTTGTATATATTTGTATAGTTAGCATTTATTTTATTTATTAAAGAAAAAAAACAATGTATATATTAGTTTGTATATAATTTGTCGGTTATTGTTTATTATATTGTTATTATTTGTTTGGTAACCGGACCAGATGTCACAGTGTAGGTGGTTATTATTGTGTATATATGTATAATATGTGTGTGAGGAGAGAGAGAGCGGCTGGACCAGCAGAATAGTGAGTGCAGCTCTGGAGTATAATACAGGATTTAACTCAGGATCAGTAATGTAATGTATGTACACAGTGACTGCACCAGCAGAATAGTGAGTGCAGCTCTGGAGTATAGTACAGGAGGTAACTCAGGATCAGTAATGTAATGTATGTACACAGTGACTGCACCAGCAGAATAGTGAGTGCAGCTCTGGAGTATAATACAGGAGGTAACTCAGGATCAGTAATGTATGTACACAGTGACTGCACCAGCAGAATAGTGAGTGCAGCTCTGGAGTATAATACAGGATGTAACTCAGGATCAGTAATGTAATGTATGTACACAGTGACTGCACCAGCAGAATAGTGAGTGCAGCTCTGGAGTATAATACAGGATGTAACTCAGGATCAGTAATGTAATGTATGTACACAGTGACTGCACCAGCAGAATAGTGAGTGCAGCTCTGGAGTATAATACAGGAGGTAACTCAGGATCAGTAATGTAATGTATGTACACAGTGACTGCAGCAGCAGAATAGTGAGTGCTGCTCTGGAGTATAATACAGGATGTAACTCAGGATCAGTAATGTAATGTATGTACACAGTGACTGCACCAGCAGAATAGTGAGTGCAGCTCTGGAATATAATACAGGAGGTAACTCAGGATCAGTAATGTAATGTATGTACACAGTGACTGCACCAGCTGAATAGTGAGTGCAGCTCTGGGGTATAATACAGGAGGTAACTCAGGATCAGTAATGTAATGTATGTACACAGTGACTGCACCAGCAGAATAGTGAGTGCAGCTCTGGAGTATAATACAGGATGTAACTCAGGATTAGTAATGTAATGTATGTACACAGTGACTACACCAGCAGAATAGTGAGTGCAGCTCTGGAGTATAATACAGGATGTAACTCAGGATCAGTAATGTAATGTATGTACACAGAGACTGCACCAGCAGAATAGTGAGTGCAGCTCTGGAGTATAATATAGGATGTAACTCAGGATCAGTAATGTAATGTATGTACACAGTGATTGCACCAGCAGAATAGTGAGCGCAGCTCTGGAGTATAATATAGGATGTAACTCAGGATCAGTAATGTAATGTATGTACACAGTGATTGCACCAGCAGAATAGTGAGCGCAGCTCTGGAGTATAATACAGGATGTAACTCAGGATCAGTAATGTAATGTATGTACACAGTGACTGCACCAGCAGAATAGTGAGTGCAGCTCTGGGGTATAATACAGGATGTAACTCAGGATCAGTAATGTAATGTATGTATACAGTGACTGCACCAGCCTAATAGTGAGTGCAGCTCTGGAGTATAATACAGGAGGTAACTCAGGATCAGTAATGTAATGTATGTACACAGTGACTGCACCAGCAGAATAGTGAGTGCAGCTCTGGAGTATAATACAGGATGTAACTCAGGATCAGTAATGTAATGTATGTACACAGAGACTGCACCAGCAGAATAGTGAGCGCAGCTCTGGAGTATAATATAGGATGTAACTCAGGATCAGTAATGTAATGTATGTACACAGTGATTGCACCAGCAGAATAGTGAGTGCAGCTCTGGAGTATAATACAGGATGTAACTCAGGATCAGTAATGTAATGTATGTACACAGTGACTGCACCAGCAGAATAGTGAGTGCAGCTCTGGGGTATAATACAGGATGTAACTCAGGATCAGTAATGTAATGTATGTACACAGTGACTGCACCAGCCTAATAGTGAGTACAGCTCTGGAGTATAATACAGGAGGTAACTCAGGATCCGTAATGTAATGTATGTACACAGTGACTGCACCAGCAGAATAGTGAGTGCAGTTCTGGAGTATAATACAGGATGTAACTCAGGATCAGTAATGTAATGTATGTACACAGTGACTGCACCAGCAGAATAGTGAGTGCAGCTCTGGAGTATAATACAGGATGTAACTCAGGATCAGTAATGTAATGTATGTACACAGTGACTACACCAACAGAATAGTGAGTGCAGCTCTGGAGTATAATACAGGATGTAACTCAGGATCAGTAATGTAATGTATGTACACAGTGACTGCACCAGCAGAATAGTGAGTGCAGCTCTGGAGTTTAATACAGGATGTAACTCAGGAGCAGTAATGTAATGTATGTACACAGTGACTGCACCAGCAGAATAGTGAGTCCAGCTCTGGGGTATAATACAGGATGTAACTCAGGATAAGTAGTGTAATGTATGTACACAGTGACTGCACCTGCGGAATAGTGAGTGCAGCTCTGGAGTATAATACAGGAGGTAACTCAGGATCAGTACAGGATCAGTAATGTAATGTATGTACACAGTGACTGCACCAGCAGAATAGTGAGTGCAGCTCTGGAGTATAATACAGGAGGTAACTCAGGATCAGTAATGTAATGTATGTACACAGTGACTGCACCAGCAGAATAGTGAGTGCAGCTCTGGGGTATAATACAGGATGTAACTCAGGATCAGTAATGTAATGTATGTACACAGTGACTGCACCAGCAGAATAGTGAGTGCAGCTCTGCAGTATAATAAAGGATGTAACTCAGGATAAGTAGTGTAATGTATGTACACAGTGACTGCACCTGCGGAATAGTGAGTGCAGCTCTGGAGTATAATACAGGAGGTAACTCAGGATCAGTACAGGATCAGTAATGTAATGTATGTACACAGTGACTGCACCAGCAGAATAGTGAGTGAAGCTCTGGAGTATAATACAGGATGTAACTCAGGATCAGTAATGTAATGTATGTACTCAGTGACTGCACCAGAAGAATAGTGAGTGCAGCTCTGGAGTATAATACAAGAGGTAGCTCAGAATCAGTACAGGATCAGTAATGTATGTACACAGTGACTTCACCAGCAGAATAGTGAGTGCAGCTCTGGAGTATAATACAAGAGGTAGCTCAGAATCAGTACAGGATCAGTAATGTATTTCAGTGGCGTAACTAGAGTCTGATGGGCCCCGGTGCAAGATTTGGACTGGGGCCATCCCCACCTTGAATAAATTCTATATATATGCGTCCCCCATCCTGACCCCATTCTGGTATATATAACGGCCATTCTGCTATATGTCCCTTAACCTGAGCCCTAGCCTGGCATATATATCCCCATCTTGGTATATGTCCCCCGTTCTGCCGCGGTTCTTTAAGGTGTAGAAGAAAATAAACTATTATACTCACCAGGGGCATACATAGAAATCATGGGACCCCATAAAAGAAGTATAATGCACCCCTAACAGTCCTCCATATAGTATAATGCATCCCATAGTCCTCCATATAATATACTGCACAGCTCATAGTCATCCTTGTAGTATAATGCACCCCCCATAGTCATCTATAAAGTATAATGCACTCACCATAGTCATCTATAAAGTATAATGCACCCCATAGTCATCCATAAAATATAATGCACCATAGTCATCTTGTAAATTATAATGTACCCCCATAGTCATCCATAAAGTATAATGCACCCCCATAGTCATCCATAGTAGTATAATACACCCCAGTCATCCTATAAAATATAATGCACCCCCATAATCATACATAGTAGTATAATGCAACCCAGTCATTCTGTAAAGTATAATGCACCTCATTGTCATCCATAGTGGTATAATGCACCCCTATAGACATCCATAGTAGTATAATGCTCCCCCATTGTCATCCATAGTAGTATAATGCACCCCCATAGTCATCCATAGTAGTATAATGCAACACCATAAGTCATCCATAGTAGTATTAAGCACCACAGTCGTCCTATAAAGTATAATGCACCCCCATTGTCATCAATAGTAGTATAATGCACCCCCATAGACATTCATAGTAGTATAATGCACCCCATAGTCATACATAATAGTATAATGCATCCCATTGTCATCCATAGTAGTATAAAGCACCCCCATAGTCATATCCATAGTAGTATAATACAACACCATAAGTCATCCATAGTAGTATAAAGCACCCCAGTCATCCTATAAAGTTTAATGCACTCCCATAGTCATCCATAGCAGTATAATGCACCCCAGTCATCCTATAAAGTATAATGCACCCCCATAATCATATATAGTAGTATAATGCACCCCATTGTCATTCATAGTAGTCTAATGCACCCCCATAGAAATCCACAGTAGTATAATGCACCCCCATAGTAATCCATAGTAGTATAGTACACCCCTATAGTCATCCATAGTAGTATAATACACCCCCATAATCAACCATAGTAGTATAATGCACCCAACTAGTCATCCACAGTAGTATAATGCACCCCATAGTCATCCATAGTAGTATAATGCACCCCCATAGTCATCCATAGTAGTATAATCCACCTACATTGTCTTCCATAGTAGTATAATGCACCCCATTGTCATTCATAGTAGTCTAATGCACCCCCATAGAAATCCACAGTAGTATAATGCACCCCCATAGTAATCCATAGTAGTATAGTACACCCCTATAGTCATCCATAGTAGTATAATACACCCCCATAATCAACCATAGTAGTATAATGCACCCAACTAGTCATCCACAGTAGTATAATGCACCCCATAGTCATCCATAGTAGTATAATGCACCCCCATAGTCATCCGTAGTAGTATAATCCACCTACATTGTCTTCCATAGTAGGCTTACAAATACTGATGTAAAATACTGACCAAATACTGAAAGTGTGAACGTGACCTTAGTATTAGATCCCAGGTCAGAACCAGACATATTGCCAAGATATGCCATAAAAGTCTGCTAGATGCGGGTTCCACCACTGGAACCTGCAAATGTCTCGATTTTGGGGCATTGTCGGGGGGCTGTCAGAAAATGAGGAGGAGGACAAGGATACGTGTGTCTCTCCATTCATTTTTCTGGAATTTTGAAAATTATAGACCAATCAGAACTCTGGTTACACCGAGATTTCTGATGCTTTTCTGTGAAATGTAGTGGTGAACTGTACCCCAACTATTGTGCACCTTACTATAGGGTACAAGACTGTAATAATAATCCTGGGTGGGATCTGCTGTTCCTGATGTTTCTAGTTGGAACCCCCCCTTACACCCCAAAAAATAGATTTCTTTTTCACAGATTTTTGTTGTCTTTTCTATTCCAGCCTCCTGAGGTCGGTATTTTTACCATCGATAAGTCTGCACTGAATGGTGGATGGGTGTTTCCTGCATAAAGATCTTTTCTATGAAACCCAGAAACAGACATTAAAAATGTGTTGGCGTGAAAGCGGAAAAAATCCTCAGTTTATGTCTATTAAGTCTAAGGTCCCTATCTCATACTTGTACTCTATGGTCTATTCTACTTTATAGACCAACACTCAGCCTATGAGTTAATATTTAGAAGATGAGAGAAAAGCAGCACAGGCCTAAAATACTGTGTGGATGAGGCCACGGTGGGATTTGAACCCACAACCCCAGCGCCGCGCCGGTCACTAAGCTCTGAGCCACCAAACTGGTAGGAAAAAGTGTGTGCGGCGGAGAGACCACTTCATGTCACCTGGATCACTAAGTACGGTAATCTCCAAGCAAATACCTGTGTCACTCCTGTGCTCTCCATGCAAATGCTTGGACGACCAAATCAAAAGTGACCTGCTTACAAAACGACCTGCTTCTGCTGGCAAAATGACCCGCTCCTGCTGACAAAATGACCCGCCCCTGCTGAAAAAATGACCCGCCCCTGCTGACAAAATGACCCGCCCCTGCTGACAAAATGACCCGCCCCTGCTGACAAAATGACCCACCCCTGCTGACAAAATGACCCTCCCCTGCTGACAAAATGACCCGCCCCTGCTGACAAAATGATCCGCCCCGCTAACAAAATGACCCGCCCCTGCTAACAAAATGACCCTCCCCTGCTGACAAAATGACCCGCCCCTGCTGACAAAATGACCCGCCCCTGCTGACAAAATGATCCGCCGCGCTAACAAAATGACCCTCCCCTGCTGACAAAATGATCCACCCCTGCTGACAAGATGACCCGCCCCTGCTAACAAAATGATCCACCCCTGTTATAGACGGGAACATCATTCCGACAGGACAGGTCGGCTGAACGAGGGACATGGCTTCAATATTAAGAAAATGGGGCCCAACTCAGGGCTGTATTTACCACTAGGCATTATATACACTGCTCAAAAAAATATTGGGAACACTGAAATACCCCATCCTAGATCTGAATGAGTGAAATCTTCTCATTGAATACTTTGTTCTGTAGAAAGCTGAATGTGCTGACAACAAAATCCCACAAAAATCATCAATGGAAATCACATTTATTAACCAATGGAGGCCTGGATGTGGAGTCACCCCCAAAATTAAAGTGGAAAAACACTCTACAGGCTGATCCAACTGTGATGTAATGTCCTTAAAACAAGTCACAATGAGGCTCAGTATTGTGTGTGGCCTCCACGTGCCTGTATGACCTCCCTACAACGCCTGGGCATGCACCTGATGAGGCTGAGTATTGTGTGTGGCCTCCACGTGCCTGTATGACCTCCCTACAACGCCTGGGCATGCTCCTGATGAGGCTGAGTATTGTGTGTGGCCTCCACGTGCCTGTATGACCTCCCTACAACGCCTGGGCATGCTCCTGATGAGGCTGAGTATTGTGTGTGGCCTCCACGTGCCTGTATGACCTCCCTACAACGCCTGGGCATGCTCCTGATGAGGCTGAGTATTGTGTGTGGCCTCCACATGCCTGTATGACCTCCATACAACGCCTGGGCATGCTCCTGATGAGGCTGAGTATTGTGTGTGGCCTCCACGTGCCTGTATGACCTCCCTACAACGCCTGGGCATGCTCCTGATGAGGCTGAGTATTTTGTGTGGCCTCCACGTGCCTGTATGACCTCCCTACAATGCCTGGGCATGCTCCTGATGAGGCTGAGTATTGTGTGTGGCCTCCATGTGCCTGTATGACCTCCCTACAACGCCTGGGCATGCTCCTGATGAGGCTGAGCATTGTGTGTGGCCTCCACGTGCCTATATGACCTCCCTACAACGCCTGGGCATGCTCCTGATGAGGCTGAGTATTGTGTGTGGCCTCCACGTGCCTGTATGACCTCCCTACAACGCCTGGGCATGCTCCTGATGAGGCTGAGTATTGTGTGTGGCCTCCACGTGCCTGTATGACCTCCCTACACCGCCTGGGCATGCTCCTGATGAGGCTGAGTATTGTGTGTGGCCTCCACGTGCCTGTATTGTGGCACCCCAGGGGTCTGGTTTCCACAGTAACGGCAATGTTATGTCTGAGAGCAGGTGGGAGGTCTCTTGGTCAGGAATCCTATGCATGCCACACCTCCTGCCCAGTCCTGGGAGGGGAAGAACTTCCCCTATATAAACCTGGGGCTGAGGCAGGGTTAGGGAGTTCAGAGGGAGAGTTCAGCCAGGAGGGCTGACAGGGAGCTGTGGCTCCGGCTGGGCCCAGCTCCTGGGCCATGCCAGAAGTAGAGACAGAGAAGAGAAGCAGCTATGGGAAGAAACAACAGGAGCTCTGTGGGAGCAGTGTTACAAGGAGTCAGGGGCTGGCAGCTGCAGAGCTCGCCCTGACTGAGAAGATTTCTTACCGGACCCAGAGTCCGAGGCTGTGGGGACTAACTCCTACCCAGCAGCAGAATCCGTCAGGCAGGGGATTTCAGGTCCTCTGGCCAAGAAACCCGAAGGCACGGTCACACGCATGGGACCAGCACCGCCGTCGTGGAGCGGAAGCTACTAGAAGGCCCCGAGTCACCGGCCATACGGGTGAGCACCACACGGTACACTCAGGGACGTGGGCTACTTATACCCGCCTCTAGCAAGGTAGCCAGAAGAGTATCGTTAGTTTGGGAGGCCTACAACTCCGCCTGGCCAGGGGAGATCCCATCTGCTCAAGGAATGACCAGGCCCCAATCGCTAGCCAGTACTCCGGGAGGGTCTATCGTTGTCACCAGTAAAGACCCTGAACTACACCGTACCGTCTCCGAGTGGTTCCTGCTACCCCCATCATCCACATCTGCTGCCCTGAGGCCATAGCCCTCCCGTTGGGGGTTATACCATCTACGCTGCACCATCCATCCACCGGCCTCAGCGGACTGTCCTGCAGCGGCAGCTCCATAGCTGCATTCAACGGGTGGCGTAGTCGTACAACATCTACTATTAAGAACACTGCCGTCCAGTTTGACTCCCTGGGCACGGACCGGGTCACCGCCACGAGACTACTACCCCCATCTGATCCGGCTCCGGGTAAGCCCCCGTGCGCGCGATGCCGCACGACACAGCAGGCCCAGGGGCGCGTCAACTTTTGGCGTAGTCGGCAGGATCTCGTGCCCGCAACCACCGGGTACTGCGTGCCTGAAAAAGACTGTTCAAACTTACCTGTGGTGAAGATTCCCGCCATCCGGCGCCATCTTCCGCTTCCTTCCCGCCATCGGTGGAGTTTTCCCGCCATTCGGCGCCATCTTCGGCCTTCTTCCCGCCAGCCGTGGAGTTTTCCCGCCATTGGACGCCATCTTGAGGACGCCGCGCGGGAAGAAGAGGGGCGTGGACTCCGAAAGCGCGCGAGAACTGAAGCCCCGCCTCACGTCCGGACGTTGCGTAAGGTCCTGGAAGGAGCCCAGCAGACGCCGACGTCACAGGAGCGCGACGGAAGGTCCTCAACCCTGACGATCCACTGCGGAGCCGCGGCCTACGGAAGAGGATCATCGCAAGGTAGGCCACGGTCCACTAGGGGGGAGAAGGATGTCGGATACGGAGGAGAGCTTCACCGCTTCAACCCCCGCCAGCGCCACCGCTGTTGCGGTTATGCCTTTCACCATGCCCTATATCCCGGGAGCAGCCTGGCTACCCCAATACTCAGGGGAGTCACATACCCTGAATGACTTTAGTGAAAAGCTGGATAGCCTCTTCCAGGTGTACCCCCTCACAGAAGAGCAAAAAGTGAGCATCCTGGTGGCCCAATTAACCGGGGCAGCCCAAAGGGAGGTAAAGTCCTGGCCACCTGGGAGGAGGACTGTCGCAGAGATACTAACCCAGCTAACCGAGGAGGAGCTGCAGTACTACCAATACGAGGAAAGCCAAGAGGACCCGGACGGGTCTGAGGACTACCCTCAGGAGGGAGCACAAAGAAGACATAGCTACTGAAGGGAAGTAGCGTGAATAAAGAGCTGTAAATAGTTACCCGTAAGGGTACAAGGACTGCTGCTAATTAAAATATGGTCCCCGTTGGGATTAGTGAATTGTTCCCCATGTGCCCCTATCTTAAACCAGGCTGAGGACTGTGAGCAGCCATTCCTTATCCCCACTGGCCGAGGACTGAGAGCGGCCATATCCTGTAAATAATTATGTGTTTCTAGTAATTTATGGGAGTCTTTGGTGGATTTACCGGGAATCGTTTGTACATGGTTGGAGCGTAACCCAGGAATGGACTAAAGACTGTAAAGGACTCGGGGCAGGACAGACCCCTACCTGGTTACGTCTCCCTGTTTTGGTGAAATGGACACCTTGCTTTTCTTCAAAGACTGCACCCGGTTGCGGACACGCCGTAACCATCTTTATGTGTTTTTCTTATTGTATTATTATTGTTTATACCTTGTTATGTTTTTCTAAAAATATGTTTAGTCCCGGAGTACTAAATTTCACTAGGGGGGAATGTGGCACCCCAGGGGTCTGGTTTCCACAGTAACGGCAATGTTATGTCTGAGAGCAGGTGGGAGGTCTCTTGGTCAGGAATCCTATGCATGCCACACCTCCTGCCCAGTCCTGGGAGGGGAAGAACTTCCCCTATATAAACCTGGGGCTGAGGCAGGGTTAGGGAGTTCAGAGGGAGAGTTCAGCCAGGAGGGCTGACAGGGAGCTGTGGCTCCGGCTGGGCCCAGCTCCTGGGCCATGCCAGAAGTAGAGACAGAGAAGAGAAGCAGCTATGGGAAGAAACAACAGGAGCTCTGTGGGAGCAGTGTTACAAGGAGTCAGGGGCTGGCAGCTGCAGAGCTCGCCCTGACTGAGAAGATTTCTTACCGGACCCGGAGTCCGAGGCTGTGGGGACTAACTCCTACCCAGCAGCAGAATCCGTCAGGCAGGGGATTTCAGGTCCTCTGGCCAAGAAACCCGAAGGCACGGTCACACGCATGGGACCAGCACCGCCGTCGTGGAGCGGAAGCTACTAGAAGGCCCCGAGTCACCGGCCATACGGGTGAGCACCACACGGTACACTCAGGGACGTGGGCTACTTATACCCGCCTCTAGCAAGGTAGCCAGAAGAGTATCGTTAGTTTGGGAGGCCTACAACTCCGCCTGGCCAGGGGAGATCCCATCTGCTCAAGGAATGACCAGGCCCCAATCGCTAGCCAGTACTCCGGGAGGGTCTATCGTTGTCACCAGTAAAGACCCTGAACTACACCGTACCGTCTCCGAGTGGTTCCTGCTACCCCCATCATCCACATCTGCTGCCCTGAGGCCATACCCCTCCCGTTGGGGGTTATACCATCTACGCTGCACCATCCATCCACCGGCCTCAGCGGACTGTCCTGCAGCGGCAGCTCCATAGCTGCATTCAACGGGTGGCGTAGTCGTACAACATCTACTATTAAGAACACTGCCGTCCAGTTTGATTCCCTGGGCACGGACCGGGTCACCGCCACGAGACTACTACCCCCATCTGATCCGGCTCCGGGTAAGCCCCCGTGCGCGCGATGCCGCACGACACAGCAGGCCCAGGGGCGCGTCAGTATGACCTCCCTACAACGCCTGGGCATGCTCCTGATGAGGCTCAGTATTGTGTGTGGCCTCCAGGTGCCTGTATGACCTCCCTACAACGCCTGGGCATGCTCCTGATGAGGCTGAGTATTGTGTGTGGCCTCCACGTGCCTGTATGACCTTCCTACAACGCCTGGGCATGTTCCTGATGAGGCTGAGTATTGTGTGTGGCCTCCACGTGCCTGTATGACCTCCCTACAACGCCTGGGCATGCTCCTGATGAGGCTGAGTATTGTGTGTGGCCTCCACGTGCCTGTATGACCTCCCTACAACGCCTGGGCATGCTCCTGATGAGGCTGAGTATTGTGTGTGGCCTCCACGTGCCTGTATGACCTCCCTACAACGCCTGGGCATGTTCCTGATGAGGCTGAGTATTGTGTGTGGCCTCCACGTGCCTGTATGACCTCCCTACAATGCCTGGGCATGTTCCTGATGAGGCTGAATATTGTGTGTGGCCTCCACGAGCCTGTATGACCTCCCTACAACGCCTGGGCATTCTCCTGATGAGGCTGAGTATAGTGTGTGGCCTCCACGTGCCTGTATGACCTCCCTACAATGCCTGGGCATGCTCCTGATGAGGCTGAGTATTGTGTGTGGCCTCCACGTGCCTGTATGATCTCCCCACAACGCCTGGGCATGCTCCTGATGAGGCTGAGTATTGTGTGTGGCCTCCACGTGCCTGTATGACCTCCCTACAACGCCTGGGCATGCTCCTGATGAGGCTGAGTATTGTGTGTGGCCTCCACGTGCCTGTATGACTTCCCTACAACACCTGGGCATGCTCCTGATGAGGCTCAGTATTGTGTGTGGCCTCCACGCGCCTGTATGACCTCCCTACAACGCCTGGGCATGCTCCTGATGAGGCTGAGTATTGTGTGTGGCCTCCACGTGCCTGTATGACCTCTCTACAACGCCTGGACATGCTCCTGATGAGGCTGAGTATTGTGTGTGGCCTCCACATGCCTGTATGACCTCCCTGCAACGCCTGGGCATGCTCCTGATGAGGCTGAGTATTGTGTGTGGCCTCCACGTGCCTGTATGACCTCCCTACAACGCCTGGGCATGCTCCTGATGAGGCTGAGTATTGTGTGTGGCCTCCACGTGCCTGTATGACCTCCCTACAACGCCTGGGCATGCTCCTGATGAGGCTGAGTATTGTGTGTGGCCTCCACGTGCCTGTATGACCTCCCTACAACGCCTGGGCATGCTCCTGATGAGGTTGCGGATGGTCTCCTGTGGGATCTCCTCCCAGACCTGGACTAAAGCATCCGCCAACTCCTGGACAGTCTGTGGTGCAACGTGACGTTGGTGGAAGGAGCGAGACATGATGTCCCAGATGTGCTCAATCGGATTCAGGTCTGGGGAACGGGCGGCCAGTCCATAGCTTCAATGCCTTCATCTTGCAGGAACTGCTGACACACTCCAGCCACATGAGGTCTGGCATTGTCCTGCATTAGGAGGAACCCAGGGCCAACCGCACCAGCATATGGTCTCACAAGGGGTCTGAGGATCTCATCTCCATACCTAATGGCAGTCAGGCTACCTCTAGCGAGGGCTGTGAGGCCCTCCAAAGAAATGCCACCCCACACCATTACTGACCCACTGCCAAACCGGTCATGCTGAAGGATGTTGCAGGCAGCAGATCGCTCTCCACGGCGTCTCCAGACTCTGTCACGTCTGTCATATGTGCTCAGTGTGAACCTGCTTTCATCTGTGAAGAGCACAGGGCACCAGTGGCGACTTTGCCAATTCTGGTGTTCTGTGGCAAATGCCAAGCGTCCTGCATGGTGATAGGCTGTGAGCACAGCCCCCATCTGTGGATGTCGGGCCCTCATACCACCCTCATGGAGTCGGTTTCTAACCGTTTGTGCAGACACATGCACATTTGTGGCCTGCTGGAGGTCATTTTGCAGGGCTCTGGCAGTGCTCCTCCTGTTCCTCCTTGCACAAAGGCAGTGGTAGCGGTCCTGCTGCTGGGTTGTTGCCTTCCTAGGGCTCCCTCCTCATCTCCTGGTGTACTGGCCTGTCTCCTGGTAGCGCCTCCAGCCTCTGGACACTACACTGACAGACACAGCAAACCTTCTTGCCACAGCTCCATTGATGTGCCATCCTGGATGAGCTGCACTACCTGAGCAACTTCTGTGGGTTGTAGAGTCCGTCTCATGCTACCACGAGTGTGAAAGCTCAACCAACATTCAAAAGGGACCAAAACATCAGCCAGAAAGCATTGGTACTGAGATGTGGTCTGTGGTCCCCACCTGCAGAACCACTCCTTTATTGAGGGGGTCTTGATAATTGCCAATAATTTCCATCTATTGTCTATTCCATTTGCACAACAGCATGTGAGATTGATTGTCAATCAGTGTTGCTTCCTAAGTGGACAGTTTGATTTCACAGAAGTTTGATTCACTTGGAGTTATATTCTGTTGTTTAAGTGTTCCCTTTATTTTTTTGAGCAGTGTATATATATATACACACACATACATATACATTACTGATCCTGTACTGCTCCTGAGTTACCTCCTGTATTATACTCCAGAGCTGCACTCACTATTCTGCTGGTGTAGTCACTGTGTACATACTTTACATTACTGATCCTGAGTTACAGCCTGTATTATACTCCAGAGCTGTACTCACTATTCTGCTGGTGGAGTCACTGTGTACATACATTACATTACTGATCCTGAGTTACATCCTGTATTATACTCCAGAGCTGCACTCACTATTCTGCTGGTGCAGTCACTGTGTACATACATTACATTACTGATCCTGAGTTACATCCTGTATTATACTCCAGAGCTGCACTTACTATTCTGCTGGTGCAGTCACTGTGTACATACATTACATTACTGATCCTGAGTTACCTCCTGTATTATACTCCAGAGCTGCACTCACTATTCTGCTGGTGCAGTCACTATTCTGCTGGCCGCAGCCGGACCAATCAGCGATGTGGGATTTCCAGGACAGACAGACAGACAGACGGGATAAGACAATTATATATATTAGATACACAGAAACAAACAATACAATAACCAGAACTAACAAAGCCCAAGTTCGGTGCCTGCAGCCCTACATCACTGTCTACTGATCAAAACAAAACAAAAATCTATGGTGTCAGCAGCAGCCCACCACCAGGAGAAGAGATGACCAGACTAGGACACACTAAAAGAAAAGCCCCTCCAGAGGAGAGCGGCCCTCCGTGTACCCAGTCTCTCATACTCCAGAGAACGCACCTTCACCAGGTCCCCGAATGCTCCATAGGCCCATTCCGCATAAGAGAGACCGGCCAGCCAGGGCCAGCCAATCGAGGTGCCCACCCTGTTGTACACCTCTGTGTTAAAGGTACAACGAAGCAGGAAGTGGTCCATGCTTTCTAGCATGGTACCACAATGCTCCCGAGGAAAGTTCCTGTCCTCAGAGCTCCTACACTTCAGATTGTCCCTCACACACAGTTTCCCATGGAAGCAGCGCCAAGCCAAGTCCCAAAACTTCGAGGGGATCCTGATAGAATTCAAAAGATGCAGACCCACCCCAAGATCCCGACTTGGGCAATCCCTGAGCGCCAGAGGCCTCTGAAAATGGGTCAACAGAACCCTTTTGTCAAGGAGCTTCCTTGGCAGAGTCCTGACCTCCCACATTAACAGACCCTACCGGCGAATTACCTCCAGTACCAGGGTAGTGTAAGCCGAGAGATGTCCATGCGGTGTGCGTAGATCCTTCACTTGCCCTCCTGTCTCCCATTCCTGAAAGAAAGGCTGAAACCATCCCCTACAGGAGAATACCCACGGAGAAGCCCTCTCTTTCCAGAGGTTTGCAATATTGATCTTAATGAAGGTATTAACAAGGAATACCACAGGGTTGACCATACCCAACCCTACTAGTCTCCTCGTACGGTAAGTAACCTCTCTCTTGACCAGGTTCAGTCTATTCCCCCATAACAGTTGGAAGAACAAACTGTAGACCCGAGTCCAGAGAGGCTCCGGCAAGATGCACACACTGCCCAGATAGATCAGCAAAGGGAGCAGGTAAGTTTTGATCAGGTTTACCCTTTCGGTTAGGGTCAAAGACCAACCCTTCCATTGGTTCACCTTCTGAGTGGCGATCTCTAGCCTGCTGTCCCAATTTTGTTTGGGGTAATCCCACTGGCCAAATTCGATGCCAAGAACTTTTTCAGAGACTTTGGGTCCTGGAAGGGTGTCCGGGAGATCAAAACCAGAATCTCCTCCTCCCAGCCAGAGACTCTCACACTTATCCTGGTTGATCTTAGACCCGGATGCCTCCGAGTAGCGATTTACCTCTGACATCAGCTGTGGCGCCCTGCTGCGCATTGGTGCCACAGAACCCAGAAGGGTGCATGGATGGACTTCTCCACAAGAGACCCTCACACATTCACACACCTCCACCCTACCACCTCAGACCAGTAGAGGGAGCCCGTTAGGGAAATATATAGGGAGGGTGGAGCCAGGCAGCTCAGTTAGTTCAGTGAGTTAGTTGCAGTCAGACGGAGAGTTGAGCAGAGAGCGTGTTGACGCTCAGAGAGCAGCGAAGAGGCAGCACGCTGGCTGCTGTGCTTAGGCAAGCCAAGGCCTACAGCACGAGTGAAGGCCTAGTGAGGGCCCTGAGTGTGGCCGAAGGCGAGAGGAGAAGGAAGAAATAGCGAGGGGGCAGAGGAGCATACCAGGCTCACCCCGAGATATATACCCGACACCGGGTCCATGCCTACGGGGTCCCTTTATACCCAGTAGGGACCACCGGAACCCCTGGAGGACTACAGGTCCCAGATTTACCAAACGCTGACTACAGTTCCAGGTCTAGGAGTCACGGAGGCCCCAGCGTCCAGGGAGAGTGATCTCCAAAAGAAGGCCCTACCACCAGGTCAGCAGGTGCAAGGGAGAGAGGCAGTAACCAAGCTAGGCCTAGTTCCAGGCAGACCAGAAGCTTAGCGAGTAAAGCCACGGATCAGGAGGCCCTATACTCGCTCACTGGGGAGAGTCCAAAAGTGCACCCTTCGTCCGGAGTACCTTGGACCGTGCCTGCATCATCACCAGTAAAGGTACTGAAGCTTACCCCCGTGTGAGTGTCCGTCTTTCGTCCGGGACCGTCCTGCCGTCTCTCCCCAGCATCCACCATCTACCCCTACACTGCCCTGAGGCCTGCTCCACCTCTGGGGAGCCGTCCTGACCAAGCTGCCCAAACACCTGCCTCAGAGGACTGTCGCAGCGCTGGTAATCCTTACCAGACACCACAGGTGGCGTCACGAACTTATTACAAACACTTTAAATCCCCTATAAATATCCCCTTTTACTGACCACCCTGGTTCACGGATGGGGTCACCGCTACTGTGACATCACCCCCCCCAGCATCCACTGGCCTGGCACCGGGTACCCCACGGCCCAGGGGGCGCGTCACAGCCATTCTGCCTCCCCATTAGAGGAAACAAAAACTGCGACATCATCGGCATACGCCACCACTCTCAGAGTGGCTTCCGGTGCTGCACGGTCCATCCTGATCCCAGCCAGCGGTCCACGCTCCGTCCTCCTAAGAAATGGGTCAATCGCAAACACGTACAGCAGTGGACTCAAGGGACAACCCTGGCGAACACCACACCCAACCTCAAAAGAGCTGCCTATTCAACTGTTCACAAGCGGGAAACTCTCTGCCCCAGCGTACAAAGTCTTAAGCCAATTAACAAACCCCCCCGGCAGGCCATACCTCAGAAGGACAGACCAGAGGTACTCATGATTAACCCGATCAAACGCTTTTGCCTGGTCCAATGACAGCATGTACCCCTTCCAGTTGCCAGCCCTACCCTGCTCCACCGCCTCTCGGACACAGAGTACAGCACTAATTGTACTGCGGCCCGGAACCGAGCAATGCTGGGCCCCCGAAAGGAGTTGGGGCACAAATTTCACCAGCCGATTAAACAGCACCTTTGCCAAAACCTTCCTGTCTGCATTGAGAAGCGCTATGGGACGCCAATTCTCAATGCAAGAGGAGTCCACTCCTTACCCTTTGACAAGATGATCAGGGCAGACCTCCTCATTGACTTTGGCAGAGTGCACCTGCAGCTTTGTCGCTTGTGCAGCGCAGCTCCTCCCGAAGCCTCCTGACGAGCTTACTCGCATTTTCATACTCACAGAGGTGTATCATGACCCGGGAGGCATAGGTGGACACAGACTCCCGGGGACTTTGCAACCCCCAACCTTTCTCAGTGAGGTCGGCCTCACCTCCGTGAGCACTCAGCTTTCCTATGGAAAGGAGCGCCATCATGCACTCTGTCAGGCTTTACTTCCATGCTGGAAGCCTTGCGGCTTCTAAGAGTCTCCACAGTCCCAGGGGGAGTAGGAGCCACATTGCTGCAACTCCTGGTGGAGCATCTCACCCCCGAGTCCTCCCATGTGCAGGCCGGTGCTCCAGCTCTCCTGAGAACCAACACCTCTCCACCTGGGGATCTGCTCTCTCTCCTACCCAGGGAGGGAGTGGGTTTCCTGGGATGAGTGATGGAGCCAAATCCCAGGCTTCTGCCCCCTGCCGGCCTGATTCAGGATGCAGAAGCCTGGGATTTGGCTCCATCACTCATCCCAGGAAACCCACTACCTCCCTGGGTAGGAGAGAGAGCAGATCCCCAGGTGGAGAGGTGTTGGTTCTCAGGAGAGCTGGAGCACACAGCAGGATCCGCAGCCACCACACCCGCAATCACCACAGTGAGCAACAGCTGATCAGAGCTGCACTTACTATTCTGCTGGTGCAGTCACTGTGTACATACATTACATTACTGATCCTGAGTTACATCCTGTATTATACTCCAGAGCTGCACTCACTATTCTGCTGGTGCAGTCACTGTGTACATACATTACATTACTGATCCTGAGTTACCTCCTGTATTATACTCCAGAGCTGCACTCACTATTCTGCTGGTGCAGTCACTGTGTACATACATTACTGATCCTGAGTTACCTCCTGTATTATCCTCCAGAGCTGCACTCACTATTCTGCTGGTGCAGTCACTGTGTACATACATTACTGATCCTGTACTGATCCTGAGTTACCGCTAGTGTTGAGCCACCCCCGTAGTGTTCGAGTTCGGTTCGTCGAACACTGTGAAAACCAATGGCAGGCAAACAAAAACACATAGAAACACATAGAAAACACTTCAAAGGTGTCCAAAAGCTGACAAACTGCTCAGAAGACACAACTAAAACATGGAAAATTGACAAGTACATATAGTCATCCGAAAAGAAAAGAGGTGGAGGAGTAAAAGGAGGGGGAGACACAGATATAGGCATGTCATGCCCTTCTAAAACCAAAAAAGTACGAAGCCGACACGGCCAGTCCGTTCCTAACCATGCGACCTCCGTGTCGCCGGGTTTGTGCCAGAGCTGCGGTGGACCCTGACGGCCAGCCCCCCTCTCTCAATACTGGTGCCTGTCCGCTGGTGTGTCGAGCCCCCCCGCGGTGGGGGGGAGTAACATCTGCAGAAGAAAGACCATCTTCCAGCCAAACTAACATGTCTACTTCTTTTCGTGGACAATGTGATACGATCCCTTTCTTACGGACACGCCCATCGCTACAAATTCCAGATGAGGCACAAAAACAGCAGGTGCTTCAACGTATATCAAGTGCTCCTTTAAGTGGGCTCTCCTCCACCTCAATTTCAACATCACAAATACTCCAGTCCTCAGAGGTGTCACCCCAATCGCACTTGCTTCCTCACAGCTCCCAAGTCTCCAGCTGCCCGTCTGAGTATGGGGTAGAACAGATGGTTGAGTCTGCAGAGCTGTTTACTCATACTATAGCCTGGGAAACGGAGGTCTGCTCCAGAACTTCTGTGAATCCAGACGAGGAAATGATCTGCACTGATGCCCAGAATCTTTATGAGTCGGATCCAGGACCAGACACAGAAGGTTCTGAGCATAATGTAGACCCTCGTTCCCAAACTGTAACTCCTGTTGGTGGAGACAATGATGAAGACGATGATGAGACTCAAATACCTGATTGGAGCGACAACTTGACTTTTCGGTCAGGGCAGGAAGAGGTTGGCTCTGAGGACGACAGGTGTGAGAACACACAGGGTGATGATGATGAGTTGGAGATTCCACTTACTGTCAGCCCACAGTCAGCCAGTCGATGAGGTCAGCAGAGGAGGTGGAGGAGGATGTGACTAGCCCAGGGGATGGGGATGACTCGGTACCCGGGCCTTTGCCTGGCCTTTGGGATGTCGCGGTGGTCGGCTCCTGGGCCCGTACCCTGGGGTCAGTCTTTAAAAGGGTGGATAATTGTTAATTTTATAAGAGTTCGTGACGCCACCTGTGGTACCACCTGTGGTATCTGGTGAGAAGCATCAGCGCTGCAGCAGTTCACTGAGGCCGGTGATAAGGCAGGTCCATGGTATAGCTCCCCACAGGTGGAGCTAGGCCTCAGAAAAGCGTATGCAGGGGGAATGCAGGACAGGCAAGACCCAGCTGGGTCAGAGCAAGAACGGGAACGGACACGGTAGTCACTTCAGTACCTTTTACTGGTGGAAATTCAGGCACATCCCGGAGCACAGTAGGGTGAAGGGTGCATATCAGGATCCTCCCCAATGAGCGGGTGTAGGGCCTCCTGTTTCTTGCCTCTGCGTAGTAAGTTTCTGACCTGCCTGGAGCTAGGCCTAACTTTGTCTCTGTCCTGCGCTGGCTGACCTTGTGGTAGGGCCTTGTCTTGGAGTTCACGCTCCCAGTATGCGGGGCCTAAGCGTCTCCTGGCTCTGTTACGTATCAGCACCTTAGCGATCCTGGGACTTCTAGTTCTCCAGGGATTCCGGTTATGCCTTACTGGGTCATAGAGATCCCGGTAAGCTTGGATCCGGTGTCCGGTAAATGCTTCGGGGTGAGCTGGTTAAGCTCCTCTGCCCCCTATGTACTAACTCTCCACTCGCCTTCGGCCTACTCGGGCCCTCACTAGGCTATACACACTAACGGCAACTTGCCGCGCTTCACCGATCTTATGGCGCTGGCACACCTTAAGCTCTAACTGGGCTCCCTGAATCTAGCTAACAGGAGCCTCGTGCTCCACTGCTGAACTATTAACTGAGTTCTCTAGACTAGACTGAGCTCCACGTCAGACTGACCTCTCTTAGGCTTCTCTACTGCAGGAACTCTTCAGAGGAACTGAACTGCCTAGCTCCACCTTCCCTATTTACATCCCTAACGGGCTCCCTCTGCTGGTCTGAGGTGGAAGGTGGAGATGTGTGAATGTTTATGGGGGCCTCTTGTGGAGGATTCCATCAATGCACTCTTCTAGGATCTGTGATACCAAGCGCAGCTGGGCGTCACAGATGCTATTGACGACGAGGTTAGGTTGCGCTTTCCTGGACAGAGACGGAGTACTGGAAGCACGTCAACAACTGCATCCTCAACCACAACTCTGCCTCTGACCACAAGTCGTGGTGGCTCTTCAGGTCACATGGGCTCTAAGCCTTGCATAGCCTGGGTATTTTTTCAGATCGATAAGGATGACCCAACTTGTGTTATCTGTAATATTTGTCACCAAAAGCTAAGTAGAGGCCAAAAAATCCATAGTTTGAGTACTTCATGCATGAACCGTCACATGGATATGAAGCATAAGTTGCAGTGGGAAGCTCACTGTGCTACAATGCGGCCTAGCGGGCCGTGCCAACCACCGTCTGCCACATCTTGTGCATCCGCGGCCTCTTCATCCTCTGTGACTGGGGGGACAGCAGTCACACATGTTTTTGGATGCAGACCTGCCACCTCTTTACCCGCAACAGCCAGTGTGATTGGCAGGTCATCATTTCATTTGGAAGTGGAAACACCAGCTGGTGTTGAACGCCTTCCGACATCGAGAGCACCACCTTTGGATCAAGGCAGCCTAACTTTTACGCCTGCATCTTCCTCACAGACCGGCAAGTTTGCCGGGGACACCCTACTCAACCCCGTCTAAGCACAACAGCCAGCCCTCGGTCCCTCAGATATGGACAAGTAAAAGACCATTTCCTCTTAGCCATGAGAAAGCTAAGAGGTTGAATTTCACCATCTGCAAGCTGTTGGCTACAGATATTCTGCCTTTCCGCCTGGTGAACACAGAGGATTTTCGAGACCTTATGTCCGTCGCAGTGCCCCAGTACCAGATGCCCAGTCGGCACTACTTCTCAAAGAAAGGTGTGCCTGCGCTCCACCAGCATGTCGCACACAACATCACCGCTTCTTTGAGAAACTCTGTGTGTGACAGGGTGCATTTCACCACAGACACTTGGACGAGTAGGCATGGACAGGGGCGTTACATGTCGCTGACTGGGCACTGGGTAACTATGGTGACAGCAGGACAAGGGGCTGCTGTCCAAGTCTTGCCGTCCCCACGAGTTGTACGTCAATCCTCTTTAGCTAGAAGTTCCTCCACTGCTTCTGCCTCCTCAACCTTCTCTCGGTCCTCCACCTGCACCCAAAGCCTGTCTGGTAATGCCACCTGCTTTCTAACTGCGCAGAAGGAATCCTGCACACCTCCTTACTATGCTGGCAGCAGGGCTCAACGGCATCAGGCGGTGTTTACTTTGAAATGTCTGGGAAATGTGAGTCACACAGCTGAGGAGTTGTGGTCAGCTCTGGAGACCCAGTTTCATGAATGGTTGTCTCCACTGGACCTGCAACCAGGGAAGGCCGTGTGCGACAATGCTGCAAACCTGGGTGCGGCCCTTCGCCGGGGCAATGTCACACACGTGCCTTGTATGGCTCACGTGTTGAACCTGGTTATCCAGCAATTTTTAGCCCACTATCCCAGACTAGATGGCCTTCTGCAGAGGGCACGGTCGCTGTGTGCTCACTTCCGCCGTTCACATCCCGCAGCTCAACGACTTACATCTCTACAGAAGTCGTTGGGCCTGCCAGTTCACCGGCTGAAATGCGATGTGCCGACACGGTGGAATTCAACTCTGCACATGCTGCAGCGACTGTGGCAGCACCGACAAGCCCTGGTGCAAAACGTTGTTACGTATAGCCTGGGCCAACGAGATCCAGAGGTGGGGCAAATCACGCTGCAGGAGTGGTCTCAGATCAGGGACCTATGAAGTTGACGCGCCCCCTGGGCCGTGGGGTACCCAGAGCCGAGCCGGTAGACGCTGGGGGTTGTAGTCACTGTGGCGGCGACCCGGTCCGTGACCCAGGGCGGTCAATCCAAGGGTAATTTGTAGATATGGGTTTTATAATGTCCGACTACGCCACCTGTGGAGTGCGGCCAAAGGGGCCGCCGCTGCGGAACAGTCCTCTGAAGCTGGTGGTTTTGCAGCAATGTTATTATTACTCCCCACAGGAAGAGTGTAGCTTCAGGGCAGTGTGGGTGGATGATGGTGGTTGTGACTAGCCCAGAGGAATGGGGATAACTCGGTACCCGGGCCTTTAGGGATGTCGCGGTGGTCGGCTCCCGGGCTCATACCCTGGGCCTCTCCTGTAAAAGGGTTGGTGTTTTTGGTTGAGTTTATAAAAGAGTTTGCGACGCCACCTGTGGCTTCTGGTGAGGATCACCAGCGCTGCGCAGTCCACTGAGGCTGATGATAAGGCAGCTTGTTGGTATAGCTCCCCACAGGTGGAGCTGGGCCTCAGGGCAGTATAAGAACGGGGATGCAGGACAAGGAGACTCAGCCGGGCCAGAGCAAGAACAGGGACGGACACAATAGTCACTTCAATACCTTTTACTAATGGAAATTCAGGCACTCCCCGGAGCACTGTAGGGTGAAGGGTGTATGTCCAGATCCTCCCCAATGAGCAGGTTTTGGACCTCCTGGTTCTTGCTGCTGCGTAATAAGTTTCTGACCTGCCTGGAGCTAGGCCTAACTTTGTCTCTGTCCTACGCTGGCTGACCTAGAGGTAGGGCCTTCTCTTGGAGTGCACGCTCCCGACCTACGGGGCCTATGTGTCTCCTGGCTCTGGTACGTATCAGCACTTTAGCGATCCTGGGACCTGTAGTTCTCCAGGGATTCCGGTTTATCTTACTGGGTCGTGGAGATCCCGGCAAGCTTCGGACCCGGTGTCCGGTAACTACTTCTTCTTCGGGGTGAGCTAGTTAAGCTCCTCTGCCCCCTATGAACTAACTCTCTACTCTTTTGCCTTCGGCCTACTCGGACCCTCAATAGGCTACTCACACTAATGGCAGCGTGCCGCTTTTCACCGATCTTATGGCGCCGGCACACCTAAAGCTCACCTCTCTGAGCTACACGGAGTCTTGATCTGGAAGCTCCACTGCAGGATAGCAATTGCGGGAGCTGGAACAGACTTTTGTCCTCTGAGGTAACTCCTCTCAGGCTGTACTGGACTCACTGCTAAACCAGACTCTCACTTAGACTCTGACTCCAACTGACAGACTAACTGCTGCCTGGCTCCACCTTCCCTTTTATATCTCCCTAACGGGCTCCCTCTGGTGGTCTGAGGTGGAAGGTGGAGATGTGTGAATGGTTATGGGGGCCTCTTGTGGAGGAATCCTTCAAAACACCCTTCTAGGATTTGTGATACCAAGCACAGCTGGGCTTCACAGTTGTAGTGCAGGGAGTCAGTAATGAACACAGAGTCCGTGTGATGCAGTCCCAAGATCTTTACTCACAGTTGTTGCAGTCCAGATTACAGGTACCAGAGCAATCTCCCCCGTCGTGCTGTGTGTACTCAGTGAGGGGCTCAGTCCACCGCCAGATAGCTCCGGAGTACTTAGCAGGACCCCCTTCTGTGTGTCCTTTCTCTGGCCTTCTCCCTGCACCTCACACCCAGTGACACTTCTATCCGGTATCCTCGGGCCTTGGTGGGCGACGTGTGTTCCGTCCCCTGGGTCCTATGTGGCTACCTTCTTAGTGAGACTGGTGTGGACTTTGGCCTCCGGTTTCTAGTTGAGCCTTGCTGTTTCTCCGCTAGTTGAGGGACCGGTTCCCCTTATCTGGCCTGACCCCTCTACCTCCTGGTAGCAGCTGGCGTACGGGTGGCCTTCTGCATGGCCCGTACCCCTAGGGTCCCTTCGGTTCCTGGAGCCTTCCTGCTCCCACTCCTCTCTTCTCTCCTTCAGTCCTGGGCCTCCCAGGCTATGCCCGCCTCCAGAGCAGAGCTCATACAGAGCCTCTGCTCCTGTCACTTCTCCTCCTCTGACTGGCTTGCTCTTTCTAAGATGGCTTCCTATTTATACTCTCCCTGTCATGTGCTCCCCTAAGCTGCTTTCTCCACCCACACCCACTACATAGGACCCTCCCACCAGCTAGGGACCTGGGACTGTACTCTCCCTTAGAAGCAATCTCGCCCTACCCCCACTGCGGGTATGTGTTGGATGCAGGTGTTAGGGTCCCGAGCCATACTCCTTCCTTACCTGAGGGTGAGATACCACACCTCTGGGTGAGATGCAGTACCTCTGTGGCGACTGAACCCTCAGGGGCGCCACACACCCTTCTGCACAGTTTTGAAATGGCGACGAAGATGTTTAGTGCTGACGACGATGCCATTATCAGCATGACTATTCCGGTGATTTACATGCTGGAGCACACGTTAAACAGAATTCAGAGTCAGGTGGTGGGACAAGAAGAGGTGGAGGAAGTAGAGGAGGAGTCGTATGCAGAAGGGATAACATCTCCAAGGTCCAGACGGTCGGCAGCACCAAGGTGGCAGGCATGGGAGGGTGGGGGAGAGGGATTAACCAGGGCGCATGGTAGCAGCCAAACTGTTGAGGAATGTGCAGGAGCCGAGGAAGAAGTGGAGGATGAACTGGCGATGGGCATGTAAGACTCATCAGATGAGGGAGACCTTGATCACATTTCTGTTGTGCGAGGTTGGGGGGAGAGGGCAGAGGATGGAAGCATGATTCTTACCTCGCTACCAACACAACAAGGACTTGGTCCTCCTGGATGCGCAAGACACATGAGTGCCTTCTTGCTGCACTACCTGCAACATGACCCTCGGATTGTCAGAATTCGAAGTAATCCCGACTACTGGGTTGCCAGTGCCACACTCTTAGATCCCCGGTACAAAAGTAAATTTGCCGAAATAATTCCTGCCATAGAAAGGGATTCACGCATGCAGGAGTATCAGCAGAGGCTGTTGCAGAATCTTACATGTGCTTTTCCACAAAACACCAGTGGTGCACGTAGTGAATCTCACAGTTCTAACTTGCCAACCGTGGGACTGTCGAGTCTTCATCACTCAAACCGTAACAGTAAAACAGTATCTGCTGGTAGCAGCAATTTTGTGGAATCATTTCACCACTTTTTTAGACCATCCTTTGCAAGGCCACAGGAGACAAGAAGTCTGACACATAGTCAACGCCTAGAGAGGATGGTACAGGAGTATCTCCAAGTGAACATCGAAGCTATGACTGTGTCACTGGACCCTTGCTCATTTTGGGCTTCCAATCTGGAAAAATGGCCGTAGCTCGCCACTCACGCCTTGGAGATCTTGTCATGCCCTGCAGCCAGCGTTCTCTCTGAACGTGTGTTCAGCGCTGCTGGTGGTGTGCTGACAGATAAGCGCACACGGCTGTCCACTGAGAATGTAGACAGACTCACGTTCATAAAGATGAACAAATCATGGATCCGCAAGGACTTTTCTACCCCTGTGTCATCCTGGAGAGACTAAAAGCTTGAGGATTTGGTAAAATCACCTCACCAACCGTTTTAAGCAACTCTGGGGCAATTGATGACACTTAAGTGGCGTCTGTGCCACAATTTTTGGAAAAAAATGGAGACTCTTTTTGGAGTCCCCTTGCTGTGTTTTACGTGACGTTGGCATTGTCAATTCCAGGTGGGTTGGGTCGCCCCCCCCCTTTTAACTGTAAGAAGCTACATACACTATGGCTTGGGGTAACACAGATGGTTGAGTCTGAAGAGCTGTTTACTCAGAGGTCTGCTCCAAAGCTTCAGTGTCTGCTAGGCAGCGAAGAATTTTTAACTGCATCTAGCCTAGGCAATACTTTGGGTGTAGTAGCCCAGCTGCGAAGCAAGCTGCACCGCCTGTGTATCTAATAAGAATTTTTAAATGCATCTAGCCTAGGCAGACTGTGGGGACCCCCAACCAAACCCAGACGCTCAGCCCCCCTACCACCCCCCTTTCCTTGACAATACAATAATGTAACTCTTACAACTGGATGGGTGAGGATCGGTCACAGCTTTATTAACTCTTTATACTCATTCCATTAGAAAGGCATTTTATTTCTAAAATAATTCAGCTTGTTGCAGCATGCCCTGGGTCTCCACACCGGCAAGTTGGCCAACAAGTGTAACTCTCCAACATGTCCTTTCTATTTCCAGGCCACGGAGGATCCTGCGTACTCTTATGCAGGACTCTGACCCCCACCCATCACTCTTAACGCTTGTTCCACTCCGTCCTGGAGTCCTTACAGGAATATGTCCAGTCCAATATCCATTAAGTGAACACCATCGGGCCGTATGATGCCTGCTTTATCTCCTTCCAGTTGTCGGTGTTGTATCACTACACCGCCTCTGTCTCTTCTAAATTTTGCCATCCGAATATTTATTACCCACCTTGTCCGTTCGATGGCCGTGATGTCTCGCGCACCTTGCCATACTGCTATCGGCACAATCTCTGACCATACTATAGTTAGTTTTGTGAAAAATTCTCTGAAGCGCTCAGTGTCTAGTTTCATTATTGCCATTAGTTATGCGCTCTTGTGATGACCTAGGTTGTTTCCCCCGGCCTGTATAACTAAGATGACCAGACCTCTTGCCTCTCTCCCTACCATGAGTACCTCCATTAGTACCTGTGGCCATAGCAGGCCTCTAATACCTCTCCAGTTGAAATATGTGTTATGAAACTCTAATTTCCTCCCGCCTGGGCGGACTTTCGCCCTTTTTTCTGCCCAGGATATGTACGAGTGGCCTATCACCCACACTGTTGGCTTAGCGTCATCTGTAAAAGAAACAAACAACGTTAGGATAACAAGTCCGGTCTTCTGTATCTCGCCAAACACGTGGATCGCCATCTCCCTATCCTCTGAACTTCCGTTTCTGACAGTCCTGCTCTTGCTGCTTCCGTGGCTGCGCCTATGCGGAATGAGTGTGTCCCATAATCTTTGGGGTGGTTCCCTGCCGATGTTATGAATTTGGAACTGGTATCTTGATAATGGCGTTCCATCAATGTGTGATAGGAAGAAATTACTTTGTGATCTGATGGTTATATATGTTTTTACTATTGTTACCCGACTCAGTGTACCGTTTGTGGGTTGTAGAAGTACCCAAGTGCCCCTGCCCGCTGGAACCGTTTTCGATTGGCGTATGCGTAGACGTATTGCATTATTGGCTATGACTACGTCCTGGTGTAATAAGCCTCCACTGGTTGTAATTTTGGATTGAGGGACTAATTCGCTTATGCATAGTGCCCCGAAGAAGGTGATCGCAAATGCAGTAGACAGTAGTGTTGCTTCAAATTGTGAGTGTCATGTTAATGGTGTTAGGGATATGATGTGAGAAATCAGTTTTAGTGACACGGGACGGGACGTCTACACTCCTGACTTGGCTGACCCCTTTTCCACCCTTTTATGGATTGTCCGATGATGAACCTTTGTCACATCTCCCCAATTCAGTAGTTGGAAGTGAAATGCTACTCCGGTCAGACACCGCTGCGCTGACGCCCCTGATATGCCCCTCATCATTAGCTGGTGGAGAAATTCTATGGTGATTTGTAATCTGGCTTGTTCACATTGGTCAACCCGTCTGCCTGCTACTAGTCGTGTCCACTCTTCCCATGCCTTACCGTATGCTTGCCACGTTGACGGGGCAACTGACGCTCTGATTAATGGCATCAACTATTCGCCACTAGATCCCATAGGGAGGGTGGGCAACTGTTGCCTGATGGGTGGGCGTTGGGGAGGAGCTCTGTGAAAATCTGCCAATTGAATTGTGATAAAGCGTTAGCAGCAGCTTTAGACCCCTCAGCATTGTGGCTAGCGCGGACCCATGCATTGTGTTTTAGGCGCAGGAATGCTAGCTGGCATAGACGGGAGAGACAATGATGCCATCTTATTAATGCAGTGCGCCAGGCTGGTGTTTTTTGTTATGAAGCGTATATTTTTTTTAGCCAGGAGCGCGCCCCATATTTCTATTGCTACCAATATTGGGAAGAAAATTTTTTTTCCGGGCTAGATGCAGCTAAAAATTATTATTAATTTCAAAGCTGGTGGAGCTTGGTATAGATGGCCTAATACAATGAGTACCACACACTGCTACTATGCCCAAAATTATTTTCCAGGCAAGATGCAGCTAAAAATTCTTAGTAATTTGAAAGCTGGTGGAATTTAGTATAGATGGCCTAATAGAATGAGTACCACACACTGCTACTATGCCCAAAATTATTTTCCGGGCAAGATGCAGCTAAAAATTATTATTAATTTGCAACCTGGTGGAGGTTAGTATAGATGGACTAATAGAACAAGTCCCACACACTGCTACAAGCTGAAGCCCAAATATTTTTTCTGACCTATATGCAGATAAAAATTATTTTGAATTTGCAACCTGGTGGAGGTTAGTATAGATGGACTAATAGAACAAGTCCCACACACTGCTACAAGCCCAAGCCCAAATATTTTTTCAGAGCTAGATGCAGATAAAAATTATTTTGAATTTGCACCCGGTGGAGGTTAGTATAGATGGACTAATAGAACAAGTCCCACACACTGCTACAAGCCGAAGCCCAAATATTTTTTCAGAGCTAGATGCAGATAAAAATTATTTTGAATTTGCAACCTGGTGGAGGTTAGTATAGATGGACTAATAGAACAAGTCCCACACACTGCTACAAGCCCAAGCCCAAATATTTTTTCAGAGCTAGTTGCAGATAAAAAATATTTTGAATTTGCAACCTGGTGGAGGTTAGTATATATGGACTAATAGAACAAGTCCCACACACTGCTACAAGCCCAAGCCCAAATATTTTTTCAGAGCTAGATGCAGATAAAAAATATTTTGAATTTGCAACCTGGTGGAGGTTAGTATATATGGACTAATAGAACAAGTCCCACACACTGCTACAAGCCCAAGCCCAAATATTTTTTCAGAGCTAGATGCAGATAAAAATTATTTTGAATTTGCAACCTGGTGGAGGTTAGTATAGATGGACTAATAGAACAAGTCCCACACACTGCTACAAGCCCAAGCCCAAATATTTTTTCAGAGCTAGATGCAGATAAAAATTATTTTGAATTTGCAACCTGGTGGAGGTTAGTATAGATGGACTAATAGAACAAGTCCCACACACTGCTACAAGCCCAAGCCCAAATATTTTTTCAGAGCTAGATGCAGATAAAAATTATTTTGAATTTGCAACCTGGTGGAGGTTAGTATAGATGGACTAATAGAACAAGTCCCACACACTGCTACAAGCCCAAGCCCAAATATTTTTTCAGAGCTAGTTGCAGATAAAAAATATTTTGAATTTGCAACCTGGTGGAGGTTAGTATAGATGGACTAATAGAACAAGTCCCACACACTGCTACAAGCCCAAGCCCAAATATTTTTTCAGAGCTAGATGCAGATAAAAATTATTTTGAATTTGCAACCTGGTGGAGGTTAGTATAGATGGACTAATAGAACAAGTCCCACACACTGCTACAAGCCCAAGCCCAAATATTTTTTCAGAGCTAGATGCAGATAAAAATTATTTTGAATTTGCAACCTGGTGGAGGTTAGTATAGATGGACTAATAGAACAAGTCCCACACACTGCTACAAGCCCAAGCCCAAATATTTTTTCAGAGCTAGATGCAGATAAAAATTATTTTGAATTTGCAACCTGGTGGAGGTTAGTATAGATGGACTAATAGAACAAGTCCCACACACTGCTACAAGCCCAAGCCCAAATATTTTTTCAGAGCTAGATGCAGATAAAAATTATTTTGAATTTGCAACCTGGTGGAGGTTAGTATAGATGGACTAATAGAATGAAGCTATGCCCAAAAGGTTTTACTTCACTAGGTGCAGTAAAAAAATTGGTATTCTATACACAGGTGGTATATCTTGCAACACAGATAGGCTACTCCACTGACTAACACACTCTGCAAGAGACCAAAAAGGATTTGCTTTGCTAGATTTAGCCAAATGCTGGGAAAAAAACTTGCACAGCACTGGCACAGACCTGCCTGGCAAAAACTGATAGGAACTGATGTAACCTAGTCCTGAAAAGGACTGCAATTACAATTAGTCTTTACTCCCAACCTATCTATTTAAGAGCACAGACCAGCCTGATAAAAGTCGTAGGAAATGCTGTAACCTAGTCCTTAAAAGGACTGCAATCACAACTATTCCCTACTCCCAAGCTATCTGTATATTTGTGCGAAAATTGGCTTGAAATTAACAAGGTATAGCGCACACAGCAACAGCGGTGCCGTCTAACACGCAGCTGCAGCAGTGAGAAAATGGTGGCGACGGGGAAAATGGCTTGGTCTTATAGGGCAAGGACATGTGACATACACTGCCAATGACACATGCCCTTGCTTGTGTGAAAAAAAGCACTTCGCTCCGTGTGTGCGCTGCTGATAGGCTGACAGATTGCACCTCCCCACTGCAAATGCGGGAAAGAGAAAAAAAAATGGAGATCTTCATTATTCCTGCAGAGATCCATCCCCTGCCCCTCCCCCCACACCGCTGTACACTCAAACTGCGTATTAACATTAATTTTCATCATTACTGAGAAAAAATCCAGTTATGATTTTGGTGCACGAACAGTTATCGAACATAACCTCGAACAGCCGAATTTTTCTCAAATTGTTCGTGTTCGCCGAACGGCTCGAACACCGCCCAAAACAGCTCGAATTTGAGATTGGCGAACAGTTCGAGTCGAACACCGCTCATCTCTAGTTACCTCCTGTATTATACTCCAGAGCTGCACTCACTATTCTGCTGGTGCAGTCACTGTGTACATACATTACATTACTGATCCTGAGTTACCTCCTGTATTATACTCCAGAGCTGCACTCACTATTCTGCTGCTGCAGTCACTGTGTACATACATTACATTACTGATCCTGAGTTACATCCTGTATTATACTCCAGAGCTGCACTCACTATTCTGCTGCTGCAGTCACTGTGTGTATACATTATTACATTACTGATCACTTCTTGGTGGGAAGGGGTAGCAGCCGCCAGGGGCAGCTGTGGTAGACTTGGCGCTGATGCTGCTGATCACTCAGTTGAGAAGCAGCATGGATATGAAGGGGCTGCAGGTGCTGATGTGTCACCCCAGGTCTGAATGCCACAAATATTAAAGGCTGTGTCTGAGAGCAGGAGGGAGGTTCCCTGGTCAGGGACCATTAGCATGCAGCACCTCCTGTCCCAGGCCAGTAGGGGGAGCAGGCTGCCCCTATAAAAGCTGGAACTGGGGCAGGGTTAGAGAGATCAGGACCCACTTCTGAAGCATCCAGAAGGGTTCCCAGAGGAAAGGGACAGGTCAGCAGCAGCTGAGGAGTCCGGGAGGCAGAGGAGGAACAGCAAGCCAGAGACAGAGGCGACGAGAGCCGGTCCTGGCTGAGAGAGAACTACACAACCAGACACTGGGGTCCGAGGCTGTCAGGGTTGCAAGGCCGGCAGCAGATAACCAACCAGCGAGGGATTTCCGGTCCCTTGGCCTAAGAAGCCTGGAGGCTCCGCCACACATAGGGACCAGTACAGCATGGAGAAGCAACAGGTACCTAAGGCCCGAGTCGCAAGCCATACAGGCGTAGTGCACAGCCAGCTCAGGGACGTGGGCTATCACACCACGAAAAGGGGGATAGTCAGAAAGAGCATAGAGAGAACGGTAGGCCTACCCACTCACCCTGACCAGTGGAGCTCGCCCGAATGCTCTCAGACACCCAGGCCCATTCCTACCCAGTACTCCTGTTGGGTCATTAGTACTAACTACAATAAAGACCCTGGACTGTTTGAAGCGGACTCTGAACCCTTATTATTGCGGCCTGCACCATCACCCCCAGCATCCACTTACACTGCCCTGAGGCTACACTCTTCCTGTGGGGAGTTATCCTACCCCTGTGCTGCACACCAACACCAGCCTCAGCGGTCTGCCTTGCAGCGGCGGTCATCCCCGATCGCAATCCACGGGTGGCGTAGTCGGACATTCAAAACCCTACAAATAGACTGCCACAGCATTTGGTCTGACCACCCTGAGCCACGGGATCGGGTTGCCACTACTACCCCCAACATCGCACTAAAGCCCGGTTCTGGGTGCCCCACGGCCCAGGGAGCGAGTCACTGAGAGTCCCTGTCCTCCCAAAAGCAAAGTCTTATTCTGTGTTCATGGCAATAATCAAGCAGCTAATGATCAGCAACATCTGATTTCAAGTACAAAACATTGTAAATTACCAACTGATGACGCGGAGGGCCCACATGCGACCAGGGGTGAGGTGGGCTCTAGTTCTATTAAGGGCGGCTGAGCTCCTTGTGCCCAATGGAGCTGAGGGTAGATTATCGTCCACTGTGGTCACTGGTCCAGCAGGTGTGAATGTGGAGGTGGACAAACGATGGATGAGTGTGATACAAAATCATCTAAAGGAGTGAATAATGTTGTGGGCCAAGAAGGTGACTGTGATGACTTGTAAGGAGTCATTGACTTACTTTGACATGATGACGAGGCTTGGTCGGCACGGAGAGATGGTGGAGATGCCAAAAAAAAAAATGAAGACGAGTTTGGTATCTGGTCAGGGGTCTGGACGTTTTTGGTAAAACATAAGCGTTCATGTAGTATGGTCGCCCACGTTCCATCATCTGCCTCCTTGGGTCAGGATCGTATCCTGGTCTTCTGCCATGGGTAACTGAAGCTCTATCACAAGCATGGAGACGTCTGCTATCATCTAGCTGCATCCTGTGAGGAGACTAGGATTCTGCAGAGGAAGGGGCTATCAGAGATTAAAGGGGTTGTCTGGTTCTTTTTTTAAGTTTCCCAATGTATTCAGCATGTGGGCATAAGTATCTTTGTAAATACCTTGTGTTGCCGATAATGCCTGTGAGCGGCGCTATCACTGGCCGCTCACAGGCATCACGTGACCCCCGGCTACTGCCGGCTCTGACATCCGCTGACGTCACGACAAGTCCAGGCGGCAGCCGGGGGGGGTCCCTCTTCCACGTTCCACCAGTGGCTGCTAGGTTGTGGGCGGGGTTATTCCCCCGCGTCACACCCGGCATCCACTGCGCCCTCTGCCTCTCCCCATTCATTGGGAAAGAGCGTGGTGGATGCTGGGTGTGACGCATGGGGTAACCCCGCCACCCCAACCCAGCAGCCACCGCGGGGACCCCAGCGCTGAGTCACGCCTCACTTGTCGTGACGTCAGGGCGGGGTCACGTGATGCCTGTGAGTGGCCACCGATAGCGCCGCTCACAGGCAGGATCAGCAACACAAGGTATTTACAAATATACTTATCCCCACATGCTGAATACATTGGGCAATTTTAAAAAAAGTACCGTACAACTTCTTTAACCCCTTACTGACATCTGACGTACTAATACGCGTCTGTGCCCTGGGACTTAATACCCAGACCCGTATTAGTACGTCATGGCGATCGCGCGCGCACACAGGCTGTGCGGGTGCAATCGCCGCCGGGTGTCAGCTGATTGTCACAGCTGACACCCGGTACTATGTGCAGGGAGCGGTCCTGCACCGCTCCCAGCACATTAACCCCCGCGATGCTGCGATCGAAGTCGATCGAAGTCGATCGCGGCATTGCGGGGGCAAGGGGAGGTGATCGGCGATACTCACCTCCTCTTCCGGCTTCCAGCGCAGTCTGCAAAGGCTTCCCGGGTGTTGCCATGACGACCCGATGTCGTCATGACAACATCCGAGTCACCAGAGAGCAGGAAGATTGCTTGGACATGCGCAGTGCATCTCCAAGCAATCTTCACACTGTGCACTTCTGACAGCCTTCATGGCATAGGGATGGTGCTGCATTCCTGTGCCATGCAGGCGATCAGAAAAAAAAAAGTGAAAGTCCCAGAGTGGGACAAAGTAATAAAGAGTATAAACTGTGTGAAAGTGGGAAAAAAAAAAAAAAAAAATGTGCAAAAATATTATAAAAAAATAAAAAAAATAATACACCAAAAATAAAAATATAATGTACCCATCAATAAATATTATTATAAAAATAATAAAAAAAAAACAATAAAAGTACACATATTTGGTATCGCCGCGTCCGGAACAACCTGACCTATAAAACTGTCCCACTAGTTAACCCCTTCAGTGAACACGGTAAAAAAAAAAAAAAAAAAAACGAAGCAAAAAACAATGCTTTATCACCATACCACCAAACAAAAAGTGGAATAACACGCGATCAAAATGACGCATATAAATACAAATGATACCACTGAAAACGTCATCTCGTCCCGCAAAAAACAAGCCACCATACAGCTCCATCAGCTGAAAAATAAAAAAGTTATAGCTCTCAGAATAAAGCGATACTAAAAAATATTTTTTTCTATAAAATAGCTTTTATTGTGTATAAGCGCCAAAACATAGAAAAATGATACAAATGTGGTACCGCTGTAAACGTACTGACCCGAAGAATAAAGCTACCTCATCAATTTTACCACACGCGGAACAGAATTAAAAAAAAAAAAAAAAACAATTCCTGAATTGTTGGTTTTTGTTTATTCTGCCTTCCAAAAATCGGAATAGAAAGCGATCAAAAAATGTCACGTGCCTGAAAATGGCACCAATAACAACGTCAAGTCATCCCGCAAAAAACGAGCCGTCACATGACTGTCTGCCAAAATCTTGAAAAATTATAGCTCTCAAAATATGGCGATGCAAAAATTAGATTTTACAAAAAATGCGTCTTTTAGTGTGTGACAGCTGTCAGTCATAAAAACCCCATATGATTCTGGCATTGCTGTAATCACACCGACCCGAAGAATAAAGTCGTCTAATCACTTATACCGCACAAGGAACGGCGTCAAAAATAAACTCTTGGGTTAGGATTGGGCTAGGGTTAGGGCTGGGTTTGGGGCTAGGGTTGTGCTGGGGCTAGGGTTGTGCTGGGGCTAGGGTTGTGCTGGGGCTAGGGTTGTGCTGGGGCTAGGGTTGTGCTAGGGTTAGGGCTGGGGTTGGGATTTTTTTCAAAAGTAAGAAAAAAAGATGACGATATGGCGACTAGTGTTGAGAGCAAGTGCTCGCTACTTGAGTTTGCATCGGGTGCTCTGGTATGCATTGAGTATCGTGGGTATTTGAGTGACATGCTCGAGTCTCTGCCCCATATGCTTCGCGGCCAAAAAACTTTACGGGGATTGCCTGCCATGCACGAGCGATCCCCGCATGTTTTTTTTTGGGTGTCTAATAACCGTGAAACATGCGGAGCAGGGACTCGAGCATGTCACTCGAGCACACGCTGTACATGGTGCATACCTGAGTACCCGATGCAAACTCAAGTAGCGAGCACTTGCGCTCAAGAATAATGACAACTTATTCAATATGATGACCTAATGTAAACAAATAATGTGCCGTACCTCTGGGTTCAAAATGTTCACTATACACCTTAATAAAATCCTTGAGGGGTATAGTTTCCAAAATGGGGACACTTGTGGGGGAGCTCCACTGTTTAGGCACATCACGGGCTCTCCAAACGCGACATGGTGTCCGCTAACAAATTGAATGGAAAATCGGCTCAAATTGTTAGCGGACGCCATGTTGCATTTGGAGAGCCCCTGTGTGCCCAAACATTGGAGCTCCCCCACAAGTGACCCCATTTTGGAAACTAGACCCCCCAAGGCACCTTTCTAGTTGCATAGTGAGCACTTGGAACCCCCAGGTGCTTCACAAATTGATTCGTAAAAATGAAAAAGTGAAAAAAAAAATACTTTTTCATTTTTATGAATCAATTTGTGAAGCACCTGGGGTTCCAAGTGCTCACTATGAATCTAGATAGGTGCCTTGGGGGGTCTAGTTTCCAAAATGGGGTCACTTGTGGGGGAGCTCCAATGTTTGGGCACACAGGGACTCTCCAAATGCAACATGATATCCGCTAACAAATTGTTGGCTCAAATTGTTAGCAGATATCATGTTGCATTTGGAGAGTCCCTGTGTGCCCAAACATTGGAGCTCCCCCACAAGTGACCCCATTTTGGAAACTAGACCCCCCAAGGCACCTATCTAGATGCATAGTGAGCACTTGCAACCCCCAGGTGCTTCACAAATTGATTCGTAAAAATGAAAAAGTGAAAAAAAAAACACTTTTTCATTTTTATGAATCAATTTGTGAAGCACCTGGGGTTCCAAGTGCTCACTATGAATCTAGATAGGTGCCTTGGCGGGTCTAGTTTCCAAAATGGGGTCACTTGTGGGGGAGCTCCAATGTTTGGGCACACAGGGACTCTCCAAATGCAACATGATATCCGCTAACAAATTGTTGGCTCAAATTGTTAGCGGATATCATGTTGCATTTGGAGAGTCCCTGTGTGCCCAAACATTGGAGCTCCCCCACAAGTGACCCCATTTTGGAAACTAGACCCCCCAAGGCACCTATCTAGATGCATAGTGAGCACTTGGAACCCCAGGTGCTTCACAAATTGATTCATAAAAATGAAAAAGTGTTTTTTTTTTTTCACTTTTTCATTGTTACGAATCAATTTGTGAAGCACCTGGGGGTTCCAAGTGCTCACTATGCATCTAGAAAGGTGCCTTGGGGGGTCTAGTTTCCAAAATGGGGTCACTTGTGGGGGAGCTCCAAAGTTTGGGCACAGAGGGGCTCTCCAAACGCAATGTGGCGTCCGCTAACAATTTGAGCCGATTTTCCATTCAATTTGTTAGCGGATACCATGTTGCATTTAGAGAGTCCCTGTGTGCCCAAACATTGGAGCTCCCCCACAAGTGACCCCATTTTGGAAACTAGACCCCCCAAGGCACCTATCTAGATGCATAGTGAGCACTTGGAACCCCTAGGTGCTTCACAAATTGATTCATAAAAATGAAAAAGTGTTTTTTTTTTTTCACTTTTTCATTTTTTTCTTCCACATTCAAAAAATTCCTGTGAAGCACCTGAAGGGTTAATAAAGTTCTTGAATGTGGTTTTGAGCACCTTGAGGGGTGCAGTTTTTAGAATGGTGTCACTTTTGGGTATTTTCTGTCATACAGACCTCTCAAAGTGACTTCAAATGTGATGTGGTCCCTAAAAAAATGGTTTTGTAAATTTTGTTGGAAAAATGAGAAATCGCTGGTCAACTTTTAACCCTTATAGCTCCCTAACAAAAAAAAATTTTGGTTCCAAAATTGTGCTGATGTAAAGTAGACATGTGGGAAATGTTATTTATTAAGTATTTTGTGTGATATACCTCTCTGATTTCAGGGCTTAAAAATTCAAATTCTGAAAATTGCAAAATTTTCAAAATTTTCGCCAAATTTCCGTTTTTTTCACAAATAAACGCAAGTGATATCGAAGAAATTTTTCCACAATCATGAAGTACAATATGTCACGAAAAAACAATCTCAGAATCAGGGGGATCCGTTGAAGTGTTCTAGAGTAATTACCTCATAAAGTGACAGTGGTCAGAATTGTAAAAATTGGCCCGGTCATTAACGTGCAAACCACCCGCGGGGCTTAAGGGGTTAAGGGGCTGAGGGACCGAGGAAGAAAAGTAAGAAAAAGATGACTGCCCAGCTGACGCGTGTAGATAAGCGCAGGCATCTCCTCAGATGTCTGTGATTGTTACAGTTTGCACACAGTACTCTTTAAGCTCTGCTGGTTCACCCATCTTTTGCTGTATGCATCACAAGCTGTTATTAGGGACTGTTCACATTAATCTATAATGTGCTGTGGATTCTACAACCTGTCATTTTCCTCTACATTTTCCCTCCTAGTTTGCGGCTTTCAGGGTGTCCTTGATTGTTTGTCTGCCGTCCATTATATTCTTTTAGAACAGAAAAAAACATGAGTACAAAATGGCATAAAAAGTTAAAGTTTTATTTAGTCAATCTGTAAATAAATTACATTAATATATCCATAATATAAATATAATGCATGACAAGAAAGTGCAATGTGCTAGAAGAAAAATGCAATCCCACCTGCAAGGGCATATCATACCCAAGCTAAAAAGTCCATATACATAATGTGGGATCTTTCCAGAGATATACTGGAGAGAATAAGGCTATATATTCCAAGTGGAGCACATAAAAATGTTTAAACCAAACCCAGGTTCACCAGATGCTTACCACAATTGTACATGGCATCCAGGGGGATGCGGAAGACAGGTGGCAAAGGTGTCTCGACGTGCGTTTCGCTTCCAAAAAGCTTTATCAAGAGACAGGTAAGTGAAAGAGAATGAGCAGGACCTTTATAAATACACTCACAATTGGTCACACGGTGCGTGATGTGATTGAAACACATAGCTCAAGATAAATGAGGGTCTTAGACAGAGCGTGCGAGGTAGTTTTAAACCCGTTCCGCCCCATGAGTACTGGGTGTCATCATGCAACTCAGGATCATTGAAGGAACCATGTGCGGCAGCACCAAACCCGCTCGGCCTCATGGATAATGTCCGCCACGCCCCATGTATGCGTCTCCTGCACGAGCCATCACGCATCCACACAGGGGATAAAGATAGCCAAATCCATGCACGTATTGTTTCTTTAGGATATGTTGGCCGCTGTTTGTACGTCCATTATATTCTGTTGCCCGGGTCCTTACTGCTCTTTGTGCCTTGCACCTGTCTGTGCCTGCGCCCTGGATCCATGTGTCCCCCCTGATCTGCAGGTTCGTGAATCCACCTCAACAGGAGAGCACAGTATGGATGAGGAGAGTCGGCAGTGGCAAGAAGACGAGAGAGATGTAAGATCTTCTCCCGCTCTGACCAAGGTACCTAAGGAAGGAAAAAATTACTCCCCTCTGGTTGGTCTTCCAACCAGTACCAAGCCCTTGAGAACATCTCTTTCTCTGAGGACGAAGCTGAGGGTGAGGTTCCGGCTTCGATCGGGCTTACAGGAAGGGGCGTCGAGTCTACTTCCTCTGGGGATACAAGGTCCTTGGGGGAGGGACTCGCCCAGAGTTCGGAGATGAGGACGATAGAGGAAAGAAACTTTTGGGAATCGACACCTCTGTGTCACTAAAGAGGGTGAAGGATCCCTCCTCTGAGGATAAAAAATGGGAGTGGGAATAAGCAAGACGTCTAACTCAATCACCAATGATGGCGGTACCCACTCCTTTGGCACTCACGTCCATTAATGTCGCCAGCATAAAGTCAAATATGGACAGATTTGCGGCCTTTGATTTTTTTAAGTTGGATCAAAGCTGACATATTATTTTTGCAAGGAGCCAGGCTGCCAGATTTGGTGGCCATTTTTAAAGCTAAGGGGGACCTCCTCTTGGTCTCTTGTGGCCGAGCCGTATAGCGGCGTGGCGGTCCTTTTCACCACACCAGTAGAATGCTGAAGGTTTATCGAGTTATAAATGGGGAGGTGCCGGATCTTAGATGTCCTCATGAAGGGACAGGAGCTTCGGCTCATTAACATCTATGGTCCCCAATCTAAGTGGGACCGGATGTGTCTCTTTGTGCGGATCAGGCCCTACCTTTTTACGAGTCGGCAGGTCGTCTTTGGAGTAGACGAAGCCCCGAGATAGAGGAGGTTCCAGAGACAAGATGACTCATGATAGAGTTGCCCTTAATAGTATAGCTAGTGAGGCTCGCCTGGTGGATGTCCACATCCGGCACACCCCACATGTCGCCCCCATTTTCTCATCATTTTAATATATATATTTTAACTTTTGGATGCTGAAAACCAACCAGTCCTGCCCTAATGCTTCTCACAGCTGAGGCTTTGTTACCATTGTATCCAGTGTGCACAATCCTCGGAGCGTTCTGCACCCCAGACTGATACATTATAAGAAACGATCCAGACTCTTTTGATACATAAATGTCAGTCCTTACACAGTAGTGGGCTCTATTCTCCGTATTGCATGCTGGTAGCTGTAGTTCTCCAGTGACCACACAGAAGCAGTCCGCCCGCAGGGAGCCCTGGAGCAGTGTATGGAGAATGTGACTATTGCTGATGCCATTATTCCGGACGGTCCCACACACTTCGGTCGCCATCAATAGGCTTTACATTTTTTCCCGTGGGTTCGGTGTCACCATAGAAACAGATTCTCACGAGCCAAAGCAGGATCTGCGCAGATTTCCTCGCTGGGCGTTCAGGAGCAAATCGTAATTAAGATGATTTCATATAAATACTTCAGAGCGGAAGAAAAGGCGCAGACACCGAGCGATCCTGGCGTCCTGGGCGCCATGATGAGCGGATGGAGAGCGATCTGTCAGCTCAAACGCCCACTGCCCGCTGCCTGCCAGAACAAACAGCCCCTAATGGAGGGAAATGAGGAGACGGTGCGAGCCGCGACACCAGAAACGTGCAATGTCCCCGGCTATGAATCACATCACACATAAAGTGGGGAGAGGAGACGATGCCGGGGAGGAGGCGAATGCAAGATATGTAATGTGAAACTGCAAAACCATAATGTCCCGAAAAATTCACCATTCCCCAGTTATAGCTGGAAACGCTGATCCTGAGTTACATCCTGTATTATGCTCCAGAGCTGCACTCACTATTCTACTGGTGCAGTCACTGTGTACATACATTACATTACTGATCCTGAGTTACATCCTGTATTATACTCCAGAGCCAGGTAAGGGTACCTGGCTCTGAAGAAAATCCTCAAAGGATTGTCTTATCTCCGCTTCTTCCAAGAGAGACGAATTGAGCCTCCAAAAGCCTCTTCCCATCCGGGGGGTCTCTGTAACATTCAGGGAAAACAAAATCAAACAGTGATCGGAGAACTCCACCTCAACAACAGATACTGCTGAAGAGACGGCTTCCTCCTTTAAATAAAACCTGTCTATCCTGGACCTACAGTTACCTCTATGATAGGTGAACCCCTCGTGGCCTGCGGTGTGCCGGATGTGGACATCCACCAGGCGAGCCTCACTAGCTATACTATTAAGGGCGACGCTATCATAAGTCAGCTTGTCTCTGGAACCTCCTCTATCCCGGGGCCTCGTGACAGTGTTGAAGTCCCCTCCAAAGACGACCTGCCGACTCGTAAAAAGGTAGGGCTTGATCCTCGTAAAGAGACACTTCCGGTCCCACTTAGATTGGGGACCATAGATGTTAATGAGCCGAAGCTCCTGACCCTTCATGAGGACATCTAATATCAGGCACCTCCCCATTTCTAACTCAATAACCCGTCGGCATTCTACCGGTGCGGTAAAAAGGACCGCCACTCCGCTATATGGCTCGGCCGCAAGAGACCAATAGGAGGGCCCGAGTCTCCACTCCCTCTTAGCTATAAACACCTCTGCCATATTTGGCAGCCTGGTCTCTTGCAAAAAGAAAATGTCAGCTTCAACCTGGCTGAGAAAATCAAAGGCAGCAAATCTAGCCATATTTGACTTAATGCTGGCGACATTAATGGACGCCAGCGTCAACGGAGTGGGTACCGCCATCATTGGTGATTGAGTTAGATGGCTTTCTTCTTCCCACTCCCCTTATCCTCTGCCTCAGAGGAGGAATCCTTCCCCCTCTTTAATGACACAGAGGTGTCCATTCCCACATTTTTCCTTCTTTTCTCGTCCTCGTCTCCGGACTCTGGGCCAGTCCCTCCCCCCAAGGACCCTGCATCCCCAGGAGAAGGAGACTCGGCGCCCCCTGTAAGCTCCGCTGAAGCCGGAACCTCACCCTCAGCCTCCTCCTCAGAGGAAGAGATGTTATCAAGGGCTTGGAACCGGTTAGAAAGACCAACTAGAGGGGAGTCGGTTTTACCTTGGTCAGAGCGGGAGAACCTTGGTCAGAGCGGGAGAAGATGTTTTATCTCCCTTCTTTCTCTTCTTTTTGGTGCCGAGCTTACGCTTGTGCTCTAGCCACCGCTTATTATCCTCATCCATACTTTCATAATGGGAGGATTCTGAAGCAGAGGCAGTTTCCTCCCTGTGGATCCTCCTGACCTCCTCATCCAACTCATCATCCCTCGGGGCCTCAGCAGCAACACTGGCATCCAGGACAGGGGCTGCCCCGGTAGTCTGGGGCTCGCCCCGCTCCCTCTCCTGTCTGCGCTTGTCTAGACGCCTCAGCTGGGCAGGCGTCTTTTTATTGCTTTTCTTCCCTGGCCCCTCAGCTCCCCCACCCCTGCTAGTCCCCTCCCCAGCAGAATCGGCCTCACGGCTTACTCCCACCGGGGTCTCGACTGCATTAGCAAAGGAGCGAGGACAACGGCTGAAAGGGTGACCTAACTCACCACACAGGTGGCACCTAATCTCCACACAAGAGGCGGCAAGATGGCCGACACCCCCACACAACGCGCATTTCTACACGGTGCAGTTTGCACTGAAGTGTGTGGGGTTGCCGCACCTGTGACAGAGCTTCGGTTGCCCCTGGTAGAAGACCAGGATACGATCCCTACCCAGGAAGGCAGACGATGGAATGTGGGCAACCGTACCACCTGAACGCCTAAGTTTTACCATAAACGTCCAGGCCCCTGACCAGATACCAAACTCGTCGCGGTTTTTTTTTGGCATCTCCACCACCTCTCCATACCGACCAAGCCACGTCATGATGTCATAGCAAGAAAGCGACTCGTTACGAGTCATCACGGTCACTTTCTTGATCTGGTTTTGGCGAGACACTGCCTGAACGGCAAAGTCTCGCCAGCCGGGCTCATTTTTTGCCAACTCATAATTCGCCCAGAAGAGCTCAAGCCCCTCCGGCCGAACAAAGCTGACATCAAACTCAGGCGTGGAATAGGGATGTATCAAGGCGTAGATGTCAATCACCTTGAAGCCCATCCTCAGCAGGAGCTCCACAACTTTAGACCTTGGCGGACATGCATCACTGCCCCTCCACCGAAGACGGGCCACATTCCTGGCCCGGCTGTTGGGAGGGACCACACTGTATCTCCCCCTTTTTGCTCTCGGAAGGCCCCGAGGCCATGCCTCTCTATCCAGAAGGATAGATCAACCTCTCGACCCTCTACCATTAGTGATCTCTCCCCCTTCTTTAGAGCCTCCAGAAGGCGCCGTTGCAACATGCCGTCCCCAAAGCCCGGAGACGAGGAGGATGCCCTATTTGCCCCGGAGGTGACACTGGCATAACTCTGGACAGGTGTTGCCACCCCCGGGGGGGCAACCGGACCAGTGACCACATCAGCCCCAACAGTATCACCATTACCCACCTCCATCTCACCCTCCACCAAGCCAGCAACCACACCACTAGACAATGAATTATCCTCATTCACCTCCACCACCACATTCATTCCTGCTGGACCAGTAACAATGGTGGATGACCTTTTGACCTCCGCATCAGGCACAAGGGGCTCAGTCACCTCCATAGAACTGGAGGCGACATCACCCCCGGTCTTATGTGTGCCCTCCACATCATCGGTCGGTAATTTCCGCTGTTTGGCATTTGGTATAATGTGCCGCTGATCTCTAGCTGCAGTTAGGCGCCGCTGATCTTTAGCATCAGGATCTTCCGGACCAGCGACGCCAACACAAAATAGCACTTTGGTGGGAGGACCGGAACGCTCAGCCCCAACTGCCCCCTCACACTGCCGCCGCTTCTCAACTAAGTGATCAGCGGCAACAGCATTCAGAGGCGCCGCGGCTACCGGAGCTGCCCCCGACGCCAGGCTGCTCCCCCCTCCCACTGAGGAGCGCACCACAGCATCGTGGCCTGATGGAACGCCCGCCTCTCGGCTGATGCACCTCCTGCTGCGTCCCCACTACTACAAGCAGAGACGGAGCTCTGCGCCTCACTACCGCGCTCTGTAATCTCCCCGCGCCTTTGCACCGGATCCACAGCAGAACCCGGGCTGGGCTGGGCAACGGGGCTTATACAGCGAGCTGAGCCTGCCGCCGACTCAGGGGGTACAGGGAGGGGGGCATATACGTATCTTACCGCTTCCTGCAGCTTTGGCTTGGTCTTCTTTGCCTTTTTGTGGCCCCCAGGTGCCTCTTCTGGTAGATCGTCACCAAGATGGAAGTTTTGGAGGCACACTGGGGACTCCAGGAGCTTAATCTCCACCATTAGCGCCCCTCCCTGGTCGCTGCTGTCACTGTCCTCCCCAGAGCCGGCAGAACTGCGACCGGATGTCACTGTCGCCTGTCCTGCAGGGAGCTCACTGCACGTGGCCTGCGGGTGACTTTGCAGGCTGCCACGTGGGGCTTCCTGCTGGTCATCATCACTCTCATCATCCACCTGGCTCTCAGGCTGCAGCCCTATCTGCCTTTGCTCTCTGGTATCAGCCATTTCTCTGTAGCGGTCTTCATTTATAAGTTTTTCTTTGAAAGGACCACTCTGCTCCCTGATGGTGGCTTTCCTAAGTTCCAGGCGTTGAATTTCACTGCTCAGTCTTTTTACCTCGGCTTGGAGTTTTGCCTTCCTTGGTTTGGAGGCCCCCGCAGCTTTGGCGCTTGTGCAGCGCAGCTCCTCCCGGAGCCTCCTGACCAGCTTACTGGCATCTTCATACTCACGGAGGCGGATCATGACCCGGGAGGCATAGGTGGACACAGACTCCCGGGGTCCCTGCAGCTCCCATTCCCCCTCAGGGAGGTCGGCCTCACCTCCGTGAGCACTCAGCTTTCCTCCGGAAGGAGCGCCATCTTGCACGCCGCTGTCAGGCTTTTCCTCCATGCTGGAAGCCTTGCGGCTTCTGGGGGTCTCCACAATCCCGGGGGGAGTAGGAGCCACATTGCTGCGACTCCTGGTGCAGCGTCTCACCCCCGAGTCCTCTGATGTGCAGGCCGGTTGCTGGTTTCTTCTGCCCCCCGCCGGCCTGGTTCGGGAAGCAGAAGCCTGGGACTTGGCTCCATCACTCATCCCAGAAACCAGCTCCCTCCCTGGGAAAGAGAGAGAGCAGGTCCCCAGGTGGAGAGGTGTTGGTTTCTCAGAGATCAGGAGCTCACAGCAGGATCTGCAGCCACCACACCCGCAATCACCACACTGACTAGCAGCTGATCAGAGCTGCACCCAGTATGCTGCTGGTGCAGTCACTGTGTACATACATTACATTACTGATCCTGAGTTACATCCTGTATTATACTCCAGAGCTGCACTCACTATTCTGCTGGTGCAGTCACTGTGTACATACATTACATTACTGATCCTGAGTTACCTCCTGTATCATACCCCAGAGCTGCAGTCACTATTCTGCTGGTGCAGTCACTGTGGACATACATTACATTACTGATCCTGAGTTACATCCTGTATTATACTCCAGAGCTGCACTCACTATTCTGCTGGTGGAGTCACTGTGTACATACATTACATTACTGATCCTGAGTTACATCCTGTATTATACTCCAGAGCTGCACTCACTATTCTGCTGGTGCAGTCACTGTGTACATACATTACATTACTGATCCTGAGTTACATCCTGTATTATACTCCAGAGCTGCACTCACTATTCTGCTGGTGCAGTCACTGTGTACATACATTACATTACTGATCCTGAGTTACCTCCTGTATTATACTCCAGAGCTGCACTCACTGTTCCGCTGGTGCAGTCACTGTGTACATACATTACATTACTGATCCTGAGTTACATCCTGTATTATACTCCAGAGATGCACTCACTATTCTGCTGGTGGAGTCACTGTGTACATACATTACATTACTGATCCTGAGTTACATCCTGTATTATACTCCAGAGCTGCACTCACTATTCTGCTGGTGCAGTCACTGTGTACATACATTACATTACTGATCCTGAGTTACATCCTGTATTATACTCCAGAGCTGCACTCACTATTCTGCTGGTGCAGTCACTGTGTACATACATTACATTACTGATCCTGAGTTACCTCCTGTATTATACTCCAGAGCTGCACTCACTATTCCGCTGGTGCAGTCACTGTGTACATACATTACATTACTGATCCTGAGTTACATCCTGTATTATACTCCAGAGCTGCACTCACTATTCCGCTGGTGCAGTCACTGTGTACATACATTACATTACTGATCCTGAGTTACCTCCTGTATTATACTCCAGAGCTGCACTCACTATTCCGCTGGTGCAGTCACTGTGTACATACATTACATTACTGATCCTGAGTTACATCCTGTATTATACTCCAGAGCTGCACTCACTATTCTGCTGGTGCAGTCACTGTGTACATACATTACATTACTGATCCTGAGTTACATCCTGTATTATACTCCAGAGCTGCACTCACTATTCTGCTGGTGGAGTCACTGTGTACATACATTACATTACTGATCCTGAGTTACATCCTGTATTATACTCCAGAGCTGCACTCACTATTCTGCTGGTGCAGTCACTGTGTACATACATTACATTACTGATCCTGAGTTACCTTCTGTATTATACTCCAGAGCTGCACTCACTATTCTGCTGGTGCAGTCACTGTGTACATACATTACATTACTGATCCTGAGTTATATCCTGTATTATACTCCAGAGCTGCACTCACTATTCTGCTGGTGGAGTCACTGTGTACATACATTACATTACTGATCCTGAGTTACATCCTGTATTATACTCCAGAGCTGCACTCACTATTCTGCTGGTGCAGTCACTGTGTACATACATTACATTACTGATCCTGAGTTACCTCCTGTATTATACTCCAGAGCTGCACTCACTATTCTGCTGGTGCAGTCACTGTGTACATACATTACATTACTGATCCTGAGTTACATCCTGTATTATACCCCAGAGCTGCACTAACTATTCTGCTGGTGCAGTCACTGTGTACATACATTACATTACTGATCCTGAGTTACATCCTGTATTATACTCCAGAGCTGCACTCACTATTCTGCTGGTGCAGTCACTGTGTACATACATTACATTACTGATCATGAGTTACATCCTGTATTATACTCCAGAGCTGCACTCACTATTCTGCTGGTGGAGTCACTGTGTACATACATTACATTACTGATCCTGAGTTACCTCCTGTATTATACTCCAGAGCTGCACTCACTATTCTGCTGGTGTAGTCATTGTGTACATACATTACATTACTGATCCTGAGTTACATCCTGTATTATACTCCAGAGCTGCACTCACTATTCTGCTGGTGGAGTCACTGTGTACATACATTACATTACTGATCCTGAGTTACCTCCTGTATTATACCCCAGAGCTGCACTCACTATTCTGCTGGTGGAGTCACTGTGTACATACATTACATTACTGACCCTAGTGATGAATGTCCTAATCTTTTGGCGCTCTTATGCCTGTGCCACCAACTTTTTGAAAACATGGATAAGGAATAGAAAAGTGACTCAAAGATATTTGCCATCATTTGCGCCACTAAACATGTAGATGACGTCAGTGATGAACCTCAGAAGCCTCCTGATGAATTAGGTGCTGGTTGCTTCGTCCAGGCCGGCGCACCTTGCGGTCATTGTTTGCAGCTCCGGAATATTCACATCACTTCATACTTTTATTTGCTTCAATGAATATTTTCATTTAACAAAAAAATAGTGTCAAATTTTATTTATTATTATTTTTAAAATGAAATAAATAATTATCTGCAGTGGAAAGAAGGCGAGATCAGATGGTGAGGGGGCGGCAAAAATAATATCCACGGCCCAAAATAATAAATCAACTGTGTAACAGCAAAAAGATACAAAGGAGACGCGAACAGCGACCAGATATTCCTCCGCTGCTGATGGAGGCATGAAGTCCGACAACTCCTCCTTATAATGTTGTCAGGTCATAGGACATAACAGGAGACCTGAGATTGGGGCCCTTGGAGTTTGGGGCCCAGAAGTAGCAATAAAACCTTTGTATCATTGGTGCTATATAGTGAGGACGGGAAATTAAAAGATGGCAAAAGGTCCCATATATAACGGCCGTAGAGACGCCGGGGTTCACATGCTGCTATATTATATCCTTGTAACATGGGAACCCCATGTTATCTCCTTGTAGTTTTCTGCATATATTATTTCACTTGTGCTATTAAATTTCTCTATTTTCTAAGTTTTCCTACATTTAGGTGAAGTCTGTAGTTTTTGTGCATCCTGAGCCTCCTGTTTCATGAAATAATTCCTGAACAATGGTGAGAAATGAAGGCGCGTGATGGCGAAAAGCAGCCAATAGAGGACAACATATGTATATGATCATTGATATATAGAAGTCCCTGTAAATGCCCCCCAGTGCTTAAATAAGAAATGCTCTGCCTGCAAGGAATATTCAGAAATCCATTTTCAGCAGATCTGCTCCAGTTATGTAACCATCATCCATATATCACATGTGGTTTGTAAAAGATGAATTCTCGGATATAAATATCTTGTGTGGGATTCTTGTCGACTTTAATGCCCTGATTATCTGGGGACTCTACTGTCGCAAGAAAGACCCAAACCCTATAGCAATCTGTCAGAAATATGTTTCCTGGTATAATTAGTTACATTTCATTTAATCCCGTAACAATATATTCCAAATGAGAGAGAACGTTACATTGTATCAAGTGTATTATTGTATCCAGTGTTACATTGTATCCAGTGCATTATTGTATCCAGTGTTACATTGCATCCAGTGCATTATTGTATCCAGTGTTACATTGCATCCAGTGCATTATTGTATCCAGTGTTACATTGCATCCAGTGCATTATTGTATCCAGTGTTACATTGCATCCAGTGCATTATTGTATTCAGTGTTACATTGTATCAAGTGTTACATTGCATCCAGTGCATTATTGTATCCAGTGTTACATTGCATCCAGTGCATTATTGTATCCAGTGTTACATTGTATCAAGTGTTACATTGCATCCAGTGCATTATTGTATCCAGTGTTACATTGTATCCAGTGCATTATTGTATCCAGTGCATTATTGTATCCAGTGTTACATTGCATCCAGTGCATTATTGTATCCAGTGTTACATTGTATCAAGTGTTACATTGCATCCAGTGCATTATTGTATCCAGTGTTACATTGCATCCAGTGCATTATTGTATCCAGTGTTACATTGTATCAAGTGTTACATTGCATCCAGTGCATTATTGTATCCAGTGTTACATTGCATCCAGTGCATTATTGTATCCAGTGTTACATTGTATCAAGTGTTACATTGCATCCAGTGCATTATTGTATCCAGTGTTACATTGTATCCAGTGCATTATTGTATCCAGTGTTACATTTTATCCAGTGCATTATTGTATCCAGTGTTACATTGCATCCAGTGCATTATTGTATCCAGTGTTACATTGCATCCAGTGCATTATTGTATCCAGTGTTACATTGCATCCAGTGCATTATTGTATCCAGTGTTACATTGCATCCAGTGCATTATTGTATCCAGTGTTACATTGTATCCAGTGCATTATTGTATCCAGTGCATTATTGTATCCAGTGTTACATTGCATCCAGTGCATTATTGTATCCAGTGTTACATTGTATCCAGTGCATTATTGTATCCAGTGCATTATTGTATCCAGTGTTACATTGCATCCAGTGCATTATTCTATCGTGTTACATTGTATCCAGTGCATTATTGTATCCAGTGCATTATTGCATCCAGTGCATTATTGTATCCAGTGTTACATTGCATCCAGTGCATTATTGTATCCAGTGTTACATTGTATCCAGTGCATTATTGTATCCAGTGTTACATTGCATCCAGTGCATTATTGTATCCAGTGTTACATTGCATCCAGTGCATTATTGTATCCAGTGTTACATTGCATCCAGTGCATTATTGTATCCAGTGTTACATTGCATCCAGTGCATTATTGTATCCAGTGTTACATTGCATCCAGTGCATTATTGTATCCAGTGTTACATTGTATCCAGTGCATTATTGTATCCAGTGCATTATTGTATCCAGTGTTACATTGCATCCAGTGCATTATTGTATCCAGTGTTACATTGCATCCAGTGCATTATTGTATCCAGTGTTACATTGTATCCAGTGCATTATTGTATCCAGTGCATTATTGTATCCAGTGTTACATTGCATCCAGTGCATTATTGTATCCAGTGCATTATTCTATCGTGTTACATTGTATCCAGTGCATTATTGTATCCAGTGCATTATTGCATCCAGTGCATTATTGTATCCAGTGTTACATTGCATCCAGTGCATTATTGTATCCAGTGTTACATTGTATCCAGTACATTAGTGTATCCATTATAATATTGTCTTTATTGCAATAACATGTCCAAGGATACATTGTATCAAGTGTTGCATTGTATCCAGTGCATTATTGTATCCAGTGCATTATTGCTTCCATTATAATATTGTCGTTATTGCAATAACATGTCCAGTGTTACATTGTGTCCAGTGTTACATTGTATCCAGTGTTACATTGTGTCCAGTGCATTATTGCATCCATTATAACATTGTGTTACATTGTATCCAGTGAGCATAAGAGATTAAGTTTCTCCTTATAGAGATAGTTGGAGTATGGAGACTTATGGACCATGTAATGATCCCCAGGGAGTTTAAATTTGCAAATAGCTTCTTTAGAGAGGAACATGATAGGAACTCTAGTGCCACCTATTAGTGGTAACAATCCTAAAATTCAATAACGACCCTTTAAAGGTCCTTGTCACATGACTATATGAAATAAGAAGCTAAACCTGAAAATATATTGCAAACACGGGTTTCTGTCGTTTTCCCCCTCATCAGTGTAAAGCAAGAGAACTGGTTGGGTGGGTGAGAGCACAGCATGGTATATAAGTCTACCTGCACTGGATAGCTTCTCACCACAAGAAGAAATGTCAGCCCTTAGTCCCCTTGTCAACGGCTACTGATAGTCATTGCTTCTGATAGATCATGGTAGTATGAATGTAGATCAGTTTAGGTGGCGAAACTCTAGAAGAAAGTCATATTTATTATTACAATCGTTCATGTGATGGTGGCGCATATGATGCTTGCTGACTTCAGTCTCCTTTATGTTCAATTCTTTTCTGCGAAAATTAATATTTAACCTGAAGCAGCGGAATCAGATATGCTCAGTACCAGGTAGCTGTAGGGAGAAGGTGCGGCCACCAAAACCTGATAAAGGAGAAAACAAACAAAATCTCAAGATAATATCTCCAAACATCATGTAAGCCTGAAAATAAAATTCATGCCATTGTGGTGAGATCGGCTCCACCACCACCCTGAACTCCTCGAATTATAAAAAGTCATCTAATGAGCCATGTTATAGGAACATGTGGAGGCTCCTGGGACATACAGCTCCACTAGATAAAGGGGTGTAGTCAGACCCCATCACTGTACCCCATGTACTCAATATTAGATAGTATCCTCATCATCTGCTCTTATACTACTTATATTTTAAGTCTTCTTAAACATCATTTCACCTGACGAAAGAACATTTTGCACATTCATCGGGTGATCAGTCTGTTTAGATGGGCTGATAGTCGGGTATGAGGGTACCTAGGAAAACTAGTTTCCCGATTATTGATCTGTCTAAATAAGTCTTCACTTTGGATGCTGCTGACCCTCCAGGGCATCGTCTGTTCACAGGGCAAATATGATACTCGAACCTCAAAGTAAGTGAGTATATTGCTATAATTATATTGTTACGGTATTATATAATGAGTTATACGTCTGTGATAAGATGCAGTATTTCCACAACGCACCTTCCATAAACACAACACTTACATCTTATCTCCAGGAACAAAACTACTCAGTAATTAACCACAAATGTAAAACCAGATCAGACAGAAAAACAGCACGGGAATGTTTTGTCATATGTTACCATACATACAATAGTAATGATAGAGGGGGCGGAATGAGACAGCCTGGGGTATCCCCTCATTACAAGCTTGTGCGGGGGAAGGTAAAGTAACAAAACACGGTCTACTGTCACAGACCTTAAAGGGCAACTCCCCACGTTACTTGTATGAGCAGAACTCGAGTCACAGGTTAAGAAAAATAATAATATAGGTTTTTTGTAAATGTACAAGACTTATTTTTAAATATCCTTCTGATCATGAACTAAATATTATAATACTGCTCTTATGTACAAGAATATAACCACTATAATACTGCCCCCTATGTACAAGAATATAACCACTATAATACTGCCCCCTATGTACAAGAATATAGCTACTATAATACTGCTCCTATGTACAAGAATATAACTACTATAATACTGCTCCTATGTACAAGAATATAACTACTATAATACTGCTCCCTATGTACAAGAATATAACTACTATAATACTGCTCATATGTACAGGAATATAACTACTGTAATACTGCTCCCTATGTACAAGAATATAACTACTATAATACTGCTCCTATGTACAAGAATATAACTACTATAATACTGCTCCTATGTACAGGAATATAACTACTGTAATACTGCCCCCTATGTACAAGAATATAACTACTATAATACTGCCCCTATGTACAAGAATATAACTACTATAATACTGCTCCTATGTACAAGAATATAACTACTATAATACTACTCCTATGTACAAGAATATAACTACTATAATACTGCCCCCTATGTACAAGAATATAACTACTATAATACTGCCCCTATGTACAAGAATATAACTACTATAATACTGCCCCCTATATACAAGAATATAACTGCTATAATACTGCTCCTTTGTACAAGAATATAACTACTATAATACTGCCCCCTATGTACAAAAATATAACTACTATAATACTGCCCCTATGTACAAGAATATAACTGCTATAATACTGACCTCTATGTACAAGAATATAACTACTATAATACTGCCCCCTATGTACAAGAATATAACTACTATAATACTGCCCCCAATGTACAAGAATATAACTACTATAATACTGCCCCCTATGTACAAGAATATAACTACTATAATGCTGCCCCCTATGTACAAGAATATAACTACTATAATACTGCCCCCTAAGTACAAGAATATAACTGCTATAATACTGCTCCTATGTACAAGAATATAACTACTATAATACTGCTCCTATGTACAAGAATATAACTACTATAATACTGCCCCCTATGTACAAGAATATAACTACTATAATACTGCCCCCTATGTACAAGAATATAACTACTATAATGCTGCCCCCTATGTACAAGAATATAACTACTATAATACTGCCCCCTAAGTACAAGAATATAACTGCTATAATACTGCTCCTATGTACAAGAATATAACCACTATAATACTGCTCCTATGTACAAGAATATAACTACTATAATACTGCTCCTATGTACAAGAATATAACTACTATAATACTGCCCCCTATGTACAAGAATATAACTGCTATAATACTGCTCCTATGTACAAGAATATAACTGCTATAATACTGCTCCGTTGTACAAGAATATAACTACTATAATACTGCCCCCTATGTACAAAAATATAACTACTATAATACTGCTCCCTATGTACAAGAATATAACTACTATAATACTGACCTCTATGTACAAGAATATAACTACTATAACACTGCCCCTATGTACAAGAATATAACTGCTATAATACTGCCCCCTATGTACAAGTATATAACTACTATAATACTGCCCCCATGTACAAGAATATAAAGAATATAACTACTATAATACTGCTCCTATGTGCATGAATATAACTAATATAATACTGCCGCTATGTACAAGAATATAACTACTATAATACTGCCCCTATGTACAAGAATATAACTACAATAATACTGCTCCCATGTACAAGAATATAACTACTATAATACTGCTCCTATGTACAAGAATATAACCACTATAATACTGCTCCCTAGGTACAAGTATATAACTACTATAATACTGCTCCTATGTACAAGAATATAACTACTATAATACTGCCCCCGATGTACAAGAATATAACTACTATAATACTGCTCCCTATGTACGAGAATATAACTACTATAATACTGCCCCTATGTACAAGAATATAACTACTATAATACTGCCCCTATGTACAAGAATATAACTACTATAATACTGCTCCTATGTACAAGAATATAACTTCTATAATACTGCCCCCTATGTACAAGAATATAACTACTATAATACTGCCCCTATGTACAAGAATATAACTACTATAATACTGCTCCTATGTACAAGAATATAACTACTATAATACTGCCCCCTTATAACTACTATAATACTGCTCCTATGTACAAGAATATAACTACTATAATACTGCCCCCTATGTACAAGAATATAACTACTATAATACTGCTCCTATGTACAAGAATATAACTACTATAATACTGCTCCCTATGTGCAAGAATATAACTACTATAATACTGCCCCCTATGTGCAAGAATATAACTACTATAATACTGCCCCCTATGTACAAGAATATAACTACTATAATACTGCCCCTATGTACAAGAATATAACTACTATAATACTGCTCCTATGTACAAGAATATAACTACTATAATACTGCTCCTATGTACAAGAATATAACTACTATAATACTGCTCCTATGTACAAGAATATAACTACTATAATACTGCTCCTATGTACAAGAATATAACTACTTTAATACTGCTCCTATGTACAAGAATATAACTAATATAATACTGCCCCTATGTACAAGAATATAACTACTATAATACTGCCCCCTATGTACAAGAATATAACTACTATAATACTGCCCCCTATGTAGAAGAATATAACTGCTATAATACTGCTCCTATGTATAAGAATATAATTTCTATAATACTGCTCCTTTGTACAAGAATATAACTACTATAATACCGCCCCCTATGTACAAGAATATAACTACTATAATACTGCTCCTATATACAAGAATATAACTACTATAATACTGCTCCTATGTACAAGAATATAACTACTATAATACTGCTCCTATGTACAAGAATATAACTACTTTAATACTGCTCCTATGTACAAGAATATAACTAATATAATACTGCCCCTATGTACAAGAATATAACTACTATAATACTGCCCCCTATGTACAAGAATATAACTACTATAATACTGCCCTATTGTACAAGAATATAACTACTATAATACTGCCCTATTGTACAAGAATATAACTACTATAATACTGCCCCTATGTACAAGAATATAACTACAATAATACTGCTCCCATGTACAAGAATATAACTACTATAATACTGCCCTATTGTACAAGAATATAACTACTATAATACTGCCCCCTATGTACAAGAATATAACTACTATAATACTGCTCCTATGTACAAGAATATAACTACTATAATACTGCTCCTATGTACAAGAATATAACTACTATAATACTGCTCCTATGTACAAGAATATAACTACTATAATACTGCTCCTATGTGCATGAATATAACTAATATAATACTGCCGCTATGTACAAGAATATAACTACTATAATACTGCCCCTATGTACAAGAATATAACTACAATAATACTGCTCCCATGTACAAGAATATAACTACTATAATACTGCTCCTATGTACAAGAATATAACCACTATAATACTGCTCCCTAGGTACAAGTATATAACTACTATAATACTGCTCCTATGTACAAGAATATAACTACTATAATACTGCCCCCGATGTACAAGAATATAACTACTATAATACTGCTCCCTATGTACAAGAATATAACTACTATAATACTGCCCCTATGTACAAGAATATAACTACTATAATACTGCCCCTATGTACAAGAATATAACTACTATAATACTGCTCCTATGTACAAGAATATAACTACTATAATACTGCCCCCTATGTACAAGAATATAACTACTATAATACTGCCCCTATGTACAAGAATATAACTACTATAATACTGCTCCTATGTACAAGAATATAACTACTATAATACTGCCCCCTTATAACTACTATAATACTGCTCCTATGTACAAGAATATAACTACTATAATACTGCCCCCTATGTACAAGAATATAACTACTATAATACTGCTCCTATGTACAAGAATATAACTACTATAATACTGCTCCCTATGTGCAAGAATATAACTACTATAATACTGCCCCCTATGTGCAAGAATATAACTACTATAATACTGCCCCCTATGTACAAGAATATAACTACTATAATACTGCCCCTATGTACAAGAATATAACTACTATAATACTGCTCCTATGTACAAGAATATAACTACTATAATACTGCTCCTATGTACAAGAATATAACTACTATAATACTGCTCCTATGTACAAGAATATAACTACTATAATACTGCTCCTATGTACAAGAATATAACTACTTTAATACTGCTCCTATGTACAAGAATATAACTAATATAATACTGCCCCTATGTACAAGAATATAACTACTATAATACTGCCCCCTATGTACAAGAATATAACTACTATAATACTGCCCCCTATGTAGAAGAATATAACTGCTATAATACTGCTCCTATGTATAAGAATATAATTTCTATAATACTGCTCCTTTGTACAAGAATATAACTACTATAATACCGCCCCCTATGTACAAGAATATAACTACTATAATACTGCTCCTATGTACAAGAATATAACTACTATAATACTGCCCTATTGTACAAGAATATAACTACTATAATACTGCCCTATTGTACAAGAATATAACTACTATAATACTGCCCCTATGTACAAGAATATAACTACAATAATACTGCTCCCATGTACAAGAATATAACTACTATAATACTGCCCTATTGTACAAGAATATAACTACTATAATACTGCCCCCTATGTACAAGAATATAACTGCTATAATACTGCTCCTATGTACAAGAATATAACTACTATAATACTGCTCCTATGTACAAGAATATAACTACTATAATACTGCTCCTATGTACAAGAATATAACTACTATAATACTGCTCCTATGTGCATGAATATAACTAATATAATACTGCCGCTATGTACAAGAATATAACTACTATAATACTGCCCCCTATGTACAAGAATATAACTACTATAATACTGCTCCCTATGTACAAGAATATAACTACTATAATACTGCTCCTATGTACAAGAATATAACCACTATAATACTGCTCCCTATGTACAAGTATATAACTACTATAATACTGCTCCTATGTACAAGAATATAACTACTATAATACTGCCCCCTATATACAAGAATATAACTACTATAATACTGCTCCCTATGTACAAGAATATAACTACTATAATACTGCCCCTATGTACAAGAATATAACTACTATAATACTGCCCCCTATGTACAAGAATACAACTACTATAATACTGCTCCTATGTAAAAGAATATAACTACTATAATACTGCTCCTATGTACAAGAATATAACTACTATAATACTGCTCCTATATACAAGAATATAACTACTTTAATACTGCTCCTATGTACAAGAATATAACTAATATAATACTGCCCCTATGTACAAGAATATAACTACTATAATACTGCCCCCTATGTACAAGAATATAACTACTATAATACTGCCCCCTATGTAGAAGAATATAACTGCTATAATACTGCTCCTATGTATAAGAATATAATTTCTATAATACTGCTCCTTTGTACAAGAATATAACTACTATAATACCGCCCCCTATGTACAAGAATATAACTACTATAATACTGCTCCTATGTACAAGAATATAACTACTATAATACTGCCCTATTGTACAAGAATATAACTACTATAATACTGCCCTATTGTACAAGAATATAACTACTATAATACTGCCCTATTGTACAAGAATATAACTACTATAATACTGCCCTATTGTACAAGAATATAACTACTATAATACTGCCCCTATGTACAAGAATATAACTACAATAATACTGCTCCCATGTACAAGAATATAACTACTATAATACTGCCCTATTGTACAAGAATATAACTACTATAATACTGCCCCCTATGTACAAGAATATAACTACTATAATACTGCTCCTATGTACAAGAATATAACTACTATAATACTGCTCCTATGTACAAGAATATAACTACTATAATACTGCTCCTATGTACAAGAATATAACTACTATAATACTGCTCCTATGTACAAGAATATAACTACTATAATACTGCTCCTATGTACAAGAATATAACTACTATAATACTGCTCCTATGTACAAGAATATAACTACTTTAATACTGCTCCTATGTACAAGAATATAACTACTATAATACTGCCCCTATGTACAAGAATATAACTACTATAATACTGCCCCCTATGTACAAGAATATAACTACTATAATACTGCCCCCTATGTAGAAGAATATAACTGCTATAATACTGCTCCTATGTATAAGAATATAATTTCTATAATACTGCTCCTTTGTACAAGAATATAACTACTATAATACCGCCCCCTATGTACAAGAATATAACTACTATAATACTGCTCCTATGTACAAAAATATAACTACTATAATACTGCCCTATTGTACAAGAATATAACTACTATAATACTGCCCTATTGTACAAGAATATAACTACTATAATACTGCCCCTATGTACAAGAATATAACTACAATAATACTGCTCCCATGTACAAGAATATAACTACTATAATACTGCCCTATTGTACAAGAATATAACTACTATAATACTGCCCCCTATGTACAAGAATATAACTACTATAATACTGCTCCTATGTACAAGAATATAACTACTATAATACTGCTCCTATGTACAAGAATATAACTACTATAATACTGCTCCTATGTGCATGAATATAACTAATATAATACTGCCGCTATGTACAAGAATATAACTACTATAATACTGCCCCTATGTACAAGAATATAACTACAATAATACTGCTCCCATGTACAAGAATATAACTACTATAATACTGCTCCTATGTACAAGAATATAACCACTATAATACTGCTCCCTAGGTACAAGTATATAACTACTATAATACTGCTCCTATGTACAAGAATATAACTACTATAATACTGCCCCCGATGTACAAGAATATAACTACTATAATACTGCTCCCTATGTACAAGAATATAACTACTATAATACTGCCCCTATGTACAAGAATATAACTACTATAATACTGCCCCTATGTACAAGAATATAACTACTATAATACTGCTCCTATGTACAAGAATATAACTACTATAATACTGCCCCCTATGTACAAGAATATAACTACTATAATACTGCCCCTATGTACAAGAATATAACTACTATAATACTGCTCCTATGTACAAGAATATAACTACTATAATACTGCCCCCTTATAACTACTATAATACTGCTCCTATGTACAAGAATATAACTACTATAATACTGCCCCCTTATAACTACTATAATACTGCTCCTATGTACAAGAATATAACTACTATAATACTGCTCCTATGTACAAGAATATAACTACTATAATACTGCTCCCTATGTGCAAGAATATAACTACTATAATACTGCCCCCTATGTGCAAGAATATAACTACTATAATACTGCCCCCTATGTACAAGAATATAACTACTATAATACTGCCCCTATGTACAAGAATATAACTACTATAATACTGCTCCTATGTACAAGAATATAACTACTATAATACTGCTCCTATGTACAAGAATATAACTACTATAATACTGCTCCTATGTACAAGAATATAACTACTATAATACTGCTCCTATGTACAAGAATATAACTACTTTAATACTGCTCCTATGTACAAGAATATAACTAATATAATACTGCCCCTATGTACATGAATATAACTACTATAATACTGCCCCCTATGTACAAGAATATAACTACTATAATACTGCCCCCTATGTAGAAGAATATAACTGCTATAATACTGCTCCTATGTATAAGAATATAATTTCTATAATACTGCTCCTTTGTACAAGAATATAACTACTATAATACCGCCCCCTATGTACAAGAATATAACTACTATAATACTGCTCCTATGTACAAGAATATAACTACTATAATACTGCTCCTATGTGCAAGAATATAACTACTATAATACTGCCCCCTATGTACAAGAATATAACCACTATAATACTGCTCCCTATGTACAAGTATATAACTACTATAATACTGCTCCTATGTACAAGAATATAACTACTATAATACTGCCCCCTATATACAAGAATATAACTACTATAATACTGCTCCCTATGTACAAGAATATAACTACTATAATACTGCCCCTATGTACAAGAATATAACTACTATAATACTGCCCCCTATGTACAAGAATACAACTACTATAATACTGCTCCTATGTAAAAGAATATAACTACTATAATACTGCTCCTATGTACAAGAATATAACTACTATAATACTGCTCCTATGTACAAGAATATAACTACTTTAATACTGCTCCTATGTACAAGAATATAACTAATATAATACTGCCCCTATGTACAAGAATATAACTACTATAATACTGCCCCCTATGTACAAGAATATAACTACTATAATACTGCCCCCTATGTAGAAGAATATAACTGCTATAATACTGCTCCTATGTATAAGAATATAATTTCTATAATACTGCTCCTTTGTACAAGAATATAACTACTATAATACCGCCCCCTATGTACAAGAATATAACTACTATAATACTGCTCCTATGTACAAGAATATAACTACTATAATACTGCCCTATTGTACAAGAATATAACTACTATAATACTGCCCTATTGTACAAGAATATAACTACTATAATACTGCCCTATTGTACAAGAATATAACTACTATAATACTGCCCTATTGTACAAGAATATAACTACTATAATACTGCCCCTATGTACAAGAATATAACTACAATAATACTGCTCCCATGTACAAGAATATAACTACTATAATACTGCCCTATTGTACAAGAATATAACTACTATAATACTGCCCCCTATGTACAAGAATATAACTACTATAATACTGCTCCTATGTACAAGAATATAACTACTATAATACTGCTCCTATGTACAAGAATATAACTACTATAATACTGCTCCTATGTACAAGAATATAACTACTATAATACTGCTCCTATGTGCATGAATATAACTAATATAATACTGCCGCTATGTACAAGAATATAACTACTATAATACTGCCCACTATGTACAAGAATATAACTACTATAATACTGCTCCCTATGTACAAGAATATAACTACAATAATACTGCTCCCATGTACAAGAATATAACTACTATAATACTGCCCTATTGTACAAGAATATAACTACTATAATACTGCCCCCTATGTACAAGAATATAACTACTATAATACTGCTCCTATGTACAAGAATATAACTACTATAATACTGCTCCTATGTACAAGAATATAACTACTATAATACTGCTCCTATGTACAAGAATATAACTACTATAATACTGCTCCTATGTGCATGAATATAACTAATATAATACTGCCGCTATGTACAAGAATATAACTACTATAATACTGCCCACTATGTACAAGAATATAACTACTATAATACTGCTCCCTATGTACAAGAATATAACTACTATAATACTGCTCCTATGTACAAGAATATAACCACTATAATACTGCTCCCTATGTACAAGTATATAACTACTATAATACTGCTCCTATGTACAAGAATATAACTACTATAATACTGCCCCCTATGTACAAGAATATAACTACTATAATACTGCTCCCTATGTACAAGAATATAACTACTATAATACTGCCCCTATGTACAAGAATATAACTACTATAATACTGCCCCCTATGTACAAGAATATAACTACTATAATACTGCTACTATGTACAAGAATATAACTACTATAATACTGCCCCTATGTACAAGAATATAACTACTATAATACTGCTCCTATGTACAAGAATATAACTACTATAATACTGCCCCCTATGTACAAGAATATAACTACTATAATACTGCTCCTATGTACAAGAATATAACTACTATAATACTGCCCCTATGTACAAGAATATAACTACTATAATACTGCCCCTATGTACAAGAATATAACTACTATAATACTGCTCCCTATGTACAAGAATATAACTACTATAATACTGCCCCTATGTACAAGAATATAACTACTATAATACTGCCCCTATGTACAAGAATATAACTACTATAATACTGCTCCTATGTACAAGAATATAACTACTATAATACTGCCCCCTATGTACAAGAATATAACTACTATAATACTGCCCCTATGTACAAGAATATTACTACTATAATACTGCTCCTATGTACAAGAATATAACTACTATAATACTGCTCCTATGTACAAGAATATAACTACTATAATACTGCTCCTATGTACAAGAATATAACTACTATAATACTGCTCCTATGTACAAGAATATAACTACTATAATACTGCTCCTATGTACAAGAATATAACTACTATAATACTGCTCCCTATGTACAAGAATATAACTACTATAATACTGCTGCTATGTACAAGAATATAACTACTATAATACTGCTCCTATGTACAAGAATATAACTACTATAATACTGCTCCTATGTACAAGAATATAACTACTATAATACTGCTCCTATGTACAAGAATATAACTACTATAATACTGCTCCTATGTACAAGAATATAACTACTATAATACTGCCCCCTATGTACAAGAATATAACTACTATAATACTGCCCCTATGTACAAGAATATAACTACTATAATACTGCTCCTATGTACAAGAATATAACTACTATAATACTGCTCCTATGTACAAGAATATAACTACTATAATACTGCTCCTATGTACAAGAATATAACTACTATAATACTGCTCCTATGTACAAGAATATAACTACTATAATACTGCTCCCTATGTACAAGAATATAACTACTATAATACTGCTGCTATGTACAAGAATATAACTACTATAATACTGCTCCTATGTACAAGAATATAACTACTATAATACTGCTCCTATGTACAAGAATATAACTACTATAATACTGCTCCTATGTACAAGAATATAACTACTATAATACTGCTCCTATGTACAAGAATATAACTACTATAATAGTAGCCCTTACCGACAGTACAGATTTTCATACCTGCAGTGGCTTTTTATTGTTACAATATGATACTTTTCAGTTACTTATTTCTTCCAGGTAGTAGTGCAGAGTGAGGGCGGTATTACATGGCTCAGGGCGGTATAAAGCTGAGGAGTAGTAAGGAGGTGAGGTAGGGGTGTTATTTTAGGACAGTTTTGGAGTTTTGCAGAATTTTTTGTACACATTTAGCCTTTTGTTATTCTTCTGGGCACATTATTGCAGATTGCGCTCAGCATAGCAGGCGGTAGCCTGGTGGGTTGTCGGCTGCGGTTGGGCCGGTCCAGTGACTCACACAACGGCCGAGCAGATAACAGGCTCTAGTTGGCAGAGAAGCCAGCACCGGGCACCATGCTGCTGCAATGTTCCCTTCTCGTAATCATCGGCCTCGCCGCTCATACAGGTGCGTAACTGAATATAGGTCATATATTACTTATAACACTATGGAGGGAGAACAGCGAGGACCTGCACTGGGGTTTGTATGGACCCCAGACCCACAGAAATCACATACACATACATATATAGACGTGACATATACATACACACATATACACAGAGATACGCCGCATGTACGCTGTTGCGTAGATCTGTGCTTCATTATTACCAGGTTGTGGGAGCAGGAGGAGCCTCGGCTGTCAGTACCAGATTGGACCTTTAGGGGTCACAGCTCCTTTTTGTGGTCCGAAGCTCAAACTCTTATATATATATATGTATATATTTATATAATTCTGTCCACCCTCATCCACCACTAGGGGGAGCTCAAGAAATATGTATTTTTAAAGGGGTTGTCTACGTTGGATTTTTTTTTCTAAGAAGCATTCCTCATCTCACTCCCGGAGGTGAAGCAGTTGGTCGCTACTTTCTGGTCCATCTCCACACACAAGAAATTGCTGATTTTTCCTTTTCTGCCCATGAGATGGGTTGTGATCATTTCTAGTGTGTTCTTCCACTCAGATGTATTTGCTGATTGGCTGCAGCGGTCACGTGGTATTGTTTATGTCAGGAGGCGAGCGGGGGACACGGGGCTGATAGTGGAGAGGGGGAGAGCTCATCAATATGGTGGGACCAGACAGCCCCTTTAAGAACAGCCTGTCAGAGCAGCAGCGCAGGACAATAACATATGAGGACAGAGGTAGCAGAGGAATAGCAGAGCCGGGCGGTGGAGCAGAGCAGCCTTGTTATTCCACATTGTCCTTCTTCTCAATCAATTCTCCCACCCCCCAAAATGTGTCAGGGTCTCATTTAGTCAGATAATTCCTGCTGGTGAGGGGCCAGGACCCCAAACAGCCGATGGTACAAGGCTCCTTAAAGGGGCAGACATAGACTCAGGCTGCATCCACACATCAGAGTGTCACGGTGAATCTGCGCCATCGCGAGCTGCTTCCACAGGTGACATGGGCTACGTTGTTTCCTTCCCTCTAGGAGAGAGTTAATTTGCATGTTTTTCCCATGAAGCTTTGCCAAGAAGACACAATTCATCTCTTTAATTAGAGCCAGTCCCCTCCGAGCCGTTTATGTGTAAACCGTAATATTCTGCTCCTCTGCCGCTATTCACACTGGGACGCTGTTTCCTTCTATTCTAGGCTCGGTGTCAGTGACAACCCCTGAGAAAACTGTGGTGGGAAAATCCGGCTCTACGGTGATCCTGCCCTGCCTGTACTCCACCACCGTGGGCAATCAGTTTGTGGTAGAATGGAAGTTTTCACCTGGAAACGCCCAACCGTCAAGATGGCGGCAGGTAAGAAGGCGACGGAAAATATTCACGTATCTCTTATATTCATATCCGCTTTATGAAGTGTACTGGCCCTTTAAGAAGTATCCGCACTGAATATAAAGCCTTCAGTCCTCGTCTAGGAGTGACCGCTGTTACCAGCAGGGGGCGACGCCGATGCTCAGTTATTGAGGACCTTGTGGTTTGGGGGACACGTTCTCATAAATGTCACATTTCATCTCCTCTCCCAGAATGTCTTTTTATGCTAATGAGTGAGGCGTAGGCGGCGCGTTATTTAACGGTGCAATGACTTGTCAGTTATCGCAATCCAAATATATAATATATATAATATATACACATGCAGGAGAGAATATTAACTGTTACTGGAGATTATAGACCAGCCAGGGCCGGGTGATAACGTGCAGCCGTAATCAGTGCAGCCACCATGAGCGGTAACGATCCTGTAATGTGCAGCATTATCTGCCCCCTCTCTCCTCCTGCCTCTCTGCCTGTGTAAGTGTCAGTCTGTACCGTAGTGCTGGGATTCTATTCAGGAACCAGCAAGCTCAGGATGAACAATAATAGCCTCTGCTCTGACAGACCAGAAAGATATTGTGAGCCGATAGGAGGACGGACACATAATATCATCAGTCGTAACGTAACATTTCAGGATTCTGAACCTTCCAAGGAATTTTCCAAGATACGTAGAGTGATTGTTATATTATTACAGGATATTCCAGATTATTTGTTACACTTTATTGCGATTATATTGCTACATTATGTTTGTTTTTTTTAATCAAATATTTTTTATTGAAAAACTCCAAATACAAATTTTCCATCTTTCAAATAACATAGTAATTCCATAGTGTAAAACATGAACAAAGTATCTCCTCAATTCCCTAACCCACCCTAAGCCCAAATCCCAGCGTTCCAGAGAGAACCATTTTCAGAGCGGTTCTAGAATAACGGAGTATAACATTCGTAGAAGAGGGAAGAAGATAAGACAGTGACTAACGAAGGGATAGCATCGTTAATATTCTATCCCTAATTAGAAGATTTGTGGGCAGCCCTGGAGCATCCAACCAAGGGCTGCAGATCTTTTAGAACTTGTGAATAAAGTTACATTTATGATAGACTCCTCTTTCCAGCCGGATTATATCATTTATCCTTCGTTGTAGTTCTCCCATAGATGGAGGTCGTGCGTCCAACCAGTGAAATGCAAGAAGTTTACGCGCTTGAAATAAGATAGGAGCGATATCTACGAATAGGGGAAAGTCGGGATCCACTCCATCCTCAAATATTCCCAATATACATATACAGGGATCTGGTAACAATTTCACTCCATACACCCTTTCTATCAAGGATATGACCTTATTCCAAAATGGGCCTCTCTGTCTACACCCCCACATTAGATGCATCAGTCCCACACCTCGGGCATTCTGCATCGCGGCGATATCCTATCGTGTGTAAAAAGCTTGGAGTTTTGTATACTCTGTGAATTAAATATAGCCGAGAGCCTTTGGGCCTCACACATATAACAATGGGGGCATCAGGATGATCTTGATCAGATTTCCTCTACCTATAACTGATAGGAGGAGTTTGGAGCATGCACTCACCTTAGTTCTAAATTCATCTAACAAAGGGTTCGGTATTCTTTAGGCTCAGTACTGAAAGTTATTCCCAAATATTTAAACTTCTCTACAATTTGTAACGAGATTGTTCTCTTACTCTCTTAAGCGAAACGCGAAGGGTTCAATGGCCAGGGCAAAGAGAAAGGGGTACAATGGCCAGGGCAAAGAGAAAGGGGTACAATGGCCAGGGCAAAGAGAAAGGGGGACAATGGCCAGGGCAAAGAGAAAGGGGGACAATGGCCAGGGCAAAGAGAAAGGGGTACAATGGCCAGGGCAAAGAGAAAGGGGTTCAATGGCCAGGGCAAAGAGAAAGGGGTTCAATGGCCAGGGCAAAGAGAAAGGGGTACAATGGCCAGGGCAAAGAGAAAGGGGTACAATGGCCAGGGCAAAGAGAAAGGGGTTCAATGGCCAGGGCAAAGAGAAAGGGGTACAATGGCCAGGGCAAAGAGAAAGGGGTACAATGGCCAGGGCAAAGAGAAAGGGGTTCAATGGCCAGGGCAAAGAGAAAGGGGTTCAATGGCCAGGGCAAAGAGAAAGGGGTACAATGGCCAGGGCAAAGAGAAAGGGGTACAATGGCCAGGGCAAAGAGAAAGGGGTTCAATGGCCAGGGCAAAGAGAAAGGGGTTCAATGGTCAGGGCAAAGAGAAAGGGGTACAATGGCCAGGGCAAAGAGAAAGGGGTACAATGGCCAGGGCAAAGAGAAAGGGGTACAATGGCCAGGGCAAAGAGAAAGGGGTTCAATGGCCAGGGCAAAGAGAAAGGGGTACAATGGCCAGGGCAAAGAGAAAGGGGTACAATGGCCAGGGCAAAGAGAAAGGGGTACAATGGCCAGGGCAAAGAGAAAGGGGTTCAATGGCCAGGGCAAAGAGAAAGGGGTTCAATGGTCAGGGCAAAGAGAAAGGGGTACAATGGCCAGGGCAAAGAGAAAGGGGTACAATGGCCAGGGCAAAGAGAAAGGGGTACAATGGCCAGGGCAAAGAGAAAGGGGTTCAATGGCCAGGGCAAAGAGAAAGGGGTACAATGGCCAGGGCAAAGAGAAAGGGGTACAATGGCCAGGGCAAAGAGAAAGGGGTACAATGGCCAGGGCAAAGAGAAAGGGCCACAATGGACATCCCTGTCTAGTGCCCATCTGTAATTTAAAAGTCCCAGAGAGTTGACCATTCACTCGAATTTTAGCAACTGGATTAAAGCAATGTAACAAGGACCGAAGCCCACAGATAACTCCATTCTACACTGCGAAATGCTCTTGCAGCGTCCGAGGACATCACCGCCCTGGTGCCATCTCCCTTTGAGCTTATTTAGAGGTTGAGGAATAGACGTCTCAGATTTAGGCTACGTGCCCAATGATAATCCGCAGCGGAAATTTCCGCAGCATGTGCACAGCACATGCGGATCATCATCGGGGAACATGGCGGAACTTCTACCAAGTGTTTTTTAAGCGTTTCTGCAGCGGAATTGCCTCTGCGGAAACGCTTAAAAAACGCATAGTGGGCACACAGCCTTATAGCGGTAGATGCATTTGGCATAAATCCAGATTGATCCTCATGTATTACTTCTCTGATAACTTTAATCAATCTATTGGCTAAAATCTTAGCTAGTAGTAGTTTAACATCCACTGGGAGTAGAGAGATTGGCCTATACGAGTCTGGCTTTGACATATCACTCCATTATGTTTTATTGTATTACATGTTCTTACGTTTTATGTCACAGAATAAAGTTGGGATAAATGATGTTACATTATGTAATATTACGTTGCGTTATATTTTATTGCAGTATTATGTTGTGTTACAATATATTTGGTTACATTATATTATATAATATTATGTTACATTGCATTATATTATGTCCCATGATCACATCTTACTTTCCAGTCTGTTCCATATTATATTGTCACATGATATCACAACACTTTCTATTACAGCACACTTTGTTACATTGTATCATTATTCTTACATTCCGTTACCTTTCCTTGCATTATATTCTTACTGTCTTTCTCTTCTTCTATCCAGATTTATTACTTTTCTGATGGAACGACGTATAAGCCGGGGTCCCAGGCCGACCGCCTGAGTACGGTCCAGAGCCCCCCGACCTCAGGGGTGGCCTCCATTCAGCTGACTAATATCGCCTGGTTGGACAATGGCTCTTATATCTGTGAAGTGAATAACCCTCCGGATTTCAGCGGCAGCGGATCCGGGGTCATACAGCTCTCAGTCCTCGGTGAGAGGGTCTCCTCCCTCATTAGATGGTTGTCAGAGCCCCCTTATTGCCATTATCATAGACAGTGGTGTAAATAGAAAAGGGCCCCAAAATCAAACCGAGCCCCCCCATTATGGTGTCAAAATTAGACCTGGTGTTTGTTTCCCCCTTTGCTCCTTTCTGAGTTTTTTCCCCTTCCCCACTTGCTGACAACACCATTCCCCTGCTCAGGTTGTCACCTGGTGCCGTCCTCTCCGAGGCCCTGATACCGGGGTGAAAAGGGGTGTGGGCATAAAATGGGGGCCCCAATATTCACTGAGGGTGGAAAAGAGGTGTGGGAATAAAATGGAGGCCTCAATATTCACCAAGGATGGAAAAGGGGTCTGGGCATAAAATGTGGGCCCCAATATTCACTGAGGGAGGAAAAGGGGTCTGGGCATAAAATGGGGCCCCCACTATTCACCAGGAGTGGAAAAGGGGTCTGGGCATAAAATGTGGGCCCCAATATTCAACAGGGGTGGAAAAAGGGTCTGGGCATAAAATGGGGGCCCCACTATTCAACAGGGGTGGAAAAGAGGTGGGGGAATAAAATGAGGGCTCCAATATGTATATGTCTGGATGGACCCCCAGGGGCCACGTTACATTTGGGGTCATCCTCTGCAGGACGCGATAAACTTTCTTTCTTGTTTCCAGTGCCTCCGACTTCTCCTACTTGTCAGTCTAATGGAAATACTATAACGGGCCACGACGCCACCCTGAGCTGCTCCTCCACCGGGAACCCGCCACCCATCTACACATGGTCCATGGTGGGCACAAAATCAGCGCTGCTGCCAGGAATGATGGAAAGTACGAAGCTCTGAGGGTGATGGTGGAAATATGGGGGAGATACTGAATGTGCTGAACCTGTGGCAGGTCACAGACCAGGTCACATCGCTGAAGGAACCAGCTCTCTCAGCAGCACAGACGATTTCAGGAGCAGAGCGTGCTGATCTTGTACCTTATGGGCTGCACAGAGCTGATCATAGACTGAGTAAGGCTGCGTGCCCACTATGCGTTTTTCAAGCGTTTCTGCCTCTGAATTTCCGCAGCGAAAACGCTTAAAAAACGCTCGGTAATCCGTGCCCCATGGTCCCCAATGATAATCCGCATGTGCTGTGCGCGTGCTGCGGAAATTTCCGCTGCGGATTATCATTGCGGAAAAATACGCAGCATGTCCATTAATTTTTCGGACACGCAGCGTAATTGCCGCCATTGACTTGCATTGAATCGCATAATATCCGCATCACTGCATGTGCTCATGTGGATACCATGCGTTTCAATGTGCGGATGGTACCCGGGTCTGGAGAAGAGGAGACTCTCATCCAGACCCGGGTACCATAGAACCTGTAAAAAAAGAATTTAAAATAAAAAATAAAGATTATACTTACCTTCCGATGGCCCCCGGTGTTTTCTCCGCTGCGTCTGATCTGTTGTATGGCTCGCGGTGGTCTAAAAGGACCTTTCATGACGTCATGAAAGGTCCTTTTAGACCACCGCGAGCCGTACAACAGACCGGACGCAGCGGAGAAAACACCGGGGGCCATAGGAAGGTAAGTATAATCTTTATTTTTTATTTTTTACCATTTTTATTCTTTTTTTTTAACTATTACTTGGTCACACTATATATGCCGGTTGCCGGTTACATGGATTTATATAGTGTGACCAAGTTGACAAGCACTTTCCAAGTGATGCTAAAATCACAACCCGCATGCGGAAATGCATGTGAAGAACGCTTGACAAACGCTTCTACCTGGCAGGAAAAACGCATGTAAAATCCGCATGTACAATCCGCATGTACAATCCGCATACGTTTTTCCTGCCAGGGAGATGTGGAAAAAATCTGCAGCATTTCTGCATCGTGGGCACATAGCCTTACATAGAAGAAGTAGCAGGTTCTTCCAGCAGCACAGAGGATTACAGGAGAACGGTGATTAACATGTTTTTCATTTTGTAGATCAGATAACAGGATCTCTCCTACTCACTAACCTGTCAGAGCCGATGTCCGGCACTTACCGCTGCACGGCCACCAATGAAATGGGCCAAGCCACATGTCAAGTGACCATATCAGTATCAGGTAAGGTCACTCCGTCCACTGCACTCACACTATACTCTGCGGACCCTATCACTCCGTCCACTGCACTGACACACTATACTCTGCGGACCCTATCACTCCGTCCACTGCACTCACACTATACTCTGCGGACCCTATCACTCTGTCCACTGCACTCAAACTATACTCTGCGGACCCTATCACTCTGTCCACTGCACTGACACACTATACTCTGCGGACCCTATCACTCTGTCCACTGCACTGACACACTATACTCTGCGGACCCTATCACTCCGTCCACTGCACTGACACACTATACTCTGCGGACCCTATCACTCTGTCCACTGCACTCAAACTATACTCTGCGGACCCTATCACTCTGTCCACTGCACTGACACACTATACTCTGCGGACCCTATCACTCTGTCCACTGCACTGACACACTATACTCTGCGGACCCTATCACTCTGTCCACTGCACTGACACACTATACTCTGCGGACCCTATCACTCTGTCCACTGCACTGACACACTATACTCTGCGGACCCTATCACTCTGTCCACTGCACTGACACACTATACTCTGCGGACCCTATCACTCTGTCCACTGCACTGACACACTATACTCTGCGCTATGCGGACCCTCTCTATATTACTATAAAGCAGACAAGAATTTAGGGGCTCAGTATGGAGGATAGGGGGCACCACTGAGGAGACTCTGAGCCGCACATACCGCTCTGCTATAAGTAGCTTTATTTATTTATTTTTATTTTACTCACTTATATAGCGCCATTATTTCCACAGCGCTTTACAGACATCATCATCGCTGTCCCCATTGGGGCTCACAATCTACCAAACACGGGGAGAACATACAAACTCCTTGCAGATGTTGTCCTTGGTGGGATTTGAACCCAGGACCCCAGCGCTGCAAGGCTGCAGTGCTAATCACTGAGCCACCGTGCAATGCTAACCACTGAGCCACCGAGCTGCCCTATATACAGTACAGTGCTAACCACTGAGCCACCGTGCTGCCCTATATACAGTACAGTGCTAACCACTGAGCCACCGTGCTGCCCTATTATGTTGGTACACAGGAAAAGTGATGATCACATAATAGAAGATGATCGCATACTGTGCTGACAACCAGTCACAGAGACAAAGCGTCATCGGCCGGTTGTCACTAAGTGTCAATATTTAGATCCTGGTTATAATAGAATTTATTATGTCTCAGTCTGTGGAGGAGAAAAACAAGGAGACATCCAGCCAGCACTGCTCCTGTGTGTGTGTGTGTGTATATATATATATATATATATATATATATATATATATATACACTGCAGGTCTTTTTTTTATTGATAGAATAAGTACAGTACATGACAGAACAATAATACATTACAGGACACCGAACATAAGAACAAAACAAGACGACAAATCACAGAAAATAAATCCCCCCAGGAATATATACATATACAAGAAATAACTATTATAAAACCTATAAAACCCCCGGCCCAGCTTCATTCATACTACTATATACAATCCCACACAACGCTCACACCGTCCTATATACAAGATTATATACAATAAAACACTAAACCTAATATAACGTATATACAACCGGACACTAACACTAACCTACTGGTCCCACTGCCTGACCTTAGTCACCCCCTTACTGCACCTCATTCACACCACAGAAAACCAAAAATAACAATATATACAATAGTGACATGGACAATTTTTTTTTTTTTTATATTTTATAATTTTTTTTTGTAATTTTTAATATATATATAAAACACAGACCTACACTAACTATCCCGCCACCCCTGATCCAGCTCTGGCCACAAAGTTCAGGATTACTCCGAGCTAGGATCAGGCCCCAAAGTTTTTCCCCAGGCGGGGCCTGGACCAGCCCAGATCAGTCCTCTTATCCCCCAAATCCCCCACCCAACCTAACTAAAACCCCCTATTATACATTATATACAATATAAACAGAACACAACCTACACACTCACCATCCAAGGCTCAAGTTCGATGCCGGCAAACCTTCTATTCAGGAGACAGAAATACAAAACAAAAATCTAGGGTGGAAAGACATCAGCCCTCCACCAGGATATAGGAGTACCCCCGGACTAAGGCACCCTGAAGGAAAAGCCCCTCCAGAGGCGGGCCGCCCTCCGGGCACCCAGTCTTTCATACACCAGAGAACGTACCCTCACCAGGTCACCTAGGATGTTCCTACAGACTTCATCTACATGGAGGATTTTACTCTGTGTCGAGACTAAAACTCGTGCGTTCCACGTGAAATACCTGATCACTGCGCTGACTATGAATAAAGTGTCTCGGTCCCTTCTCCCAAGGTCTCCGAATGCTCCATAGGCCCACCCGGCGTAGGACAGAGTAGCCAGCCGCGGCCAACCAATGGAAGCCCCCACCCTGTTGTACACCTCTGTATTAAAGGGACAATGAAGCAGGAAGTGCTCCATGCTTTCCAGCACGTTAGCACAAGCCTCACGGGGGCAATTCCTGTCCTCGGAGCTCCTGTACTTCAAATTGTCCCTCACATACAGCTTACCATGGAAGCAGCGCCAAGTCAAGTCCCAGTACTTCTCGGGGATCCTGCTAGAATTTAACAAATTCAACCCAACATCCAGATCCCGACTTGGGCAGTCTTTGAGGGCCAATGGACTCTGAAAATGAGAAAGCAAGACCCTCATATCGAGGAGTTTCCTCGGGAGGGACCTCACCTCCCACATTCCCAGACCCCACCGGCGGATCATTTTCAGTAACATAAGCCGGGAGATGCCCGTGTGGTGTGCGAAGATCCTTCAATCATCCCCCTGTCTCCCATTCCTGGAAGAAAGGCTGAAACCATCCCTTGCAGGAGAATACCCACGGAGGAGCCCTCTCTTTCCAGAGGTTTGCCACGTTCACTTTCAAGAAGATGTTCACTAGGAACACCACGGGGTTCACCATATTCAAACCCCCTAGTCTCCTCATGCGGTAAGTGACCTCCCGCTGGACTAGGTTCAGTCTGTTCCCCCATAACATCTGGAAGAACAGACTGTAGACCCGTGTCCAGAGAGGCTCTGGCAAGACACAGACGCTGCCCAGGTAGATTAGCAAGGGGAGCAGGAAAGCTTAGCACAGGCCAACCCTTTCCCTCAGGGTCAAAGACCAACCCCTCCATTGGTCCACTCTTTGGGCGACACCTTTGATTCTGCCTTCCCAGTTTTTCGTGGGGTAATCACCCTGGCCGAATTCGATGCCCAGGACTTTGGCATGTTCTTGGGGTTCGGGGAGGGTGTCCGGAAGATCAAACCCGGGATCTCCGCCTCCCAGCCAGAGACTCTCACACTTATCCTGGTTGACCTTGGACCCGGATGCCTCCGAGTAGCGCTCCACTTCTGACATCACCACCACTGCCTCCTCTTGCGAAGAAACAAAGACGGTGACATCGTCCGCGTAGGCCACCACCCTCAGGATAGCCTCCGGCACCGCCCCGCCCATCCGCACCCCCGCCAACGGTCCACAATCGATCCTTCTGAGGAAGGGATCGATCGCAAACGCGTAAAGCAAAGGGCTAAGAGGACAGCCCTGACGGACACCGGATCCTACCCCGAAAGGTCGTCCAATCCACCCATTCACCAGAGGGAAAGTCTCAGCCCCTGCATACAAGGTCTTAAGCCAGTCCACAAACCCTCCAGGCAGACCATACCTCAAAAGAGTGGACCAGAGGTACTCGTGGTTAACCCGATCAAAGGTTTTTGCCTGATCCAGGGTCAGCAAGAACCCCTTCCAGAGGCCCGCCCTGCCTTGCTCCACGGCCTCTCGGACACCTAGAACAGCACTAAAAGTGCTACGGCCAGGAACGCAACAGTGCTGAACCTCCGAAAGGAGCCGGGGTGCAAACTTCACCAGCCTGTTGAAAAGTATCTTAGCCAAAATCTTCCTGTCCACATTGAGAAGTGCTATGGGACGCCAGTTCTCAATGCGTGACGGATCCTTACCCTTTAACAAAATGATCAAAGCTGACCTCCTTAATGATCTTGGCAGAGTGCCCGAGGAGAGACACTCGTTAAACACCTGAGTCAAGAGAGGGACCAAACAGTCCCTAAAGGTCCTAAAGAACTCGGATGTTAAGCCATCCGGACCTGGCGACTTTTTGGGCCTAAGCCCATCGATCGCCAGTCTCACTTCCTCTTCTTTGATCGCTTCTGCCAAATCGCCCAGCGAGAGGTCAGCCCCTGGCTCAGGAACGGATTCAGCCAGGAAAGCCGACATCCCGTCACGATCAAGCTCCCTCCTTCCCAAGATGGTGCAAGTAGTAGGAACTGACGACCTCCAAGATCCCTGATCTGGACCTTCTCAGGGACCCCGTACTGTCCACCAGCCCCGTCACTATCTTACTATTCACTGACATCTTACAGTTTCTGTAAGGGTCGGGCGAGCAGTACTTCCCGTAGTCCCTCTCAAAAACCAAAGATGCGTGCCTATCGTACTGACACCTCTTCAGCAAGGACTTCACTCTGGAGATCTCCTCGCGGCTACCTCCAGTCGAGACAAGATGCTCGAGTTTCCTCCTCAGGCTCTGATACAGGTGATCCCTGTTCAGGCTTCTGAGGTTCGAGAGCTGCCGGAAGAATCTCGCCACCCGATGTTTGAACATCTCCCACCACTCTGACTTAGTGTTACTTAGGCCCAGCAATGGTACCTGGCTCTGAAAGAATTCCTCAAAAGACCGTCTTACAACGTCTTCCTCAAGGAGTGACGAATTCAGCTTCCAATAACCTCTTCCCATCCGAGGAGTCTCTGTAACGTTCAGAGAAAACATAATCAAACAGTGATCGGAGAACTCCACCTCCACAACCGACAACGGTGAAGAGACGGCCTCCTCCTTCAAATAAAACCTGTCTAGCCTAGACCTGCACTGACTACCTCTAAAAAAGGTGAATCCCGTGTCGCCCGGGTTGTGCCGGATGTGGACATCCACCAGGCGAGCCTCACTCACTATCCTGTTTAACGCGACGCAGTCATAAGCCAGCCGGTCTCCGGAACCTCCTCTATCACAGGATCTCGTGACATTGTTGAAATCCCCTCCGAAGACCACCTGCCGACTCGAAAATAAAAAAGGTTTGATCTTCAGGAAGAGACATTTGCGGTCCCACTTGGGCTGGGGACCATAGATGTTAATGAGCCGAAGCTCTTGTCCCCCCATGGAGACATCTAGGATCAAGCATCTCCCCATTTCTAATTCGATCACTTGTCTGCATTCAACCGCTGCAGTCTTAAAAAGGACCGCCACCCCGCTATACGGCTCGGCCGCAAGAGACCAGTAGGAGGGCCCATGCCTCCACTCCCGCCTTGCTTTATGCAAGGTTGATATATCGGTCAACCTGGTCTCCTGCAAAAACAAAATGTCGGCGTCAAGTTGGCCGAGAAAACGAAAGGCCGTGTACCTTGCCGCATCTGACTTTATGCTGCAAACATTAATAGTTGCCAGCGGCAACGGGGTGGGTGCCGCCATCATGATTGATTGAATTAGATAGCCTTTTTCTTCCCACCAGTGACAGTCCCAACCTCTTCCTCCGATAATGACTGGTTTTTAGTGCGCTTAAGACAAACAGACTCGTCCATTCTCTCCTTACATACATTCTTGCCCTCGTCTGGTGGTCCTGGGTTAGTCGTCCCCCCAGAGGGCTTTGTATTTGCCCCCCGAGAGGAAGACCCAGCCATCTCCTGAGCCCCAACCACCTTGTCCGCAACCTCCGGCCCCGGGTCCCCACTTCCCCCCTCCAGAGGGAGGTCCTGGAGAGCCCCGAACCGGTTGGAGAGATCCACCAGAGGGGGGGCGGCTGAACCCTCCAATGGCGCTTGGATCACGGCCAGAGAGTCAGAGGGGTCGCACTCCAAAGAGGCAGCTCGAGACCTGGTCCCCCTCCTACCTCTGGCCGTTTTCCTGTTACCCTTTTTCTTTTTCTGTGACCACTCCCCCTCTCCCTCATCTATACTGTCACCAGAAGAGGGATCCTGGGAAGACGTGGCGTCCTCTCGCTCTTCCCTTTCAAGTCTCTTGACCTCCTCACTCAATTCGCTGTCTTTAAGTTCCTCAGCTGCAAGTGAAGTACCTGGGTCAGAGTTTAGGGACATTACTCCCTGCCCCCTGTCCCCACGGCGCTGCTCCTGCCGCCTGATGGTGGATGGCGGCAGCTTGCTCCTCACCGGATCCCTGCCTCCCCCGCCTCTACTGGTCCCTTCACCGGCAAGATTAGTCCCGGCTTTCGCCTGTCCCGCACTCGCCGCTTTCAGGACCGCATTGGCAAAGGAACGCGGACAGCGACTGAACGGGTGACCGAGGTCACCACACAAGTTACACCTAATCCTGCGACAGGCAGCAGCAAGATGACCGAGGTCCCCACACAGTGCGCATTTCTGGGTGGTACACTGTGCACTGAAGTGTGTGGGGCTACCGCACCTGTGACAGACCTTAGGCTGCCCCCGGTAGAAAATCAAGATCCTATCCCTCCCCAAAAAGGTTGAGGAGGGGATATGGGTAACAGTGTTTCCCGAAACCTTCAATCTCACCATGAAGGTCCAGGCCCCTGACCAGATACCATGGTCATCCAGATTCTTTTCGGGAATATTGGTGACCTCTCCATATCGACTCACCCAGGTGGTAATGTCCATACAGGAAAGCGACTCGTTACTAGTCAAAACGGTCACTTTCCTGACTGAATCTTGGCGGGTTATTGCCAGGGGAAAGAGACCATGCCATTCGGGGCGACTCCGAGCCAGCTCATGGCGAGACCAGAAAAGCTCCAAGGCCCTCCGGTCTCAAGAAGCTGACATCGAAGTAGGAGGTCCCGTAGGGATGGATCAAGGCAAAGATGTCATATGCCGCAAAGCCCATCCCCAGCAGGAGCTCAACCACCTTCGACCTATCAGGACAGGCATCCTTGCTTACCCACTGGAGACGGACCACGTTCCTACGGTTACTCCTCTGCCCCGTTGTCGGCAGAGACCAGACAGTCTCTGCCCCTCTATCTCGGAAGGCTGAAAGACCATGTCTCTCTATCCAGAAAGACAGATCAACCTCCCTCCCCTCTACAGTGATGGAGCTCTCCCCTCTCCTCAGGGCGTCCAGGAGCTGCTGTTGCAAGTCACCATCCCCAGGGCCACCAGACGAGGGCGCACTACTACCCCCAGCACTGACAGCTCCTGAATAGCTTTGGGCTGAAGCCCCCGCCAATGCTGGGGGGGCAGCGGGACCAGCGCCTACTTCCCCCCCACCAACACCAGTGCTGCTCCCACCATTCACTCCAGTACTATTCACACCATTCGCAGGACCATTACTCCCATCGTTCACTTCACTACTACTCACACCATTTGCTGCATCACTACTCCCACCATTCATTACACCACTACCCCCAACATTTGCTACACCACAACTCCCACCATTCCCACAACTCCCAGCATTCATTCCACCACTACCCCCACCATTTACTGCATCATCATTCACTGCACCACTACCCCCACCATTTGCTGCATCATCATTCACTGTACCACTACTTCCACCATTCCTACTACTCCCACCATCTGCTCCACTATTACTCCCATCATTCATTGCACCACTACTTCCATTCCCTTTACTTGTCACCCCATTACCTCTGCTGTTCTCTGCACCTTCCACAGTCACCTCCATTCCTTCCTCCCTTGTGTCTGGTGTCTCTGCACTCACACCTGCTGGGCCGGGGGAGGGGAGCACTCCCAGAGACTCCTTTCCCTGCAGCACCACACCCGTTTCCCTTTGGTTGCTGCTGGCTTTCTGCAGGTCTTCTGCTGGAGCGCCCCGCCCCTCTACTGCAGCATTTTGGTCCTTGTTCTGGCCAGACTGTTTTCTCGGCACCTCTGCCCGCCCTGCACCCACAGACTTTGGGGTCTTAGTGTCCTTTTTGGGCGCTGGGGCACACTGCCCCCCTGTCGCAGCAGTGTGCCCAGTGTTCCTCGCAGAGGTGTTTTTCACATCCCTCCCTGCCCCCCCGGCCCCGGTGATAACCGGCTTAGCCGCAGAGGGCAGGGTGGGAAACTCCACAGAACTTCCTATGTCCGGCGCTGTGAGTACCTCCACAGCCTCGCCCCCTGCACTGTTCCCCGCACAGATGGCAGCATCACCGGACGTCCTTCTCCTCTCCCCACCTTGCCTCTGCCTCGAGCCCACTGCAGAGCCCGTGCCTTTAGGTTTGGTGGGGTTTAAACAGAAGGTGGCAGGCGCAACATCAGACATTGGTACATACTTGTAACTCACCACCTCCTGTGCAGCTCCTCCGGTCTTCCTCTTCCTCCTCTTGGTCTCCACTGGTTTGTCCTCACCGAAGGAAAACCGCGTCAGGTCCACTGGAGACTCCAGCAGTCGGATCTCCCTCAGCAGTCCTCCTTCCTCCTCCTCCCCCGACACTCCAGCCTCTGCTGTCGGAGTCCTCTGCCCTGCAGGGAGACCACTTGAGCTCCGGCTCTGCCCCTCACTGGCTCCAGCAACTAAGAATCCAGTCATCTCTTCATCCTCCTCCTCCTCTTCACTAAGGACGCCGGCTGGCGGTTCTCCTGAGGTGTTTAACCCCTTCATTTCTGAGAACCGCCGCTGGTTCTTAAACCTCTCCAGGAAGGGACCTGCGCTTTTCTCAATCCCCTCCCGGAGGAGCACTAACCTGACCACCTCGTCTCTGAGGGCTTTAAACCTCTGGGAGGTCGCGGGTCTTTCCTTGTTGAACGCCCGGGTGTTCAGGACCCGGGCCTCCCTCAGCTCCTCTTTCAGCTGGGTTAGTGCTTTGCCGGCGTCCTCGTACTCTCGCAACGTGGCGACCACTCGGGAGGAGAAGGAACTTGTGGACTCGCTGGAGCTCATCTCCCCCCAGGATCTTGCTGGGCTCTTGTTCCTGGGGCCTGGGGTGCCCCGGTCTCCCTCTCTGGGCAGGCGGTGAACAGTCTCGGGGTTGGAGCAGGTGGATGTGCTCTTCCTCACCCTTCCCGATCTCCTCACTCCCTCCTGGGCCGGTTGTTGAGGCTCCTTCTCCCCCGCCGGCATAGACCGGGGGATAGGAGGCTGGGAAGCCATGCCGGCCTCCCAGTAGGCCTGCCTCTCCCTGGGGAGAAGAGAGGCAGACGACGACCCTCCTTCTGGAAGTGCTTGAGCTCAGGAGGCAGGTGCTACTCTCAACACCACTCCTCCTGTCCTGTGTGTATACACTGCACAGTACCACTCCTCCTGTATATACACTGCACAGTACCACTCCTCCTGTCCTGTATATATACACTGCACAGTACCACTCCTCCTGTCCTGTATATATACACTGCACAGTACCACTCCTCCTGTCCTGTATATATACACTGCACAGTACCACTCCTCCTGTATAGATACACTGCACAGTACCACTCCTCCTGTCCTGTATATATACACTGCACAGTACCACTCCTCCTGTATAGATACACTGCACAGTACCACTCCTCCTGTCCTGTATATATACACTGCACAGTACCACTCCTCCTGTATATACACTGCACAGTACCACTTCTCCTGTCCAGTATATATACACTGCACAGTACCACTCCTCCTGTATATACACTGCACAGTACCACTTCTCCTGTCCTGTATATATACACTGCACAGTACCACTCCTCCTGTCCTGTATATATACACTGCACAGTACCACTCCTCCTGTATACACTGCACAGTACCACTCCTCCTGTGTATATACACTGCACAGTACCACTTCTCCTGTATATATACACTGCACAGTACCACTACTCCTGTATATATACACTACACAGTACCGCTTCTCCTGTATATATACACTGCACAGTACCACTCCTCCTGTCCTGTATATATACACTGCACAGTACCACTCCTCCTGTCCTGTATATATACACTGCACAGTACCACTACTCCTGTATATATACACTGCACAGTACCACTCCTCCTGTATATACACTGCACAGTACCACTTCTCCTGTCCAGTATATATACACTACACAGTACCACTCCTCCTGTATATACACTGCACAGTACCACTTCTCCTGTCCTGTATATATACACTGCACAGTACAACTCCTCCTGTCCTGTATATATACACTGCACAGTACCACTCCTCCTGTATACACTGCACAGTACCACTCCTCCTGTGTATATACACTGCACAGTACCACTTCTCCTGTATATATACACTGCACAGTACCACTACTCCTGTATATATACACTACACAGTACCGCTTCTCCTGTATATATACACTGCACAGTACCACTCCTCCTGTCCTGTATATATACACTGCACAGTACCACTCCTCCTGTCCTGTATATATACACTGCACAGTACCACTACTCCTGTATATATACACTGCACAGTACCACTTCTCCTGTATATATACACTGCACAGTACCACTACTCCTGTATATATACACTACACAGTACCGCTTCTCCTGTATATATACACTGCACAGTACCACTCCTCCTGTCCTGTATATATACACTGCACAGTACCACTCCTCCTGTCCTGTATATACACTGCACAGTACCACTCCTCCTGTGTATATACACTGCACAGTACCACTCCTCCTGTGTATATACACTGCACAGTACCACTTCTGTATATATACACTGCACAGTACCACTTCTCCTGGGCAGTAGTAAGTTCTGCAGCTCATTATCTTCTCTGTCGTTGTATTTTGCAGGCTTTGGTGCAGCCGGGGCGGTGGCGGGCGCTGTGATCGGGGTTCTCCTGGCGCTGATCCTGATCGCTGCCATTCTGTTTTATTTGCTCTGTTACAGGAAGAAAAAGCAAAAGAGCAAAAATCCTGATCACCCCGGAAATGAGATCAGGTTTGTATTAGTGACGGCGTCGTGCCGGGGTCACATCTGGCGCCCCCTGCTCTTCTGTGTCTTGGGGACATATGTGTTTTCCGGGTGCGGTGTGATACGGTTCCTCCTTTTTATTCCCCCCAGGGAAGACGCGGTTTCTCCAATGATGAGTGACGAGCAGAGGGGGCCGACGGACGAGCAGAGGGGGCCGAGGAGCTCGCAGAATTCCCGAGGATCCCGAGACGGAAGCGAGAACCGGGTGCGGGTCGTGTAACGTAGAAGTGATGTGAGAGGACGAGGAAACGTGCAGAAATCGGACAGAACCGGAGATTCATCCCCAGAACCTGCTGTACAAAGATGGCGATGCGTTAACCCCTCCAGACCAGACGATCGCACTTTGTGCAGCTCTGCCCCGTGGGTCGCAGATAGGCCCTGTACACACTGCTGCGTATGAGAACACGGACGTGGTTACATTGTGTCTTCTCATTTACATTGCGGCTGATTCGCCCACAGAGCTCACAATCACTGGACACATCTCCATTATACTCCTACTCTCCGGATAATCTGTGAGATGAGGCTGCTGAAAAGGAGGAAAGGAAATGATCATTGCACCCAAAATCTGACCGAGCAGAGGCAGAAATGGCAAAAGTAAGTGCCCCCTTCAACTCATGATCTGATCATGAAGCACCTTATGAACATATGAGCCAGACTTGGGGAGGTCCCTAATGTCAACTACTCTGTCCCCATCACAACTAGAACATTCACATCACAGTCACTGCGCCCCCTCCACAGCCACAATGACCCACCACATCCACAGCCATAGTGCCTCCACAACAGTCACAGTAGCACAACCACAATGCTCCCTCCAACGTCACAGTGCCACAGCTACAGCACCAATGCAAGGGTGCGACAACCGCAGTACCACAGCCACACCGCCCCCTCCACATCCAAAGTAGTGCCTTCTCCACAGCGCTTTTGGCACAGTGCCCCCTACAGTCAGTGCCACATACACAGCCAATGTCCAACTCACAACCACAGTGTCACCGTCTCATTCACTGTGCTCCCTGTACAGCCCCGATACCACAACCACAGCGCCTCCTACAGGCACAACCACAGCGCCTTCGCCCCGGCCACAGCTACGGCGCCTCCTCCACAGCCACAACCACGGCGCCTCCTCCACAGCCACAACCACCGCGCGTCCTCCACGGCCTCAACCACGGCGCCTCCTCCACGGCCACAACCACGGCGCCTCCTCCACGGCCACCACCACGGCGCCTCCTCCACGGCCACCACCACGGCGCCTCCTCCACGGCCACCACCACGGCGCCTCCACCCCGGCCACAACCACGGCGCCTCCTCCACGGCCACAACCACGGCGCCTCCTCCACGGCCACAACCACGGCGCCTCCTCCACGGCCACAACCACGGCGCCTCCACCCCGGCCACAACCACGGCGCCTCTTCCACGGCCACAGCGCCTCCACCCTAGCCACAACCACCGTGCCTCCTCCACAACCACAACCACGGCGCCTCCACCCCGGCCACAATCACCGTGCCTCCTCCACAGCCACAACCACGGCGCCTCCACCCCGACCACAACCACGGTGCCTCCACCCCGGCCACAATCACCGTGCCTCCTCCACAGCCACAACCACGGCGCCTCCACCCCGACCATAACCACAGCGCCTGCTACAGGCACAACCACAGCGCCTTCACCCCAGCCACAGCCACGGCCCCTCCTCCACGGCCACAACCACGGCGCCTCCTCCACGGCCACAACCACGGCGCCTCCACCCCGCCCACAACCACGGCGCCTCCACCCCGGCCACAACGCCTACACCCTGGCCACAACCACCGTGCCTCCTCCACAGCCACAACCACGGCGCCTCCTCCACAGCCACAACCACGGCGCCTCCACCCCGGCCACAACCACGGCGCCTCCACCCCGGCCACAACCACGGCGCCTCTTCCACGGCCACAGCGCCTCCACCCTAGCCACAACCACCGTGCCTCCTCCACAACCACGGCGCCTCCACCCCGGCCACAATCACCGTGCCTCCTCCACAGCCACAACCACGGCGCCTCCACCCCGACCACAACCACGGTGCCTCCACCCCGGCCACAACCACGGCGCCTCCTCCACCGTCACAACCACCGTGCCTCCTCCACAGCCACAACCACGGCGCCTCCACCCCGGCCACAACCACCGTGCCTCCTCCACAGCCACAATCACGGCGCCTCCACCCCGGCCACAATCACCGTGCCTCCTCCACAGCCACAACCACGGCGCCTGCACCCCAGCCACAACCGCCGCGCCTCCTCCACGGCCACAACCACGGTGCCTCCACCCCGGCCACAACCACGGCGCCTCCACCCCGGCCACAACCACGGCGCCTCCTCCATGGCCACAACCACAGCGGCTCCACCCTGGCCACAACCACAGCACCTTCACCCCAGTGCGGCCTCCACCACAGCCACATACAACCACAGCGCCTCCTCCATAACCACAACGCCTCAACCCCAGCCATAACCACAGCGCCTCCACCCTGGCCACAACCACCGTGCCTCCTCCATAGCCACAACGCCTCCACCCCGGCTATAACCACAGCGCCTCCTCCTCAGCCACAGCCTCACCCAGCGTATGTGACTTTCCTGCCCTCCAAGGAATATGTAAGATAATCGAGGTCCGGGCCGGGTCCCTCCACTTCTCCCAGACGATTAAAAGGTGAAGAGCGGCTGCAGTTTCTTTTTGCGCTTGCTCCGCACTGTGCGATCAGCTTTATTGTGAGGGGTGATGGTGGATCCAGACGCCATGTATCATATAATCTATACCTAATATGCTGTATCACTGCTCCCCACCCTCCTCAAGCAAGCAAATAAAAATAAGAAGTTCCCGGAATCGTCCTCAGTCTTTATTCTACTTTACATTATGTCCTATACTCCACTCACACCCAGAGCTGCATCCACAGTTCTACTGTTATTATATATTACTTCTTGCAGAACTCTGAGTGGACTATGCTCCATTCACAGCCGGAGCTGCATCCACATGGCATGCCGTATGACACGAGTAGTAAAGGATGACACCATTTTAGATTTTATTCTAATTTTTTTTTTTCTTTAAAGTTGAGAAAACAAAATAACAAAATACATGATTATCGAGCGGGGGGTCACACAGCGATGGGGAGGGGGTGTTTGTTTCTTTATTGCAGCTTGAAGGAAAACGGAAGAAGATTCATCAATAAAGGGACATTGTGTGTTGTAGGAGCATGCAAACACGGCCACGAGTCAGGAGCGACGAGCACGGGGCGCACCATGCCACCACCAACAGGGACGGAATTTTATGTTTTCTTTGTGAGAAGTAAAATCAAGATGAAAAGAACTCAAGAAACGTAAACGGGAAGCAACATACACAATCTCCAGTGACCAGAGGGGGGCAGCAGCTCCTCGGGGGAGAGGGGCTTACAGGAGGTCACCTAGTCGGTGGTCAAAGGTTCACCTCGCTGCACAGATAGTTCTTGCTTGTGGCCCAAGTTGTGTCTTAATCAGATCATCTACAAATGTAAAAAAAAAACAATTAATGGAAAGTAATGAATTCCTTTAAAGAGTTTAGATAGAAAGAACGGTCATCCCCATAAAAAGACCACCAAAACTAGAGATAACAGGGTCCCCACAGCAAAAATCCTAGTTATTATTATAGTAGCTATTCAGAATTTCACAACTTTCCTTCTTGGTGCTGTATTTTCAATGTTGTGTTGTGTATATATAAAGTTTGCTGTATTTCTGTATACAGGGAGCTCCCCCTAGTGGAGGCTGCAGACAGGATCTTATCATGTATCTCTGTATACAGTGAGCTCCCCCTAGTGGCGGCTGCAGACACAATCTTATCATGTGTCTCTGTATACAGGGAGCTCCCCCTAGTGGTGGCTGCAGACAGAATCTTATCATGTATCTCTGTATACAGGGAGCTCCCCCTAGTGGTGACTGCAGACAGAATCTTATCATGTATCTCTGTATACAGGGAGCTCCCCCTAGTGGTGACTGCAGACAGAATCTTATCATGTATCTCTGTATACTGGGAGCTCCCCCTAGTGGTGGCTGCAGACAGAATCTTATCATGTATCTCTGTATACAGGGAGCTCCCCCTAGTGGTGGCTGCAGACAGGATCTTATCATGTATCTCTGTATACAGGGAGCTCCCCCTAGTGGTGGCTGCAGACAGGATCTTATCATGTATCTCTGTATACAGGGAGCTCCCCCTAGTGGTGACTGCAGACAGGATCTTATCATGTATCTCTGTATACAGGGAGCTCCCCCTAGTGGTAGCTGCAGACTGGATCTTATCATGTATCTCTGTATACAGAGAGCTCCCCATAGTGGTGGCTGCAGACAGAATCTTATCATGTATCTCTGTATACAGGGAGCTCCCCCTAGTGGGGGCTGCAGACAGGATCTTATCATGTATCTCTGTATACAGGGAGCTCCCTCTAGTGGTGGCTGCAGACAGAATCTTATCATGTATCTCTGTATACAGAGAGCTCTCTCTAGTGGTGACTGCAGACAGGATCTTATCATGTATCTCTGTATACAGGGAGCTCCCCCTAGTGGTGGCTGCAGACAGGATCTTATCATGTATCTCTGTATACAGGGAGCTCCCCCTAGTGGGGGCTGCAGACAGGATCTTATCATGTATCTCTGTATACAGGGAGCTCCCCCTAGTGGTGACTGCAGACAGGATCTTATCATGTATCTCTGTATACAGAGAGCTCTCTCTAGTGGTGACTGCAGACAGGATCTTATCATGTATCTCTGTATACAGGGAGCTCCCCCTAGTGGTGACTGCAGACAGGATCTTATCATGTATCTCTGTATACAGAGAGCTCTCTCTAGTGGTGACTGCAGACAGGATCTTATCATGTATCTCTGTATACAGGGAGCTCCCCCTAGTGGTGGCTGCAGACAGGATCTTATCATGTATCTCTGTATACAGGGAGCTCCCCCTAGTGGTGGCTACAGACTGGATCTTATCATGTATCTCTGTATACAGAGAGCTCCCCATAGTGGTGGCTACAGACAGGATCTTATCATGTATCTCTGTATACAGAGAGCTCTCTCTAGTGGTGGTAGCAGTCAGGCTGTATGTTTCTTTTTCTAATACAGAGCTCCAAATTCCCAAAAAGTGATGTAAAGGATCCTTGACCTCTAGTTGATGTATGAAGACATTAATCAGCGCAGAGCTCTGAACCTGTCGAGATGCCAATATTCACTTTTACGTTACTCGTCTCTTCTAATGACGCTGAATAGATTTCTACGTCCTGTAGTCTCGCACTATTATGTGACCAGGGACTTCCTTGCTGGTTTAGGTTAAGTGCACACTGAGCGTTTTTGATGCATTTTTGCAGCTTTTTTTTCTGCGTGGAAATGCACCAAAAAACGCTAGGTAATCTGTCTGCCAGCTAATGCAATGGCAATCCTGATGTGCTGAGCACATGATGTGGAATTTTCCACTCAGGATTGTCATTGCATTAAAATAAGCAGCATCTCCATTCTTTGTAGCGTTTCTGCAGCGCAAAAACGCTCAAAGGATGGTACCCGGGCCGAGGAAGAAGACTACTTCTCCCATCATCCGACCGCCGCTCCCGCTGTTATCGTCTCCTCAGCCAGGCTGGGGCTGTGAGCGGTGAAAAAGAAAAAAAAAAGTAAAAATCTGTTTAAAATAAAAAAAAAACACGTTTATCTTCACCTGTCTGGCGTCCCCCGGTGTCCCGCCGTCCTCCTTATGTCCCCTGGCGACGCGATCATCCCGTGGCCAGCGGTACACTGACGGGAGCGAGCTCGCTCCCGGCAGTGTACATCGCTGCTGCCGTCTGAGGTCACGTGAGTTCATCAGCTAAAGATCAGCTGACGAGCTCCAGGACCTCACTTTACGGCACCGGTGCTGCGTGGGAACAATCTCACGAATGTTTCCACGGACCACTGATGCAGTATGAGGTCACCAGAGCTGATCAGCTGATGAACTCACCTGACCTCATCCTGCAGCACAGCCATGAACACTGACAGGAGTGATTTTACACTCCTGTTAGTGTATAGTGCTGTCTTCTATAGCAGTCCCATCAGGGATTGCTGATGTCCCTGCTGTAGAAGTGACCCGGATCGACGGCGGACAGGTGAGGGATTTGGTTGTTTTTTATTTTTGCTTTTTTTTCAGGAGACGAGGGCATCAGGGATTGAGAGAACAATAAAAAAAATTATTAAAACTGTGCGGAAATTTATTTCAATAAAATACTTTATTCTGGCCGTGTCTTCATTGGAAAAGCGTCGAAAACTTAACTACAAGGCTAGTAATGGGGGTGTCTTATAGACGCCTCTCCATTACTAACCTGGGCTTCATGTCAGCCACCAATACAAGGCTGACATGAAACCCAACCCCTTTACCCCACTTGCCACCACTACACGGCAGTGGGAAGGCGGAGGCTAGGCGCCAGATTTGGCGCATCTTATGGATGCACCATTTCTGGGACTGCTGAGGGGTGATATTATTAGCCGCGGAGGGGGCTAGTATTCATGGCCCCTTCCCTGGCTATTAATATCAGCCCACAGCTGTCTGTTTAGCCTTTTCTGGTTAGATTTTATATTTTTATATCAATTTTTTTCTGGGGTCCCCCTGTAATCTAGCCAGTAAAGGCTAAGCAAACAACTGTGAGCTGTTATTAATAGCCAGGGAACATTTTTGGCTAATGGCCCCTTCCCCAGCTACTAATATCAGCTCTCAGCAGTTGGCTTTCCCTCTGCTGGTTATAAAAATGACGCGGGAGCCCACGCCATTGTTTTTTCAACTTTTTTTAGGCTATGTGCCCACGATCCGGACATAGCAGCGCTTTGGATGCAGCATATTTTTGCGTACTATTGAACGCAGGTAAATCCACATGTGTTCACTTAACCGTGCGGATTTACCGCATTCTATACATTCTTGTGGTCAAATTTCTGTTGTGGAGACTAGCAACTCAACAAGAGAATTTGACTTACTGCTGTCCTGAAAGACGTGCCGCATGTCAGTGTCCGCAGGTGATCTGCAGCCTCAGATGCACGCATAGTGGACATGGGATTTCTAGAGATCCCATCCACTATGCTGTAACATCCGGACGCTGTGGGTTTGACGCTGTATAAACACGCAGCGTCAAACCTGCAGCGGTTCCTGATCGTGGCCATGTACCCAAACTCACCCGCAGCATGTCAATTTCTGTAGCGGACACGCTAGTCTCCGGTGCAGATTTTGACCGATTGAAATGTCATCAGATGCGGTGGATCGGTGTGTATTGACATAAAAGTGCGGCATTAGAACACAGCGTTTTGAATGCAGCGAAAATACGCTGCGTCCAAAGCGCTGCTGAGTGCTGATCGTGGGGACGTAGCGGCTAACAAACCAGCTATGAGCTGTTATTAATGGCCAGGGAACATGTTTGCCTAATGGCACCTTCCTAGGCTAAAAATAGCAGCTCCCAGCTGCCCCAGAAATGACTTGAATGGAAATGTTAATGAGATTGGGTGTATGGGACTAGTTGACACCTAGCCCCTTTTGTTTGATGATGACAAGGTGTTAATCATACCCTTTCATTACTAAAAGCCAATTAAAGTAAAGAGTTAAATAAACACATACACAGAGTAAAATACTTTATTTGAAATACAACAGACACATTATTTAATCATTTAAATTAATCAATATACTCACCCCAGGTTTGATGGTAATCCAAGGGTTGAAGAAATGTCCCAAGTTTTTTTTTTTTTTTTTCAAATATCTTTATTTAGCCCCAAAAAGCATTCATTAATGTCCAAAAACGCATCCAGAAAACCATATTAAAAACACATAAAAAATTGCGGCACGTTTTTTCCGCAGCGTTTTTTCCGCAGCGTTTTTCCTGCCAAGAGATGCAGAAACGCTGCAGAAATTTCTGCATTCAAATCCTGAATGTGCGCACATAGCCTTATAATACTCTTATAATGTACAGGAGGGGCGTATAATGTACAGCGGGTGTTATTGCAGCAGATGATACCAGGTCGCTGCTCCCGAGCGGGAATGTCAGGCGTATGTGCGCTCTGAGGAATAACAACCTGCGTGGAAACAAAGTAATTAGATGATGTTGCTAAGGGAGAACCTAAATTTGGAAGTGGAATTTCCAATCACTTGGGAAGAGCAGAAATTCCACGATAATTAATGACCTCGTTAGAATCTGCACAAAACTAGGACGCCGAAGCCGCGAGAGAAGCGGCAGCTCCGGTGACAGCGCGGCCGATCATCCGCTATTACAGTGCGGATCATATTAGGTGGAACCGTCACATTGTATCACATTATAAGAATGGAAGGAGACGAGGCGCAAGTATCGCAGCACTAGCCGTATGTACACAAACTATACAACTTTACACTCTTAGTAACTTTTGAAAAGGGGGTGGAGCTAACAGGGGGCGGAGCCGCTGATACCCTTATAAGGAGAAGAGGCGCAAGTATTGGAGCACTCGTCGTATATACACAAAAATGTACAACTTTAGGGGTCTGGTCTGGGGTCTGAATATACAGTATGTAGGGGTGTGGTCTGGGGTCCGTATATGTGTAGGGGTCTGCTATGGGGTTTAAGTATACAGTATGTAGGGGTCTGGTGTCTGAATATACAGTATGTAGGGGTCTGGTCTGGGGTCCGTATATATGTAGGGGTCTGCTATGGGGTTTAAGTATACAGTATGTAGGGGTTTGGTGTCTGAATATACAGTATGTAGGGGTCTGCTCTGGGGTCCGTATATATGTAGGGGTCTGCTCTGGGGTTTAAGTATACAGTATGTAGGGGTCTGGTGTCTGAATATACAGTATGTAGGGGTCTGGTGTCTGAATTTAGTTAATGTCTGGTCTAGGATCTGCATATTTTAGAGGTCTGAATATATGTAGGGGTCTGCTCTGGGGTCTGTATATAGGGTGGGGTCTGCTCTGGGGTTCGTATATATGTAGGGGTCTGTTCTGGGGTCCGTATATATGTAGGGGTCTGCTCTGGGGTCTGTATATAGGGTGGGGGTCTGCTCTGGGGTTCGTATATATGTAGGGGTCTGCTCTGGGGTTCATATATATGTAGGGGTCTGCTCTGGGGTAAGTATATATGTAGAGGGTCTACTCTGGGGTCCGTATATATGTAGGGGTCTGCTCTGGGGTTCGTATATATGTAGAGGGTCTACTCTGGGGTTCGTATATATGTAGGGGTCTGCACTGGGGTCCGTATATATGTAGAGGGTCTACTCTGGGGTCCGTATATATGTAGGGGTCTGCTCTGGGGTTCGTATATATGTAGAGGTTCTACTCTGGGGTTCGTATATATGTAGGGGTCTGCTCTGGGGTCCGTATATATGTAGAGGGTCTACTCTGGGGTCCGTATATATGTGGAGGTCTGTTCTGGGGTCTGTATATAGGGTGGGGGTCTGCTCTGGGGTCCGTATATATGTAGGGGTCTGCTCTGGGGTTCGTATATATGTAGGGGTCTGTTCTGGGGTCCGTATATATGTAGGGGTCTGCTCTGGGGTCTGTATATAGGGTGGGGTCTGCTCTGGGGTCCGTATATATGTAGGGGTCTGCTCTGGGGTTCATATATATGTAGGGGTCTGCTCTGGGGTAAGTATATATGTAGAGGGTCTACTCTGGGGTCCGTATATATGTAGGGGTCTGCTCTGGGGTTCGTATATATGTAGAGGGTCTACTCTGGGGTTCGTATATATGTAGGGGTCTGCACTGGGGTCCGTATATATGTAGAGGGTCTACTCTGGGGTCCGTATACATGTAGAGGTCTGTTCTGGGGTCTGTATATAGGGTGGGGTCTGCTCTGGGGTCCATGTATATGTAGGGATCTGCTTCAGGGTCCATATATATGTAGGGGTCTGGTGTCTAAATTTAGTTAATGTCTGGTCTAGGATCTGCATATTTTAGAGGTCTGAATATATGCAGGGGTCTGCTCTGGGGTCTGTATATAGGGTGGGGTCTGTATATAGGGCGGGGGTCTGCTCTGGGGTCCGTATATATGTAGGGGTCTGCTCTGGGGTTCGTATATATGTAGGGGTCTGCTCTGGGGTAAGTATATATGTAGAGGGACTACTCTGGGGTCCGCATATATGTAGGGGTCTGTATATAGGGTGGGGTCTGCTCTGGGGTCCATGTATATGTAGGGATCTGCTTCAGGGTCCATATATATGTAGGGGTCTGGGTTCTGTATGTTTTAGGGGTCTGAGCTGAGATTGAACACTAATATATGAGGTTAGATCATGTGCACGAGAGGTCTGGTCTGAGGTTTGAAAATAATTTAAGGGTCTTGTCTGGGATCTGGGTTAATTTTGTGGTCTGTGGTAGGGATTATTTGAGGGGCAATTATGGGTCTCACGTTACTTTACAGTTATGGGGGATAGAGACGTTGGTTAAGTTACAGGTTTGCATGAAGGTGTGCGGCGACTGGGAAGGGGGCACCACATTGCAGGTACATTGCCCCCCATCTGGCTCCAGCTCGGGTTTGTCCGGACACGATCTCTGCTTGCTGTCAGTAATTTGGAGCATTCTTCGTACATTTAGAGGCAGAATGCTGTTCAGACCTCGCACTTACAATGGTGTCCGGCTTGGAGAATCCTCTGATAGACAGCCGGGACTCCGGACCGATGCAGATCTCTGTGTTTATAGACTCGTGTGACATAAAGATGATGGAATAAGCACAACCCCGGCCGGTGACATGTACAATACAGCCTGACCGTGACCTGCCGGGTCTGAAAGCAATAAGCTCCATAGTCACTGGCCCTCGGGGGGCCGGGCTCCGGCGGTCAGACGATCACTTCTGCTGGTCTGAGCTTCAGATCTATGCCCAGCAGGACTCATAATGATGCATCCAGATCATTATGATGCCCCGGGGGCAGCGCCAGGCTGAACGGCAGAGTCCTGGATAAGGAAAAACATGGCTGCATTCTTCCAAGAACAGCGCCACATCTGTGCACTGGTTGTGTCTGGTATTGCAGCTCAGCTCCAGTGAAGTGAATGTAGTTGCAGTACCTCACACAACCTGGGGAGGCGCTGTTTCTAGATGAAAGCAGCTGGGTTTTTCTAATTCTGGACACGTGGCTGTGACTACTGAACACTTAACGTCCGTTCTCTAGACTCACAGACATGTCTGCTGGGCGTCCGCCATGTCTGTATACCTACAGTATATAGTCTCTGCAGATACTGACCTCACACAGTCCTGGTCTAGTCCCCTTCGTGCTCCCCCTGTGCGCTGGTGCCTTCTTTACCCTCTTTGTGTTTTACGTCTTTGTCGCCACTTTTCATTTTCTTCCTTGTCATGTGACCGCGAAAACCGGCCTGGATTTTAGCTGCAGCCGCGTTCGCGTCGGGGTCATCCAGGGCGATGTCCAGAGCTTCCTCCGCCTGCTTCCTGAGAGCTTCGCTCTGTAAGAGAGGAAAGAATCTGGGGGGCTCAGTCGTAAAGACATCGGCGGCCATAACACCAAAGGCGCCACGCACAAGATGGAGCAATATGGCGGCTGGACACTCTCAGCGTTACTAAAAAAATAGATGTAACGACAAGTCTACGCCTCCTATAGCCCCCTATAAATGGTGGAGGGGGTCTGTAACAAGGTGAGAAGTAGCAGTCACACAAGATGGAGTAATACAACAGGAGATGGAAGAAGAGCTCTGAAATGCGAGGGGGCATAACAGAAGACCCCAAAAAGCTTTTACAGAAGCTTAATGACCACAGTAACATTAGATGAGTTATGTAATATAGATCAAAGACCCCTCATCGTGTGTCTCGCACTGAGATTATAAATGACTCCCGACCAGCGCGTTTCATGCCGCCTAATGAGGCTCCGAGAATTATCTGCTCTCATGGGGGGCGGCGGGACTCACCGCAATACTACAGCTAAAACTTACCCCGAGCTTCATGGACAATGTTCTATTCTGACAGACCAACATGACCCACCATGGGACGAAACGCGCCGTGGCCTGAGGTCACCAATGAGATTTCTCCTTAAATTTGTCAAATCCAATAAAAGAGTCAGAATCTTCTATTATTCCTCGCTCCTTTACATTGAAATTGCAGCACCACGAAGGAGAAGTGGTGGAACTATGGAGACGTCACTGATCTGCAAATGTGGAAAATGGGAACAACACTTTCTAGACAGTCTGGACTCTGAGCGCTGTGGGAGACAAGTCCAGAGACGCTGCAGCCGTGAGAGCAGGCTTAGGCCCCACAGGCGGTCACAGCAGCTCAGGCGTTACATTGGTTTGTTGGAGGAACCAGCAGTGCAGCAATTTCTCCAAAGTCTTCCAGGAGCCATTTTTCCAAACAACACCCCAAGGCCTCATGTTCCTCGCACTACTGTGAGCCGCCTGCGGGCCTATACCTGCTCTCATGGCTGCAGAGTCTCCGGACTTGTCTCCCTTGAGCACATCGGTGACGTCATTGGTCAGTGATCACACAGGACCTGCCGGCAGCGTCTCCGGACTTGTCTCCATTGAGCACATCAGGGACGTCATTGGTCAGTGATCACACAGGAGCTGCCGGCAGCATCTCCGGACTTATCTCCATTGAGCACATTGGGGACGTCATTGGTCAGTGATTACACAGGAGCTGCAGTGTCTCCGGACTTGTCTTCATTGAGCACATCGAGGACGTCATTGGTCGGTGATTACACAGGGGCGGCTGGCAGAGTCTCCGGTCTTGTCTCCATCGAGCACATCGGGGACGTCATTGGTCGGTGATTACACAGGAGCTGCCGGCAGCGTCTCCGGACTTGTCTCCATCGAGCACATCAGGGACGTCATTGGTTGGTGATTACACAGGAGCTGCCGGCAGCGTCTCCGGACTTATCTCCATTGAGCACATCGGGGACGTCATTGGTCAGTGATTACACAGGAGCTGCAGTGTCTCCGGACTTGTCTTCATTGAGCACATCGAGGACGTCATTGGTCGGTGATTACACAGGGGCGGCTGGCAGAGTCTCCGGTCTTGTCTCCATCGAGCACATCGTGGACGTCATTGGTCGGTGATCACACAGAAGCTGCCGGCAGCGTCTCCGGACTTATCTCCATTGAGCACATCGGGGACATCATTGGTCAGTGATTACACAGGAGCTGCAGTGTCTCCGGACTTGTCTTCATTGAGCACATCGAGGACGTCATTGGTCGGTGATTACACAGGGGCGGCTGGCAGAGTCTCCGGTCTTGTCTCCATCGAGCACATCGGGGACGTCATTGGTTGGTGATTACACAGGAGCTGTAGCGTCCCCGGTCTTTTCTCCATCGAGCACATCGGGGACGTCATTGGTTGGTGATTACACAGGAGCTGCAGTGTCTCTGGACTTGTCTCCATCAAGCACATCGGGGACGTCATTGGTCGGTGATTACACAGGGGCGGCAGGCAGAGTCTCCGGTCTTGTCTCCATCGAGCACATCGGGGACATCATTGGTCGGTGATTACACAGGAGCTGCAGCATCTCCGGACTAGTCTCTCTTGAGTACATCGGGGACGTCATTGGTTGGTGATTACACAGGAGCTGCAGTGTCTCTGGACTTGTCTCCATCAAGCACATCGGGGACGTCATTGGTCAGTGATTACACAGGAGCTGACAGCAGCGGATCTTGATGATTTATACATTCAGGGGCAGAACCTTCCTCAGACGACCATTATGACCTCAGTGACGGCTGGGATTTCTGCACGACGATCAGACTACGGACTGGATAATCTAGGGGTTTTGTATATGTTCACACCATTTGCAGATCAGTGACGTCTCCATCCTATGATCTCCATCATTCACCACTTTTCTTCTTGGTGCCATTATTTCACCATTGAGAAGAGTATACACAGCAAATAAAAAGCCCAGGAGAATTCCAGGTTTGGGACAGGACACAATCTCTTCCATACGCCCACCACTGCGCCAACGTGAATCTATAGAGTCGGAGCACAACCTAAGGGTGAAACTAAGGTGGTTCTGGCAGGAAATGTGCCCTCGGAGGGGGCACCAACACACACCTGAGCCTCAGTTCTGTACTTAGATTCAAGGCAGCAGGTTAAGGAAACCTCGCTACTACTGGATTTTGCTTCTTTTTATGACTGCCCGAATATCCAAAATATTTCAGAATCCCAGTTTCAACCAGGCGGAGTGAATGCCTGGAACGTTCTGTACAGGTTTCCTCTGTGCGTTATCTGCTTGATACATTATAACAGCCAATATTTAATCATTTTATATTGCTCTACGGCTCCATTGATCAACTCCAATCCCAAGAATGGGGGTAATGTATTCACAGACACCCCGAATACCGAAAACAGGGCCTGTTGGAAAAAAGTGGTGGCCAATGCTCAACCACTCTATTGACTAACTTTTGACTCCCACCAATTCTCGCGGATGGGGCCCATCGGAATAGAGAAGGCCTCAGCCACCAGTGGGGGGGGTCTCAGAAGTCAAAACTCCCACAGATCTGCACCTTTACATAGGTGATAGCTTTACCTCCTTTACATAGGTGATAGCTTTACCTTTTGGGAACGACTCTATAACCTCGGAGGTTTGGTTGCCTTTGAAGGTTTGGGAGAAGAGACGGCTGAAGACGTTGAAGCTGTGATATCCTGTAATCTGGGAATTCTCGGCCGGATCCCACCTGCACCTCTATCTACAGTAACACACAGTATTATGGCGGTGCTCCCCCTCTGCTCCATGTTACAGTCTTTTTCCTCATTAGCCGGTGACTTTACATCCCAAATGTGATTTCACAAACAAAACCTTTGAAAGGTTCTCGGCGTGGAGCTGCGAGCGCGGAGCCGGCTGTAATTAGACAGCTCAGAAGCCAAAGAATGACACACATTATATTTTCTTTGTACAGAATCGGCTTTCACATCAGCAATTCGCAATTCTCTGCAAGTATTTTGTGTATTTCACATGAATACGTCCTGATTATACTGTTCAGCGGCTACACTTAACATTTACCAAAATCACAGCCTGCAGGAGACCCTTCACTTCTCAAACGTCACGCTGCCTGTACCCGGACAATTACAGGGAGGTGATGATATACTGGGACCCCTATATATAACAGAGGCTCTACGGACAGATGAACACTATATATAGCACTATAATACTGGTTATATCCTGTACATGGGCAATATTATAGAAGAGAAAAGGAAGGTACATCCAGCACTGGGTCCTCATAAAAAATTCTTCTTTATTGCAAATCCATAAAAACTCCAGACAAAGTAATCGCATACGCGTTTCAGACGGTTACGTCCTTAGTCATTGCATGCAATGACTAAGGACGTAACCGTCTGAAACGCGTATGCGATTACTTTATGTCTGGAGTTTTTATGGATTTGCAATAAAGAAGAATTTTTTATGAGGACCCAGTGCTGGATGTACCTTCCTTTTCTCTTCATTGTTCCTTGCTATACTACAAGACCGTCCATGCAGAGGAGATCCTCGGTCCATGGGTGAGCTGAATACCAGGTTACTGCAAGGTTTCCTATGACTTTCACAGTGTTATAGTAGTTATATTCTTGTACATATGGGGCAGTATTATAGTAGTTATATTCTTGTACATAGGGGGCAGTATTATAGTAGTTATATTCTTGTATATAGGAGGCAGTATTATAGTAGTTATATTCTTGTACATATGGGGCAGTATTATAGTAGTTATATTCTTGTATATAGGAGGCAGTATTATAGTAGTTATATTCTTGTACATAGGGGGCAGTATTATAGTAGTTATATTCTTGTACATAGGGGGTAGTATTATAGTAGTTATATTCTTGTACATAGGGGGCAGTATTATAGTAGTTATATTCTTGTACACAGGGAGCAGTATTATAGTAGTTATATTATTGTACATAGGGGGCAGTATTATAGTAGTTATATTCTTGTACATAGGGAGCAGTATTATAGTAGTTATATTCTTGTATATAGGGGGCAGTATTATAGTAGTTATATTCTTGTACATAGGGGCAGTATTATAGTAGTTATATTCTTGTACATTGGAGCAGTATTATAGTAGTTATATTCATGTACACAGGGGCAGTATTGTAGTAGTTATATTCTTGTACACAGGGGCAGTATTATAGTAGTTATATTCTTGTACATTGGAGCAGTATTATAGTAGTTATATTCTTGTACATAGGGAGCAGTATTATAGTAGTTATATTCTTGTACATAGGAGCAGTATTATAGTAGTTATATTCTTGTACATAGGGGCAGTATTATAGTAGTTATATTCTTGTACATAGGGGGCAGTATTATAGTAGTTATATTCTTGTACATAGGAGCAGTATTATAGTAGTTATATTCTTGTACATAGGGGGCAGTATTATAGTAGTTATATTCTTGTACATAGGAGCAGTATTATAGTAGTTATATTCTTGTACATAGGGGGCAGTATTATAGTAGTTATATTCTTGTACATAGGAGCAGTATTATAGTAGTTATATTCTTGTACATAGGGGCAGTATTATAGTAGTTATATTCTTGTACATAGGGGCAGTATTATAGTAGTTATATTCTTGTACATAGGGGGCAGTATTATAGTGGTTATATTCTTGTACATAGGGGGCAGTATTATAGTGGTTATATTCTTGTACATAGGGGGCAGTATTATAGTAGTTCTATTCTTGTACATAGGGGCAGTATTATAGTAGTTATATTCTTGTACATAGGAGCAGTATTATAGTAGTTATATTCTTGTACATAGGGGGCAGTATTATAGTAGCTATATTCTTGTAGATAGGGGGCAGTATTATAGTAGTTATATTCTTGTACATAGGAGCAGTATTATAGTAGTTATATTCTTGTACATAGGAGCAGTATTATAGTAGTTATATTCTTGTACATAGGGGCAGTATTATAGTAGTTATATTCTTGTACAATAGGGCAGTATTATAGTAGTTATATTCTTGTACAATAGGGCAGTATTATAGTAGTTATATTCTTGTACATAGGAGCAGTATTATAGTAGTTATATTCTTGTACATAGGGGCAGTATTATAGTAGTTATATTCTTGTACATAGGAGCAGTATTATAGTAGTTATATTCTTGTACATAGGAGCAGTATTATAGTAGTTATATTCTTGTAGATAGGGGGCAGTATTATAGTAGTTATATTCTTGTACATAGGGAGCAGTATTATAGTATATTCTTGTACATAGGGGGCAGTATTATAGGAGTTATATTCTTGTACATAGGGAGCAGTATTATAGTAGTTATATTCTTGTACATAGGGGGCAGTATTATAGTAGTTATATTCTTGTACATAGGAGCAGTATTATAGTAGTTATATTCTTGTACATAGGAGCAGTATTATAGTAGTTATAATCTTGTACATAGAAGGTAGTATTATAGTAGTCAGTCTTGTGTATAGGGGCAGTATTATAGTCGTTACCACCTACATCTCCTGATATTACCACAGTTAGTGAAGTCACCTTCAACCTCTTTACTGTATCCCGTTACTTTTCACATAATTAATAATCCATTATTAATCTGCTGCCTAAATGGAAACCAACCCAAATCAGTAGTATCTTCATGAATCAGTAAAGGACCAAGCTCGTTAGCACCTACAGATCAGACATCTACAACGAGCAGTTTCTGTAATAAAGAACATCATCTTTTCCAATACAATCAACGTCTTATTCTAACCATATCACACCTCCGTCAAATCACCAACAGCAGTACCAAATACAACAAAACCAGATCACCAAAACCATAAAACTCACCAGCTACAGCCAAATCTTCTGCTAACGTCCCACATTCTCCCTATTACAAGTCACGGACCCCACACAAATCATCAATCCAAGCTACGCACCCAACCAAATCACCAGGAATCATTAAATGTTACCCCTCCGGCCAGGTAAGTACATCACCCCCAGCAGATAAAAATGGGATAAATGATGAGAGTTATCACTTCTGCAATATGGACAGATGGTTACAACAAAGTCTCCTGAAATCCACTGATCATCAATATCTTCTATCCTATAGAATCCCCCCCTGTAGGTTGTGTGACCCTCTTCATAGGAAGGAGCGGGTGGTCTGCACCGAGCCGTGCCCAGCTTCTCCCGCTGATTGTAATTGTTGCGAGCTCCATCCACCCACACGGCGATAGAACAAGCAACTAAATCAATTCCACTTAAAACAGCTGAAGCCTAAAGCAAAAATAACCCCGATGAGGGTCTGCAAGAACGGGGGGGCAACGTCCCATAGACCTGAACGCGACGACAGCAGCAAAAACTTCATGACATTCACATTTCATGCAAACACACGAGCCGCTCGTAGGTGTGCTACATACATGACAGCAGTCCATGGCGAGCAGGGAACCGTCTGCGCTGCTTCGGTAGAGTTTGAGTCTTCGACACGGCGTTGTCTTGAGTTGTTGCAGATTTCCCGTCCCTCACGCAGCCGCTCAGCAGAACGTCGCTCTCATTCTGAAATCCCCAGCACCGGGCGGCAGAGCTAAGTACTGAGATCTCCTGTTTCCCTGGGAGCTGCAGACTCGCATCACTTGGGATCTGTAGGAGCCTCCTACTCCAAACACATCATGTGCTGCCGCCACCACCATCCTCGTCGACTTGGGTTTTTTTTTTTTTTCTTTCTCATTATTTTAGGAGAATAGGAACATTGATTTGGAAGTTGTAGGTTCATAAAAGATCAGATGTTACGGGGCGATGTCCGGGTCAGATGAGCCGCACGTCACCGAGAGGTCCGGGGGGGGGGGGTCTAGGATTTTTCCAGAGATATAGAAAATTCTTCCGACTATAGGACGTGATCAAAAAATAACAACAAAAGGCAATTTTGTACCCCCCTATCGGAAACATTTTGGCCAAATGATGAAGTAAAATGTTATAGCGCTGAATGTTTCCATCTGTACATGAATAGAGGAGCAGTCTGATATTAGGACCCTCGTGATGGGAATAGGATCGTTTATAGGATGTTGTGACCGATGGGTCTGATCACTGATAAGTATCAGCGCCCCACAGTCTAGGTCTAAGGACTGAAGTGCTGTCAAACAAAACGGCAAAATTTATATGACTGTATGGAAAAAAATTGGTGCAAAACGTGGAGCTGCGTGTCTCTTTATGGTGTCCTCCACAGGGGTCAGAATATCGGATACGGTGGAAAAGTCAAACATTTCCACTGTTTTCTGGTTCTGCTGCACAACCCGAACCCTGTATGGACCCATAATGCGGTTGTGTGCAGGAGCCCTTAATGTGACTGGTAAAAACACGAGGGTAATTAGTGCGGCATGGAATACGGCCAGAGACGTCCCAGCTGTAGAAGTGGTCACTGGTTACTTCCATAAAGTGAATTATGGGGTCAATGAGCAGATAGGAAGCCGAGCGTCAGCAATTCAGGTCTCCAAGATCCCTCCATTACCACTGCGGATGGAGGTCTGCTAACCTGTTGTATGTAGTGCAGGTAACACGTATGTGCTCCACAACATTCACACTCAGATGAGCCAACATGTTATCTGGTAGAAGAGGAACGTGAAGACAAGAGCGGGCGAGGCATGTATGAGCACTGGAGGGGCGCGGACACGGGGGAGGCATGTATGAGCACTGGAGGGGCGCGGACACGGGGGAGGCATGTATGAGCACTGGAGGGACGTGGACACAGGCAGGAAGCATGTATGAGCACTGGAGGGGAAGGACACGGGCAGGCATGTATGAGCACTGGAGGGGCGACGACACGGGCGAGGCATGTATGAGCACTGGAGGGGCGACGACACGGGCGAGGCATGTATGAGCACTGGAGGGGCGAGGACAAGGGCGAGGCATGTATGAGCACTGGAGAGATGAGGACACGGGCGAAGCATGTATGAGCACTGGAGGGGCGAGGACACGGGCGAAGCATGTATGAGCACTGCAGGGGCGAGGACACGGGGGAGGCATGTATGAGCACTGGAGGGGCGAGGACACGGGCGAAGCATGTATGAGCACTGGAGGGGCGAGGACACGGGCGAAGCATGTATGAGCACTGGAGGGGCGAGGACACGGGGGAGGCATGTATGAGCACTGGAGGGGCGAGGACACGGGGGAGGCATGTATGAGCACTGGAGGGGCGAGGACACGGGGGAGGCATGTATGAGCACTGGAGGGGCGAGGACACGGGGGAGGCATGTATGAGCACTGGAGGGACGTGGACACAGGCAGGAAGCATGTATGAGCACTGGAGGGGAAAGGACACGGGCAGGCATGTATGAGCACTGGAGGGGCGACGACACGGGTGAGGCATGTATGAGCACTGGAGGGATGAGGACACTGGCGAGGCATGTATGAGCACTGGAGGGATGAGGACACGGGCGAAGCATGTATGAGCACTGGAGGGGCGAGGACACAGGGGAGGTATGTATGAGCACTGGAGGGGCGAGGACACGAGCGAAGCATGTATGAGCACTGGAGGGGCGAGGACACGGGGAGGCATGTATGAGCACTGGAGGGGCGAGGACACGGGGGAGGCATGTATGAGCACTGGAGGGGCGAGGACACGGGGGAGGCATGTATGAGCACTGGAGGAGCGACGACACGGGGGAGGCAAGTATGAGCACTGGAGGGGCGAGGATACGGCGAGGCATGTATGAGCACTGGAGGGGCGAGGACACGGGCGAGGCATGTATGAGCACTGGAGGGGCGAGGACACGGGTGAGGCATGTATGAGCACTGGAGAGATCAGGACATGGGCAGGCATGTATGAGCACTGGAGGGGCGAGGACACGGGTGAGGCATGTATGAGCACTGGAGAGATGAGGACATGGGCAGGCATGTATGAGCACTGGAGGGGCGAGGACACGGGTGAGGCATGTATGAGCACTGCAGGGGCGAGGACACGGGCGAGGCATGTTTGAGCACTGGAGGGATGAGGACATGGGCGACGACACGGGTGAGGCATGTATGAGCAATGGAGGGGCGACGACACGGGCGAGGCATGTGTGAGCACTGGAGGGATGAGGAGAAGGGCGAGGACACGAGGGAGGCATGTATGAGCACTGGAGGGGTGAGGACATGGGCAGGCATGTATGAGCACTGGAGGGGCGAGGACACAGGCAGGAAGCATGTATAAGCACTGGTGGGGAAAGGACACGGGCAGGCATGTATGAGCACTGGAGGGACGAGGAAATGGGCGAGGCATGTATGAGCACTGGACGTGCGAGGACACGAGCGAGGCATGTATGAGCACTGGAGGGATGAGGATAAGGGTGAGGACACGGGCAGGAGGCATGTATGAACACTGGAGGGGCGAGGACACGGGCAGGAGGCATGTATGAACACTGGAGGGGTGAGGACACGGGCGAGGCATGTGTGAGGGCTGGAGGGGCGAGGACAAGGGCGAGGCATGTATGAGCACTGCAGAGGCAAGGACATGGGCGAGGCATGTATGAGCACTGGAGGGGCGAAGACACAGGCAGGAAGCATGTATGAACACTGGAGGGGCGAGGACACGAGCGAGGCCTGTGTGAGCACTGGAGGGGCGAGGACACGGGCGAGGCATGTGTGAGTACTGGAGCGGCGAGGACACGGGCGAGGCATGTGTGAGCACTGGAGGAGCGAGGACACGGGCAAGGCATGTGTGAGCACGGGAGGGGTGAGGACATGGGCAGGCATGTATGAGTACTTGAGGGGCAAGAACATGGGCAGGCATGTATGAGCACTGGAGGGGCGAGGACACGGGGAAGGCATGTATGAGCACTGGAGGGACGAGGACACAGGCATGAAGCATATATGAGCACTGGAGGGGAAAGGACATGGGCAGGCATGTATGAGCACTGGAGGGGCGAGGACACTGGCCAGGCATGTATGAGCACTGGAGGGACGAGGAAACGGGCGAGGCATGTATCAGCACTGGAGGGGCGAGGACACAGGCGAGGCATGTATGAGCATTGGAGCGGCAAGGACGCAGTCAGGAGGCAGGTATGAGCACTGGAGCGGAGAGGACATGGGAAGGAGGCATGTATGAGCACTGGAGGGGCAAGGACATGGGCAGGAGGCATGTATGAGCACTGGAGGGGCAAGGACATGGGCAGGAGGCATGTATGAGCACTGGAGAGGCAAGGACACTGGCAGGATGCATGTATGAGCACTGGAGAGGCAAGGACACTGGCAGGAAGCATGTATGAGCACTGGAGGGGCAAGGACAGGGGTGAGGCATGTATGAGCACTGGAGGAGCAAGGACACTGGCAGGAGGCATGTATGAGCACTGGAGGTGCGAGGACATGGGCAGGCATGTGTGCGCACTGGAGGGGCGAGGACACGGGCGAGGCATGTGTGAGCACTGGAGGGGCGAGGACACGGGCGAGGCATGTATGAGCACTGGAGCGGTGAGGACACGGGCAAGGCATGTATGAGCACTGGAGGGGCGAGGACACAGGCATGGCATGTATCAGCACCGGAGAGGCGAGGACACGGGCAAGGCATTTATGATCACTGAAGGGGCGAAGACACAGGCGAGGCATTTATGAGCACTGGAGGGGCAAGGAAACGGGTGAGGCATATATGAGAACTGGAGGGGCGAGGACACGAGCGAGGCATGCGTGAGCACCTGAGGGGCGAGGACACGAGCGAGGCATGTGTGAGCACTAGAGGGGCGAGGACACAGGCATGGCATGTATCAGCACCGGAGAGGCGAGGACACGGGCAAGGCATTTATGATCACTGAAGGGGCGAAGACACAGGCGAGGCACATATGAGCACTGGAGGGGCGAGGACACGAGCGAGGCATGCGTGAGCACCTGAGGGGCGAGGACACGAGCGAGGCATGCGTGAGCACCTGAGGGGTGAGGACACGGGCAAGGCATGTATGAGCACTGGAGGGGTGCGTACACGGGTGAGGCATGCATGAGCACTGGAGGGGTGAGGACACGGGCAAGGCATGTATGAGCACTGGAGGGGCAAGGAAACAGATAAGGCACATATGAGCACTGGAGGGGTGAGGATATAGGCGAGGCACGAACATAACGGGAGGAAATTGTGGGGTCATTCCTGATGTACAGTAATAAGGTCCTCAGTGGATTATTCTGAAGGACAGTGATGAGCAATGGTGCAGGATTCACCCATAACTTTCAGCAACACATATTTTTGGGGATGGGAGTCTTTTTTAAGAGAAAGCGCCAGCTCAAAAAGTGTCCAGTGGTACCCAGGTGCTCTGTAGCTGTAATCTTTCCTGTAAGTCTATTATGTACTCTTTGCCCAACCAAAGGATTCACAAGCCCAGGAAGTACCAGGACAATAGGGCCCGGACACTACTGACCCCATGAGAAACGGCACTTATTCTGTTTCGTTTTTTTACTTATTAGTTAGAGATCTCATGAGTCCAGGTGCATTTCATTTTTTTCCCATGTTTCCTGATTGACAGCTCCTCAGCGTCCCTCCTCCCTGCTGCTGAGATCTCATACTGCTCAGTATAAGCTGCAGCTGTCAGTCAGGCTGGATGGGTGGATAGAGACCGTTGTCTATCAGGTTTGTTGGACAGAGAATAAATATATTTACTTTATTAGCTCTCACTATTTAATTGGACTCATAAAATGCTCATTGTAATACCAGGCTCATACGGCCAATGTAATGTGGATTTTCAAGAGTTGTCAGATCCATATAATAATCTGAGCAGTTTGTGTATTTTAATCTGACGACAGATGCATAATAAAATGGGATGTCAGGGGCTGGATTATCAATTAATGAGGTTAATTGGGACGTTTTAGGAAATTACAGAAAGAAGAAGGAGAAAGTGGTGGAATGATTAAAATTCCAGGCAAGTCCGGAGACGCTGCCGGCAGCTCCTGTGTGATCACTGACCAATGACGTCCCCGATGTACTCGATGGAGACAAGTCCGGAGACGCTGCCGGCAGCTCCTGTGTGATCACCGACCAATGACGTCCCCGATGTGCTCGATAGAGACAAGTCCGGAGACGCTGCCGGCAGCTCCTTTGTGATCACCGACCAATGACGTCCACGATGTGCTCGATAGAGACAAGTCCGGAGACGCTGCCGGCAGCTCCTGTGTAATCACCGACCAATGACGTCCACGATGTGCTCCATGGAGACAAGTCCGGAGACGCTGCCGGCAGTTCCTGTGTGATCACCGACCAATGACGTCCACGATGTGCTCGATGGAGACAAGTCCGGAGACGCTGCCGGCAGCTCCTGTGTGATCACCGACCAATGACGTCCATGATGTGCTTGATGGAGACAAGTCCGGAGACGCTGCCGGCAGCTCCTGTGTAATCATCGACCAATGACGTCCATGATGTGCTTGATGGAGACAAGTCCGGAGACGCTGCCGGCAGTTCCTGTGTGATCACCGACCAATGACGTCCACGATGTGCTCGATGGAGACAAGTCCGGAGACGCTGCCGGCAGCTCCTGTGTGATCACCGACCAATGATGTCCACGATGTGCTCGATGGAGACAAGTCTGGAGACGCTGCTGGCAGTTCCTGTGTGATCACTGACCAATGACGTCCACGATGTGCTCGATAGAGACAAGTCCGGAGACGCTACCGGCAGCTCCTTTGTGATCACAAACCAATGACGTCCATGATGTGCTTGATGGAGACAAGTCCGGAGACGCTGCCGGCAGTTCCTGTGTGATCACCGACCAATGACGTCCACGATGTGCTCGATGGAGACAAGTCCGGAGACGCTGCCGGCAGCTCCTGTGTGATCACTGACCAATGACGTCCACGATGTGCTCGAGGGAGACAAGTCCGGAGACGCTGCCGGCAGTTCCTGTGTGATCACCGACCAATGACGTCCACGATGTGCTCGAGGGAGACAAGTCTGGAGACGCTGCCGGCAGTTCCTGTGTGATCACCGACCAATGACGTCCACGATGTGCTCGATGGAGACAAGTCCGGAGACGCTGCCGGCAGATCCTGTGTGATCACTGACCAATGACGTCCACGATGTGCTCGATAGAGACAAGTCCGGAGACGCTGCCGGCAGCTCCTTTGTGATCACAAACCAATGACGTCCATGATGTGCTTGATGGAGACAAGTCCGGAGACGCTGCCGGCAGTTCCTGTGTGATCACCGACCAATGACGTCCACGATGTGCTCGATGGAGACAAGTCCGGAGACGCTGCCGGCAGCTCCTGTGTGATCACTGACCAATGACGTCCACGATGTGCTCGAGGGAGACAAGTCCGGAGACGCTGCCGGCAGCTCCTGTGTGATCACTGACCAATGACGTCCCCGATGTGCTCGATGGAGACAAGTCCGGAGACGCTGCCGGCAGATCCTGTGTAATCACCGACCAATGACGTCCACGATGTGCTCGATAGAGACAAGTCCGGAGACGCTGCCGGCAGCTCCTGTGTGATCACCGACCAATGAGGTCCCCGATGTACTTGAGGGAGACAAGACCGGAGACGCTGCCGGCAGCTCCTGTGTGATCACCAACCAATGACGTCCACGATGTGCTCGATGGAGACAAGACCGGAGACGCTGCCGGCAGCTCCTGTGTAATCACTGACCAATGACGTCCCCAATGTGCTCGATGGAGACAAGACCGGAGACGCTGCCGGCAGCTCCTGTGTGATCACCGACCAATGACGTCCCCGATGTACTTGAGGGAGACAAGACCGGAGACACTGCAGCTCCTGTGCAATAACCGACCAATGACGTCCCCGATGGAGACAAGTCTGGAGATGCTGCAGCCACAGGAGCAGGTGTAGGCCACACAGGCGCTCACAGTAGTGCGAGGAACATGAGGCTTGGGGGTGTAGTGTGGAAAATGGCTCCTGGGAGACTTTGGAGAAATGGCCGCATCGCTGGTTCCATGATTGATCCATTCTGTCCTGCACCATTTTCCATCTTGGTTTTGCAATCTTAAAATTGAGGAATGTATAATAATATCCTTGAAGGGTAGAGAACAGGTGACTATCTGAATATGAGGTCTGATATAACATTTCACATTGTATGGGAATTCTGGGCTGGATTATCAGATGCCGGGTTATAGGACTTTTTCTGTAGCCGATTTCTCAGTTGGGTTGGGTTTTTGGAGAGCATTAGCTTTTTAGCCACATGTCCACGGGTCTATGCTCATCCAGAGCGTCCATTCTCCCAGGAACAAGCAGCAGAAGATCATACGGACTGATCTAGATCTGTTTTTCCGGCTGCTGCACGTAGCCAGAATATTTGCCTTTTTCTACATTTGGTGCATCTGTAATTTCCAGAATTGAGGAGTCCAAAAACTGCACAATTAGTGAAAGGAAAGAAACACGTAATCTGGAGGTGGCAACTCGATCCTGAAGTCTTCAGATACCCTAATAACGCTGGAGTAAAGGTCGAAACTGGACCCAGGTGACTGAGCACAGCGGTGCCCTTTAGGGGACTTGTCACACAAAACCCTATGAGCAGAGATCCCTGCAACCCAAGAAAGGTCCCATGACACAGACCCCTGCAGACCCCTGATCCCGCAGATTTGCTTCGCTGCAGTTATAGAGGTAGATTCATTATGTAAAGTGCAATGTGTTACAACGTTCCCGTACGTTGGATATTATGGGAAAGAAGCCCGCAGAACGGAGTTTGTCAGAAACTTTGCCCCCCATGAGTTTCATCTCCCCCCGCTGCCGTTCCTGCAACTTCTCGGTGATTGACAGCTTGTCACTTCCACCCTCAATATGTTCCCAACAAACATCTACAATCGTGTAACACGATCCCAAATTTAGCGTCTCTCACGGCTTCAATTCCCACCGCTGCCAATTAAATTAATAACCGGGAAATGCAACTCTGCCGCTTCCCGAAAGCTCCAGCAACATATTGTGTGTTACATAACTGCCGAGAAGTGAGAAACCAGCAAGATCTGGAGGAAGGAGAGAGGAGCGGTGCCGCCTCTGTAACCCCCGCTCATCAGGGTCCCCGCACCGTCTGATGGCAGGTGAACCACACAGCAGCTATATACAGTATATACTGCAGATGAGGAGCATGCCCGGGTTATATATGGACAATATTATCTACATTTATTAAGAAAAGAACAGAAACAAGTCAGGAAAATGGACAGAAGCAAATAGGAAATAGGGAAGGATATGAACCAAGCAGATACGAAATAAATAGATTAATAGATAAATAGGCAGAAGAGGAACAGCTATGATGAGTGAAAGACATTGCCCCTACGGAAAATCACACTAAATATAAGTTCTTGGCTCTCCCTCCTTCCAGAGGACCAAGGACTTATGTTGAGCGCGGCTCAGAGGATCGCGTCCTAATCATTTCCTGCAAGTTACTAAACATCTTGTGGAGAAGATCCATCAGGAAGAGGCTGACTGGATATGCTATGATGTTACCTCTTCTCGGGGGTCTTCCCTGCCTTCATGCTGCTCTCGGGGGGTCGTGATGTCAGCAGGTTCCTCCTCTTTAGCTTCTGGTCGCTCTTTGGTCTCATTGTCCTGATTATCTGCTGATTCTCGCTGTTCTTCAGTCATCTTAGCTTCATGACTATGGTCCTCCTGTGTGATACTGCTATCTGGTCTCTCAGAGGACCGGCCTCCGCAAGCGTCCAGACCTTGAGATTCTATTATCTTTCCTTTTCCATCTCCATCATCTTCTGTTATGTCCAGGTTACCTTCCTTGGCTTCTACTCTATGGTCCTGACCTTCCATGACTTCTTGTGTGGCCAAGTTGGCCTCCTTGGATTCTGGTCTATGGCCCTGACCTTCAATGTCTTTTGTTGTGGCCAGGTTGTCCTCATCGGCTTCTTCTCTATGGTCCTGATCGTTGACGTTTTCTGTTGTGGCCAGGTTGTCCTCATCGGCTTCTCTATGGTCCTGATCGTTGACGTTTTCTGTTGCGGCCAGGTTGTCCCCATCAGCTTCTCTACAGTCCTGATCTTTGACGTCTTCTGTTATGGCCAGGTTGTCCTCATCGTCTTCTTCTCTATGGTCCTGATCTTTGACGTCTTCTGTTGAAGGAAGGTTGTCCTTTTCTTCTTGAATCTGCTGCTCATCTTTTATTAGGTTTTCTGAGTCGTCTTCCTTCTGTTCTTCTTTCTCTTGGATTTGTCTGGCATGAGCCTCCAGGTCTTTATCCTGGATGGTTCCTCCATCAGTAGGGTCATCTTTAGCAGCATCGCCATCTGGTAATGATCTTGTCTCTATGTTGCCATCTTGAGGAGCAGTGGAGTCGACTTGTGGGGTCTCTGCGTCTTTCTCGAAGAACCCATTGCTGAAATAGAGTAATAATTTATTATAATTCCGCCATGGCTTCATTTTACTCCTCTTTATTCATTGCACTTTTTGCTACAGTCACATCCAAAGCGGAGAACAAAATTCTGCAGGACGCCGTTACAGGTCAGTCCCTCGCTGCTTAGCTCCTATACAGAAGTGCACGTTGCTGCACTGCATTCTGGGGGATTGCTAATATGAGCTGTGTTATCAATACGACTTTTCCCACAATGCAACACGTGAACATCCTGATGATATGCAGCCTGAGAGCTAACAGGAAAGGAGCAGAATACAGAATGCAGCTCTGGATGTGAATGCAGAAGACACAATTACTTTTTATTCTAGAGAGATATTTTAAAACTTTCCTAAATCCTGAATTCAGCATTGTCCGCAGCCTGCGATGCCAGGAGCAGTCAGTATCCACATACCCTCCCGGGATTGTGGTACGTTCCCCTAACAATGACTGACGTCAGGAGACAAGACTGGATGATATAGAGGTTTGTCCCCCGGGTGACAATGGTATGATCTAATGTATATTACAAGGCGTTTTACATCACCCCTACCCGCAGGTGACAATAGTATGGTCCCATGAGATGTTGCTAGGCGGGACACATCACCTCTCCCCACTGTGACAATGGTATGATCCCATACGTTCATGTCTCCCACATATGACAATGGTACAGTCAATAACTTTTGGCTGTTTTCTGGCATAAGCTAAAATTTGTGCCATCCGTGCTTAGACCAGTGACTGCCTGCAGCGGTCAACTGGGAGGACGGCGCTTGATTGCTGCAGGGAACGAAATGAAGACCAGTGTGGAGCACAGCATGAGCAGCAGGGGATCATCGGCTAAGTGACGACTGTTTGGTTGATTTTTGGCCATTTTTTGCTTTCGGTTACATTTTTTTTTTCAATCTCTGAAAACCTGTTGAGGACATTTGAAGCACCCCTCCCTGATGATGGTTCAGTCCAGCAGATAACTGTCATTATCGCGGCTGGTGACGCCTGATGGCGGTGCAGAACGGGGGCTGCGCTCTACAAGATGACCGCTGGCAATGGCAAGACTAACACTAGATTATACAACCCCCCCGTCCCTGATGGCAATGGTACAGTCTGCTAGGATACGGCTTCTGTTGTTGCTAGGTTACGTGAATACTGTATAAATCATTTCTAGAACATTGTGCGAATGTAGCGCTCTCCAAGAGTCCATGGGAAGAACGCGCTCTCCAAAATCACATTACTATCCAAACTCCGGGCCCAATGCGAAATCTGAAAATGGCCCCAACTATTATAATGGTCTCCACACATGGGCCAGAGGCTGCGGGAGGGGGGGTTAGAGTTATTCCTTAATTACTCCCCTCCATTTTAGATGACAGTGGTACATTCCAGAATTGTGCCTGAGGAGACCCCCGCTCTGACGAATACTGAAGGCTACAGAGTGCCCCCACAATCAATAGTTCAAGTAGAGTGCCCCCACAATCAATAGTGCCAGTAGAGTGCCCCCAACATTAATAGTGTCAGGGGAGTGCCCCCAACATTAATAGTGTCAGGAGAGTGCCCCCAACATTAATAGCGCCAGTAGTGTGCCCCCAACATTAATAGTGCCAGTAGAGTGCCCCCACAATCAATAGTGCAAGTAGAGTGCCCCCACAATCAATAGTGCCAGTAGAGTGCCCCCACAATCAATAGTGCCAGTAGAGTGCCCCCAACATTATTAGTGCCAGTAGAGTGCCCCCAATATTAATAGTGTCAGTAGAGTGCTTCCAATATTAATAGTGCCAGTAGAGTGCCCCCAACATTAATAGTGTCAGGAGAGTGCCCCCAGTATTAATAGTGTCAGTAGAGTGCTTCCAATATTAATAGTGCCAGTAGAGTGCCCCCAATATTAATAGTGCCAGTAGAGTGCCCCCACAATCAATAGTGCAAGTAGAGTGCCCCCACAATCAATAGTGCAAGTAGAGTGCCCCCACAATCAATAGTGCCAGTAGAGTGCCCCCACAATCAATAGTGCCAGTAGAGTGCCCCCAACATTATTAGTGCCAGTAGAGTGCCCCCAATATTAATAGTGTCAGTAGAGTGCCCCCAACATTAATAGTGCCAGTAGAGTGCCCCCAACATTAATAGTGTCAGGAGAGTGCCCCCAGTATTAATAGTGCCAGTAGAGTGCCCCCAATATTAATAGTGCCAGTAGAGTGCCCCCAACATTAATAGTGTCAGGAGAGTGCCCCCAGTATTAATAGTGCCAGTAGAGTGCCCCCAACATTAATAGTGCCAGTAGAGTGCCCCCAATATTAATAGTGTCAGTAGAGTGCTTCCAATATTAATAGTGCCAGTAGAGTGCCCCCAACATTAATAGTGTCAGGAGAGTGCCCCCAACATTAATAGTGCCAGTAGTGTGCCCCCAACATTAATAGTGTCAGGGGAGTGCCCCCAACATTAATAGTGTCAGGAGAGTGCCCCCAACATTAATAGCGCCAGTAGTGTGCCCCCAACATTAATAGTGCCAGTAGAGTGCCCCCACAATCAATAGTGCAAGTAGAGTGCCCCCACAATCAATAGTGCCAGTAGAGTGCCCCCACAATCAATAGTGCCAGTAGAGTGCCCCCAACATTATTAGTGCCAGTAGAGTGCCCCCAATATTAATAGTGTCAGTAGAGTGCTTCCAATATTAATAGTGCCAGTAGAGTGCCCCCAACATTAATAGTGTCAGGAGAGTGCCCCCAGTATTAATAGTGTCAGTAGAGTGCTTCCAATATTAATAGTGCCAGTAGAGTGCCCCCAATATTAATAGTGTCAGTAGAGTGCTTCCAATATTAATAGTGCCAGTAGAGTGCCCCCAACATTAATAGTGCCAGTAGAGTGCCCCCACAATCAATAGTGCAAGTAGAGTGCCCCCACAATCAATAGTGCAAGTAGAGTGCCCCCACAATCAATAGTGCCAGTAGAGTGCCCCCAACATTATTAGTGCCAGTAGAGTGCCCCCAATATTAATAGTGTCAGTAGAGTGCCCCCAACATTAATAGTGCCAGTAGAGTGCCCCCAACATTAATAGTGTCAGGAGAGTGCCCCCAGTATTAATAGTGCCAGTAGAGTGCCCCCAATATTAATAGTGCCAGTAGAGTGCCCCCAACATTAATAGTGTCAGGAGAGTGCCCCCAGTATTAATAGTGCCAGTAGAGTGCCCCCAACATTAATAGTGCCAGTAGAGTGCCCCCAATATTAATAGTGTCAGTAGAGTGCTTCCAATATTAATAGTGCCAGTAGAGTGCCCCCAACATTAATAGTGTCAGGAGAGTGCCCCCAACATTAATAGTGCCAGTAGTGTGCCCCCAACATTAATAGTGCCAGTAGAGTGCTCCCAATAGTAATAGTGCCAGTAGAGTGCTCCCAATAGAAATAGTGCCAGTAGAGTGCCCCCAACATTAATAGTGCCAGTAGAGTGCCCGAAACATTAATAGTGTCAGGAGAGTGCCCCCAACATTAATAGTGTCAGGAGAGTGCCCCCAACATTAATAGTGCCAGTAGTGTGCCCCCAACATTAATAGTGCCAGTAGAGTGCTCCCAATAGTAATAGTGCCAGTAGAGTGCCCCCAATATGAATAGTGTCAGGAGAGTGCCCCCAACATTAATAGTGTCAGGAGAGTGCCCCCAACATTAATAGTGTCAGGAGAGTGCCCCCAACATTAATAGTGCCAGTAGAGTGCCCCCACAATCAATAGTGCCAATAGAGTGCCCCCAGTATTAATAGTGCCAGTAGAGTGCCCCCAACATTAATAGTGCCAGTAGAGTGCCCCCAACATTAATAGTGCCAGTAGAGTGCTGCCAATATTAATACTGCCAGTAGAGTGCCCCCAGTATTAATAGTGCCAGTAGAGTGCCCCCAACATTAATAGTGTCCGGAGAGTGCCCCCAGTATTAATAGTGTCAGTAGAGTGCCCCCAACATTAATAGTGCCAGGAGAGTGTCCCCAACATTAATAGTGCCAGTAGAGTGCCCCCAACATTAATAGTGCCAGGAGAGTGTCCCCAACATTAATAGTGCCAGGAGAGTGCCCCCAACATTAATAGTGCCAGTAGAGTGCCCCCAATATTAATAGTGCCAGGAGAGTGCCCCCAACATTAATAGTGCCAGTAGAGTGCCCCCAACATTAATAGTGCCAGTAGAGTGCCCCCAACATTAATAGTGTCAGGAGAGTGCCCCCAATATTAATAGTGACAGTAGAGTGCTCCCAACATTAATAGTGCCAGTAGAGTGCCCCCAATATTAATAGTGACAGTAGAGTGCTCCCAATATTAATAGTGACAGTAGAGTGCTCCCAATATTAATAGTGCCAGTAGAGTGCTCCCAACATTAATAGTGCCAGTAGAGTGCCCCCAATATTAATAGTGACAGTAGAGTGCTCCCAATATTAATAGTGCCAGTAGAGTGCTCCCAACATTAATAGTGCCAGTAGAGTGCCCCCAATATTAATAGTGCCAGTAGAGTGTCCCCAATATTAATAGTGCCAGTAGAGTGCTCCCAATATTAATAGTGTCAGTAGAGTGCTGCCAATATTAAGTGTCAGTAGAATGCTTCCAATATTAATAGTACCAGTAGAGTGCCCCCAATATTAATAGTGCCAGTAGAGTGTCCCCAATATTAATAGTGCCAGTAGAGTGCCCCCAACATTAGTAGTGCCAGTAGAGTGCTGCCAATATTAATAGTGCCAGTAGAGTGCTCCCAATATTAATAGTGTCAGTAGAGTGCTGCCAATATTAATAGTGCCAGTAGAGTGCTCCCAATATTAATAGTGTCAGTAGAGTTCCCCCAATAGTAAGTGTCAGTAGAGTGCTTCCAATATTAACAGTATCAGTAGAGTGCCCCCAATATTAATAGTGCCAGTAGAGTACTTGAAATATTAATAGCGCCAGTAGAGTGCCTCCAATATTAATAGTGCCAGTAGAGTGCCCGCAACATTAATAGTGTCAGTAGAGTGCTGCCAATATTAATAGTGCCAGTAGAATGCTGCCAATATTAATAGTGTCAGTAGAGTGCTGCCAATATTAATAGTGTCAGTAGAGTGCCGCCAATATGAATAGTGCCAGTAGAGTGTCTCCAATATTAATAGTGCCAGTACAGTTCCACCAACATTAATAGTGTCAGTACAGTTCCACCAACATTAATAGTGTCAGTAGAGTTCCCCCAATAGTAACAGTGTCAGTAGAGTGCCACCAATATTAACAGTGCAAGTAGAGTGCCCCGAATATTAATAGTGCCAGTAGAGTGCCCCCAATATTAATAGTGTCAGTACAGTTCCACCAACATTAATAGTGTCAGTAGAGTTCCCCCAATAGTAACAGTGTCAGTAGAGTGCCACCAATATTAATAGTGTCAGTAGAGTGCTGCTAATATTAATAGTGCCAGTAGAGTGCTCCCAATATTAATAGTGTCAGTAGAGTTCCCCCAATAGTAAGTGTCAGTAGAGTGCCCCCAATATTAATAGTGCCAGTAGAGTACTTGAAATATTAATAGCGCCAGTAGAGTGCCTCCAATATTAATAGTGCCAGTAGAGTGCCCGCAACATTAATAGTGTCAGTAGAGTGCTGCCAATATTAATAGTGCCAGTAGAGTGCTGCCAATATTAATAGTGTCAGTAGAGTTCCCCCAATATGAATAGTGCCAGTAGAGTGTCTCCAATATTAATAGTGCCAGTAGAGTGCCCCCAATATTAATAGTGTCAGTACAGTTCCACCAACATTAATAGTGTCAGTAGAGTTCCCCCAATAGTAACAGTGTCAGTAGAGTGCCACCAATATTAACAGTGCAAGTAGAGTGCCCCGAATATTAATAGTGCCAGTAGAGTGCCCCCAATATTAATAGTGTCAGTACAGTTCCACCAACATTAATAGTGTCAGCAGAGTTCCCCCAATAGTAACAGTGTCAGTAGAGTGCCACCAATATTAACAGTGCCAGTAGAGTGCCACCAATATTCATAGTATCAGTAAAGTGCCCCCAATATTAATACTGCCAGTAGAGTGCCCCCAATATTAATAGTGCCAGTAGAGTGCTTCCAATATTATTAGTGCCAGTAGAGTGCCCCCAATATTAATAGTGCCAGTAGAGTGCCCCCAATATTAATAGTGCCAGTAGAGTGCCCCCAATATTATTAGTGCCAGTAGAGTGCCCCCAATATTATTAGTGCCAGTAGAGTGCCCCCAATATTAATAGTGTCAGTAGAGTGCTTCCAATATTAATAGTGCCAGTAGAGTGCCCCCAATATTAATAGTGCCAGTAGAGTGCCCCCAATATTAATAGTGCCAGTAGAGTGCCCCCAATATTAATAGTGCCAGTAGAGTGCCCCCAATATTAATAGTGCCAGTAGAGTTCCTCCAACATAATGGTTGCAGGCAGCATCTATGGCAGTAATATGGGGACACGGCGTCAGAACGATTTCTCACTTTTTTCCAGGCTCTTCCTTCAGTTTCCGCACTCCGTCTCTGGCCTGATGACCTCGAAAAGCAGCTTGTATGACGGTGGCGGACTGATCCCGCAGCAGAGTGTCCGCGTCGCTCTCTTCCTCCTGCTGAAAAGTCATCACCAGACGATTAATTAACTAATTAGAGCAGAACTTCATAACATCAGGAGTGGCTGTAAATGAGGAGAGGTACAACTGTGGCTGCATATGGGGGTCAGCTGCATATGGGGGTCGGCAGCATATGGGGGTCGGCTGCATATGGGGGGGTCGGCTGCATATGGGGGGTCGGCTGCATATGGGGGTCGGCTGCATATGGGGGGGTCGGCTGCATATGGGGTGGGTCGGCTGCATATGGGGTGGGTCGGCTGCATATGGGGGTCAGCTGCATATGGGGGTCGGCAGCATATGGGGGTCGGCTGCATATGGGGGGTCGGCTGCATATGGGGGGGTTGGCTGCATATGGGGGGTCGGCTGCATATGAAGAGTCGGCTGCATATGGGGGGTCGGCTGCATATGAAGAGTCGGCTGCATATGGGGGGTCGGCTGCATATGGGGGGGTCGGCTGCATATGAAGAGTCGGCTGCATATGGGGGGTCGGCTGCATATGGGGGGGTCGGCTGCATATGGGGGGTCGGCTGCATATGAAGAGTCGGCTGCATATGGGGGGTCGGCTGCATATGGGGGGTCGGCTACATATGGGGGGGGTCGGCTGCATATGGGGGGTCGGCTGCATATGGGGGGTCGGCTGCATATGGGGGTCAGCTGCATATGGGGGGTCGGCTGCATATGAAGAGTCGGCTGTATATGGGGGTCAGCTGCATAGGGGGGGTCCGCTGCATATGAGGGGTCGGCTGCATATGAAGAGTCAGCTGTATATGGGGGTCAGCTGCATATGGGGGGTCGGCTGCATATGGGGGGTCGGCCTCGTGTGTGTGCTGTCCACTCCGAGCACCTGCTACCCCACCGACATATAGCGGGAAGGTGGCGCACTACATCTGTGGGAAGAGTTCTTTTAACTTTACTGTTGCAGAGCGGCCACGGCCCCCCACACATTACATAAAAGGTATCAGAAATTCTTCAGCAAGATCGGCCCTAATATGCCCAGGATAAGTCACTGCCACAGGGGCCCGGAGAAGGAGGACAGAGGAGGCCGCAGGCAGAGAGGGGGACAGAGGAGGCCGCAGGCAGAGAAGGGGGCAGAGGAAGCCGAAGGCAGAGATGGGGGACAGAGGAGGCCGAGGGCAGAGAAGGGGGACAGAAGAGACCGCAGGCAGAGAAGGGGGCAGAGGAAGCCGAAGGCAGAGATGGGGGACAGAGGAGGCCGAGGGCAGAGAAGGGGGACAGAGGAGGCCGAAGGCAGAGATGGGGGACAGAAGAGGCCGCAGGCAGAGAAGGGGGCAGAGGAAGCCGAAGGCAGAGATGGGGGACAGAGGAGGCCGAGGGCAGAGAAGGGGGACAGAGGAGGCCGAAGGCAGAGATGGGGGACAGAAGAGGCTGCAGGCAGAGATGGGGGACAGAAGAGGCCGCAGGCAGAGAAGGGGGACAGAAGAGGCCGCAGGCAGAGAAGGGGGACAGAAGAGGCCGCATGCAGAGAAGGGGGACAGAGGAGGCCGCAGGCAGAGAAGGGGGCAGAGGAGGCCGCAGGCAGAGAAGGGGGACAGAGGAGGCCGCAGGCAGAGATGGGGGACAGAAGAGGCCGCAGGCAGAGAAGGGGGACAGAGGAGGCCGCAGGCAGAGAAGGGGGCAGAGGAGGCCGCAGGCAGAGAAGGGGGCAGAGGAGGTCGCAGGCAGAGAAGGGGGACAGAGGAGACCGCAGGCAGAGAAGGGGGACAGAGGAGGCCGCAGGCAGAGAAGGCCGCACGCAGAGAAGGGGGACAAAGGAGGCCGCAGGCAGAGAAGGGGGACAGAGGAGGCCGCAGGCAGAGAAGAGGGACAGAGGAGGCCGCAGGCAGAGAAGGGGGACAGAGGAGGCCGCAGGCAGAGAAGGGGGACAGAGGAGGCCGCAGGCAGAGAAGGGGGACAGAGGAGGCCGCAGGCAGAGAAGGGGGACAGAGGAGTCCAAAGGCAGAGAAGGGGAACAGAGGAGCCCGAAGGCAGAGAGGGGGGACAGAGGAGGCCGCAGGCAGAGAAGGGGGCAGAGGAAGCCGAAGGCAGAGATGGGGGACAGAAGAGGCCGCAGGCAGAGAAGAGGGACAAAGGAGGCCGCAGGCAGAGAAGGGGGCAGAGGAAGCCGAAGGCAGAGATGGGGGACAGAAGAGGCCGCAGGCAGAGAAGGGGGACAGAGGAGGCCGCAGGCAGAGAAGGGGGCAGAGGAAGCCGAAGGCAGAGATGGGGGACAGAAGAGGCCGCAGGCAGAGAAGGGGGACAGAGGAGGCTGCAGGCAGAGAAGGGGGACAGAGGAAGCCGAAGGCAGAGATGGGGGACAGAAGAGGCCGCAGGCAGAGAAGGGGGCAGAGGAAGCCGAAGGCAGAGATGGGGGACAGAAGAGGCCGCAGGCAGAGAAGGGGGACAGAGGAGGCCGCAGGCAGAGAAGGGGGACAGAGGAGGCTGCAGGCAGAGAAGGGGGCAGAGGAGGCCGCAGGCAGAGAAGGGGGACAGAGGAGGCCGCAGGCAGAGAAGGGGGACAGAGGAGGCCGCAGGCAGAGAAGGCCGCACGCAGAGAAGGGGACAAAGGAGGCCGCAGGCAGAGAAGGGGGACAGAGGAGGCCGCAGGCAGAGAAGGAGGACAGAGGAGGCCGCAGGCAGAGAAGAGGGACAGAGGAGGCTGCAGGCAGAGAAGGGGGACAGAGGAGGCCGCAGGCAGAGAAGGGGGACAGAGGAGTCCAAAGGCAGAGAAGGGGAACAGAGGAGCCCGAAGGCAGAGAGGGGGGACAGAAGAGCCTGCAGGCAGAGAGGGGGGACAGAGGAGGCCAGAGGCAGAGAAGCGGGACAGAGGAGGCCAAAGGCAGAGAAGGGGGACAGAGGAGGCCGCAGGCAGAGATGGGGGGACAGAGGAGGCCGCAGGCAGAGAAGGGGGACAGAGGAGGCCGCAGGCAGAGAAGGGGGACAGAAGAGGCCGCAGGCAGAGATGGGGGGACAGAGGAGGCCGCAGGCAGAGAAGGGAGGCAGAGGAGCCCGCAGGCAGAGAGGGGGGACAGAGGAGCCCGCAGGCAGAGAGGGGGGACAGAGGAGCCCGCAGGCAGAGAGGGGGGACAGAGGAGCCCGCAGGCAGAGAGGGGGGACAGAGGAGGCCAGAGGCAGAGAAGGGGGACAGAGGAGGCCAAAGGCAGGGAAGGGGGACAGAGGAGGCCGCAGGCAGAGAAGGGGGACAGAGGAGGCCGCAGGCAGAGAAGGGGGACAGAGGAGGCCGAAGGCAGAGAAGAGGGGCAGAGGAGCCCGCAGGCAGAGATGGGGGGGGGGGGGGGCGACGACAGAGAAGCCCGCAGACAGAGATGAGGGGGGACAGAGGAGCCCATAGGCGGAGATGGGGGGGGGGAGGCATAGGAGGGTGCAGGCAGACATGGGGGGGGGGGGACAGAGAAACCCGCAGACAGAGATGGGGGGGGACAGAGGAGCCCATAGGCAGAGATGGGGGGGGGGAGGCATAGGAGGGTGCAGGCAGACATGGGGGGGGGACAGAGGAGCCCACAGGCGGAGATGGGTGGGGTGGCGGGGGGGTGTGCAGGCAGAGATGGGGGACAGAGGAGCCAGAGGGCAGAGATGGGGGAGAGAGGAGCCCGTATGATGAGGCAGGATAGAGGGGTCTGGCAGAATCTTCCTCCCTTCACCCCATTAATGCTTAGTCTAGCTGAAAGGTCATGAGGTCATGTCTGTGGGGAAATCAGGAGACATGTTGGTGACATGGGGACGGCTCTCTATGGTGGGGGCATCATAACCTCCTCTGCAGGTTCATTATCTGCAGGAGACCCCGGATCAGCATATCATCTGCAATGTGAGATCTTCTCGTTACTGTACGAGTCCTGAATGGCCACTAATTAAATGCTGAGGACAATATAATTACAAGCGGTGAGATGGGAAAGTCCCGTTTGTTGCGTCCTAGATTAATAGGGAGACAGGATAGAAGTTCTGGGCAGATGACGCCTATTAAAGAGACAGGAGTGAAAAATAAAATGGGTGGAGTCAGGGTATTTCTGGGTGGAGCTACAGCAGCATGGGTGGAGTTACATGATTCCTCGATCACTTAGGGGAGTGGCCTGGCGTTCCTCTGCCTCCCATACGGACCGTTCTTTGGGGCGCTGGGCTACAATTGCCCCAGGTGTCAGTGTTCACAGCTGTCCGTAGACCAGTGATAGCGGTCAGTTACATCACTGTACATAGTATATACAGGACCATTTAGTGCGGCCACAGAGGTGTATGATGTCACTAGAAGAGTAGGAGATAAGTGGCCGTCACATACAGTGGCTTGCAAAAGTATTCACCCCCCTTGGCTTTTTATCTACTTTGTTACATTACAACCTGTGTGTTAATATTTTTGTAATCTGATTTGTGTCTGATGCATCAGCACTAAATGGTCTAAGTTGGTGAAGTGAAGTGAGAAGAATATAAGCATAATTTACATTTATGGGATCAAATAACTAAAAATTGGCATGTGCATATGTAGTCACCCCTTTTGCTATGAAGCCCCTAAAATTTCCGGTGCAAACAATTCCCTTCATAAGTCCCATGCTTAGTGATAGGACGCCCCCCTGTGTGCAATCTAATGTCACATATCTATCAGTATATACACTTTACCATTTCTGAAAGGCCACAGAGGCTGCAACACCATTAACAAGAGGCACCACTAACCAAACAACACCATGAAGACCAAGGAGATCTCCAAACAACACCATGAAGACCGAGGAGATCTCCAAACAACACCATGAAGACCAAGGAGATCTCCAAACACCACCATGAAGACAGAGGAGATCTCCAAACACCACCATGAAGACCGAGGAGATCTCCAAACACCACCATGAAGACCAAGGAGATCTCCAAACACCACCATGAAGACCAAGGAGATCTCCAAACACCACCATGAAGACCAAGGAGATCTCCAAACACCACCATGAAGACCGAGGAGATCTCCAAACAACACCATGAAGACCGAGGAGATCTCCAAACACCACCATGAAGACCAAGGAGATCTCCAAACACCACCATGAAGACCAAGGAGATCTCCAAATACCACCATGAAGACCAAGGGGATCTTCAAACAACACCATGAAGACCAAGGAGATCTCCAAACACCACCATGAAGACCAAGGAGATCTCCAAACACCACCATGAAGACCAAGGAGATCTCCAAACAACACCATGAAGACCAAGGGGATCTCTAAACACCACCATGAAGACCAAGGAGATCTCCAAACACCACCATGAAGACCAAGGGGATCTCCAAACACCACCATGAAGACCAAGGGGATCTCCAAACACCACCATGAAGACCAAGGGGATCTCCAAACACCACCATGAAGACCAAGGGGATCTCCAAAAACCACCATGAAGACCAAGGAGATCTCCAAACAACACCATGAAGACCAAGGAGATCTCCAAACACCACCATGAAGACCAAGGAGATCTCCAAACACCACCATGAAGACCAAGGAGATCTCCAAATACCACCATGAAGACAGAGGAGATCTCCAAACAACACCATGAAGACCAAGGAGATCTCCAAACACCACCATGAAGACCAAGGAGATCTCCAAACACCACCATGAAGACCAAGGAGATCTCCAAATACCACCATGAAGACCAAGGGGATCTTCAAACAACACCACGAAGACCAAGGAGATCTCCAAACACCACCATGAAGACCAAGGAGATCTCCAAACACCACCATGAAGACCAAGGAGATCTCCAAACAACACCATGAAGACCAAGGGGATCTCCAAACACCACCATGAAGACCAAGGAGATCTCCAAACACCACCATGAAGACCAAGGGGATCTCCAAACACCACCATGAAGACCAAGGGGATCTCCAAAAACCACCATGAAGACCAAGGAGATCTCCAAACAACACCATGAAGACCAAGGGGATCTCCAAACACCACCATGAAATAATGTAATGGCAGCTTACAATCATCCTTCATCTTGTGCAGTTGTAATAAGACACCTGGCTCCGATGGTGGTTCTGCCTTTCAGCTGCAAAGTCAGGATTTACACTCCCACCAGGTAGCTAGTATGCAAGCTCCTAGGAGTTATGGAAATATTATACGTCCTAGCCGGACATCGTGTATATTTCCGAGATCCCTTGGACATGGCGAGCGCCGGTCTGGATCTCGACCCGTTCTAGCTCATAGGGATAGGGAGATATATAGAACAGCTAGTAGAAACCAGATAGCAGAGCTGTGTTTAGTCTCCACGCGTAGCAGGGGCCCAGTTGGATCCAATGGCGCAAGAACCACCGCCCTAGAACCGTCCAGAAAGGAGTTATGATCTTTCACAGGTTTTGGGAGATTTAGCTACAAATATCAAGGGGACAAGAGGGAAGTGACACCAAAGGGGTTAAATGCTTGTGTAAACCTGGGCCTATTGCTTTTTTCCGGGGAGGTCACAACGACATATCCTGTGGGGAAAAGTCCAAGAACAGAGGGGTACACACGCTTCCCAGGTGGCAGCCCCTCCCCCACAAGCAGGCCTTCCATCTATCTTACATTCTGCTTATATTTTGTCCTACCACTCTTGTATTTGCATATCTGACCATTATATACAGTTAGGTCCATATATATTTGGACAGAGAGAACATTTTTCTGATTTTGGTTCTAGACATTACCACAATGAATTTTAAACAAAACAATTCAGATGCAGTTGAAGTTCAGACTTTCAGCTTTCATTTGAGGGGATCCACATTAAAATTGGATGAAGGGTTTAGGAGTTTCAGCTCCTTAACATGGGCCACCCTGTTTTTAAAGGGACCAAAAGTAATTGGACAATTGACTCCAAGGCTATTTCATGGACAGGTGTGGGCAATCCCTTCGTTATGTCTTTCTCAATTAAGCAGATAAAAGGCCTGGAGTTGATTTGAGGTGCGGTGCTTGCATTTGGAAGGTTTTGCTGTGAAGTAAACATGCGGTCAAAGGAGCTCTCCATGCAGGTGAAACAAGCCATCCTTAAGCTGCAAAAACAGAAAAAACCCATCCGAGAAATTGCTACAATATTAGGAGTGGCAAAATCGACAGTTTGGTACATCCTGAGAAAGAAAGAAAGCACTGGTGAACTCATCAATGCAAAAAGACAACAGTGGTGGATGATCGCAGAATAATCTCCATGGTGAAGAGAAACCCCTTCACAACAGCCAACCAGGTGACCACCACTCTCCAGGAGGGGGCGTATCAATATCCAAATCTACCATAAAGAGAAGACTGCATGAAAGTAACTACAGAGGGTTCACTGCACGGTGCAAGCCACTCATAAGCATCAAGAATAAAAAGCCTAGACTGGACTTTGCTAAAAAACATCTAAAAAAGCCAGCACAGTTCTGGAAGAACATTCTTTGGACAGATGAAACCAAGATCAACATCTACCAGAATGATGGAAAGAGAAAAGTATGGCGAAGGCGTGGTACAGCTCATGATCCAAAGCATACCACATCATCTGTAAAACACGGCGGAGGCAGTGTGATGGCTTGGGCATGCATGGCGGCCAGTGGCACTGGGTCACTAGTGTTTATTGATGATGTGACACAGGACAGAAGCAGCCGAATGAATTCTGATGTATTCAGAGCCATACTGTGTGCTCAGATCCAGCCGAATGCAGCCAAACTGATTGGTCGTCGTTTCATACTACAGATGGACAATGACCCAAAACATAAAGCCAAAGCAACCCAGGAGTTTATTAAAGCAAAGAAGTGGAATATTCTTGAATGGCCAAGTCATTCACCTGATCTCAAGCCAATTGAGCATGCATCTCACTTGTTAAAGACTAAACTTCAGACAGAAAGGCCCACAAACAAACAGCAACTGAAAACCACCGCAGTGAAGGCCTGGCAGAGCATCAAAAAGGAGGAAACCCAGCGTCTGGTGATGTCCATGAGTTCAAGACTTCAGGCAGTCATTGCCAACAAAGGGTTTTCAACCAAGTACTAGAAATGAACATTTTATTTACAATTATTTAATCTGTCCAATTACTTTTGGTCCCTTTAAAAACAGGGTGGCACATGTTAAGGAGCTGAAACTCCTAAACCCTTCATCCAATTTTAATGTGGATCCCCTCAAATGAAAGCTAAAAGTCTGAACTTCAACTGCATCTGAATTGTTTTGTTTAAAATTCATTGTGGTAATGTCTAGAACCAAAATTAGAAAAATGTTGTCTCTGTCCAAATATATATGGACCTGACTGTATGTATAACCCTTGTGTATATAGTGTATTGTCTAGTGTGCCTTTAAGGCGATTAAATATATAATTTAACCTTGGGCTTCTCTTTTACCTCGATCCACAAGTCTGTTTCTCGGTTTAACTTCCCATGTTATCTGGGCTGGGTTCTGGCCCGACAAAATTCCTGTTAACGGACTGGGCTTATATTGAACTAGGAACTGGTGGCGGCTCTACCGGGCTGATAAGGTTCTGTTTCACTGGGGCTAGTTGTTTCACTGGGGCTAGTGAAAGGGGCCTCTCAGCCTGTCAGGGGTGTGAGCAGATTGTCAGTTTCTGGGTGGGCCACTTCTTCTCCCTGTGCCTCTCTGAGCTCATGTGGACAGGTGGTGTTTGTGTAAAGCTACCAATCTGGCCTTACGTGTTCCCAGGGAGTGCGGAACGTCATGTTGGTGCAAGTGCAGAACAGTATCATGGGATCCTTGACGTCAGGCGGGGTGGTAAGGTGCGATCCTTCACACTATGTCTGGCACCAAACGAACACAGGTCATCATCCCAAGAACACCACCCCAACAGTGAAACGTGGTGGTGGCAGCATCATGCTGTGGGGATGTTTTTCAGCAGCAGGGACAGGCAAAATGGGCCCAGTCAAGGGGAAGATGGATGGTGTGAAATACAGGGATATTATTGAGCAAAACCTGTTTCAGTCTGTCAGTGATTTGAGACTGGGATGGGGGTTCACCTTCCAACAAGACAATGACCCAAAGCATACTGCTAAAGCAACACTCGAGTGGTTTAAGGGGAAACATGTAAATGTCCTGGAGTGCCTGAGTCACAGCCCAGACCTTAATCCAATGGAAAATCTGTGGTCAGACCTGAAGATTGCTGTTCACCAGAGGAAACCATCTAACCTGAAGGAGCTGGAGCAGTTTTGCCTTGAGGATTGGGCATAAATCGCTGGGGCTAGATGAGGAAAGCTCAAACAGACTTATCCAAAGCAACTTGCAGCTGTAATTGCCGCAAAAGAAGGCTGTACAAAGTACTGACTTTAGGGGGTGAATAGTTATGCATACTTTTTCAGTTATTTTGTCCTATTTGTTGTTTGCTTCACAATAAAAAGAAAACCAAATGTTCATAGTTGTCGGAATGTTCTCTACAAGAACTGATGTAAATCCTCAAAAAAACTGTGAAATTCAAGGTTGAGAGGTAGCAAAACACGAAAAATGCCAAGGGGGTGAATACTTTCACAAGCCACTGTACATTTGGCACCGCCTATTCATAGCAGGGTCTGGTTTCTTCTGGGATCTGGCAGAGGACGCAGTGGAAATCGTCAGATTCTCATGTGTCTCCATCCTTGTGTTTTTTCAGGACAAACCCCATTTTTGTATTTTGATATAATTTGTGCACATGAAGATCCCGCTATCTGCAGACGTCTAATGCGGCTGGGCCATGCATATTTCATGAGCAGCTAGAAAGTGCATTTCATTAAACTGCAATGACATTAGAGAAGGATCAGCGAGTGTCGACGTGTAAAATCCATTATGGAGAACAGACGTTTATTCCCAGTCCGGTGAAGTGTGTGCTGGGCCCCGGGGGCTCCGCATCTGGACGACTCACGCATGGACTGGACCTGAGTAAGAGCAGTTGTCCTTAGTTTTTCTCTCTCTTTTCCCAATGTAACTCCACTTCTCTGCCATCCCGCTGAGCTCACACAGATCTTCCCACAGCGCGGCCCTCCTCCCCACAGCGCGGCCATCCCCTCCCTACAGCGCGGCCATCCCCTCCCTACAGCGCGGCCATCCTCTCCCTACAGCGCGGCCATCCTCCCCAAAGCGCGGCCATCCCCTCCCTACAGCGCGGCCATCCCCTCCCTACAGCGCGGTCATCCCTTCCCTACAGCGCGGCCATCCCTTCCCTACAGCGCGGCCATCCCTTCCCTACAGCGCGGCCATCCCCTCCCTACAGCGCGGCCATCCCCTCCCTACAGCGCGGCCATCCCTTCCCTACAGCGCGGCCATCCCTTCCCTACAGCGCGGCCATCCCCTCCCTACAGCGCGGCCATCCCTTCCCTACAGTGCCGCCCTCCTTCCCACAGCGCAGCCCTCTACACAGCGCAGCCCTAGCTACAACGCGGCTCTCCTCCCCACCGCGTGGCCCTCCTCCCCACAGTGCGGCCCTCCCCTCCCTACAGAGTGGCCCTCCCCTTCCTACAGAGTGGCCCTCCTCCCCACAATGCGGCCCTCCTCCCCACACAGCGCGACCCTCCCCTCCCTACAGCGCAGCCCTGCTCCCCACAGTGCAGCCCTGCTCCCCACAGCGCGGCCCTGCTCCCCACAGCGCGGCTCTACGCTCCCTACAGAAAGGCCATCCTCCCCACAGAGCGGCCCCTCTACAGCGCGGCCCTCCTTCCCACAGCGCGGCCCTCCCTAAAGTGCCGCCCTCATCCCCACAGCGCGGCCCTCTATACAGCGCCGCCCTCCTCTCCACAGTGCAGCCTACTATACAGCGCGGCCCTCCTCCCCACAATGCAGCTCTCCTTCCCACAGCGTGGCCTTCCTCCCCACAGTGAAGCTCTCCTTCCCACAGCGTGGCCCTCTATACAGCGCCACCCTCCTCCCTACAGCGCAGCTCTCCTTCCCACAGTGTGGCCCTCCTCCCCACAGGCAGCGTGGCCGTCCTCCCCATAGTGCAGTTCTCCTTCCCACAGCGTGGCACTCCTCCCCACAGCTTGGCTCTCCTTCCCACAGTGCGGCCCTCTTCCCACAATGCGTCTCTCCATCCCACAGCGTGGCCCTTCTCCCCAAAGCGTGGCTCTCCTTCCCACAGGTGGCTCTCCTTCCCACAGTGCGGCTCTCCATCCCACAGGTGGCTCTCCATCCCACAGCGTGGCTCTCCTTCCCACAGTGCGGCTCTCCATCCCACAGGTGGCTCTCCATCCCACAGGTGGCTCTCCTTCCCACAGCGTGGCTCTCCTTCCCACAGTGCGGCTCTCCATCCCACAGCGTGGCCCTCCTCCCCACAGTGCGGCTCTCCATCCCACAGCGTGGCCCTCCTCCCCACAGCTTGGCTCTCCTTCCCACAGTGCGGCCCTCTTCCCACAATGCGGCTCTCCATCCCACAGCGTGGCCCTTCTCCCCACAGCGTGGCTCTCCTTCCCACAGGTGGCTCTCCTTCCCACAGTGCGGCTCTCCATCCCACAGGTGGCTCTCCTTCCCACAGCGTGGCTCTCCTTCCCACAGTGCGGCTCTCCATCCCACAGCGTGGCCCTCCTCCCCACAGCGTGGCTCTCCTTCCCACAGGTGGCTCTCCTTCCCACAGTGCGGCTCTCCTTCCCACAGCGTGGCTCTCCTTCCCACAGCGTGGCTCTCCATCCCACAGTGCGGCTCTCCATCCCACAGCGTGGCCCTCCTCCCCACAGCGTGGCACTCCTTCCCACAGGTGGCTCTCCTTCCCACAGTGCGGCTCTCCATCCCACAGGTGGCTCTCCTTCCACAGCGTGGCTCTCCATCCCACAGTGCGGCTCTCCATCCCACAGCGTGGCCCTCCTCCCCACAGCGTGGCCCTCCTCCCCACAGCGTGGCTCTCCTTCCCACAGGTGGCTCTGCTTCCCACAGTGCGGCTCTCCATCCCACAGGTGGCTCTCCTTCCCACAGCGTGGCTCTCCATCCCACAGTGCGGCTCTCCATCCCACAGCGTGGCCCTCCTCCCCACAGCGTGGCCCTCCTCCCCACAGCGTGGCCCTCCTCCCCACAGCATGGCCCTCCTCCCCACAGCGTGGCCCTCCTCCCCATAGTGCGGCTCTCCTTCCCAGAGTGTGGCCCTCCTCCCCATAGTGCGGCTCTCCTTCCCAGAGTGTGGCCCTCTATACAGCGCCGCCCTCCTTACAGTGCCGCTCTCCTCCCCACAACGTGGCCCTCCCTACACCGCAGCCATCGTATTGCACGACCCCATTATTTTCTCTCTACCTTCAGTATTTCTAGCTTTCCACTGCTATCATTCCTGTAGTGACAGGAGTTATAAGGAAAGAAAACTAAATCTGCTGAGAGAGGACAGCGAGACGCCCACGGCCACCAATCTGAGACACAGCGGGCACCTGTAGACATCGGCGCCGCAGGTCTCAGCTCTTTCTACCTTGTGCTCCGCTGTCTGGGAGGATGATGGGCGAGGTTGTGAGTCTGCAGCGTCCTCTGAGTTCTCCAGGAGAAGGACACTTTTCCTTCTGTCACTTAAATCTTCAGTCTGGGCAGAGGGGGCGCTGTCCTCGACAAGCTATGAATTAAGATAGCAAAAAAATCATTACTATAAAGTCACAAAATGCTTATCTGGAACCACCTGACATGTGCGAGAGGATGAGACTCCACAACAAAGGAGGACACTGCAGAACATTGCTCTATACTACAGGAGGGCACTGCAGAACATTGCTCTATACTAGAGGAGAACACTGCAGAACATTGCTCTATACTACAGGAGGGCACTGCAGAACATTGCTCTATACTAGAGGAGAACACTGCAGAACATTGCTCTATACTACAGGAGGGCACTGCAGAACATTGCTCTATACTAGAGGAGAACACTGCAGAACATTGCTCTATACTAGAGGAGAACACTGCAGAACATTGCTGTATACTAGAGGAGGACACTGCAGAACATTGCTCTATACTAGAGGAGAACACTGCAGAACATTGCTCTATACTAGAGGAGGACACTGCAGAACATTGCTCTATACTAGAGGAGAACACTGCAGAACATTGCTGTATACTAGAAGAGGACACTGCAGAACATTGCTCTATACTAGAGGAGAACACTGCAGAACATTGCTCTATACTAGAGGAGGACACTGCAGAACATTGCTCTATACTACAGGAGGGCACTGCAGAACATTGCTCTATACTACAGGAGGGCACTGCAGAACATTGCTCTATACTAGAGGAGGACACTGCAGAACATTGCTGTATACTAGAAGAGGACACTGCAGAACATTGCTCTATACTAGAGGAGAACACTGCAGAACATTGCTGTATACTAGAGGAGGACACTGCAGAACATCGCTGTATACTAGAGGAGGACACTGCAGAACATCGCTCTGTACTAGAGGAGGGCACTGCAGAACATTGCTGTATACTAGAGGAGGACACTGCAGAACATTGCTGTATACTAGAGGAGGACACTGCAGAACATTGCTCTATACTAAAGGAGGACACTGCAGAACATTGTTCTATACTAGAGGAGGGCATTGCAGAACATTGCTCTATACTAGAGGAGAACACTGCAGAACATTGCTCTATACTAGAGGAGAACACTGCAGAACATTGCTCTATACTAGAGGAGAACACTGCAGAACATTGCTCTATACTAGAGGAGGACACTGCAGAACATTGCTCTATACTAGAGGAGGACACTGCAGAACATTGCTCTATACTAGAGGAGGGTACTGCAGAACATTGCTCAATACTAGAGGAGGATACTGCAGAACTTTGCTCTATACTAGAGGAGAACACGGCAGAACATTGCTCTATACTAGAGGAGAACACGGCAGAACATTGCTCTATACTAGAGGAGGACACTGCAGAACATTGCTCTTTACTAGAGGAAGACACTGCAGAACATTGCTCTATACTAGAGGAGGACACTGCAGAACATTGCTCTATACTAGAGGAGAACACTGCAGAACATTGCTCTACACTAGAGGAGGACACTGCAGAACATTGCTCTATACTAGACGAGGACACTGCAGAACATTGCTCTATACTAGAGGAGAACACTGCAGAACATTGCTCTATACTAGAGGAGGACACTGCAGAACATTGCTCTATACTAGAGGAGGACACTGCAGAACATTGCTCTTTACTAGAGGAGGACACTGCAGAACATTGCTCTTTACTAGAGGAGGACACTGCAGAACATTGCTCTGTACTAGAGGAGGACACTGCAGAACATTGCTCTGTACTAGAGGAAGACACTGCAGAACATTGCTCTATACTAGAGGAAGACACTGCAGAACATTGCTCTATACTAGAGGAAGACACTGCAGAACATTGCTCTATACTAGAGGAGGACACTGCAGAACATTGCTCTATACTAGAGGAGAACACTGCAGAACATTGCTCTATACTAGAGGAGGACACTGCAGAACATTGCTCTATACTAGACGAGGACACTGCAGAACATTGCTCTATACTAGAGGAGAACACTGCAGAACATTGCTCTATACTAGAGGAGGACACTGCAGAACATTGCTCTATACTAGAGGAGGACACTGCAGAACATTGCTCTATACTAGAGGAGGACACTGCAGAACATTGCTCTTTACTAGAGGAAGACACTGCAGAACATTGCTCTATACTAGAGGAGAACACTGCAGAACATTGCTCTATACTAGAGGAGGACACTGCAGAACATTGCTCTATACTAAAGGAGGACACTGCAGAACATTGCTCTATACTAGAGGAAGACACTGCAGAACATTGCTCTATACTAGAGGAGGACACTGCAGAACATTGCTCTATACTAGAGGAGGACACTGCAGAACATTGCTCTATACTAGAGGAGGACACTGCAGAACATTGCCCACTTACCTTACGTCCACCCTCCTCTTGGATGGATGATGTGAGACCCCCAGCGCTGGAGACGTCTTCGGAGCGTGCAGTGAGCGGCTTTTCTTCTGGATGCTACAATCACAATAAAGTCTCGATAAACTCCAGCAACTTCCTAACACAAGATTTCCCAGAAGACGACGACGACGACGGAACCGGATACCGAACTCTGCGGGGCCCCAAGTGCGATGGAAAGTTTCCCTTTACTGCAATTCTCATGAGACCCCGGGGGGCGGGGGGTACAGACAAAAAAAAAAACAGTGATCACCACCACAAATGGTATATAGGACACAGCCATGTACAGCTGAGGTGAGGAGGCTGAGCCCGACCACCACTGAGCAAGACACAGAAGTACAAGGTGTTCAGAGACACGGCCGAGGTGAGGAGGCTGAGCCCGACCACCACTGAGCAAGACACAGAAGTACAAGGTGCTCAGAGACACGGCCGAGGTGAGGAGGCTGAGCCCGACCACCACTGAGCAAGACACAGAAGTACAAGGTGTTCAGAGACAAGGCCGAGGTGAGGAGGCTGAGCCCGACCACCACTGAGCAAGACACAGAAGTATAAGGTGTTCAGAGACACGGCCGAGGAGAGGAGGCTGAGCCCGACCACCACTGAGCAAGACACAGAAGTATAAGGTGTTCAGAGACACGGCCGAGGTGAGGAGGCTGAGCCCGACCACCACTGAGCAAGACACAGAAGTATAAGGTGTTCAGAGACACGGCCGAGGTGAGGAGGCTGAGCCCGACCACCACTGAGCAAGACACAGAAGTACAAGGTGTTCAGTGCTCAGAGACACGGCCGAGGTGAGGAGGCTGAGCCCGACCACCACTGAACAAGACACAGAAGTACAAGGTGTTCAGTGCTCAGAGACACGGCCGAGGTGAGGAGGCTGAGCCCGACCACCACTGAGCAAGACACAGAAGTACAAGGTGTTCAGTGCTCAGAGACACGGCCGAGGTGAGGAGGCTGAGCCCGACCACCACTGAGCAAGACACAGAAGTACAAGGTGTTCAGTGCTCAGAGACGCGGCCGAGGTGAGGAGGCTGAGCCCGACCACCACTGAGCAAGACACAGAAGTACAAGGTGTTCAGTGCTCAGAGACAAGGCCGAGGTGAGGAGGCTGAGCCCGACCACCACTGAGCAAGACACAGAAGTACAAGGTGTTCAGTGCTCAGAGACCAGACCAAGGTGAGGAGGCTGACCCCGACCACTACGGAGCAAGACACAGAAGTACAAGGTGCTCAGAGACACGGCCGAGGTGAGGAGGCTGAGCCCGACCACCACTGAGCAAGACACAGAAGTATAAGGTGTTCAGTGCTCGGAGACAAGGCCGATGTGAGGAGGCTGAGCCCGACCACTACTGAGCAAGACACAGAAGTACAAGGTGCTCAGAGACACGGCCGAGGTGAGGAGGGAAAGTTTTCTTGTATACACTGATGACAATCCATAAGAGACTGATATAGTCTGGTCTGGTCATTATATTGATGATATCCTTATGATATAGAAAGGAGACATAACGACCAGACCAGATCTTGACAAATGTAAAGGTTTTTAATATTAGAGTTAGGACTGTCCCATAAGGGTTGCCGTGAAGTGGCGGGATGGCTTTCACATTATTTTGATCAAAATTATGCTAACTAAATACCCTTTATTATTTATCATTATTTTTGCACTGTGCAATTTATACATTTACTTTCAGTTATTTGGGTATTTTTCTTGTCTTTGGTTTCTCTCTTGTTACTTATTTGAATTCTAATGTGATTCACAGCGACATATTCTAAAAAAATGATTACATTTTTGGATATTAAATTAAAAGGTGATTCAGAGTTGGGAGTTGTATGGTCGATGTACCGTTTAATCCCACAATTTCCTTGTATACTACAAGTCAGCAGCTGAAGCGGGTCCCACGTCCATCTCCAGGATCAGAATCATTACTTTTGCTTTTTTATATCGAGGGTTATTCACCATCTGGACTGACGACAGATGATCAGTAATAATATTATCCTCAGAAATACAAAGTGCTTAATAATTGCACACGGTGTACAGCCCGGATCTGATGTATCCTCTATACAGTACACAGCTGTATACAGGCCCGTCCCCATGTGTCATCAGGTCACCCGATGGTTGTGTAAGTCCCTCACCCATCGGGAACCTTCCTCCGCTGACAGCCGTTCTCCAGTGAGAAGGTCTCACTTGCTTGTGGATTGCTGTGAAGTCTTGCCTGGCACACGCAGAGTTAATACGCTATTTTCTAATTTTAGTGATTTCTTTGGATGATTTTTCTCTTTGCTTTTCTTGTCGTCTTTCAGCCGGAGCGTTGGATGCAGACCGTCTTCCTGCTGCGCCGGCGGCGGGGAGGGGGGAGCACGTTCACTGACATATGTCAGAGTTCTGCGTGCGTTAGGAACGCAGCAAGGAATGAACAGATTCTCCGTCCTGCAGCAGATCTCAGGACCACCACGCGTTTCAGTCGTTTGGTCGTATGGACAGTTATGTCACCAATGCTGCGACATGTGGCTCTCGTCATCTAACCAAATGACTACCCATCTGATTATCTGTCCCATCACTACATTCTGTCCAACAGAGGGAGGTAACCACTACACAGCCAAACGCCCTAATAATGGCTTTGAGGAAACCGTCAACAAGCAGGCCCACTACTGCTGGTGACAAGTCTAAACACCCAAGATAGCCTGGCTCATTCATCCAGAAACATCCATATAGTCAGCAGGACCTGGAAATACACAATATTACATTCAGAGTTCCCTCTGAGACATTTCAGCCAGTGAGGGGGACCTGGAAGACGTACCCTCTAAACCAGGAGATCCAAAACCAATAAATAAGACTGTACGGCAACAAGGAATCTGCCTAGATGAGTCGCTTCACCCAACCTGATCCCCCCCCTCTTCAACCAACCTGCTCCCCCCTCTTGTCACGCAGCCTGCTCCCCCTCTTCAACCAACCTGCTCCCCCCTCTTCTCACGCAGCCTGCTCCCCCTTCTCACGCAGCTTGCTCTTTCCCTGCTCACGCAGCTTGCTCTTTCCCTGCTCACGCAGCCTGCTCCCCCTTCTCATGCAGCTTGCTCTCCCCCTGCTCATGCAGCTTGCTCTCCCCATGCTCATGCAGCTTGCTCTCCCCCTGCTCACGCAGCTTGCTCTCCCCCTGCTCACGCAGCTTGCTCTCCCTCTGCTCATGCAGCTTGCTCTCCCCCTGCTCATGCAGCTTGCTCTCCCCCTGCTCATGCAGCTTGCTCTCCCCCTGCTCATGCAGCTTGCTCTCCCCCTGCTCATGCAGCTTGCTCTCCCCCTGCTCACGCAGCTTGCTCTCCCCCTGCTCACGCAGCTTGCTCTCCCCCTGCTCACGCAGCTTGCTCTCCCTCTGCTCACGCAGCTTGCTCTCCCCCTGCTCATGCAGCTTGCTCTCCCCCTGCTCATGCAGCTTGCTCTCCCCCTGCTCATGCAGCTTGCTCTCCCCCTGCTCATGCAGCTTGCTCTCCCCCTGCTCATGCAGCTTGCTCTCCCCCTGCTCATGCAGCTTGCTCTCCCCCTGCTCATGCAGCCTGCTTCCCTGCCTTCTTGACTACCCAGTTGTTCCTTTCATTTTCGGCGACCCTACAATTTGTAGCAGGATGCCGAACAGTGTTCGGAGAGTGTACAGAGTGCCAGAAAGGAGCGTGAAGCTACTGGACAGCTGCATCAGCGCTCTGCCCGATCATCAAGGGAAGAGACAACAGAGTTTGTGCGTTAGAAGATTTTCCCCGACAGGGGATGTTTTCCGGTTGCGGAAGGACAGTGCGTGCGTTGTGTGTCCATGTAATTATCCACCTTCACAGTTAGACTTTAGCTCGTTTACTACCACACATGAGCCTAGCACCCGGCAGCTACTTACCTGAAAGGAGTGGTTGTTGTAATACCTGTCCTCTAGGGCGGCGCCCCATTCTGCCGGGTCTAATCCAGACTCTGTACAAAGAAAGTTCAGATGCATGAAGGACTAAATATTGATTAACGAGGATCCGCTGCTCAGCCGTAAACCACAAAATCTGAAACTCTCAGCCCTAATTATCTAAAGTGTCGACTAATGACTCATTTCCCCATCTCTGACATGGAAGCAGCTCTGTGATAAAGCGTTCTCCTACCATTAGCGAAAATTGTGTTACAATGAGTCTGTCACCTGCGTCAAGTGTAGGCGGCCATCTTGTTTGCCAACCCATAAATCATGAACGTGGCGGCAGTCTCATCACCGGAGATCTATGACAGCTCAGGAATAAGACGCTTCCTGCCGCCTCTGACAAAACAACAACTGCAACCATGATCGACATTAAAGGGGCGTCCCGCACCGGCCCGTCAGGCTGCGACCCAGAGGAATAACATCCGGCGTGACTGTGCCGGCGCCCGGTTACATGGCAATCTATCGGCATCCCATGATCACGTAGCAAAGGGCGAGATCGGCCCCATAAACGGAACACCCCTTGGATAGGAACACCTTAAATGCTGCTGTCGGAGATTGACCGTGACATGTAAGGGGTTAAATAGCAGCGTTCTCCCGTAGCTCTGGACACTGCCGGTAGAGGTGGATGCTGCCTCCGCAGCACAGCCGGCATCCAAATACACTGACGTCTAACGCAGGAGATATCAGTCCGTCCTATTTTGGGAAGGGGTTAACGGCGGTATTTTGTGCCTACACCGCGGACTGGCGGCCCCTCTTGGGGGGGGGGGGGTAACCGACTGCGGGTAGGGAGTTTGCAGCTGCTGCTTTGTGGCAGGTGAGTAATCAGCAGAACTCACCTTCCCTCTTTTTAAGAAGTTCTGTAAAGTATCTGGCTGCAAAGTTTGGAATATCTTTCGGCTGCTCCCTCAGCACCTCCCTGGTCAGCCCTTCCAGGAGGTTGGCGAAGCCTCGTGGGATGCGATAATGGGTGTTGGAGAAAGGGATTGACATCGTTCTAGCGTTTTGCACAAATCTGCAAAAATAAAATGGAAGAAAAGTTGAAATTCAACGTATGTAACACAACAGACAAGACGCCAAACAGTAAGATTAGCGAAAGGGGAAACTGGTCTAGTTGTAAAGGGGGCAATACTAAATCATAGGGGGGTGTGGGGGGTGATGGGAGCTCCAGTTTTAGGGGAGAGGTCAACAGGAGTCCCAGTCCTGGGGGCGACACAAGCCCCAACCTGGAGAGTAGGGGGCAACAGGAGTCCCAGTCTTAGGAGAGGGAGGGTGACGGGAGCCTCACTCCTGGGGGACGACGGGAGCCCCAGTCTTAGGGGAGGTGGGGGGGCAACGGGAGTTACAGTCCTGGGGGCGATGGGAGGGCCAATCTTTGGAGAGGTGGGGCGACGGGAGCCCTAATCTTAGGGGAGGGGTTGAAAGGAGTCCCAGTCCTGGGGGGGCGACACAAGCCCCAACCTGGAGAGTAGGGGGGCAACAGGAGTCCCAGTCTTAGGAGAGCGAGGGTGACGGGAGCCTCACTCCTGGGGGACGACGGGAGCCCCAGTCTTAGGAGAGGTGGGGGGACGACGGGAGTCCCAGTCCTGGGGGAGATGGGAGGCCCAATCTTTGGAGAGGTGGGGGGACGACGGGAGTCCCAGTCTTAGGAGAGGTGGGGGGACGACGGGAGTCCCAGTCCTGGGGGGCGAGGGGAGCCCCAATCTTAGAAGAGGGGGTCGACGTGAGCCCTAGTCTTGGGGGGAAATAAATGGGGGCTCTATCTATAAGGAGCTCTGTTGGGGGCCTGATGGGGGGGGTCTATCTGTAGGGGGCCTGATGGGGGGTGACGATCTGGACTGATGCATTAGTAAAAATTCCTATAAAAATACATATAAACTTGGTGAAATATCTCCCTCTTGTGGCATCTATGTGAAGTACAATAACATGATCAGCGAGTCCCTTGAAAAATCCCCAAATCCCCAGAACTATCAGCCCCTCGTCCTCTTCTGTCAGGCTTCATATAAGTCTTGTTGTCCTCATTCATTGTCCTATAATAACCTTTCACCGACCTCTCCAGGAGTTTTTCGCAGTAATAGAGCTGGGATATCCTTGAGCCCCACCATCACACATGGGCCCCCCACATGACAGCCCACGGGGGTCACACTGTATCTATGGTGTTGGTGCATGGCCGGCCGTGTATACAATTATAAGCACGCTGGATGACTGACGCTGCGGCCCTGGAGGACTGACCGCAGGTGACCCAGGCTGTGCCGGGCAGAATATTAAAGGAAAGCTCCGAATAATCAGCAAACCCCAAATAATATGAGCAACCAATATGGCAAAGCTGCTGCTGGGTCCCTGGTGCAGGTGGCAGAGATGACACAAGTCATCATCGAATACATATAATAAAGGGGCATGAATTCATTTCTAAAAGACACTTAGATTTAAAGGGGTCTCATATACAAAAAATATCACCGAAGCATAAGAAAGATGATAAATGTAAGATCGCTGGGGTCCGGCTGCCCAGAATCCACCAGTCCTGAGAACGGTGGGTCTCGGCTTCTGCGTGAATGTGCGACCACCACTACTATAGAGTGAATGAAGCAGTGGTCGCACATGCTCAGTAACGCTGATCCATATGGAAGGCTCGGGGTCTCTGGGACCCTCCAGTTATAACGTCCTGTGGAGGGGGGATATATGTTGTGTATGTATTGTAGGGCAAAATACGAGGCATGTTCCTTTAAATGTCCATCACGGTTTATTGACTTCATAAACCGGTCAAAAGCAAAATGCAAACAAACAGCCTTTAGTTCAGGCAAAACACAAAGAAAACAGTCCTATGAGCAAAGTCTCTGGTTAGCCAGCGCTGTGGTCACAAAGCCGGGTGTAGCGTCCAGTGTCCTGGCTTAGTCTGGAGACAAACCATACACGGGAGGCCTTCTCCCTCCAGACACACAGACCATGTGCCAAAATACAACCTCCATTATATAGGCTGTTAACCACACCCAGAGGTGAGGTATGTGGGTTGCCCGTTCTCTACTAGCTACCCGTAACCCGGCTCCCAGGTGCACCAAACGATCCTCTTAGTGCTTATGTGCACTAGAGAAACACTCCAGGCTACATCCCAGAGACCAGCCATCTCTGTGATACATACCTGCCATAGACTACGCGACCGTTAGCCACCTTACATACCCCCCCCCTCTGCCTAAAGCCGTGGGGCTTGGCACCTTCTACTACCAGACAGGGCATTCTCGAGAGGGCATCGGCATTACCATGTAGCTTTCCGGCTCTATGCTCTACATGGAAGTTAAAGTCCTGTAGGGCTAAAAACCAGTGGGGTGATGCTGGCATTTTTTCCCTTTGTTTCCCTCATCCACCTGAGTGGGGCATGGTCGGATACTAATCTAAATTTTCGACCTAACAGATAGTACCGTAAGGTGTCCACTGCCCACTTTATGGACAAACACTCCTTGACCGAATAATTTTTCTCTCAGGAGGACAGCTTCCTACTCAGGTAGAGGGCAGGGAGCTCCTCCCCATGTATCTCCTGGGAAAGGACTGCTCCCAAACCGACATCTGAGGCATTTGTCTGGAGTATAAACTCTTTTGTGAAGTCGGGGACAACCAGGACTGGTTGCCTACACAGAGTCACTTTCATTTCTTGAAAGGCCGTCTCCGCCTCTGCAGTCCACTTGGCCATGGCTGATTTGTCCCCTTAAAGAGGTCAGTCAGGGGTGCGGCCATCATGGTGAAGTTTGGGATGAACCTCCTGTAGTATCCCACGATTCTCAGGAAGGCTCTAACTTGCTTTTTTGACAGCGGTCTCTGTCAAGTTTAAATTGCTTCCACTTTAGTAATTTGGGGTTTGATCTCGCCTCTACCCACTACATATCCGAGGTACTTGGCCTCTTCTTTCCCCATGGCACATTTCTTCGGGTTTATTGAAAATCCCGCCTTCCTTAGAGCATCAAACACCGCCTGGACCTTTTCCAGATGACTCTCCCAGTCCAGGCTGAAGATAACAATATCGTCCAGGTTGGCGGCGGCGTATTGCTTATGGGGAGCAAGGATTCGATCCATAGCTCTCTGGAAGGTTGCAGGGGCCCCCTGCAGTCCACACGGCATCCGGACATACTGGAAGCATCTGTCCGGTGTAGGAAACGCAGTCTTCTCTCTGGCTCCCTGTGCCATGGGAATCTGCCAATATCCCTTCGTCAAATCCAAGGTGGTTATGTACCTTGCTGGCACAAGTCTCTCGATCAGCTCATTGACACGCGGCATCAGATATGCGTCGAACTTGGAGACCTCATTCAACTTCCGATAGTCGTAGCAGAATCTCCACTCACCATCAGGCTTTGGGACCAAGACGATTGGGCTCAACCAACCGCTCTTGGATTCTTCAACGACACCGAGTTTCAGCATAAGAGCCACCCTTTTAGAGATCCACTCTCGCCAGGCCTCAGGTATCCAATAGGGCTTCAAGTTCACCCGCACATGTGGCTCCGTCAGAACCTCGTGTTCTATGATCCTTGTGCAGCTCGACAATTCTGAGAACAGATCCCGGTTCTTCTGCAGCAACTCTCGACACTGCTGTTCCTGGGCCTTCGTTAGCGTTTCCACTATTGCGACTCCTCCAACGCCACCTTCCGGCTTGCCCAGCAAGCATGGAGCTTCCACAGCCTCTCTGTCCTGCCACAGCTTAACAAGGTTGACGTGGTATATCTGGTACGGATTACGTCGTCCCGGTTGATGATCCTTGTAGTTCACTTCACCAATTTTTTCCAACCACCTCATAGCACGAGAACTCTGTCTCCCGGATTGAATTGCCGCACTCTGGCTGACCGGTTGTAGACCCTGGCCTGAGCTTCTTGTGCTTGGAGGAGATGTTCTTTTACGATGGGCATCACTTTCCCAATCCTCTCCTGCATCAGAGCGACGTGCTCAATGACGCTCCTGTGGGGTGTAACCTCGGCTTCCCAGGTTTCCTTTGCGACGTCCAGGAGACCCCGCGGATGACGGCCATACAGGAGTTCGAATGGCGAGAACCCCATAGAGGCCTGTGGAATGTCTCGGATGGAGAACAAGAGATACGGTAGGAGACAGTCCCAATCTCTATCGTCCTTTTGTATGGCCTTCCTCAGCATACTCTTCAGAGTCTTATTAAACCTTTCCACCAGGTCATTTGTCTGAGGATGGTATACTGACGTTCTCAGTTGGGAGATTTGCAGGACTTTGCATAGCTCTCTCATCACCTTACCCATAAAGGGAGTTCCCTGGTCGGTCAAGATCTCCTTTGGTAAGCCTGTTCGGGAAAAAACATGGACCAACTCAAGGGCTATACTCATGGCGGAAGAGTTTCTTAGAGGGATCGCTTCTGGATAGCAGGTGGCATAGTCCAGGATAACAAATATGTATTGATGTCCACAAGCAGATTTAACCAGGGGACCGACCAAGTCCATAGCAATTCTCTCAAACGGCACTTCAATAATGGGCAATGGCACGAGGGGACTTCAAAAGTGAGAGGTGGGGGCGGTTAACTGGCACGTAAGGCAAGACCTGCAATACTTCAATATTTCCCGGTGACATCCGGGCCAATAGAACCTTTGCACGATCCGTTCCTGCGTTTTTTCCACTCCCAGATGTCCCTCCAAGACATGTGAATGGGCCATGTGCAACACCCTCAGTCCATTGGGCACCAGCACCAATAACTGTTCCACCAGCTCTTCCCTCACTTTTGTGACACGGTACAAGTCCCCACTCATCATAACATGGGGAAACCCTGTGTCAGCCCCCGGCTCCTGTGCTACCCCATTTATGACAGTGACATTGTTAAAGGCTTCCTTCAGAGTTAGGTCTCTATGTTGGGCAGACCCAAAATTCTCTCTGGTTACCCCTAACTCCGGAATATCAGACTCAGGGGACACTACCTCCTCATCCCCCACAAGAACACAAAAGGGAAACCCGTCTGGCTCTGGGTGTGGTGATACCTTATCAGGGTTAGCTAGTTTCTTACACGAGCCAGCGAACCCGGAGCCCTTCCCCCACAGATCCCAAAACAAGCAAAAGTCCCAGCCTATAATAATGGGGTGCAACAAGTCCTGGACAACGCCGACCTCGTGGGACTCAGTACCGTGGGCCGTTTCAATGTCCACTCTTGCCATTGGATAGTCCTTAGCATCGCCATAAATGCACCGTACGCCGACTTTTTTCCCCAGGATCAGTTGGAGTGGAGAGTCTAGCAGCGCCGTTACCTGCCGCCCGTTCACTTTCACATGCTTGTGGCCCCTCGCTGGGTGAACAGTTCACACTGCAGGCCGGATAAGCGTAATATGAACAACGGCATCCCATGCTGCAGTCCATCTGCTCGGGGGTCAGGGGACAACGGGCGACAATATGGCCTGGGCCGTGGCACCTCCAGCAAATGACATCACCCGTAGGGACCTTGGGCACTACCTCCACCGCCCCTTTGTACCTTGGGCGCTCCACCCCCTTTTGGGCTTCCGCCCCCTGGTGGGACCTCCAGTATGGAGTGGGCTGCCTTGCCAAAGAACCTTCAACCCCTTGGTATCTGTCGACCAGTCCGATCAGTTCATCCGCGTTCTGGGGATCACCCTGGGCAACCCAAGTCTTTATTGGCCTTGGCAGGAAATGCACAAACCGGTCCATTACTACTCGCTTTACCATCTGAGCAGGCGTAGAGGACTCTGTCTGCAGCCATTTTTGGACCAGGTGCAAAAGATCAAACATTTGGGAGTTAGGGGGTTTGTCCCAGTAATACGCCCAGAGGTGGACCCGCTGTGCCCTGACAGTCATCGCCACCCCCAAGCGGGCCAGAATCTCGGTCTTGAGTTTACCATACTCTTTCGCGTCCTGCAGAGCCAAGTCATAGTAAGCCTTCTCGGGCTCCCCCGTCAAGTATGGCACCAGCACCTCGGCCCACTGCTCTGGCGGAAATTTCTCCCTCTCGGCGACCCTTTCAAACACAGTCAGGAAGGCCTCTATGTCATTCCCCGGGGTCATTTTCTGTAATGCTCTCCTTACCGTCTTCCTGACGTGTGAATCATCACCTGGACTTGGGGTTGGGACGGCCTCTCTGAAGTTCCATCTGCTGTTGTTGGGGCTGAATCTGCTGCATCAGGAGTTTATTAGTCTCTTGCTGCTCCCGATGCTGCTGTTGCTGGCTCTGCAAGTGCTGTTGATGTTGCTGCTGTTGGCTTTGCAGCAGGTGTTTGAGGAGCTCCTCCATGCTTCCGGACATCTCTGGCTGGCTGGCGGCCTTTACCCAGGACATCCATCGATCTCTGTGGCAGGTACACGTTTTCCTGGAATCCTGCCCGCACTTCTAGCATCTATTGTAGGGTTGCTGGACCAGCCCGTTCTCTACTAGCTACCCGTAACCCGGCTTCCAGGTGCACCAAACGATTCTCTTAGTGCATGCGTGCACTAGAGAAACACTCCGGGCTACATCCCAGAGACCAGCCATCTCTGTGATACATACCTCCCATCGACTACGCGACCATAAGCCACCTTACAGTGTTTAGGAGAGATAGAGGGAGACGGGGCAGTGTACGAGCAAAGCGGGTGTGTAATACCGGATATGTAAATGAGGTTATCAAAACTTCATCCAAACATAAAAGAATTCACGCCCGGCTCATCACATGGATTTTCATGCTTCCATCGTATATAGGGTAAAACGTGCGGTGAGTCGGAGACACAATCTGTAGGGCTGGGTGTCAGGCAACTAATATCTGTGAGTATAAGCCCTGAAAAGTGGAGGGGAGATAGAGATCACTCTGGGGCCACAGGACACTCGCAGCAATGCCTGTCTGTACAGTATATATCATATATACTCCTCAACATTGAAATTACACCACCAAGAAGGAAAAGTGGTGAACGATAGAGATTATCGGACGGAGACGTCAGTGATCTACAAATGGTGAAAATCGGAAATAAATGTTCATAATGCCTTGATGTCTCCAGTCCGGAGTCTCGGGCAGAAATCCCAGCACCTCCGGCCTCGGCTGCAATCTCTGAGGTCATTAATGGTTGTCTGAGGACCGACCAATAAGGTCCCCGATGTGCTCGATGGAGACAAGACCGGAGACGCTGCCGGCAGCTCCTGTGCAATCACCGACCAATGACGTCCCCGATGTGCTCGATGGAGACAAGTCCGGAGACGCTGCCGGCAGCTCCTGTGTGATCACCGACCAATGATGTCCCCAATGTGCTTGAGGGAGACAAGTCCGGAGACGCTGCCGGCAGCTCCTGTGTGGTCACCGACCAATGATGTCCCCGATGTACTCGAGGGAGACAAGTCCGGAGACACTGCCGGCAGCTCCTGTGTGATCACTGACCAATGACGTCCCTGATGTGCTCGATGGAGACAAATCCGGAGATGCTGCCGGCAGCTCCTGTGTGGTCACCGACCAATGACGTCCCCAATGTGCTTGAGGGAGACAAGACCGGAGACGTTGCCGGCATCTCCTGTGGGTCACCGACCAATGACGCCCCCGATGTGCTCGATGGAGACAAGACCATAGACGCTGCCGGCAGCTCCTGTGTGATCACCGATTAATGACGCCCCCGATGTGCTCAAGGGAGACAAGTCCGGAGACGCTGCCGGCAGGTCCTGTGTGATCACTGACCAATGACGTCCCCGATGTGCTCAAGGGAGACAAGTCCGGAGATGCTGCCGGCAGCTCCTGTGTGATCACTGACCAATGACGCCCCCGATGTGCTCAAGGGAGACAAGTCCGGAGATGCTGCCGGCAGCTCCTGTGTGGTCACCAACCAATGACGTCACTGATGTGCTCGATGGAGACAAGTCCGGAGACGCTGCCGGCAGCTCCTGTGTGATCACCGACCAATGATGTCCCCGATGTGCTCGATGGAGACAAGTCCGGAGACTCTGCAGCAACGGGAGCAGGTTTAGGCCACGCAGGCGGCTCACAGTAGTGTGAGGAACATGAGACCTGGGGTTGTTGTGTGGAAAAATGGCTCCTGCTAGACTTTAGAGAAATAGTAGCACCACTGGTTCCCCCAACAAATCAATGTAACACCTGAGCTGTTAGTGACCAGGAATGGAGACTAGAGGGGTCCGGCTACCGGATATAATACCCCTCCAAAACCATAATCCTGGGGATAGGACCGGTGTGTCCTCTCCATGGCACTGCCCACGGTGTCTCCAGATGAAGACTGTAGGCTGGACTGCAGCAATGGAGGCCGGAGTGGAGGTCCGTACTCATCAGCGATTAGCCTGGCTTGTGTCTTTGGTGCATTTATAGCCAGAGATCGGTTTGTAGACCAGGGGGGCAGTGCTATGAAGAGGCTTCACCAGGAACATCCTATTCCTGGGATGATGGTGTTATTACATGGTGATAATGGACAGTGACTGGACCCCTTTAGTGGAAGTGCTGGGATTTCCGCCCGGGCCTCACTCTCCAGACGTTTGAACATCTCCATCTTCCACCATTTGCAGATCAATGACATCTCCATATTTCACCGTTTCTCCTTCATGCTGTAATGTCACAGCTGAGGACTGTTCACACTAATATCTGGAGAATACACCTGCACCTGTCTGTATACAGCGCTGACATCGGGGAACAACCTGCACTAATGACCTCATGTATTATACAGAAGCTGCTTATACTGACGAGCAGAAGGTAACAATGCTGGGACCTTCTGACTTTCAGGCTCCAGATCTCATCATCCACTACAGCTTCTGGCGTGAGACCACCATCACTTTATAGACAATCATCTTGGCTATCTCATACATAAATGTGACTTGTTACTATTTAGCATATGATTAGTGCTGCAGATTCTCGTCAGGTCTCTGCATTGTTACTGTTTTGCTCCTGGTGGTTCCTGTATACTACAAATTACAACCTGTCCTCACATTCCCTAATAGCTCAGTGTGTTGTTAGGTTGATTCCCAAGTGAAAGATCACTGGTTCGAATCGAGGAGCCGCCATGAAGATTTCCCAAGAAAAGAGAAGCAGAATCATCCAGCTCATCGATAGCGGTCTCTTGGCCAAGAACATTGCCAAACTGCATCATGTGAGCGCCATGACAGCTGGAAGAATACGGAATGAAGTCTGTCCATCCATTCAAAAGCCAAGAGGTGGACGTCCAGGAAAATATCGAAGTCAACAAGTCGTCTCATCACAAGGTCTATCAGTTCTGGCGCGACAAACACGGCAGTGGAGGAGGCTCGTATGCTTCGTAATAGTGAGATCACAGACGTCCATGCAGGCGCCGTGTGACGCACGTTACACAAGTCTGGAATGGTGGCCCGAAAAAGGGTGAAGAAACCACGACTTTAATAAGAAGTCATAAGAAGCGTCAGCTCGAGTATGCAAAAAAAATACGAAAAGTGGAAGAGGAATATTGGAATCGGGGGATTTGGAACGATGAGACGAAAGTCAATAGCCCAGGCTCTGATGGGGGCAAATGGGTCTGGAAGAAACAAGGGAAAATGGGCTAATGGATCGAGAAAGTGAAGGAACTGTCAAGTTCAGTGGAAGAAGCCTGATAATATGGGGTTGTTTCACAGTGAAAGGCGTTGGATACTTGACCGGGATCGATGGTGGTCTCAATGCTGAGCTATATGTGAGTATCCGACAAGACGAGTTAATTCGTACACTCGAGTACTATGGGTATGAAAAGAACGACATAGTGTTCCAGCAGGACAATGACCTGAAGCATAAGGTGAGATTGGAAAAGAAATGGGTCAATGACAATGAAGTAGAGGTGCTGGATCGGCCCTCACAGTCCCCAGACCTCAACCCAATCCAACTCTTGTGGGAAGAGGTGAAGAGAAAGCTGTATACAGACCCAAGTGAGGGGACTGGTCTGCACCAACTGTGGGAACGTGTAGAAGAGACCTGGGATCAGATGTCGGTCGAGCCATGTTTTGAATCTAATCGAGAGCAAGAAGGATCCAGGCCGCGCTGAAAACCACAGGTGGATTTATAAAATACCAACAAAATAAACATTAAAATACAAATTTCTAGAAGCAAAACAGTAACAATGCAGCGACATGAAAAGAATCTGCATAACTGATCATATGCTAAATAGTTACAAGTCATTTCTGTATGAGAAGCCAAGATGATTGTCTATAAAATAATGATCGTCTCACCGTAGTGGATGGTGAGATCTGGAGCCTGAAAGCCAAAAGGTCAAAACATTGTTACCTTCTGCTCGTCAGTGTATAATAAGGAGAAAGGATACAACAAGGCAGAGCAGCAGAGAGAACCTAACGACACACGGAAAATATATATACACATATACTGAAGTGAGACCTTGCAGCTCTGCTCTGCTCCGCTGCCTGCGGCTCTGCTCTGGTACGTGCTACTCTGCTCTACTACCTGCGGCTTTGCTCTGCTACCTGCGGCTCTGCTCCGCTACCTGCGGCTCTGCTCCGCTACCTGCGATTCTGCTCCGCAGCTCTGCTCCATTACCTGCGGCTCGGGTCTCTGCTACCTGTCATTCTGCTCCGCGGCTCTGCTCCGTTACCTGTGGCTCTGCTCTGGTGCCTGCGGCTCTGCTCCGCTACCTGCGGCTCTGCCCCGCTACCTGCGGCTCTGCTACCTGCGGCTCTGCTCCGTGGCTCTGCTTCTGCTCCAGTACCTGCAGCTCTGCTCTGTTACCTGCAGCTCGACTCTGCTCTGTTACCTGTGGTTCTGCTCTGAAGCTCTGCTCCGGTGCCTGCAGATCTGCTCTGCTACATGCGGCTCCGCTGCCTGCGGCTCTGCTCTGCGCTCTTCGGCTCTGCTCCGCTGCCTGTGGATTGGCTCTGCGGCTCGGCTCCGGTATCTGCGGCTCCGCTCTGAGGGTCTGCTCCGGTACCTGCGGCTCTGCTCCGTTATCGGGGGCTCTGCTCCATTACCTTCGGCTCTCCTCTGAAGCTCTGCTCTGCTACCTGCGGCTCTGCTCTGCTACTCTGCACTGTGGCTTTACTCCAGTACCTGCGGCACTACTCCGGTACCTGCGGCTCTGCTACGCGGCTCTTCTCCAGTACCAGCCTCTCTGCTCTGCTAGCTGCGGCTCTGCTCCGGTACCTGTGACTCTGCCCCGGTACCTGCGGCTCTGCTCTGCTACCTGCGGCTCAGCTCTCTGTGGCTCTGTTCCGTTACCTGCGGCTCTGCTCTGCTGCGGTACCTGCAGCTCTGCTCTGCTGCTTGCGGCTCTGCTCCGCTACCTACGGTTCTGCTCTGCTACCTGCGGCTCTGCTCCGCTACCTGCGATTCTGCTCCGCGGCTCGGCTCTGCTACCTGCGGCTCTACTTCGGTACTTGCGGTTCTGCTCCGGTACCTGCGGCTCTGCTACTCTACATGCGGTTCTGCTCCGCGGCTCTGCTCCGGTATGTGCGGCTGTGCGCTGCAGCTCTGCTGCCTGCGGCTCTGCTCCGATCCGCTACCTTCGGCTCTGCTACCTGCGGCTCTGCTCCGGTACCTGGGGCTCTGCTCTGCTGCCTGCAGCTCTGGTACCTGCGGCTCTGCTGCCTGCGATTCTGCTCTGCGGCTCTGCTCTAGTACCTGCGGCTCTGCTGCTCTAGTACCTGCAGCTCTGCTGCTCTAGTACCTGCAGCTCTGCTCAGCTGCTTGCGGCTCGGCTCTGCTCTGATACCTGCAGCTCTGCTCTGCTGCTATGCTCTGGTACCTGCGGCTCTGCTCTGCTACCTGCGGCTCTGCTGCTATGCTCTGCTGCTATGCTCTGGTACCTGAGGGTCTGCTCTAGTACCTGCAGCTCTGCTCTGCTGCTATGCTCCGGTACCTGCGGCTCTGCTCTGCTCTAGTACCTGCGGCTCTGCTCTGCTGCTCTAGTACCTGCAGCTCTGCTCTGCTGCTTGCGGCTCTGCTCTAGTACCTGCAGCTCTACTCTGGTACCTGCGGCTCTGCTCTGCTCTAGTACCTGCGGCTCTGCTGCTCTAGTACCTGCAGCTCTGCTCTGCTGCTTGCGGCTCTGCTCTGCTCTAGTACCTGCAGCTCTACTCTGGTACCTGAGGCTCTGCTCTGCTGCTATGCTCCGGTACCTGCGGCTCTGCTACCTGCAGCTTTGCTCTGCTGCTCTGCTCTAGTACCTACAGCTCTGCTGCCTGCGGCTCTGCTCCGGTACCTGCGGCTCTGCTACGCGGCTCTTCTCCAGTACCAGCCTCTCTGCTCTGCTAGCTGCGGCTCTGCTCCGGTACCTGTGACTCTGCCCCGGTACCTGCGGCTCTGCTCTGCTACCTGCGGCTCAGCTCTCTGTGGCTCTGTTCCGTTACCTGCGGCTCTGCTCTGCTGCGGTACCTGCAGCTCTGCTCTGCTGCTTGCGGCTCTGCTCCGCTACCTACGGTTCTGCTCTGCTACCTGCGGCTCTGCTCCGCGGCTCGGCTCTGCTACCTGCGACTCTACTTCGGTACTTGCGGTTCTGCTCCGGTACCTGCAGCTCTGCTACTCTACATGCGGTTCTGCTCCGCGGCTCTGCTCCGGTATGTGCGGCTGTGCGCTGCAGCTCTGCTGCCTGCGGCTCTGCTCCGATCCGCTACCTTCGGCTCTGCTACCTGCGGCTCTGCTCCGGTACCTGGGGCTCTGCTCTGCTGCCTGCAGCTCTGGTACCTGCGGCTCTGCCGCCTGCGATTCTGCTCTGCGGCTCTGCTCTAGTACCTGCGGCTCTGCTGCTCTAGTAACTGCAGCTCTGCTGCTCTAGTACCTGCAGCTCTGCTCAGCTGCTTGCGGCTCGGCTCTGCTCTGATACCTGCAGCTCTGCTCTGCTGCTATGCTCTGGTACCTGCGGCTCTGCTCTGCTACCTGCGGCTCTGCTGCTATGCTCTGCTGCTATGCTCTGGTACCTGAGGGTCTGCTCTAGTACCTGCAGCTCTGCTCTGCTGCTATGCTCCAGTACCTGCGGCTCTGCTCTGCTCTAGTACCTGCGGCTCTGCTCTGCTGCTCTAGTACCTGCAGCTCTGCTCTGCTGCTTGCGGCTCTGCTCTGCTCTAGTACCTGCAGCTCTACTCTGGTACCTGAGGCTCTGCTCTGCTGCTATGCTCCGGTACCTGCGGCTCTGCTACCTGCAGCTTTGCTCTGCTGCTCTGCTCTAGTACCTACAGCTCTGCTGCCTGCGGCTCTGCTCCGGTACCTGCGGCTCTGCTCCTTTACCTGCTCGTCTTTTTCTCCTCAGTCAGTTACTCAGGTGGGAGACGTTTCCTTGTTACTATGCGTTCCCATGACAACCAGGTCACATGACTGATGTACGGGGCGGGACAGTGCTCAGAAAGCTTCGGTAAGTGTGCGGTGACGTCATCACTGCACATTATTACTACTCACAAAGTTGGGCTATTTGGTTTCGGGTGACATTTCCGGATAACCCCGCAATGTCCTCTGACCCTTTGTCTATAGACCACACGTCCAGCTGGTCAATGTCTCAGGACGGTTTCCACAACTTGCTGTTCTCTAACAAGAAGCTTAATGGCACAATTCACACCAGGTGTTTGATCCATGAATCGCCCAATACATTTCGGGGGTCAGTTAGAATTGGTTTATAAACCGTCCTCATCATCATGAGACCAAGACGACACCTGACAATTGATCACCAGGACCGGCCATTGTGAGGCTTCAAGCAGGAGGATCCCAGGCAGAAGAGGCCACTGAGCTGAGAGTCACAGAGAGGCAGAGACGTGGACGTCCTCTGCCACATCCCACACTGATGGCCGCTTCATTGTGTACCCGACCGCACCACCAGGCACCGGCGTCATCTGCAAGATACCCGACCGCACCACCAGGCACCAACGTCATCTGCAAGTTACCCGACCGCACCACCAGCATCATCTGAAAGGTCCCCGACCGCACCACCAGGCATCGGCGTCATCTGCAATATACCCGACCGCACCACCAGCATCATCTGAAAGGTCCCCGATTGCACCACCAGGCACCGGCGTCATCTGCAAGATACCCGACCGCACCACCAGGCACCGGTGACATCTGCAAGATACCTGACCGCACCACCAAGCACCGGCGTCATCTGTAAGATACCCAACCCTCCACCAGGCACCGGCGTCATCTGTAAGATATCGACCGCACCACCAGGCACCGGCATCATCTGTAAGATACCCGACCGCACCACCAGGCACCGGCGTCATCTGTAAGATACCTGACCGCACCACCAAGCACCGGCGTCATCTGTAAGATACCCGACCGCACCACCAGGCACCGGCGTCATCTGTAAGATACCCGACCGCACCACCAAGCACCGGCGTCATCTGTAAGATACCCGACCGCACCACCAGGCACCGCCGTCATCTGTAAGATACCCGACTGCACCACCAAGTACCGGCGTCATCTGAAAGATACCCGACCGCACCACCAGGCACCAGCATCATCTGAAAGATACCCGACCGCACCACCAGGCACCGGCGTCATCTGCAAGATACCCGACCGCACCACCAGGCACCGGCGTCATCTGCAAGATACCCGACCGCACCACCAGGCACCGGCGTCATCTGCAAGATACCCGACCGCACCACCAGGCACCGGCATCATCTGTAAGATACCCGACCGCACCACCAGGCACCGGCATCATCTGTAAGATACCCGACCGTACCACCAGGCACCGGCATCATCTGTAAGATACCCGACCGCACCACCAGGCACCGGCGTCATCTGCAAGATACCCGACCGCACCACCAGGCACCGGCGTCATCTGCAAGATACCCGACCGCACCACCAGGCACCGGCATCATCTGAAAGATACCCGACAGCACCACCAGGCACCAGCATCATCTGAAAGATACCCGACCGCACCACCAGGCACCGGCGTCATCTGCAAGGTAACCGGCCGCACCACCAGGCACCGGCGTCATCTGCAAGATACCCGACCGCACCACCAGGCACCAACGTCATCTGCAAGATGCCCGACCGCACCACCAGCATCATCTGAAAGGTCCCCGACCGCACCACCAGGCATCGGCGTCATCTGCAAGATACCCGACTGCACCACCAGGCACCGGCGTCATGTGCAAGATACCCGACCGCACCACCAGACACAGGCGTCATCTGCAAGGTACCCGACCGCACCACCAGGCACATGCGTCATCTGCAAGGTACCCGACCGCACCACCAGGCACATGCGTCATCTGCAAGGTACCCGACCGCACCACCAGGCACCGGCGTCATCTGCAAGGTACCCGACCGCACCACCAGGCACCGGTGACATCTGCAAGGTACCCGACAGCACCACCAGATACAGGCGTCATCTGCTAGGTATCCCACCGCACCACCAGGCACCGGTGACATCTGCAAGGTACCCGACCGCACCACCAGGCACAGGTGTCATCTGCAAGGTCCCTGACCGCACCACCAGGCTCCTGCCTCATCTGCAAGATACCTGACCGCACCACCAGGCATTGCCGTCATCTGCAAGGTACCTGTCACGGTCCCCACACTTTCCTTGTCTGCTATGTTACTATTGTGTGGAGGCTGTCAGTCTGTTTTGGTTTTGCTGGGTCAGTTCTGCAATCATCTGTGTTCACTTCCCTTGATTAGTCTTCTACTTAAGCATGCTAGCTCCTTCACCCAGTGTCAATTGTACACTTGCTGTTGCCTGTGTAGGACTGATCTCTCTGTGCCTGACCCAGTCTGACTATTTCCCTTACCTGGATTTTGACCCTTTGCCTGTTATCTGACTACTCTTTTGTCTGCTCCCTGTGTACTGCCTTGTCTTTCTGGTTTTCCTGACCCCGGCTTGTATAGTGGATTACGTCTCTCACTTCTCCTTGCTGTACTGCGCCATTATCATGGACTTGACTCTGGATCGTTTGATCTCCCTCTATTTATCCAGTAAGTAGTACTTACGTAATATTTCTTTCAGTAATATTAGTATCTTCTCTCCTCTTCTGGGACTGTTATCTCTGTAGTGACTCGCGTCACAGTACCTGACCGCACCACCAGGCACAGGCGTCATCTGCAAGGTCCCCGACCTCACCACCAGGCACCGGCGTCATCTGTGAGGTCCCTGACCGCACCACCAGGCACCGGTGTCATCTGCAAGATACCCGACCGCACCACCAGGCACCTGCGTCATCTGCAAGGTCCCTGACTGCACCACCAGGCACCGGCGTCATCTGCAAGATACCTGACCGTACCACCAGGCACCGGCGTCATCTGCAAGGTACTCGACCGCACCACCAGGCACCGGCGTCATCTGCAAGGTACTCAACCGCACCACCAGGCACCGGCGTCATCTGCAAGGTACTCAACCGCACCACCAGGCACAGGCGTCATCTGAAAGGTACCCGACCGCACCACCAGGCACCGGCGTCATCTGCAAGGTTCCTGATCGCACCACCATGGGCCATGGAACATCTACGCTGGACAAGGGACCAGTGGCCTCAGTGCTGGTCACTGATGAAAGTCGACTCACAATGAGCAGAAGTGATGGCCGCCAACGACATTGGAGACTTCAAGGAGAGCGCTGTGCATCGGCCACTTTTGTCACCAAACGAGCCTTTGGTGGTGATGTGGGCAGGTATGTCTAGTCATACAGCTTGGTGACAAGCTCCTACTACTGGAATAACATCACTAGTCCAGTCATTGTGTCTCTGCATGAACAACACCGGCCTAATCTCATCTTCATGGATGGCAATGCTCCAGCTCATTGAGGTCCCATCATTAGGTTACGGCTGCTGGAGACCGGGGACCTCAGATGGAGCGGGACGCCGCGCCTCATCGCGAGAAGAGCAGGACACCGCGGCTCATCGCGAGAAGAGCGGGGCGCCACGCCCCATCGCGAGAAGAACGGGGCGCCGCGCCCCATCGCGAGAAGAGCGGGGCGCCGCGCCCCATCGCGAGAAGAGCGGGGCGCCGCGCCCCATCGCGAGAAGAGCGGGGCGCCGCGCCCCATCGCGAGAAGAGCGGGGCGCCGCGCCCCATCGCGAGAAGAGCGGGACGCCGCGCCTCAGCGCGAGAAGAGCGGGACGCCGCGCCTCAGCAGACAATAACGCCACTTGTGACCAGCAGGAGACGTCGTTGTCAGCTGTAATTGATGCTCAAAGCCACAGGACAAGTTATTGAGACACAGACATTTATTGTTGGGGTGTAACCACCACTGTACTTGGCTTCTGTTTCAATAAATTTTTTGAGACGAGGAAATCACCATCGCTGCTTCTACTTAATGCCGACTGTCATGATAAAATCTCACTGGAGCAGGAACTTTCTTACATTTTCCATAAATTTCACCAAATATCCCTATCTTTTTGTGAGTAATGTATGTACAGCCCCCTCCTCCCATGCATTATATATATTAGCCCCACACATTAAATATAGAACCCCCCCGTGAGACATGATCCGCAGCACAATCTGCCTGTTCTGTACCCCAGGATTTCCTTTGCTGATTTCCAGTAAGAACAATCTGCCACTTACAGCCGGATCGGGCCGTGTTCTCCTCACATCGTTTCTTATAAAAGATTTTAAAGGTATATAAAAAAAAAAAAATAAAAGTTTGGGTCAGTCGCTAAAAATATAAAACATTAACAGTTACGGTAAACTACATAATAAAAAAAAAAAAAAACCTCAAAGTGCCGTTTGTTTTTTTTCAGGCATCGCAACTCAAAAAATGAGAAAAGAAGAAAAGTTTTCTGTGCTCCATAATGGTGTCAGTAAAAACAACATCTCAGTGCAGAGCGCGAACACTCGCCGGGCGCCAGGTACGGGAAGTCACCGGACTTAGAAGATAGCGACACAAAGCAGATGTATCTTTTACCGCTCTGTACATTGCTCTCATCGCTGCGCTCGTACTGTCCCGTTGGATCCGCCATCGGTTCAGTCTCACCGCTCTGTACATTGTTCTCATCCATGCGCTCGTACCGCCCCGGAGGATCCGCCATCGGCTCAGTCTGACCGCTCTGTACATTGTTCTCATCCCTGTGCTCGTACCGCCCCGGAGGATCCGCCATCGGCTCAGTCTGACCGCTCTGTACATTGTTCTCATCCCTGCGCTCGTACCGCCCTGGAGGATCCGCCATCAGCTCAGTCTGACCGCTCTGTACATTGTTCTCATCCCTGCGCTCGTACCGCCCCGGAGGATCCGCCATCGGCTCAGTCTGACCGCTCTGTACATTGTTCTCATCCCTGCCCTCGTACCGCCCTGGAGGATCCGCCATTGGCTCAGTCTGACCGCTCTGTACATTGTTCTCATCCCTGCGCTCGTACCGCCCCGGAGGATCCGCCATCGGCTCAGTCTGACCGCTCTGTACATTGTTCTCATCCCTGTGCTCGTACCGCCCCGGAGGATCCGCCATCGGCTCAGTCTGACCGCTCTGTACATTGTTCTCATCCCTGCGCTCGTACCGCCCTGGAGGATCCGCCATCAGCTCAGTCTGACCGCTCTGTACATTGTTCTCATCCCTGCGCTCGTACCGCCCCGGAGGATCCGCCATCGGCTCAGTCTGACCGCTCTGTACATTGTTCTCATCCCTGCGCTCGTACCGCCCTGGAGGATCCGCCATTGGCTCAGTCTGACCGCTCTGTACATTGTTCTCATCCCTGCGCTCGTACCGCCCCGGAGGATCCGCCATCGGCTCAGTCTGACCGCTCTGTACATTGTTCTCATCCCTGCGCTCGTACCGCCCCGGAGGATCCGCCATCGGCTCAGTCTGACCGCTCTGTACATTGTTCTCATCCCTGCGCTCGTACCGCCCTGGAGGATCCGCCATCAGCTCAGTCTGACCGCTCTGTACATTGTTCTCATCCCTGCGCTCGTACCGCCCCGGAGGATCCGCCATCGGCTCAGTCTGACCGCTCTGTACATTGTTCTCATCCCTGCGCTCGTACCGCCCCGGAGGATCCGCCATCGGCTCAGTCTGACCGCTCTGTACATTGTTCTCATCCCTGCACTCGTACCGCCCTCGAGCATCCGCCATCGGCTCAGTCTGACCGCTCTGTACATTGTTCTCATCCCTGCGCTCGTACCGCCCCGGAGGATCCGCCATCGGCTCAGTCTGACCGCTCTGTACATTGTTCTCATCCCTGCTCTCGTACCGCCCCGGAGGATTCGCCATCGGCTCAGTCTGACCGCTCTGTACATTGTTCTCATCCCTGCGCTCGTACCGACCCGGAGGATCCGCCATCGGCTCAGTCTGACCGCTCTGTACATTGTTCTCATCCCTGCGCTCGTACCGCCTCGGAGGATCCGCCATCGGCTCAGTCTGACCGCTCTGTACATTGTTCTCATCCCTGCGCTCGTACCGCCCCGGAGGATCCGCCATCGGCTCAGTCTGACCGCTCTGTACATTGTTCTCATCCCTGCGCTCGTACCGCCCCGGAGGATCCGCCATCGGCTCAGTCTGACCGCTCTGTACATTGTTCTCATCCCTGCGCTCGTACCGACCCGGAGGATCCGCCATCGGCTCAGTCTGACCGCTCTGTACATTGTTCTCATCCCTGCGCTCGTACCGACCCGGAGGATCCGCCATCGGCTCAGTCTGACCGCTCTGTACATTGTTCTCATCCCTGCGCTCGTACCGACCCGGAGGATCCGCCATCGGCTCAGTCTGACCGCTCTGTACATTGTTCTCATCCCTGCGCTCGTACCGACCCGGAGGATCCGCCATCGGCTCAGTCTGACCGCTCTGTACATTGTTCTCATCCCTGCGCTCGTACCGCCCTGGAGGATCCGCCATCGGCTCAGTCTGACCGCTCTGTACATTGTTCTCATCCCTGCGCTCGTACCGCCCCGGAGGATCCGCCATCGGCTCAGTCTGACCGCTCTGTACATTGTTCTCATCGCTGCCCTCGTACCGCCCTGGAGGATTCGCCATCGGCTCAGTCTGACCGCTCTGTACATTGTTCTCATCCCTGCGCTCGTACCGCCCCGGAGGATCCGCCATCGGCTCAGTCTGACCGCTCTGTTCATTGTTCTCATCCCTGCGCTCGTACCGCCTCGGAGGATCCGCCATCGGCTCAGTCTGACCGCTCTGTACATTGTTCTCATCCCTGCGCTCGTACCGCCCCGGAGGATCCGCCATCGGCTCAGTCTGACCGCTCTGTACATTGTTCTCATCCCTGCGCTCGTACCGCCCTGGAGGATCCGCCATCGGCTCAGTCTGACCGCTCTGTACATTGTTCTCATCCCTGCGCTCGTACCGCCCCGGAGGATCCGCCATCGGCTCAGTCTGACCGCTCTGTACATTGTTCTCATCCCTGCGCTCGTACCGCCCCGGAGGATCTGCCATCGGCTCAGTCTGACCGCTCTGTACATTGTTCTCATCCCTGCGCTCATACCGACCCGGAGGATCCGCCATCGGCTCAGTCTGACCGCTCTGTACATTGTTCTCATCCCTGCGCTCGTACCGACCCGGAGGATCCGCCATCGGCTCAGTCTGACCGCTCTGTACATTGTTCTCATCCCTGCGCTCGTACCGCCCCGGAGGATCCGCCATCGGCTCAGTCTGACCGCTCTGTACATTGTTCTCATCCCTGCGCTCGTACCGCCCCGGAGGATCCGCCATCGGCTCAGTCTGACCGCTCTGTACATTGTTCTCATCCCTGCGCTCGTACCGCCCCGGAGGATCCGCCATCGGCTCAGTCTGACCGCTCTGTACATTGTTCTCATCGCTGCCCTCGTACCGCCCCGGAGGATTCGCCATCGGCTCAGTCTGACCGCTCTGTACATTGTTCTCATCCCTGCGCTCGTACCGCCCCGGAGGATCCGCCATCGACTCAGTCTGACCGCTCTGTTCATTGTTCTCATCCCTGCGCTCGTACCGCCTCGGAGGATCCGCCATCGGCTCAGTCTGACCGCTCTGTACATTGTTCTCATCCCTGCGCTCGTACCGCCCCGGAGGATCCGCCATCGGCTCAGTCTGACCGCTCTGTACATTGTTCTCATCCCTGCCCTTGTACCGCCCCGGAGGATCCGCCATCGGCTCAGTCTGACCGCTCTGTACATTGTTCTCATCCCTGCCCTCGTACCGCCCCGGAGGATCCGCCATCGGCTCAGTCTGACCGCTCTGTACATTGTTCTCATCCCTGCCCTCGTACCGCCCCGGAGGATTCGCCATCGGCTCAGTCTGACCGCTCTGTACATTGTTCTCATCCCTGCGCTCGTACCGCCCCGGAGGATCCGCCATCGACTCAGTCTGACCGCTCTGTTCATTGTTCTCATCCCTGCGCTCGTACCGCCTCGGAGGATCCGCCATCGGCTCAGTCTGACCGCTCTGTACATTGTTCTCATCCCTGCGCTCGTACCGCCCCGGAGGATCCGCCATCGGCTCAGTCTGACCGCTCTGTACATTGTTCTCATCCCTGCGCTCGTACCGCCCCGGAGGATCCGCCATCGGCTCAGTCTGACCGCTCTGTACATTGTTCTCATCCCTGCCCTTGTACCGCCCCGGAGGATCCGCCATCGGCTCAGTCTGACCGCTCTGTACATTGTTCTCATCCCTGCCCTCGTACCGCCCCGGAGGATCCGCCATCGGCTCAGTCTGACCGCTCTGTACATTGTTCTCATCCCTGCCCTCGTACCGCCCCGGAGGATCCGCCATCGGCTCAGTCTGACCGCTCTGTACATTGTTCTCATCCCTGCCCTCGTACCGCCCCGGAGGATCCGCCATCGGCTCAGTCTGACCGCTCTGTACATTGTTCTCATCCCTGCCCTCGTACCGCCTCGGAGGATCCGCCATCGGCTCAGTCTGACCGCTCTGTACATTGTTCTCATCCCTGCCCTCGTACCGCCCCGGAGGATCCGCCATCGGCTCAGTCTGACCGCTCTGTACATTGTTCTCATCCCTGCCCTCGTACCGCCCCGGAGGATCCGCCATCGGCTCAGTCTGACCGCTCTGTACATTGTTCTCATCCCTGCTCTCGTACCGCCCCGGAGGATCCGCCATCGGCTCAGTCTGACCGCTCTGTACATTGTTCTCATCCCTGCCCTCGTACCGCCCCGGAGGATCCGCCATCGGCTCAGTCTGACCGCTCTGTACATTGTTCTCATCCCTGCCCTCGTACCGCCCCGGAGGATCCGCCATCGGCTTAGTCTGACCGCTCTGTTCATTGTTCTCATCCCTGCGCTCGTACCGCCCTGGAGGATCCGCCATCGGCTCAGTCTGACCGCTCTGTTCATTGTTCTCATCCCTGCGCTCGTACCGCCCCGGAGGATCCGCCATCGGCTCAGTCTGACCGCTCTGTACATTGTTCTCATCCCTGCCCTCGTACCGCCCCGGAGGATCCGCCATCGGCTCAGTCTGACCGCTCTGTACATTGTTCTCATCCCTGTGCTCGTACCGCCCCGGAGGATCCGCCATCGGCTCAGTCTGACCGCTCTGTACATTGTTCTCATCCCTGCCCTCGTACCGCCCCGGAGGATCCGCCATCGGCTCAGTCTGACCGCTCTGTACATTGTTCTCATCCCTGCCCTCGTACCGCCCCGGAGGATCCGCCATCGGCTCAGTCTGACCGCTCTGTACATTGTTCTCATCCCTGCCCTCGTACCGCCCCGGAGGATCCGCCATCGGCTCAGTCTGACCGCTCTGTACATTGTTCTCATCCCTGCCCTCGTACCGCCCTGTTTCTGTTTTCAAGAAGAGGGTTTCATTCTTTGCAGCAAGCAGAGCTATTGGAAATAAATTCTCTTCCCTTGTCATCCTGCAACCTGAAGTGGCTGATAACAGGGAACAACAGATTGTATCTGGGGAGGCTGCAGGGCGGTGTCCCTTTAATTGCCGGTTTTGAGTCATTGTTGGCAGCTGAGGAGGTGACACACTGTGCTGCATCCTCAGCTGTGAGAAGCCAAGTTCTGCCCTCTGGGTGAGCATTATAGGCCTGCAGGCCCCTCCCCGTCCCCAGTATCAGTGCAGCACTTCCTGGTGCAGCATTAGAGCCGCTGACATGTCTGTGCGGATACTGCTGCTGCTGGGAGCGCTGCTGACCAGTGCAGGTAACGCCTGACACATTGTAACGAAAGAGATTCCACTGCTGCAGACTAGAAGGGGCCACATTGTCCCCGGCATTGGGGGGCTGCAGATCAGTCGTGCTGCTGCCAGGACATGCTGGGAGTTGTAGTGCCACAGGTTGCAGCCCCCCGGGGCTCTGCAGCGGAAGATTCCCTTCTGTGGCACTGAGTGACGGGACCGGGGGGTCTCTCCTTCTCGGTACCCCACCTGAGACTGTGGGGGAGAATTTTCGGGTGGGGGTCATGTGACAGGCGGGGGGGAGGGTCACGTGATCTGTTAACCCTTCTGCCGCTGAGTAGACAGTCCATGTTGATTACAGTACTGGCTCCTAATAAGTTCTACTGATTAGCTCTGGTTATATCTCTGCCGATTCCCCCATCACCGCGATATAAAGGGGGGTCTTTCTCCTAATCCTTAAAGGGGACGTCCAGAAGGTAGAACAACTTGGCTGCTCACTTTAGGAAATAGCGCCTCCCGCTCTCCTCAGGTTATGTGCACCTGTAATACCGCTCACAGCCTGTACACCGGGGTGGCGCCATGTTTTCCTCTGTTTTGGCTTTTTTTTTTTTAACCCTTTAAAGATTCGTGACCCCCCACCCCCGTCCCACATTGCTCGTCTCCATCTTCCTTGTTGGGGGATCAGATACAATAGGTTTGCAGTAAGGGAATCCTAAAGATCGCTGTGTGGGGGTCATGTGACTGGCAGTAGAGGACCCCGGACCCCCTTATCGCCTAGAAGTGTTTCCCCCACTAAACTCTGCTTTTGTTTGTGACCAAAAGTGGGAAAACTGGTTTGTTAACCCCTCGCCTACCTGTCATTTGTAGCCACAATGTTCCCTGCTTGCGCTATACTGTCACGGGGGGGGGAGGGAACCGGCACTGATCATTGGGGGCTCCTCCTCATCAAAGTGACTGGGGGGAACGGGGCGAGGGCAGAAGTGGCGCCATAATAACGCAACAACGTCCCCGTGTCTGTTCCAGAGGCCGCGTTCAGATTCGCCTCCTACTATGGGGACCACATGGTGCTGCAGCAGCAGCCGGCCCGGGCCGTGGTGTGGGGCTACGGAGAAGTGGGGGCTCGGGTGACCGTGACCCTGCAGCGAGGAATAGACACCTTCTCCAAGACGGCGGTGATCGTCCACGGTAAGATACCAGGACGCTGCGGTATATGGCAAATGTTTAAAGGGGTTGTCTACTACAAAAAAAAAAAAAACATGGCTGCTTTCAGAAACAGCGCCACCCCTGACCGGGGGTTGTATCCAGTATTGCAACTCAGCACCAGTGCAGTGAACGGAGCAGAGCTGCAGTACCAGGCACAACCCGTGGTCAGGGGTGGCGCTCTTAAGGGGTTGTCCAAGAATAGAAAACCATATCAGCCCTGTTCTCCAGACCTGGCCCTGAATGCACAGCTGCAGAGTTTGTAACTTTGTATCAGCGGAGTACAGAGAGCCGCACTGCTACATTGTAACAAACCCTCAGCTGTGAACAGGGCAAGGCCCCAGAGGGTGGAAACGATCATGTTCCCATTGGCTGACAGCAAGCGGGGGGGGGGGGATTAGGGGAATAGCATTAACCCCTCGGCTCCCTGCCCTCCGACTGCAGCGGAGATGCGGAGAAATTGTAAAGGAAAAGTTATTAATAAATCTGCGGAAGTTTCCGTTCTTCTGTCCTTTGGTCTGGACGAGCCTCTGTTATTCCTCCTGTCAGGGGATGTCGGCGTGTGGAAGGTGTTGCTGGACCCCATGGACCACGGGGGGCCGTATCACTTGGTCGCCCAGCAGACCTTCAAGCAGCAGATTACGAGCCTCCACCTGGACGACGTGCTGTTCGGCGATGTCTGGCTCTGCGGGGGGCAGAGTAATATGGAGATGACCGTGTCCCAGGTAGGCAGCCCCCTTACAATTGATCCCGCCCCCCCCCCCGCTCCGCATCTTCGTCTTATTTTCTTTTTTTTTTCAGATTTTCAATGCCAGTGAGGAGCTGGCGCGAGCCGCATGTTACCCCAATGTCCGGCTGTTCACCGCGGCCCTAGAATCCTCCGATACCGAACTGCTGGACCTCGCAAAGGTGGACCTGGAGTGGTCGGTGCCGACGGCCCGTGAGTGGCGGCTCGTGTCATGAACGCTGCTGGCAGTCCGTGAATACAAATGCTTAATTTATATTCAGAGACTAAAATCCTGTCCTGACTGTACTTCTCACAGCTGAGGGGTTTGTTACAATGTATCAGGCCTGACTACATTGGATGCAGCTGTAACAAACCCTCAGCTACCAGACGTATTGGGTCGGTAAAGGTTTCCAGCCTCTGATTTTCCAGATCTATCAGCCACAGTTCTCTATGCAGAACCTCGTGTGCACCGCGGGGGTTTATATGTTTTGTGTTGGGTGGTCCGCGCCGAATCCCGCGCTAATAGTCCAGCGTACCGCCGGTTACACACGTGAATGTGACCCATCACTTCCAGCGAGCAGACATCCTGACTGGTGCGGAAACGAATCAGTTTATTACTAAGTGTGAGCCGGCCCTTTAAGAGTCTGCGGTTTATTACGCTCTCGCCATATTTACGGTATTATTTCTGTTCTGTGCAGAGAACCTCGGACACGGCGCCTTCACGTATTTTTCTGCCGTTTGCTGGATCTTTGGGCGCAATTTGGAGAGAAAGTTGAAGTATCCGATAGGACTGGTGGAGTCGGTGTGGGGGGGGACGCCGGTGGAGGCCTGGTCATCGAAAACTGCGCTGTCCAAATGCGGCCTCGCAAAGTCCCACAAGTATGTGTATGCGGGGGAGGGGAAGCGGACATTAAAACCGCTCTCGTGATCACAGACGTCTCCTCCCGCTATTGTTCTCACCCGACGGTTGCCGTGACCCCGAGTTTACTGCATAGAATATAAAAACTTCTCTCCATGTCCCGGCAGGAGTTACGACTATATGGATGAGTACGCCGGTCCGTGCAGTTACTCCGTACTGTGGAACGCCATGATCCACCCCCTCCTGAACATGACCATAAAGGGGGCCGTGTGGTATCAAGGTACAGAAGAGACCCCCGGTCATCTTCGATACACTACAACCCAGCCTGCCTGCCCTCTTTGCCATGCTCCGTGCCCCTCTCCTTGTCTTCCGCCCGCGACCCCCCCCCTCTCCTTGTCTTCCGCCCGCGATCCCCCCCTCTCCTTGTCTTCCGCCCGCAATCCCCCCTCTCCTTGTCTTCCGCCCGCGATCCCCCCTCTCCTTGTCTTCCGCCCGCGATCCCCCCTCTCCTTGTCTTCCGCCCGCGATCCCCCCTCTCCTTGTCTTCCGCCCGCGATCCCCCCCTCTCCTTGTCTTCCGCCCGCGATCCCCCCCCTCTCCTTGTCTTCCGCCCGCGATCCCCCCCCTCTCCTTGTCTTCCGCCCGCGATCCCCCCCTCTCCTTGTCTTCCGCCCGCGATCCCCCCCTCTCCTTGTCTTCCGCCCGCGATCCCCCCCCTCTCCTTGTCTTCCGCCCGCGATCCCCCCCTCTCCTTGTCTTCCGCCCGCGATCCCCCCCTCTCCTTGTCTTCCGCCCGCGATCCCCCCCTCTCCTTGTCTTCCGCCCGCGATCCCCCCCTCTCCTTGTCTTCCGCCCGCGATCCCCCCCTCTCCTTGTCTTCCGCCCGCGATCCCCCCCTCTCCTTGTCTTCCGCCCGCGATCCCCCCTCTCCTTGTCTTCCGCCCGCGATCCCCCCCTCTCCTTGTCTTCCGCCCGCGATCCCCCCCTCTCCTTGTCTTCCGCCCGCGATCCCCCCCTCTCCTTGTCTTCCGCCCGCGATCCCCCCTCTCCTTGTTTTCCTGCTGATATCAGACATAAAATAAAGATGGAAGAGCGACTGCTGATTCCAGCAGAGTCCTCTGAACATACTGTCCATGTGCTCGGGGGATACAGGGTTCAATATTGGACGGTGGAGGGGACTCTGGGCAAAATATAAAATTTAATGCAAACTCATCAAAATTTTTGTTCTTCGTGAGGGCGCAGAATCACATACAGTCTGTAGGTGGCGCCAATGCATTGTTGGAAAATAGATATCCATGGGGGCACACAATCCTTGCCTTGAGTGGGTGCTGGAAACCCCCCCCCCCCCCCCCCTAATCCGCTGCCCTCTGGTTTTCAGGGGAGCAGAACACCGGCCTAAACACCAATCTGTATAACTGCACCTTCCCGGCTCTGATCCAGGACTGGAGACGATCCTTCCATGAGGGGTCCCTGGGACAAACGGACCCCACCTTCCCCTTCGGATTCGTACAGGTAATGACGGACAGGTTGTGGGGGGCGACGGGACAGGTATCGGGGTTCACATTCTGCTTCTCTGCAGCTCAGCACTTACCTGAAAAGCCAACAAGACGACAACTACCCGGTAATCAGATGGCACCAAACTGCCGACTACGGCTACGTCCCGAACCCCAAGATGCCCAACACGTTCATGGCTGTCGCGATGGATCTGGGGGACGAGACATCTCCGTATGGAAGGTGAAATCACAACATGTGATGTATCGTTACACAGGACACCCCCAATGTCCTTATCCCTGTGCCCCCAGTGTCAGTGTCCTTATCCTGCACCCCCAGTGTCAGTGTCCTTTATCCTGCTCCCCCAGTGTCATTGTCGTTATCCCTCTACCCCCAGTGTCCTTATCCCTCTACCCCCAGTCAGTGTCCTTGTCCCTGCGCCCCCAGCGCCGGCGTCCTTGTCCCTGCGCCCCCAGCGCCGGCGTCCTTATCCCGCGCCGGCGTCCTTATCCCGCGCCCCCAGCGTCGGCGTCCTTATCCCGCGCCCCCAGCGTCGGCGTCCTTATCCCGCGCCCCCAGCGCCGGCGTCCTTGTCCCTGCGCCCTGAGTGTCGGCGCCTGTAGATCTGTATGTGAGTATTTTTGGGGTCTCTCCGCAGTGTGCACCCCCGGGATAAGCTGACTGTGGCACGCAGACTGTATTTGGGGGCCCGAGCGGTTGCGTACGGTCACAGCCGCGTTCATTTCCAGGGTCCGTTTCCAGACAGGATTGACATCTATTACGACCGTTCCTATATGAACATCACCTATAACCAGGATCTGCTCGTCACCGCCGCCTGCCCCCACATATTCGAGGTGACTGACGCCCCTCGGGCCGGGTGCTGGTATCAGTGGGCTCCGCCATCTTGTCGCCCATCGTCCCCTCCCCCACAGTCATTATTGATTTCTCTCCGCAGGTGTTCTGCAGCGCGGGGGTCGAGGTGGACGGAGAATCGCGATCCTTCTGGGTCCCGGCTGCGGCAAAGTCTCCGTCCTCTCGAGTCATCACGGTCTTCTTTATAGGATGCCGCCACATGTCCGCCGTGCGCTACGCCTGGTCCGACTGGCCCTGCGAATACAAGCAGTGCCCCATATACAGTGCCCGCGGGCGGCTGCCGGCGCCGCTCTTCATCAAGTATTTCTCATGAGACTTTGTTACGGTTCTTTTCATTTTATATATTTGTTTTATTCTTGAATGTAAATTGGGGCGAAATGAAAATCACGGGGGGATCTGCGCGGAGTGAAGGCGGGCGCTGGAAAGTGGGCAAGCTGCTAATCGTCTTATTGCAGGGGCTTGAGCGGAGCCTTATGGCGTCACATCACTACCCCACAACGCCATCTGGGGGGCTTCTTTACTGCACCCATAAAGTACAAAGACTGATGGCAGCCGACTGACGCGCGTGGCCCACCGGGTGATCAGCTGCCTGCCTGGATGGATGAGGGGCTGCAGTACAGACCACAGATCAGAGGTTGGGGGGGCCGCGTATCGCTGGTCTGTGATTGGAGGGGCCGCGTATCGCTCGTCTGTGATTGGAGGGGTCGCGTATCGCTCGTCTGTGATTGGAGGGGTCGCGTATCGCTCGTCTGTGATTGGAGGGGTCGCGTATCGCTCGTCTGTGATTGGAGGGGTCGCGTATCGCTCGTCTGTGATTGGAGGGGCCGCGTATCGCTCGTCTGTGATTGAAGGGGCCGCGTATCGCTCGTCTGTGATTGGAGGGGTCGCGTATCGCTCGTCTGTGATTGGAGGGGTCGCGTATCGCTCGTCTGTGATTGGAGGGGCCGCGTATCGCTCGTCTGTGATTGGAGGGGCCGCGTATCGCTCGTCTGTGATTGGAGAGGTCGCGTATCGCTCGTCTGTGATTGGAGGTGATCACATATCACTTGTCTGTGATTGGAGGGGCCGCGTATCGCTCGTCTGTGATTGGAGGGGCCGCGTATCGCTCGTCTGTGATTGGAGGGGCCGCGTATCGCTCGTCTGTGATTGGAGGGGCCGCGTATCGCTCGTCTGTGATTGGAGGGGCCGCGTATCGCTCGTCTGTGATTGGAGGGGCCGCGTATCGCTCGTCTGTGATTGGAGGTGATCACATATCACTTGTCTGTGATTGGAGGGGTCGCGTATCGCTCGTCTGTGATTGGAGGGGTCGCGTATCGCTCGTCTGTGATTGGAGGGGCCGCGTATCGCTCGTCTGTGATTGGAGGGGCCGCGTATCGCTCGTCTGTGATTGGAGAGGTCGCGTATCGCTCGTCTGTGATTGGAGGTGATCACATATCACTTGTCTGTGATTGGAGGGGCCGCGTATCGCTCGTCTGTGATTGGAGGGGCCGCGTATCGCTCGTCTGTGATTGGAGGGGCCGCGTATCGCTCGTCTGTGATTGGAGGTGATCACATATCACTTGTCTGTGATTGGAGGGGCCGCGTATCGCTCGTCTGTGATTGGAGGGGCCGCGTATCGCTCGTGTGTGATTGGAGGGGCCGCAAATCATTCTGGTGGCAATGTTGATTGATTTATTTTTTTATTTTAAATGTATAATCTACTATTTTGTCTTTACATGCTATGTGTACTGTTCTTTACATAGGAGCTGTATACACAATACGGGAAGATTTTTTTCCCCCCGATCTTTAATTTGAGATGTATTAAAAAAAAAATAGTTTTCCGAAGTCTCCATCCCCTTAAATGAGTTAATGAGTCGGCGGGAGCCGAATACGAGCTGCTCCGCTCTTCGTGCAGCGATTTTCATGTTGCGCCATTCATGGAGTATACGCCTTTATTTCGAGCTCTGGTTCTTCTCCCTTTTCCCGGCCTCTTTTGTACTTATGGAACATTCTGACGATTTTGTCCTTTTTTTTTTTTTTTTGTGCTGAAGTTTTGGTGCAAACTTCCCTCCGTCGGCATCGGAAGATGTGAAATCAGCAGCGAAAATCCACAATTGAAATTAACTTGATGCTGATTTTAAAACCGGTGTCAAATCCTGAGCAGAATGTGACTTTGTAGCATTTTTATCCATTTTTTTTTTTTTTTGCACCAAAGAATCCAATATTGAATGGTCTGGGGGGGACACTGGAAAAAACATCAGAGCAAGAACCGCGCCAAAGTCCCCGCGTGTGGAGACGATTAATCACGGTCTATAGATCTTAAAGGGAACCTGTCACGTTATTACATCCGGCATTAATGATCAGTCTGTGCAGGCGCTGCCCCCCAAGAATATATGGTAATACCTTGTGAGAAATCTAGAGTAATGGAAAAATGCAAATCAGGCTGGAAGTGCACTGTGGGAGTGGCTATATGCTTTGACACCCCCCCCCCCATGCACTTGGACCCTGATTTGCATATTTCTTCTACAACAAAGGTGTCATATACTGGGGCCAACGCCAATACTGCCAGATGTTCATTGTAATTTGTAGTGTAGGTTCCCTTTAAGAGTGAGTTTCTATAAAAATCTGCTAAATCTCCAAAACACCCTGTGGTAGTCCGGTTAGGACCCTCCCACTTGTTGCCAGACCTCAGCCATGATATTTTCACCCTTTGAGTCTTTTCTTGGGATAAAGAAAGCTCCAAACCCAATAGAAGCAAGTGACTACGAGGGGTTAATAAGTAATTTATGAAAAGTCAGATTTAAAGGGACATAGGAGACAAGACCGGGCTGCACTGATTATAGGGGGCAGTGGCAGCAGTCGCCTCCTAAACTCCCCTTGATCAGACGTGAAGACCCCACTATTATAAATCTTGGGGGCCCCCGGGATGGATTTTGATTTGGGGCCCGACTCCTTATATTATACCCGTAGAGGGGCTCTAACTAGGCTCCCCCTATTGGCGGGCATCTGCTGTGTACCCCGCTTTCCATACGTCCCATCAGGTTCTTTATTATCAGTCATTCCGGATTATCAGATGTGGAGAAGACACCAGGGTGAATTCTCTGGATCCAGGAGTTTTCACAGCTGCAGTTTTGGGGCCGTGTCTCATTACGTTACTTGATACAGAACGATGGACTTTTATACCAAGAAGACGTCCAGGCTCTTGGGGGTTAATGGTTCATTTCATAAACTGGATACAATCTGGAGACTGGTTACCATGTGTCGTCCTTCTCCCCAGGAGTCTGGATTATCAGGCACTCGGTGCCGGATTACAGGACGCTCCGCCGCCCCCGGCTGCTGATCGAGGATTTCGGTTTCTGGTGGATTTTTCCAGACTTTTATGAGTTGTTGGTTTTCTATAAATATCTGCGCACACGGAGCCGGGCGGTGTCTGTGCCCCTCTGTCTGCACAGGGCGGGCGGGGGGCTGCAGTGTGGGGTCTGGCTGCCTCCACCCCTGTTATTACACGCAGGGCAGAGCTCCGCTCACTGCTACTGTGTGTGTGTATGTGTGTGTATGTGTATATATATATATATATATATATATATATATGCTGGGGAGAGGGGCGTGCAGTCCTATGTAAATAAAGGGAAATCACTGGATATCGGAAAGATCAGAAATGTATAATAGACGGTTCTCAGGGTCTCTGCTCGCTGACAAGGGAGGCTGAAAACACCCCCCACCCCGGCCCTTCTCACACATCTGAGGGTCTGTCACAATGTATCAGTCAGACAATGCTCTGCGAGCGCAGCACGTCGCTCGCCGCTCTCCTGTCCCCCGCTCTCCTGTCCCTCCGCTCTCCTGTTCCTCCGCTCTCCTGTTCCTCCGCTCTCCTGTTCCTCCGCTCTCCTGTCCCTCCGCTCTCCTGTCCCTCCGCTCTCCTGTCCCTCCGCTCTCCTGTCCCTCCGCTCTCCTGTCCCTCCGCTCTCCTGTCCCTCCGCTCTCCTGTCCCTCCGCTCTCCTGTCCCTCCGCTCTCCTGTCCCCCGCTCTCCTGTCCCCCGCTCTCCTGTCCCCCGCTCTCCTGTCCCCCGCTCTCCTGTCCCCCGCTCTCCTGTCCCCCGCTCTCCTGTCCCCCGCTCTCCTGTCCCTCCGCTCTCCTGTCCCCCGCTCTCCTGTCCCTCCGCTCTCCTGTCCCTCCGCTCTCCTGTCCCCCGCTCTCCTGTCCCTCCGCTCTCCTGTCCCCCGCTCTCCTGTCCCTCCGCTCTCCTGTCCCTCCGCTCTCCTGTCCCTCCGCTCTCCTGTCCCTCCGCTCTCCTGTCCCTCCGCTCTCCTGTCCCTCCGCTCTCCTGTCCCTCCGCTCTCCTGTCCCTCCGCTCTCCTGTCCCTCCGCTCTCCTGTCCCTCCGCTCCCCTGTCCCTCCGCTCCCCTGTCCCTCCGCTCCCCTGTCCCTCCGCTCCCCTGTCCCTCCGCTCTCCTGTCCCTCCGCTCTCCTGTCCCTCCGCTCTCCTGTCCCTCCGCTCTCCTGTCCCTCCGCTCTCCTGTCCCTCCGCTCTCCTGTCCCTCCGCTCCCCTGTCCCTCCGCTCTCCTGTCCCTCCGCTCTCCTGTCCCTCCGCTCTCCTGTCCCTCCGCTCCCCTGTCCCTCCGCTCCCCTGTCCCTCCGCTCCCCTGTCCCTCCGCTCCCCTGTCCCTCCGCTCCCCTGTCCCTCCGCTCTCCTGTCCCTCCGCTCTCCTGTCCCTCCGCTCTCCTGTCCCTCCGCTCTCCTGTCCCTCCGCTCTCCTGTCCCTCCGCTCCCCTGTCCCTCCGCTCTCCTGTCCCTCCGCTCTCCTGTCCCTCCGCTCTCCTGTCCCTCCGCTCTCCTGTCCTCCGGCTGCACTGACCGGAACAAAATCTCATTTACCTAAAAAATCAATAAATAATGAGGCTTTTCTGCTTCTCGGTCCAAACAATGAAGGTTTCTATTCACTGACGGCAAATGGAGATCAGAGAATAAATCAGGAATGAAATCGAAGTATTAATTAGAAAGACGTCCAAAAACGAGATACGAGAAAGAGAGACCGGTGGGGCGCTTGTGTCCGGCCATGTATACAGTTATATGAAAAAGTTTGGGCACCCCTATTAATCTTAAGCTTAATGTTTTATAAAAATTGGTGTTTTTGCAACAGCTATTTCAGTTTGATATATGTAATAACTGTTGGACACAGTAATGTTTCTGCCTTGAAATGAGGTTTATTGTACTAACAGAAAATGTGCAATCTGCATTCAAACAAAATTTGACAGGTGCATAAGTATGGGCACCTCACCAGAAAAGTGACATTAATATTTAGTAGATCCTCCTTTTGCCTCTAGTCGCTTCCTGTAGCTTTTAATGAGTTCCTGGATCCTGGATGAAGGTATTTTTGACCATTCCTCTTTACAAAACAATTCCAGTTCCTGTAAGTTTGATGGTCGCCGAGCATGGACAGCCTTCTTCAAATGATCCCACAGATGTTCAATGATATTCAGGTCTGGGGACTGGGATGGCCATTCCAGAACATTGTAATTGTTCCTCTGCATGAATGCCTGAGTAGATTTGGAGCAGTGTTTTGGATCATTGTCTTGCTGACAGATCCATCCCCTGCGTAACTTCAACTTTGTCACTGATTCTTGAACATTATTGTCAAGAATCTGCTGATACTGAGTGGAATCCATGCGTCCCTCAACTTTAACAAGATTCCCGGTGCCGGCATTGGCCACACAGCCCCAAAGCATGATGGAACCTCCACCAAATTTTACTGTGGGTAGCAAGTGTTTTTCTTGGAATGCTGTGTTTTTTTGCCACCATGCATAACGCCTTTTTGTATGACCAAACAACTCAATCTTGGTTTCATCAGTCCTCAGGACCTTCTTCCAAAAAGAAATTGGCTTCTCCAAATGTGCTTTTGCATACCTCAGCCGACTCTGTTTGTGGCGTGCTTGCAGAAACGGCTTCTTTCGCATCACTCTCCCATACAGCTTCTCCTTGTGCAAAGTGCGTTGTATAGTTGACCGATGCACAGTGACACCATCTGCAGCAAGTTGATGCTGCAGCTCTCTGGAGGTGGTCTGAGGATTGTCCTTGACTGATCTCACCATTCTTCTTCTCTGCCTTTCTGATGTTTTTCTTGGCCTGCCACTTCTGGCCTTAGCAAGAACTGTCCCTGTGTTCTTCCATTTCCTTACTATGTTCCTCACAGTGGAAACTGACAGGTTAAATCTCTGAGACAGCTTTTTGTATCCTTCCCCTGAACAACTATGTTGAATAATCTTTGTTTTCAAATCATTTGACAGTTGTTTTGAGGAGCCCATGATGCCACTCTTCAGAGGAGATTCAAACAGGAGAACAACTTGCAAGTGGCCACTTTAAGTAGCTTTTCTCATGATTGCATACACCTGGCTAAGAAGTTCAAAGCTCAATGAGGTTACAAAACCAAAAAAAGTGCTTTAGTAAGTCAGTATTTAAGAAGTATTTAAAACAAGAAAATGATAATGGTGCCCATACTTATGCACCTGTCAAATTTTGTTTGAATGCAGATTGCACATTTTCTGTTCGTACAATAAACCTCATTTCAAGGCAGAAACATTACTGTGTCCAACAGTTATTACATAGATCAAACTGAAAGAGCTGCTGCAAAAACACCAATTTCTATAAAACATCAAGCTTAAGATTAATAGGGGTACCCAAACTTTTTCATATAACTAGCTCTATGGGGCCCCTGTGTAGAGCAGTATATAGCCCCATGGGCCCCTGTGTAGAGCAGTGTATAGCCTTATGGGGCCCCTGTGTAGAGCAGTATATAGCCCCATGGAGCCCATGTATATAGCAGTGTATAGCCCCATGGGGCCCCTGTGTATAGCAGTATATAGCCCCATGGGGCCCCTGTGTATAGCAGTGTACAGCCCCATGGGGCCCCTGTGTATAGCAGTATATAGCCCCATGGGGCCCCTGTGTAGAGCAGTGTATAGCCCCATGGGGCCCCTGTGTAGAGCAGTGTATAGCCCCATGGGGCCCCTGTGTAGAGCAGTGTATAGCCTTATGGGGCCCCTGTGTAGAGCAGTATATAGCCCCATGGAGCCCATGTATATAGCAGTGTATAGCCCCATGGGGCCCCTGTGTATAGCAGTATATAGCCCCATGGGGCCCCTGTGTATAGCAGTGTACAGCCCCATGGGGCCCCTGTGTATAGCAGTATATAGCCCCATGGGGCCCCTGTGTAGAGCAGTGTATAGCCCCATGGGGCCCCTGTGTAGAGCAGTGTATAGCCCCATGGGGCCCCTGTGTAGAGCAGTGTATAGCCCCATGGTGCCCCTGTGTATAGCAGTGTATAGCCCCATGGGGCCCCTGTGTAGAGCAGTGTTATAGCCTTATGGGGCCCCTGTGTATAGCAGTATATAGCCTCATGGGGCCCCTGTGTAGAGCAGTATATAGCCCCATGGGGCCCCTGTGTAGAGCAGTATATAGCCCCATGGGGCCCCTGTGTAGAGCAGTGTATTGCCCCATGGGGCCCCTGTGTATAGCAGTATATAGCCCCATGGGGCCCCTGTGTATAGCAGTATATAGCCCCATGGGGCCCCTGTGTAGAGCAGTGTATTGCCCCATGGGGCCCCTGTGTAGAGCAGTGTATAGCCTTATGACCATTTGTCCTAGCCCTCCCATCATATCTGAGGGATACTATGGACCTTTTGAACAAACTAGAAGGTGTGTCCATTGATTCCAATACGATTTTGGCCTCAATTGATGTTGAGGCTTTGTATAGTAGCATTCGACACGAAGTGGGCTTAACAGCCGTTGAATACTATTTGAAAAGTAGAGGGACACACCTGAGGCCACACAATAAATTTCTCCTGGAACTTTTGGATTTTGTACTACGACATAATTTTTTTCTATACAATGGGAGATACTACCACCAACTCAGGCGCACAGCGATGGGGAGCCCTTGTGCCCCTACGTACGCTAATCTGCTCCTGGGTTGGTGGGAGGATACTGTTGTGTTCAGAGACGAGGATGTCGTCTGGGCCCCACGGATACTTTTCTGGGGCAGATATATTGACGACATCCTCGTCCTGTGGGCAGGGGATGAGGCATCTTTTCGGACATTCGTGACACATCTGAATGTAAACCCTTTTGGACTATCCTTCACATGCGAGGTGGGAGTGGACGAGATCTCCTTCCTTGATTTAAAAATCTCAAGAAATGGTGATGGCACTTTAAAAACTTCACTGTATTGTAAACCTTCTGCGACCAATAGCCTTCTAGAGTGGGGGAGCTTCCATCCTCCGCCTCTAAAAAGAGGCATTCCTAAGGGACAGTTCCTTAGGGTGCGGAGGAACTGTTCCTCGTGGAATGACTTTCAATCTGAGTCATGTAATCTATCTCATAGGCTTAGAACTAGGGGTTATCCTGAAGGAGTAATAGATAAGGCATATCAACAGGCAAGGACGACAGATAGATCGTCCCTCCTTACTCCAAGAGACAGATGTAACTCTGAGTCCATCACACGACTGATAGGCACCTATGATGATCAGTCAAGAAAAGTAATGGGCATTCTTGAAAAATACTGGGGGATCCTACGAGCAGATCCGGATGTGGCGGGCTTGGTCCCAAAAACACCCTCGGTTACATATAGGAGGGGGAGATCCGTGAAGGATACAGTCGTACATAGTCACTTTACGCCTCAGATGAAGGAGATCACATGGTTGAGAAGTAGGTCTAAGGGTACGTTCAGATGTGGTCACTGCTCCTTCTGTAAATTTGTCACACCTTCAAAGAGTTTTGTGAGTGCAGTGACTAAACGCACATACGAGATGAAAGATTTCGCCAACTGCAAAACGTCAGGAGTGGTGTACCTCTGCACGTGTCCAATGGATTATATCGGGAAAACGAAACGTGAATTACGCGTCCGGATAGGCGAGCACCTTGGAGACGTTAGGCATGGCAGAGATACACCACTCGTCAGACATGTAATATCTAAACATGGGGGTGATGTGAGATGCATTTCGTTTAGGGTTTTGGAGGTTGTGGCACGGTCAATCAGGCAGGGTGACTGGAATAAAAAAATACTCCAACGGGAGGCCCGTTGGATCTTTTGGATGGAGTCAATGGCCCCTGGGGGCATTAATGAACAGTTGAGCTTCTCGAGTTTTATCTGATTCCAAGAATGTGATATTAGGGGCCGAATAGAACCAGCCTATATGGTATTGGTCTAATGATCACCATATGTATATACCCATTGTGGTTAAATATGTATTTATATTTCTGGGACTTATTTTTCTCCTACTCTAACAGCGTTAAATACTCTGTGGATGATAAACAACATTGTAATATGTGGATAACACTTCAATTATATAATAGTCAGACTCCAACCTTCCTGTTTATTATATACTGAATGCTTTTGTCCCCCGATGTACAGCGTATATATTTACTTTGCGCTGAATAACTTTTGGACATCTTAGCCCTGGTGCCGACCTGTCCGTCTATGGCACTTTAAGTATATGGGGTATGTTGGTGGGAGGTGTGCCCGTCTGGCCGGTGTTTGCATTGCTGGCTACCATGACAACCACTGATAAACGTTTATGGGGATGGGTGCAGACCTTGCCTCCTAACCATGTACCGCCACACTTGGATGACATCATATCCCGGTGGACGCTAGTTAGGCACCGTTACTTCCGGGTGCGTGCTTTCCAGATGCGCTTCACATATTCTGATGCAGTCTGGTGACGTCATTTCCGGTGGGCGTCATTAGCATATCGTCACTTCCGGGTGCGTGCGTTCCATGTGCGGTCCACGGACCTGCATTTGGCGGTGGACGCCGGACATGTGTACGATGACAGCAGTACACAGGCTTTTGCGATTATTACTAATTGTGGGGCTGAGCTGAGTTTATAAGGGAGGTATATGGGCAGGAATTCCCTACACATGCAGCATTGTCTGGCAATCTGGGGTGAGGGATTGAAGTCCTCCCCAGATCCCCTGATGAACCCTGGTGGAAACTAGTGGGAAATGCGTTGGGACTACTAAGGATAAGTGTCATTTTTCTACTTATTAATGATATCTACTTTCTGACTGCTGGAATTGGGGACCATTAAGGTTTAGTGTTACTGTTTATTTACTAATGAAAATGTATATTCTGATTGCCATTTTCTAGTCTTTTGAATAGGGACTAACAATGATGAGTGTCTCTCTTTCGATAATCTATTTTTTTGACTGTTGGGACTAGGGACCATCAAGGTTAAGTGCTGTTGTTTACTTACTAATGGATATTTATATTCTGATTACTATTTTCTAGTTATTTGAAAAGGTATAGGGACTAATAATGATAAGTGTCTTTCTTTCTGTCTACTATTATGTACATCTATGACAGAGTCTGGACCTGATACTTTGATATAGATATTATGCTTTTTCAAATACCAATACTTAAATCCCATTTGATGTATGGGGAGACATTTACCTGGGTGGGATTCTGTTTTTGGAGCCCCCTTTGAGGTATATAGCTGGATGATCAAAGTGGAGCATGTGTCCATATTTGACTGCTCTGGCTGCTATTTGATTTGATTTGGCTATGGAAAAACAAGCACTGTGCTCCTCTACCATAGAGCATTTATGTGTACCCGACCAAATGAATTTGGCCATCTATAATCATTGACTTATTATCGGCTTCTGCACTTATACGTTCACTTTTTCTACTCTTTCTCACTATTGTGGTTTTGTTTAATTTAAGACAAGGGTCCTTGTAGGGACATTAGGGATACCGACGTTGAGCGGGGGCGCCACGAAGTACAAATTAGGGTGCCAACCTCCGCTGTCAGGTAGGGACAGGATTTAGGGACATAACAGGGACAGCTTGAATCTGTATTCCCTCCCGGTCGGTGTATTACCTGATTCTATATGTCCTATTATTTAGAGTATTATTGTTGTTTGTCTATGGACTCTTAGGTCCTTTTTAGAGATTATTAATAAAAGTTATTTTTTAGGGGGGCTATGTGTCTGCTGGTTGTCTCTATAGCCTTATGGGGCCCCTGTGTATAGCAGTGTATACCCCCATGGGGCTCCTGTGTATAGCAGTGTATACCCCCATGGGGCTCCTGTGTAGAGCAGTGTATAGCCCCATGGGGCCCCTGTGTAAAGCAGTATATAGCCCCATGGGGCTCCTGTGTAGAGCAGTGTATAGCCTTATGGGGCCCCTGTGTATAGCAGTATATAGCCCCATGGGGCCCCTGTATAGCAGTGTATAGCCCCATGGGGCCCCTGTGTATAGCAGTATATAGTCTTATGGGGCCCCTGTGTAGAGCAGTGTATAGCCCCATGGGGCCCCTGTGTATAGCAATATATTGCCCCATGGGGCCCCTGTGTATAGCAGTATATAGCCTTACGGGGACCCTGTGTAGAGCAGTGTATAGCTCTATGGGGCCCCTGTGTCCAGCCATGTATAGCTCTATGGGGCCCCTGTGTCCAGCCATGTATAGCTCTATGGGGCCCCTGTGTCCAGCCATGTATAGCTCTATGGGGCCCCTGTGTCCGGCCATGTATAGCTCTATGGGGCCCCTGTGTAGAGCAGTATATAGCCTTATGGGGGACCCCTTGTAGAGCAGTGTATAGCCCCCTGGGGCCCCTGTGTAGAGCAGTATATAGCCTTATGGGGCCCCTGTATAGAGCAGTATATAGCCTTATGTGGCCCCTGTGCAGAGCTGTGTAGCCCCCTGGGGCCCCTGTGTAGAGCAGTATATAGCCCCATAGGGCCCCTGTGTATAGCAGTATATAGCCTCATGGGGTCCCTGTATATAGCTCCATGGGGTCCTTGTGTAGAGCAGTATATAGCTTTATGGGGCCCCTGTGTAGAGCAGTATATAGCCTTATGGGGCCCCTGTGTAGAGCAGTGTATAGCCTTATGGGGCCCCTGTTTAGAGCAGTGTATAGCCCCATTGGGGCCCCTGTGTATAGCAGTATATAGCACCATGGGGCCCCTGTGTAGAGCAGTGTATAGCCTTATGGGGCCCCTGTGTAGAGCAGTATATAGCCCCATAGGGCCCCTGTGTATAGCTGTATATAGCCTCATGGGGTCCCTGTATATAGCTCCATGGGGCCCCTGTGTAGAGCAGTGTATAGCACCATGGGGCCCCTGAGTAGAGCAGTATATAGCCTTATGGGGCCCCTGTGTATAGCAGTATATAGCCTTATGGGGCCCCTGTGTATAGCATTATATAGCCCCATGGGGCCCCTGTGTATAGCAGTGTATAGATTTATGGGGCCCCTGTGTATAGCAGTATATAGCCTTATGGGGCCCCTGTGTATAGCATTATATAGCCCCATGGGGCCCCTGTGTATAGCAGTGTATAGCCTTATGGTGCCCCTGTGTATAGCAGTATATAGCCTCATGGGGCCCCTGTGTAGAGCAGTATATAGCCCCATGGGGCCCCTGTGTAGAGCAGTGTATAGCCCCATGGGGCCCCTGTGTAGAGCAGTGTATAGCCTTATGGGGCCCCTGTGTAGAGCAGTATATAGCCCCATGGGGCCCCTGTGTAGAGCAGTATATAGCCCCATGGGGCCCCTGTGTAGAGCAGTATATAGCCCCATGGGGCCCCTGTGTAGAGCAGTGTATAGCCCCATGGGGCCCCTGTGTAGAGCAGTATATAGCCCCATGGGGCCCCAGTGTAGAGCAGTATATAGCCCCATGGGGCCCCTGTGTAGAGCAGTATATAGCCCCATGGGGCCCCTGTGTAGAGCAGTATATAGCCCCATGGGGCCCCTGAGTTGTCGGTGCTGCGGGGCGACCTCTTTCTGGGGGTCTCTGTGGATAATGACGGCTCTTCCCCCTCTGATCTCTATATAGAAGCCGCTCTCTGTAATTGTCAGGACACCGGCGGGGGCCACATCTGCTGCTCGGGGTCCCCGGGGTCCAGGCTGCAGGATTACAGCTTGTGGTCAGTAAATTATAAGGCGTCAGTAACCGGGAACATTTCGGGGTATTTTAGGTAATGTTGGATTTATTTTTGGAGTTTTCTGCTGGGTATTTAGTCTCCGGGAGGCGGCGGCTGCGTCAGTGCGAGCCGGGGCTCGGGGGGATCCTGTGAATATTCGGGGGCTTTCTTTTTCTTTTTTTTTTTTTTTTTTTTGCTGATTTTCCAGATTTTTGCAGATTTCTTTTAGATTTTTGGTGATTTTTAGCAGCCATCATGTCGATAGCACACAGGGCGGCGGAGTACATGCTCGCAGATGCTTTACTGCCGGATGTCCCCCCTAATAAGAAAGGCCTCCGCCTGGAGTTACCCCTGGATCGCATCATTAAGGTGGTCTCCGTCGGTCTCCCCCTGCTGCTCGTCTCATTGACTTTTGCTCGGGAACTTTCTTCAGGTGAGGACAGTTATATGCATGTATATATGTGTATATATATATATTCCCCTCCCCCACAGATCACAGCCGAAGCTTCGTTACTGATTATAACCTCAGGGTCTTGTATCACTTTTCAATTCTGTTTCCCCCCATTTCACTTATTTACATCCCCAAGTTTTCTGTTCATCCTGTTCTGCCTGGTTCAGGAATACAATGCCAGTACTGCAGTGAAGACTGACACAGAGTAAAAGGAAAAAAAAAAAAAAAAAAAAGCAAGCAGTGTGTAACAAATGCTGGTTGACAGCTCCTATGGGCACTGCCATGGCTGCGGCAACACTGAATCCCCCCCCCCCTCCCCCGAAGTGCATGTGCCAAGATTAGAAACTACCTGCTATCTGTAGGGTGGACGATAACTCCCCGATCACACTTGGACCCTCACTGATCCAGACAATGTGGTTCTGAAGAGCCCGAGGGCTGAGTATGAGTCCAATGGGACCACCGGAGTTACCGATGAGGTGGATGTGGTCAGTAACTCTTATCTCTCTTCTCCGGAACAATGTTCTAAGATGATTTATGCCCTCATCAAAGAGATAAGAGTTACAGACCGGAACGAGCTCACTGACAGATTCCACGGTTACTCATTCTGCAGCCTGCTGTGTACCGTAATACATAGAGGATGTAGAAAATAGGTATAATGTCATCCTATTGCAAGAAAAATATATTTATTCAAGTAATAATGCCTCCATATCCTAATAGGGTCAATGTCTGTGATGTCATCCTAAAGTACGATGACCCCTTCCGCCCTCGCCCCCCCCCCTCTGTTACAGGGTCACAGATTATATGCTTCCCTCCAAGCAATTTTACCGCAAAGCAAGTGCAGTACGTGGACAAGCACTGCTGGCAGTCACTGACGCACCACGACTTCACGGAGGACGGGGAGCTGTCGGCCACTTCTCTCTGGATACATAAGGTAAGATGGGGACACGGGAGGGACGTCCGTATGTGACATCTATAGATCCAGACCGCAATCACGATGGCAGGGCTCAGTTATAGCGCAATAATGGTGGAACAATAGGGCAGTAATTGTATATTACATCATGTATTTAGCTGCATCCAGCCCAGAATTCTGAGATTTTCTTACATATTACGGCGCCACCTGGTGTTCACAATGTATACTATTATGCACGTCTACCCAATGAGCCGAGTGCTAGAGGATACACATGCTCAGTCCCCTCCACCTAATGAGCTGAGTGCTGGAGGACACACACGCTCGGTTCCGTCCACCCAATGAGCCGAGTGCTGGAGGACACACACGCTCAGTCCCTTCCACCCAATGAGCCGAGTGCTGGAGGACACACACGCTCAGTCCCCTCCACCCAATGAGCCGAGTGCTGGAGGACACACACGCTCAGTCCCCTCCACCCAATGAGCCGAGTGCTGGAGGACACACACGCTCAGTCCCCTCCACCCAATGAGCCGAGTTCTGGAGGACACACACGCTCAGTCCCATCCACCTAATTAGCCGAGTGCTGGAGGACACACACGCTCAGTCCCATCCACCTAATGAGCAGAGTGCTGGAGGACACACACGCTCAGTCCCCTCCACCTAATGAGCCGAGTGCTGGAGGACACACACGCTCAGTCACTCTCCCAACCACCTAGTCTTTGCATTGTGATCCTCTGATCACGGCAGAACAGCCAATAGAAACCTTTCTGCCTGCGTGTCAGGGAAGGAGCTCAATCTCTGCAGTACATGTCGGTATATCTCAGAAGACTCCTGAGATTTGTCTTTTACCTCTTCAATGCTCCAGAAATTATGGCTCAATTATCATTTATCCTGTAGAAAAACTTTCTTGGGGCCGTATTTACAGCTTCCAGAAGGGGAAGGAGACTGACTGATAGGGATGTGGAACAGGAGATGGTGAAAGAAAGTACAGAGATGAAAAAAAAAGATGGACAATGTATATTTTCTGGGTGGATATAACACAAACTAGTTTAAAATAGAAGTAAAAGCCTTTTGAGACCTTTTATTTTAACTTGATTTATGTGTCAGCCCCTTTTATTAGGCAAAGGAAAGGTCCTGAAATCTTATTAAGGGTCCTTAGGCGTGGCCCCTTCTTGGCAGCTTATATTTATGATGAAATGATATGGGACAACCAGGGATTGCACCATAGTGGGTGCAGGGGCAGCAGGTACCCTGATTTGTGGAGGCTGAGCCCCTCCTACCCCATAGAAGACCCCGATATTACAGGTAGTTTGGGTCCCAGGAGCTTCCAGGCTGAATACCTGACGTTCTGCTCTGTTCCGTCCTCTGATTTCGGCAGGTGTTCCCGTTCACCCTGACAATCGTTGCCGTGGTGATGTATATTCCCTGCGCGCTGTGGAGATACATTTCGAAGTCTGCATTGTATCCTGATCTCCTCTTCATCATCGACGAGCTCGACAAGTCCTACAACCGATCCATTAAACTGGTGCAACATTTGCTGAAGACCCATCGGACCTGCCCCGACCCGCAGCTGTTCTGGGAAGAGCTGAAAAGGTGCGAAGAGCGATACAATGTAACAGTGCAAAAGGGGGAATCAGAGCACAATTGATTGATAGCAGCGGTCACCTGACACAATAATGTCAAGTGAGACCTATTGGGAATAGCCACACCCACATTGTGATTAAAGGGGTTATCCATGACTATTTAATTCTTTTACTATGGGCGGAAGAGCTAATGGGCCGGTAGTTGCCCAGTGCTGATCTCTGCCGGCGCAGAGCGGTCACCGATGCTTCTGCCGGCGGTTCACCGGTTTCCATTGACGTCACGTTGATAGAGCTACTCATCTGATTGAGATCTAGCTCGCCGCTCCCGAGCTGCAGGACTCCGGCTGTCAGTCAGTATGACACCGGCTGTCAGTCAGTATGACTCCGGCTGTCAGTCAGTATGACACGGTCAGTCGCGCCCCATCGACAGAGCGGAACGCAAGAAAAAGAGCTGCTGTGATGTGGAGCAGCTAAATCTACCAGTAGCAGCGGTCAGTGACTATCCTGAGCCGGCGGCGGCGGGTAGAACAGGCAGGTAAAGCTCAGACTGTAGAATTATAGGGTGTAAATTCTCAACTTTGTGCCAGAAATAATTACCCTCCTAATAAATTATAACCTTTATTTATAACCATTAACCATAGACGAAAGAATCTGAGTCCAGATTAATGTGAAACAGTTTCTGTTAGCAACTACTGTACCTGCCTGTTTTTTTTTTCTTTTCACTATGAGCCTAAAAACTAAGTAATGGACAACCCCTTTAAATAGCGGTTGTCCAGTGGTGGACAATATAGTTTAATGTTTTTTCATTTTTTTACAATTATTTTTTAGATATACAGGGAGCTCCCCCTAGTGGTGGCTGCAGACAGGATCTCATCATGTATCTCTGTATACAGGGAGCTCCCCCTAGTGGTGGCTGCAGACAGGATCTCATCATGTATCTCTGTATACAGGGAGCTCCCCCTAGTGGTGCCTGCAGACAGAATCTTATCATGTATCTCTGTATACAGGAAGCTCCCCCTAGTGGTGGCTGCAGACAGCATCTTATCACGTATCTCTGTATACAGGGAGCTCCCCCTAGTGGTGGCTGCAGACAGAATCTTATCATGTATCTCTGTATACAGGAAGCTCCCCCTAGTGGTGGCTGCAGACAGGATCTTATCATGTATCTCTGTATACAGGGAGCTCCCCCTAGTGATGGCTGCAGACAGAATCTTATCCCTTGTCTCTGTATACAGGGAGCTCCCCCTAGTGGTGGCTACATCTGAACTGATCTGAACGTTTATTTGCAGTGCTCGTCATGTCCGATACTTTGAGTTTCCTCTGCTGGAGAAGTACCTGAGCTGTAAGCAGCGGTCGCACTACATCGCGTTCACCTACATCCTGCGGAACCTGCTCCTCGTGCTCCTGATCATCATCACCTGCTTCTACCTCGGATTCTTCCATCTCAGCGTCTTCCACCGGGAGGAGTTTAACTGTCACGTGTCTCCGGGGTTCCTCGTGTCCGAACCGTCGGGATCGGAGTTTGTGAAGTGTAAGTTGGTGTCTCTGAGCATCTTCCAGGTGATCAGCGCGGTCCACGCCGCCGTTTACCTGCTGCTTCTTCCCGTCATCCTCTTCAATATCAGCAAAGTCTTCCACTGGGACAAGCAGTTCCTGAACGTGTACGAGATGCTGCCGGCCTTCGACCTACTCACCAACAAGATGCTCGGCTGCCCCATCAACGACCTGAACATCATCATCATGTTCCTCCGCGCCAATATTTCTGAGCTCAAGTCCTTCGGGCGCCTGAGTGTCCTGTGCACATTGAAGAAGACGACGCGGCACAACGAGAAGATTGACACGGTGGTGGACTTCATGACGCTGCTGGTGGGAATGGACGAGGACTACCAGACGCCACCTGACTTCTCAGCGTGCGAGAAAGACCCGGCGGCAACCGAAGCCCAACCAAACCGCTTCGGTAAGAGTCACCAGGAGCCTTCCTTAAAAGGGGCATTCCCATTGTAGGAGCTGATGGCGGTGACTCCACAGCGCCATCGTTCCGCTCATTGGTGTCAGACAAACACTGAGCGGAAAGATCATAATGTGCAGGGATAATTTCCTAACATGGGAAGAGCCCTTTAATTCCAGGTCTGATCACTTAGAAAGGCCGATCCTTTATTCTGACAGTTTGATAATCCGTCCCTTTAATTCCAGGGTTACAGCAGCCCGTCTGCTACATTGTCATTTGTGGGATACCTCCACAGCGCCCCCTATCTGAAAGGGACCTGTAGCTCTGTACATCCTGAGCATTGTAATGAATGGAATTGCTAGCACTACAGTATAGACTGACACGACAAAGAGGGGACAGTTCTAGCAGGTTATAACCTCTGGTGACAGCTGTTCGTGGTCGTTACCCTCCCCCACAGCCCTTACTGTGTTTAGGAGATGAAGAATATATGTTTTGTCCCAATGTGAACTTTAACCATAAATGTCCCTATGATAACACTGATGGTATCAGGGGCTAGAACTAATTATTTTTTCCTTTCCAGAAATGGTAAAGACCGAGGCCAGTAAGTAGTGGATGTGTCCGGTGGAGCCGCCGCCTTCTGTTACTTATTGGAGCGGGTTCCAGGAGGCGCTGGATGACAACCCCCATCATTTCCTGCTCATTACTGATGGACACAATCGTCTTCTTTTGGGGGGCTCTTGTTACCCCATGCTGCTGTAGGGCAGACACCCGCTGTTCGAGAGTCGCCCCAAAAACCCCTTACCAGAAAGCACAAATTCCATTTCCTGCGGTCGTGCAGTCCTATGTAAATAAAGTGAATATTTGTATGATGCAACGTTCTTTTTGTGTCTTAATACTTTTTGCTCGCTGTCAGTGAATGGAATCATTGTACATTCAGACCATGCCTTGCTGAGGGTTTGCTACAATGTATCGGTGCAGACGGTCCTCAGCGATTCTCACAATCTTCTTGTGCTCTGATACATTGTAACAACCCTACAGCTGTGTGAGCAGGACGACTGGTTATTTTGTGAATATTAATACGAATATTTCCATTCACTGACAGCAAGAAAGTTCTGATAGAATATAGGGGAAATATTTCCAAACCAGCGCAGGACAACCAATCCGGTTCCAGCTTACATTTTTCACAAGCTGCTGGGAATATGAGAGCTGTGACCTGATTGGCTGCTCGGGGTAATGACTCCACTGTAATTTGGCTCCATCTCTCCCTGTTAGGGCTGTTAGGACCCCGGTAAATAGCTGCTATTAGTGCAAGAACTTGGATATAAGTTCCCAGTTTCCCTGCAGCACCTCCACTGGAGACATGAGGTATTGCACGGATGTCAGTGAGGGCAGGCCGGCCGGGTCAGGGATCCTAATCAGGAGACCCCCACACTCTCACACTCAGGACCCCCCAGTCTGGCACTGATACGTCAGACAGGACCAGTCCTATAATAACCTCACACCCGGACATTTACCGCCTGCTGCTGGCCGGACATGCTGGGACTTGTAGTTGTTTTTATAGCCAGAGAGCTACGGGTTTAAAGTCATAAATAACAATAATGACCGGAAACGTCGCGGTTTACTTTTTATCGTTTATTTCTGAGAAATGTACAAAAGAAAATCTACAGGAAGGGAACAAAGCGGCCGAACGTGACACAGTGTGACGACACCGCTCTCAGCAGAACACAGAGACACTCGTAATAAATACAACGTACACTGATCAGACATGACATTAACGCCACTGCCGGCTGATGTGACAGTGGCGCCTGTCGGGTAGGGGAGATCGTCGGTTCTTGTAATTAATGTGATGGAAGCAGAAAAAACGGGCAAAAGTGAGAATCCAGCGACCGACGGGGGCGGGGAGTCACCGGTCTACAGAGGATTGTACCTTCAGTAACGGTCCGGAGCAGGATGAGGGTCCAGGTGTTTCGTTGGGCCCCTGGAAGTCGCAGCGAGCGCCGCTCAGGATCTGCTGCCAGATACCGCAGGACACCTGCGGAGGAATGCGGAGTCGGCCCCGCTCTGGTGCAGGCAGGGGGGCGACAAGTCTTACATTGTGATATTATGGCTGACATCTACCGCTGTCACTCCGGAGACCCCGGCGCGCTGTACTGGTGACCAGGCGGAGACTTCAGGTGCCGGGAAAGCTGAGACGGAGCCAAGAACATCTCCTGGTAGGTGGAGATATAATCGTGTGCGGCGTGGATCTCCGGGAGATCTAATGTCCCTGCAATACAGAAGCCAGAAACTGTAATGAAATAGTGTGTGTGTGTATATATATATATATATATATATATATATATATATATATATATATATATATATATATATATATATATATATACACACACACACTAAGTATAATGGACGGAGATGTAATAAGAGGAGCGGTGATATCACATCTTATTACAGTACAGGGTGATATAAGAGGAGCGGTGATATCACATCTTATTACAGTACAGGTGATATAAGAGGAGCGGTGATATCGCATCTTATTACAGTACAGGAGATATAAGAGGAGCGGTGATATCGCATCTTATTACAGTGCAGGAGATATAAGAGGAGCGGTGATATCACATCTTATTACAGTACAGGGTGATATAAGAGGAGCGGTGATATCACATCTTATTACAGTACAGGAGATATAAGAGGAGCGGTGATATCACATCTTATTACAGTGCAGGTGATATAAGAGGAGCGGTGATATCACATCTTATTACAGTACAGGAGATATAAGAGGAGCGGTGATATCACATCTTATTACAGTACAGGAGATATAAGAGCAGCGGTGATATCACATCTTATTACAGTACAGGGAGATATAAGAGGAGCGGTGATATCACATCTTATTACAGTACAGGTGATATAAGAGGAGCGGTGATATCACATCTTATTACAGTACAGGAGATATAAGAGGAGCGGTGATATCACATCTTATTACAGTACAGGAGATATAAGAGGAGCGGTGATATCACATCTTATTACAGTACAGGAGATATAAGAGGAGCGGTGATATCACATCTTATTACAGTACAAGGAGATATAAGAGGAGCGGTGATATCACATCTTATTACAGTACAGGTGATATAAGAGGAGCGGTGATATCACATCTTATTACAGTACAGGAGATAAGAGGAGCGGTGATATCACATCTTATTACAGTACAGGAGATATAAGAGGAGTGGTGATATCACATCTTATTACAGTACAGGTGATATAAGAGGAGCGGTGATATCACATCTTATTACAGTACAGGGGGATATAAGAGGAGCGGTGATATCACATCTTATTACAGTACAGGTGATATAAGAGGAGTGGTGATATCACATCTTATTACAGTACAGGGTGATATAAGAGGAGCGGTGATATCACATCTTATTACAGTACAGGTGATATAAGAGGAGCGGTGATATCACATCTTATTACAGTACAGGGGGATATAAGAGGAGCGGTGATATCACATCTTATTACAGTACAGGGGGATATAAGAGGAGCGGTGATATCACATCTTATTACAGTACAGGTGATATAAGAGGAGCGGTGATATCACATCTTATTACAGTACAGGGGGATATAAGAGGAGTGGTGATATCACATCTTATTACAGTACAGGTGATATAAGAGGAGCGGTGATATCACATCTTATTACAGTACAGGGTGATATAAGAGGAGCGGTGATATCACATCTTATTACAGTACAGGGGGATATAAGAGGAGCGGTGATATCACATCTTATTACAGTACAGGGGGATATAAGAGGAGTGGTGATATCACATCTTATTACAGTGCAGGATATTATATTTAGTGCAGGCGGTACCTGTCAGGATGGCGTCTGGTTTGACATCTGTGAGCGATTGTCTCTGGAAAGCCTCGAAGTTTATGGCCGGGCTTTTCTCCGATATCTCCTGGGGCATCGGCCCGTCTCCCGACCTCCACACCTCAAACTTCACCCACTCGTAGCTGCGATATAGAAGAAGTGACTGCTGCGCTGCGCGGACTGTCAGTGTTACATTACACAGTGAGTATATATGTATACACACATTATATACGGTATATACAGCGGAAAAAAAATAAGTATTTCACACACGGCCGATTTTGCCCGTTTTCCCACCTACAGAGAATGGAGAGGTCTGTCCTGTTTATCGTAGATACACTTCACCTGTGAGAGACAGAATCGAAAAATAAAATCCATGCTTCACGGTTGGGAGGGTGTTCTTGGGGTTGTCTCATCCTTCTTCTTCCTCCAAATATGGCGAGTGGAGTTGATACCAAAAAGTTCTATTTTGGTCTCATCTGACCACATGACCTTCTCCCATGCCTCCTCGGATCATCCAGATGGTCATTGACCAACTTCAAACGGGCCTGGACATGTGCCAGGGGGGACCTTGCGTGCCCTGCAGGATTTTAATCCATGATGAAGTGTGTTACTAATGGTAATGTTTGAGACTGTGGTCCCAGCTCTCTTCAGGTCAGTGACCAGGTCCTCCCATGTAGTTCTGGGCTGATTCCTGATCTTTCTCAGAATCATCCTTACCCCACGAGGTGCGATGTTGCATGGAGCCCCAGACCGAGGAAGATTCACAGTCATCTTGTGTTTCTTTCATCTTCTAATAATTGCGCCAACAGTTGCTGCCTTCTCACCAAGCTTCTTGCCTGTTGTCCTGTAGCTCATCCCAGCCTTGTGCAGGTCTACAATTTTGTCCCTGGTGTCCTTACACAGCTCTTTGGTCTTGGCCATGGTGGAGAGGTTGGAGTGTGATTGAGTGTGTGGACAGGTGTCTTTTATACAGGTAACGAGTTCAAACAGGTGCAATTAATACAGGTAATGAGTGCAGAGTAGGAGGGCTTCTTAAAGAAAAACTAACAGGTCTGTGAGAGCCAGAATTCATGCTGGTTGATCGGTGACCAAATATTATTTCACGCAATAAAAAGCAAATTAATTATGTAAAATCCTGCAATGTTATTTTGTTTTTTATTTTTAGATTCTGTCTCTCACAGGTGACGTGTACCTACGATAAAAATTACAGATCTCTCCATTCTCTGTAGATGGGAAAACGGGCAAAATCAGCAGAGAATCAAATACTTTTTATCTCACTGTATATGTATATATATATATATATATATATATATATATATATATATATATATATATATATATATATATATATATATATACACACGCTGTGTCCTCACACATTATATATATATTATATATACACACACATATATATATTACACATACAGTTCAGACCAAAAGTTTGGACACACCTTCTCATTTAAAGATTTTTCTGTATTTTCATGACTATGAAAATTGTACATTCACACTGAAGGCATCAAAACTATGAATTACCACATGTGGAATTATATACTTAACAAAAAAGTGTGAAACAACTGAAAATATGTCTTATATTCTAGGGTCTTCACAGTAGCCACCTTTTGCTTTGATGACTGCTAACAGTCTATCAGTAGGACTATCAGCTGTGTATCCACCTGACTTCTGCACAACACAACTGATGGTCCCAACCCCATTTATAAGGCAAGAAATCCCACTTATTAAACCTGACAGGGCACACCTGTGAAGTGAAGACCATTTCCGGTGACTACCTCTTGAAGCTCATCAAGAGAATGCCAAGAGTGTGCAAAGCAGTCATCAATGCAAAAGGTGGCTACTGTGAAGACCCTAGAATATAAGACATATTTTCAGTTGTTTCACACTTTTTTGTTAAGTATATAATTCCACATGTGGTAATTCATAGTTTTGATGCCTTCAGTGTGAATGTACAATTTTCATAGTAATGAAAATACAGAAAAAATCTTTAAATGAGAAGGTGTGTCCAAACTTTTGGTCTGTACTGTACATACATACATATATATTTTTTTTTACACACACACACACACACACACACACACACACACACACATGCTGTGTCCTCACACATTATATATATATATATATATATACACACACACTCACACTCGCTGTGTCCTCACCTTACACATTTCCGGGCGCCTGGACAGCTCTGTATCAGGTTCTGTATCGTGGGGTGCGTGAACCCGAAGAAGTATTCCCCCGCACTCTTCTGGGCGGCGATATTGTGCCCCCTGAGGAAAGATAAAAAGCCCGAGATGAGCGAGTGCCCAGTGTGAACGCTGCTGTGGATGTCACGGCTCTGATATCTGCGCTCGGTCCCCTCCTGCCGGAATCCACTAGTGATCCCTGGATCACTAGATGGTGAGACGCTGTACGCAAGGAACACAATTAAAAAGCTGCACAGATGTGTTAGATCTACGTATGATGTACAGAAGAGTCACTATTGTTCTCATCTTCAGGTCTCATCCAGAGCTGCATTCACAATTCTGCTCCCTGTGGCTCTGGAATAAGCCATGATGTGCGGCTCCTGGTCCACACAATGCAGCACAGCAGAGGATGCAGAGCTACGTGCTGAGAGCTGGCAGGAGTGAGCAGCACTGTGAGCGCAGCTCTGAAGGTGACGAGTGTCGGACATGATGCTGGGACCACACACGGCTGCACTTACCGCACCGCACCAATACTTTTCAGGAGAGCAGCGTGACAGTCGGCGGCGGAGTTGGCGATGATGGAGTTCTGAGGATCTTCTTCGGGGACGATCTCAAACTACGACAAGAGAGGAGATTAATCAGCGGCCGAGAACGTCGCGTCCAACCAAAAGCAGGCGCTCTGGTCACTTGCAGTTTATGATTTTCTGTCCTATAGGAAGTCAGATCTCCAGCTACACAGAGCAGCCAATCTGAGCAAGCAGAGCTGCAGTGTAAAGCATAGAGAAAGCAACATAATTCCATCGACAGGCCAGCGCTAGTAGTTACTCTAACCCCATAGGCCTCGCCAGAAAGGAGTGCTGACCTTGGGCCCAGACCAGCCATCTTTTATCTGACAAGTGTACAGACACTTCTGCTCCGGGCTCCTCATACTGACGAACACTCTGGTGCTGCAGAAGCCAACCGGATAAATGGCCGCCTTGTCATGGAAGCTGCTGCGGTCGGATACGATCTGTGGAGGGAGAAATGTGTCAGTCACTACAATAAATCCATAAATTATATACACACATAAGACAACTACAACCCCCAGCAGACTGCTGCTGTCAGGGATTGCTGGGAGTTGTAGTTGTGAAACCAGTTGCAAAGAACCTTAAAATTGGCAGCAAGTTTATCGGGAAACGTGTGGGGACGTCGCTCACCTCTCCCAGACTGTAAACAGTCAACCCATCCAAGACAATGGGGAAGACGGGGCGACCGCAGGGGTCCAGGAGGATTGGCTGCACCCACCGCCGCCGAGCCGCGCCTTCACTCACTCTCTTCTTCTTAGAGAATTTCTTCATAACTGCGAAAAGAAGAGAAAGTGTCCGTGATAGAGGCCAAGGCACGGCTGCCGGGAGGACCAGGCGCGGCCGAAATACTCTGCGCTGCCGGGAGGACCAGGCACGGCCGAAATGCTCTGCGCTGCCGGGAGGACCAGGCGCGGCCGAAATACTCTGCGCTGCCGGAAGGACCAGGCACGGCCGAAATGCTCTGCGCTGCCGGGAGGATTTTCTATAACACTCTGTCTGTGATTCCCCACTAGGTCATCCGGAGATACCACACATTTTTTTGCACAGTCTTCCTGGATCAATGGTCTTGATGTAACCAGGAGGGTAACTCCACCGATAGTCGTGGCATATAGCCGCAGTACATCTTCTGCGTCACACGTGCAGCATGCTCGCTTTCACCCTCGCTCTCACCCCAGTCCTCGCCCCTCGCTCGCCCTCACCCCCACCCTTGCCTTCGCTCGCTCTCGCCCCTCGCTCACGCTCGTCCCCGCTCGCCCTCGCCCCGGCCCTCGATCGCCCTCGCCCCTCGATCGCCCTCGCGACCCTGCACTCGCGACCCTGCACTCACTCTGTGGATTTTACTTGTGCAAAAATAAAAGGTAGAATCCGCAGAGAATTCGCCATGCATGACTCTGCCGTGCGTTGCGCTCCTTGCCTTCTCCTTTGTTTTCTTTGCCCTTTTCTCGACGGTCTTTCTTCATCTTTTTGGCCGCGCCATCGTCCCCCGCGCCGCTCAGGTTCATCTCCAGGTTCCCGTCGCTCAGTCCGGACACGTCATAGCTGAGAGATAAGCCGGAGCTGTGCGTCCCGGCCGGGTCGTCCTCGCTCAGCGCCTGCAGCTGCAGGAGCCTTTTTAGTAAAAATCTGGAACATAAAATAAAACAAATCCGATCCAAACAGTGAATCTCCGATACTCCGCCATCTGATAATCCAGAACCCAGCATAATAATATTCTACAGCCGTCCTGAAATCAGGATTATATGTTGGAGGGTCTGACCCACAATGATAATGTAACACCTGCCCATTGAATAGGGGGTCCTGCAGTCATGAGCGTCGTGCTGCAGTCGCCCGTGTGGTCTGTAGATATGGCAGAGGCAGACAAAACGCCATACATTTTGTAATGTACGCGCTCGACCGTCGCTCCATACAATCAGGGGTCCCGCTCTTGTCACTGGGGGGGGGAATCAGCAGCCTATTTCTGAGTGCGGGTGATACATTTATATAATGAAGATGACGTTTTCCCATCATCATTCTGAAAATCTCTGCTTCCCATCAGTGAATAGAAACTTTCTTATTTTTATCCATCCCGGGGTAACGCCTTGTAACAATGTATCCAGTCCGGACAATCCTCTATGAGCAAACTAATACATTGTAACAAACCATCCGACGACTCTCCAGCAGTGCCTGAGCGCGGGCTGCGGCCGTTACCTCCGCTCATCCTTCGCTTTGGTGAATTTGTTTTCCATCCGGGCGATCTCGTCACATAGCGCTGCGTTCTCCTGAGAATCACGGAACATGGACAGAAAAAAAGCATCATCAATAAAATCCAAAGCATTGACACAAAGCGCAAAACCTCCAGTCTCCGGTGACAGGATGTAGTCAGCATTTCTTACTTCTGTCTGGTCCTGGGAAAGCTGGGTGACGCTGAGCTGAATGGATTTATCAGCAGAGGTGAATTTACCACATGGACGCGACTACAACTCCCACCGTCTTTACCATTCAGCTGCCCGAAAGTTCAGAAACTGAATGCTGCAGTGAGGATTTGCTGGTCAGGACGCTCAGGGCGGACACGGCTGCCAGATCGCCAGTCACCCAGCTTTCCCAGGAGCAGAAATCAGGAGCTTCCAGCAGAGGACGAGTCCAGGACGATGGAGATGTCGGTTACTCACAAAGATCATCGCCTTCGCCATTCTCCGCAGCCGCAGACACTTCAGCCTGTATTTCTCATTGTGGCTCCGTTTCTTGCTCTTCATCTTGGCCTCGAAGTACGAAGAATGGGAGACGAATGCCGGATTCATCCCTGACCGAGAAACCGGAGATCAGAAGAGAAGGAAAGGAGACTCTGCAGTCAGCGGACGCCGGGCGTACCTCAGCACAAAGCGCATCCCAGCCAAGCATGGGCGGATCACAGGAGAGTGTGAAAGAGTGGGGCAGCACAGTGGAGGGATCGCGGGGTGGAGTGTGTGCACGGTGGAGTACGGCAGAGTGCGGGGTGTACCGCGGCGGAGTCTGCTGCAGGTGTATCTCAGTGGAGGGGAGACGCTGTCACAGCAGTGTACATCACAGTGAGTTATAACTCAGCGCGGGGCGTATCTGAGCGGATCGTGTATCTCAGCGCGGGGTGTATCTCAGGGCGAGGTGTAGCCGAGCGGATCGCGGATCTCAGGGCGAGGTGTAGCCGAGCGGATCGCGGATCTCAGGGCGAGGTGTAGCCGAGCGGATCGCGGATCTCAGGGCGAGGTGTAGCCGAGCGGATCGCGGATCTCAGGGCGAGGTGTAGCCGAGCGGATCGCGGATCTCAGGGCGAGGTGTAGCCGAGCGGATCGCGGATCTCAGGGCGAGGTGTAGCCGAGCGGATCGCGGATCTCAGGGCGAGGTGTAGCCGAGCGGATCGCGGATCTCAGGGCGAGGTGTAGCCGAGCGGATCGCGGATCTCAGGGCGAGGTGTAGCCGAGCGGATCGCGGATCTCAGGGCGAGGTGTAGCCGAGCGGATCGCGGATCTCAGGGCGAGGTGTAGCCGAGCGGATCGCGGATCTCAGGGCGAGGTGTAGCCGAGCGGATCGCGGATCTCAGGGCGAGGTGTAGCCGAGCGGATCGCGGATCTCAGGGCGAGGTGTAGCCGAGCGGATCGCGGATCTCAGGGCGAGGTGTAGCCGAGCGGATCGCGGATCTCAGGGCGAGGTGTAGCCGAGCGGATCGCGGATCTCAGGGCGAGGTGTAGCCGAGCGGATCGCGGATCTCAGGGCGAGGTGTAGCCGAGCGGATCGCGGATCTCAGGGCGAGGTGTAGCCGAGCGGATCGCGGATCTCAGGGCGAGGTGTAGCCGAGCGGATCGCGGATCTCAGGGCGAGGTGTAGCCGAGCGGATCGCGGATCTCAGGGCGAGGTGTAGCCGAGCGGATCGCGGATCTCAGGGCGAGGTGTAGCCGAGCGGATCGCGGATCTCAGGGCGAGGTGTAGCCGAGCGGATCGCGGATCTCAGGGCGAGGTGTAGCCGAGCGGATCGCGGATCTCAGGGCGAGGTGTAGCCGAGCGGATCGCGGATCTCAGGGCGAGGTGTAGCCGAGCGGATCGCGGATCTCAGGGCGAGGTGTAGCCGAGCGGATCGCGGATCTCAGGGCGAGGTGTAGCCGAGCGGATCGCGGATCTCAGGGCGAGGTGTAGCCGAGCGGATCGCGGATCTCAGGGCGAGGTGTAGCCGAGCGGATCGCGGATCTCAGGGCGAGGTGTAGCCGAGCGGATCGCGGATCTCAGGGCGAGGTGTAGCCGAGCGGATCGCGGATCTCAGGGCGAGGTGTAGCCGAGCGGATCGCGGATCTCAGGGCGAGGTGTAGCCGAGCGGATCGCGGATCTCAGGGCGAGGTGTAGCCGAGCGGATCGCGGATCTCAGGGCGAGGTGTAGCCGAGCGGATCGCGGATCTCAGGGCGAGGTGTAGCCGAGCGGATCGCGGATCTCAGGGCGAGGTGTAGCCGAGCGGATCGCGGATCTCAGGGCGAGGTGTAGCCGAGCGGATCGCGGATCTCAGGGCGAGGTGTAGCCGAGCGGATCGCGGATCTCAGGGCGAGGTGTAGCCGAGCGGATCGCGGATCTCAGGGCGAGGTGTAGCCGAGCGGATCGCGGATCTCAGGGCGAGGTGTAGCCGAGCGGATCGCGGATCTCAGGGCGAGGTGTAGCCGAGCGGATCGCGGATCTCAGGGCGAGGTGTAGCCGAGCGGATCGCGGATCTCAGGGCGAGGTGTAGCCGAGCGGATCGCGGATCTCAGGGCGAGGTGTAGCCGAGCGGATCGCGGATCTCAGGGCGAGGTGTAGCCGAGCGGATCGCGGATCTCAGGGCGAGGTGTAGCCGAGCGGATCGCGGATCTCAGGGCGAGGTGTAGCCGAGCGGATCGCGGATCTCAGGGTGAGGTGTATCTGAGCGGATCGCGGATCTCAGGGTGAGGAGTATCTGAGCGGATCGTGTATCTCAGTGTGGGGTGTATCTGAGCGGATCGTGTATCTCAGTGTGAGGAGTATCTGAGCGGATCGTGTATCTCAGTGTGAGGTGTATCTGAGCGGATCGTGTATCTCAGTGTGCGGTGTATCTGAGCGGATCGTGTATCTCAGTGTGAGGAGTATCTGAGCGGATCGTGTATCTCAGTGTGGGGTGTATCTGAGCGGATCGTGTATCTCAGTGTGAGGAGTATCTGAGCGGATCGTGTATCTCAGTGTGAGGTGTATCTGAGCGGATCGTGTATCTCAGTGTGGGGTGTATCTGAGCGGATCGTGTATCTCAGTGTGAGGAGTATCTGAGCGGATCGTGTATCTCAGTGTGAGGTGTATCTGAGCGGATCGTGTATCTCAGTGTGAGGAGTATCTGAGCGGATCGTGTATCTCAGTGTGAGGTGTATCTGAGCGGATCGTGTATCTCAGGGTGAGGTGTATCTGAGCGGATCGTGTATCTCAGTGTGAGGAGTATCTGAGCGGATCGTGTATCTCAGTGTGAGGAGTATCTGAGCGGATCGTGTATCTCAGTGTGAGGAGTATCTGAGCGGATCGTGTATCTCAGTGTGAGGTGTATCTGAGCGGATCGTGTATCTCAGTGTGAGGAGTATCTCAGCGGATCGTGTATCTCAGTGTGAGGAGTATCTGAGCGGATCGTGTATCTCAGTGTGAGGTGTATCTGAGCGGATCGTGTATCTCAGTGTGGGGTGTATCTGAGCGGATCGCGTATCTCAGTGTGAGGAGTATCTCAGCGGATCGTGTATCTCAGTGTGAGGAGTATCTCAGCGGATCGTGTATCTCAGCCTCAGCCGCCGTTCGTCCGGTGTGCAGCATTACGTCGCTATCGGTGGCCCCCGCGCCCCCAGACTCCGGAGCAGCAGAGGCTCCACATACTTGGGGTCTGGGGCGGATGAGGGGTCTTCCTCTACACTCACCGGGGAGGGCCGGAGGGGTCGCAGGCAGACCCTCTGTGCTGACTTCCCCGCAGCTCGACCACCTCACGACAGAGTGCAGATCCTAATGCTGAAGGACCTGTGATGATGTCATAACCATGTGATCAGTTATGGAAGGAGTCGGCTAACTGGGCTAAAGGACCTTTGATGATGTCATGTCCATGTGATCGGTCACATGTCTCAAGCCTGCAGTATATCAGGTGCCCACGATGCAGAAATGCTGCAGATTTTTTCCGCTTCTCCTTAGCAGGAAAAACGCATGTGGATCATACATGCGTTTTTTCTGCCAGGTAGAAGTGTTTGTGAAGCTGATCGGTGTGTGCGGATGAAATTCTCGGACCGGCCCACAGGGAAGCGGAGAATTCCCCGGTGGGCCCCTCATCACTGTATGAGCAATGGTTGGCACAATACACTGGATTTTCTATGTACAGACAGAAGCAGCTTCTCATCATTCACCAAACTCCCAGAATATTGTTATATAGAAGCAGCGGTAATGTGTGCGGAAGGTCCGGTAGTAGCTGCATGTAGCAGTGGACCCCAGACTCAGTGTTACTGGTGGGCCCTTGGCAGCCCTGTATGACACAGATTCTCATTGGTCATTGTTGTAAAAGTCTTCACAGTCTGTAATAACAAAGCCCTGTGGTCCGCACAGAAACATGAGGCGTCTGCGCCTGGTGCCGAGGCTGGAGGAGCTCTTACAGTAAAGAACCAGCTCCTCAGGTGACTATTCCACAGATTTACCGCTCTTACAGTAAAGAACCAGCTCCTCAGGTGACTATTCCACAGATTTACCACTCTTACAGTAAAGAACCAGCTCCTCAGGTGACTATTCCACAGATTTACCACTCTTACACTAAAGAACCAGCTCCTCAGGTGACTATTCCACAGATTTACCACTCTTACAGTAAAGAACCAGCTCCTCAAGTGACTATTCCACAGATTTACCACTCTTCCAGTAAAGAACCAGCTCCTCAGATGACTATTCCACAGATTTACCGCTCTTACAGTAAAGAACCAGCTCCTCAGATGACTATTCCACAGATTTACCGCTCTTACACTAAAGAACCAGCTCCTCAGGTGACTATTCCACAGATTTACCACTCTTACAGTAAAGAACCAGCTCCTCAGGTGACTATTCCACAGATTTACCACTCTTACAGTAAAGAACCAGCTCCTCAGGTGACTATTCCACAGATTTACCACTCTTACAGTAAAGAACCAGCTCCTCAGGTGACTATTCCACAGATTTACCACTCTTACAGTAAAGAACCAGCTCCTCAGGTGACTATTCCACAGATTTACCACTCTTACAGTAAAGAACCAGCTCCTCAGGTGACTATTCCACAGATTTACCACTCTTACAGTAAAGAACCAGCTCCTCAAGTGACTATTCCACAGATTTACCACTCTTACAGTAAAGAACCAGCTCCTCAGATGACTATTCCACAGATTTACCGCTCTTACAGTAAAGAACCAGCTCCTCAGATGACTATTCCACAGATTTACCGCTCTTACACTAAAGAACCAGCTCCTCAGGTGACTATTCCACAGATTTACCACTCTTACAGTAAAGAACCAGCTCCTCAGGTGACTATTCCACAGATTTACCACTCTTACAGTAAAGAACCAGCTCCTCAGGTGACTATTCCAGAGATTTACCACTCTTACACTAAAGAACCAGCTCCTCAGGTGACTATTCCACAGATTTACCACTCTTACAGTAAAGAACCAGCTCCTCAGGTGACTATTCCACAGATTTACCACTCTTACAGTAAAGAACCAGCTCCTCAGATGACTATTCCACAGATTTACAGTAAAGAACCAGCTCCTCAGATGACTATTCCACAGATTTACCGCTCTTACACTAAAGAACCAGCTCCTCAGGTGACTATTCCACAGATTTACCACTCTTACAGTAAAGAACCAGCTCCTCAGGTGACTATTCCACAGATTTACCACTCTTACAGCAAAGAACCAGTGACGCGCCTAGGGGATGGGGACGACTCGGCGCCCGGGCCTTGTTGTTGTTGCCTGACCTTGGGGATGTCGCGGTGGTTGGCTCCCAGGCCCGTACCCTGGGGCCACTCTTAAAAGCGAAAAAGGGGAATATTTTATGGGAAAGGGAAATGTTCGTGACGCCACCTGTAGATTCTGGTGGCGCTCCTCTGAGGCCGGTGTTCTGGCAGCTTAGGGACAGGATAGTAGATACGAACTTGGCGTCCAAGGCAGGATCGGTTCAGATGGGACCGACACTGGAGCTGATACAGACAATGCGGGTCTCAAGCACAGATCATAGTCCGCAGGTGCGGTTTCAGGTTCAGGCACCGCCAAAGTGGTTTCAGGTTCAGGTACTGCAGGTGCAGCTTCAGGTTCAGGTACTGCAGGTGCGGCTTCAGGATCAGGTACCGCCGGAGCAGTTTCAGGTGTTCAGGTGCTGCAGGAGTGGTTTCAGGTTCAGGTGCCGCAGGTGCGGCTTCAGGATCAGGTACTGCTTCAGACAAGGCTGGTGCTGGTACAGGTAAACTGGACAGGTAGAGGGACCTAACAACAAAATAGCAGCTTGCAGACTAACTAAGAAAATTGTTGCTCAGGCACCTCCCAACATGTGGAGGTGCCTTAAAGGTGTTGTCCCATGAATGAAAGTTCATTTTAATCAATAGATCTTGGAATAATAATAAGTTCCACAATTTGATGTGTTTAAATAAAATATTCCTGTGCTGAGATAATCTTATAAAAGTGCCCCTGCTATGTTCCGTGTAAATGGCCAGGCCCGGTGCCAGCACCCGGCGCACCTGGCCAAGTGTTGGGGCCCTGAGCAGGCGGGGGGGCCACTCGCTGTCGGGCACCCCACAGTGCTATGGGACCCATGAGTGGAGGAGAGCGGTGTCAGCGCCCGCTCCCCCCCCCCCCCGCTTGCTCAGGGCCCTGGCTGCCGGCACAATACTTACCTCTCCCCGTGCCTCTGCAGCAGGTCCGGTCTCTTCCGCGTCTTCTGACTGTGACATCTCAGGTCAGAGGGCGCGGTGACGTCTTTCCACCGCGCCCTTTCCTGAGCCGTCACAGCGCAGACTGGGAAGACTCCGACGACGCTATTTAGAGTCCAGAGCAGCGGCAGCAGGTGAGAAGTGAGGTGAGTATTTGATTTTTTTTTAATGTATGGAGGCATTATAAGGAAGGTGGGGGTTGACATCCTGCCTGGGGCATTATATGGGGGGGAGAGTGACATCCTGCATAGGGCATTACATGGGGGGGAGAGTGACATCCTGCATGGACCAGTAAAAGGGGGGAACTTACATCCTGCATGGGGCATTATATGGGGGGGAAGTGACATCCTGCATGGGGCATTATATGGGGGGAAGTGACATCTTGCATGGGGCATTATAAGGGAGGGGGGATAAGTGACATCCTGCATGGGGCATTATATGGGGGGGAGTGACATCCTGCACGGGGCATTATATGGGGGGGGAGTGACATCCTGCATGAGGCATTATAAGGGAGGGGGGGTGAGTGACATCCTGAATAGGGCATTATAAGGGAGGGGGGGTGACATCCTGCATGGGGCATTAAAAGGGGGATTAACATCCTGCATGGGGCATTATGTGGGGGGAACAGCCTGCATGGGGCATTATGTGGAGGCAGACAGCCTGCATGGAGCATTATGTGCGGGGAACAGCCTGCATGGGGCATTATGTGGAGGCGGACAGCCTGCATGGAGCATTATGTGCGGGGAACAGCCTGCATGGGGCATTATGTGGAGGCGGACAGCCTGCATGGAGCATTATGTGCGGGGAACAGCCTGCATTGGGCATTATGTGGGGGGAACAGCCTGCATGTGGCATTATGTGGGGGGAACAGCCTGCATGGAACATTATGTGGGGGGAACAGCCTGCATGGGGCATTATGTGGGGGGAACAGCCTGCATGGAACATTATGTGGGGGCCAGTATTCTGTATGGAGTGTTATATGGGGGCCAGTATTCTGTATGGAGCGTTATATGGGAGCCAATATCCTGTAGGGAGCGTTATATGGGGGCCAGTATCCTGTATGGAGCATTTTATGGAGGCCAGTATTCTGTATGGAGCAATTCGCCAGTTTCTGAGCTATTGTGGAATTTACAATAGATATCACTCATGTAATGTAAGAAGGAGGAGTCCTGAGGAGATAATTTGCATATTCCCACTGCATTTTGGGGTAAGTGAAGAGTCTCCGTGAGCTCAAAGAACACTGGATTTTGGCTGTTGGAGCTGAAAAGAGGACATCGGTAAACCAGGGGAGGAGTCCTGAGGAGATAATTTGCATATTCCCACTGCATTTTGGAGTAAGTGAAGAGTCTCCGTGAGCTCAAAGAACACTGGATTTTGGCTGTTGGAGCTGAAAAGAGGACATCGGTAAACCGCGCGCCGGCATTTTGAAGCTTTTTTTTTAAGCTTTTTTCACTGTTTTCAGAACATTAACAGTAAGAACATGGAAGAGTCCAGGAGCCATTTGGTGAGCTGCATATCCTGCTACATGTTCACAGACTTGCCAGTGGAAAAGCCAAACTTCACATGCCAGAAATACAAGCTTGTGTCCCTGTTGGAGGAAAAGTTGCGAAATCTAGAAGAGAGGTTAACTACCTTGAAAATCATTAAGGAAGGTGAAGAGTTCTTAGACAGAGCAGAATTATCTCTTCATGATTCAGAAAGAGAAGAAATTCTCACTGCACCTGAGGAAACAGAGGAATGGAAGCCTGTGACCCCGAGAAGCAGGAGGATCGAGAGGCAGTCAGCACCCATACTGCTCAGGAACCAGTACCAGGCTCTCACGCAGGAGAACCATGAAGAAATACAGCAAAATAAGACTTTGCCAGCAATGAATAACCTTGTAAGCCCTCAGAATCCTCCTGGATGGAGAAAGAAGAATGTTGTGAAGAAAAAACGGAGAGTGGTGGTCATGGGGGATTCCCTGTTAAGAGGAACAGAGGCCGCTATCTGCAGACCAGACATAACCTCAAGAGAAATGTGCTGTCTTCCAGGAGCAAAAATTAAAGATGTGTCTGACAGGATATCAAGACTCTTCAGACCTACAGATCACTACCCATTCCTGCTAATACATGTGGGGACAAATGACACCGCAAGAAAGGACCTGGAAACCATCTGCAGTGACTTTGAAGACTTGGGCAAGAAAGTGAAAGAATTGGGAGCGCAGGTGGTCTTCTCATCCATCCTCCCAGTGGATGGCCATGGAACAATGAGGTGGAATAAGATTCTACAGGTGAACAACTGGCTACGTCGATGGTGCCGTCAACAAGGATTTGGATTTCTGGATCACGGAATGAATTACCTATACGATGGACTACTTGCTAGAGATGGGGTGCACCTTACGAAGACTGGAAAACATGTATTTGGAAATTGCCTTGCTGCACTCATCAGGAGAGCTTTATACCAGAACAATGTGGGAAGGGAAGCAAAAGGCCAGAAAAAGCCATACAGCTGACAAATACTATTGAGATCTCTGCTACTGGAAGTGGAAAGGAAGAACAAAGACAAAACAATTTAAATAATAAAAATATGGGAAGAAGAGAAACCAATCACAAACTAAAATGTTTTTATACAAATGCACAAAGCATGGGCAACAAACAAGGAGAATTAGAACTACTAACGCAGGAAAAGAAATATGATGTCATTGGAATCACTGAAACTTGGTGGGACGATACACATGATTGGAATAAAAGGCTAAAAGGATACAACTTATTTGCAAGAAACAGACTTGATAAACGAGGAGGAGGTGTTGCATTGTATGTTAGAAAAGCGAATATCTGCACAGAGATTGAAGCTTCAGAGACTGGGAGTTCTGTGGAAACTGTTTGGGTAAGAATACAAGGAGAGAACAACGGAAAGGACACCATTGTAGGCATTTACTACAGGCCACCTGGGCAAGCTGAAGATATGGATGAACTCTTTATGTATCAAATGACCAAGTTCTCAAAAAAATATGACGTAGTGGTCATGGGAGATTTCAACTATCCAGACATTTGTTGGGAATCTCTCTCAAGTAAAACTAACAGGTCAAGCAAATTCTTATCCTCTCTTGCTGACAACTTTATCTTCCAAAAGGTAGGGGAGAAAACAAGGGGATCTGCTACTTTGGATCTAATCCTTATAAACAAGGAGGAAATGGTTGAGGAGGTAAAAGTGGCTGGGACCCTAGGAGGCAGCGATCATGCTATTATAGAATTTTGGATAACTAGAGGAGGAAGACATGTGAAGACTCAAACTTCAAGGTTAGATTTTAGAAAGGCAGATTTTAAGAGACTAAGAAAGAGAATAGGAGGGATCCAATGGCTGGATGTCCTTAAGGACAAAAATGTCCAGGAAGGATGGGAAATTTTTAAAAATGAGATTCTCAAAGCACAATCGTTAACAATCCCGAAAAGTAGGAAGAATGGGAAGCATTTAAGGAAACCAGGATGGATGAACACAGAACTTAAACACATGCTAAAAAGAAAGAAAGAAATGTTTATTAAATGGAAAGAGGGAGGCATATCTAAAGAAGATTATAATGCAGTCTGCAGATCCTGCAGGGCATGTATCAGGTTAGCTAAAGCTGACAATGAATTAAGGCTTGCAAGAGATGTCAAAAGCAATAAAAAAGGATTTTGGGGGTATGTCAAAAGTAAAAGAAAAGTCAAAGATGCTATAGGATTTTTACAGGATGAAAATGGAGAAATGGTAAGAGAGGATGTTGAGAAGGCCAAACTTTTTAATTCCTATTTTGCATCTGTTTTCTCTCAGAAAGAAAATGTAACATCAACTGATCTTCACTGTCCTTTTAAAGGAATAGAAGAATCCAAGTTATCTGTAAACAGAAAGATTGTGAGGGAATATTTAGCTAACATAAATGAGTTCAAGTCTCCAGGTCCAGATGAATTACACCCCAGAGTACTGAAGGAGATCGTAGAAGAAATTTTAGAACCACTCTCCATAATCTTTGAAAATTCTTGGAGAACAGGAGAAGTCCCAGAAGACTGGAGAAGAGCAAATGTTGTTCCTATCTTCAAAAAGGGGAAGAAGGTGGACCCAGGGAACTATAGGCCGGTGAGTCTGACTTCTATACCAGGAAAGATCTTTGAACAAATTATTAAACAACATGTATGTAAGTACCTGGATAAGAATGAAGTGATTAACCAGAGTCAGCATGGGTTTATAACTAACAAGTCATGTCAGACTAACTTAATTTCCTTCTATGACAGAATCACTGACTGGGTGGATCAGGGAAATGCTGTAGATATAGTATATCTTGACTTCAGCAAAGCATTTGACAAAGTATCTCACACCATCCTTATTGAAAAAATGACCAAGTATGCAATGGACCAGGCAACTGTTAGGTGGATTCATAACTGGCTTAGTGATCGGACTCAGAGGGTGATTGTAAATGGCTTCACATCCAGCTGGATGAATGTCTCAAGTGGGGTACCACAGGGCTCCGTCCTGGGACCTGTATTGTTCAACATCTTTATCAATGATTTAGATGAAGGAATTGAGGGCAAACTGATTAAATTTGCTGATGACACAAAGCTAGGAGGGATAGCTAATACTAGAGAAGAGAGAGAGAGGATTCAAAAAGACCTAAATAAACTGGAGCAGTGGGCAGCAACCAACAGAATGGTTTTTAACAGGGAAAAATGCAAAGTACTACATCTGGGCAATAAAAATGAAAAAAGCATATACAGAATGGGAGGAATAGAGCTAAGCAACAGTACATGTGAAAAAGACTTAGGTATACTAATAGATCATAGACTGAACATGAGTCAACAGTGTGATGCAGCAGCAAAAAAGGCAAATACAATTCTGGGATGTATTAACAGAAGCATATAGTCTAGATCACGTGAAGTCATTATCGGTCTTTACTCCTCTTTGGTCAGACCTCATCTGGAATACTGTGTACAGTTTTGGGCACCACATTTTAAAAAAGACATAGACAAACTGGAGCAAGTTCAGAGAAGAGCGACCAGAATGGTGACTGGTCTGCAAACCATGTCCTATGAGGAACGGTTGCAGGATTTGGGAATGTTTAGCTTGCAAAAAAGAAGACTGAGAGGAGACTTAATAGCTGTCTACAAATATGTCAAGGGCTGTCACATTGTAGAAGGATCATCTTTATTCTCATTTGCACAAGGAAAGACTAGAAGCAATGGGATGAAACTAAATGGGAGGAGACACAGATTAGATATTAGAAAAAACTTTTTGACAGTTAGGGTGATTAATGAGTGGAACAGGCTGCCACGAGAGGTGGTGAGTTCCCCTTCAATGGACGTCTTCAAACAGAGGCTGGACAGACATCTGTCTGAGATGATCTAGTGAATCCTGCTTTGAGCAGGGGGTTGGACCAGATGACCCAGGAGGTCCCCTCCAACTCTACCATTCTATGATTCTATGATTCTATGAAGTGAAATCTTTGGCCTTGTACTATATATACAGTACAGACCAAAAGTTTGGACACACCTTCTCATTTAAAGATTTTTCTGTATTTTCATGACTATGAAAATTGTACATTCACACTGAAGGCATCAAAACTATGAATTACCACATGTGGAATTATATACTTAACAAAAAAGTGTGAAACAACTGAAAATATGTCTTATATTCTAGGTTCTTCAAAGTAGCCACCTTTTGCTTTGATGACTGCTTTGCACACTCTTGGCATTCTCTTGATGAGCTTCAAGAGGTAGTCACCGGAAATGTCATGAAAATACAGAAAAATCTTTAAATGAGAAGGTGTGTCCAAACTTTTGGTCTGTACTGTATATTTCTCCGCCATATCTGTGCATCATGAATTGTGGTATGTGTTAAAGGGACTCACTGAGACTCTTTCACCCAAGGCCCACAAAAACCTGGAGCCGACCCTGTAAATGGCTGTGTCTGACCATGCAGGGACATGGTCTGATCATACCATATCTCCTGGGCAGGGGAGGACGCACAAGAGAGTATACAGATAGCACATCATGGGATCACAGGTGATTCTTTTTGTGAGATAAAACGTTTCCCTAAATAGAGAATGAGCCTGCACCACCTTCTAAATGCATAATGACCGCACCTGAATCTTAACGGCAAATACACATGGCATAAACTTGCGGTGCCAGCTTTAAAGTCGCCCTGAAGTTGGTTGCAGAAGATCTCTTCGTTTGGCATTATAGACACCTTCTTAGCTGTTTCACTCTATGACCCAGCGTCTACCTCCTTCCTGCTAATTGACACCTGGCCTGGGTGTTTAAATAGTTTCACTTTGCAGCAGGAAGGTTCCGGTGATAGTCACATGTTTCCTTGTGAATGCTTGGAGCTCTCAGACTGCTATCTTCCTCTGTGGTGCTAGGAGGACGCTTGGAGTTATCTCTGTGAAGTTGGCTAAAGCTGAGCTACTTTCCCTTTTGTTTGTCCCCCTTGTTGTCTTTAGTTGTTAGTGGGGATTGACTAGTGCTCATCCCCCCTTCCCTATGCAGAGCTAAGCGGTAGGGAAATACAGGGTTTAGGTTCGCGTGCGGCAATTGGTAATGAACCGATATAGGGATATTGCTATGATCTGCAATATAAACTAAGGAAAGATAGGGGAAAGTTGTCCCTACCGTAAGACTAAGTTGAATACCTACGATGCAGCGGGCTGCCTGTTCTTTGTGAACAGACCCGCCTTTGTCCTCGGCTAGACTGAACGGAGACCTTTAGAATAAAGGGAGGGGTTCCTAAAAGAACTAAGGACTGGGACAAAAATGGGACACCTCCTAACAGAAGTTGTTGCAGAGCAATAGACAAACTGACAAAAAGTACTAGAGGTCCCAGAGGACCAAGCAAACTGACAGAATAGGCACAGAAGCACCTGGCTAGTAAGACAGTCTAGAAAACATTGAAGTCCAGCAAAGCCAGAAGGGCGGAGCTGGAATATATAGGCAGCTGGTCACGTGACCGCAAAACACAAGATAGCAAAAACCAACAGAAGGGTTCTAACAGATAGTAGTTTTGAGGGGTGCAACAGCTCTGCTATTGGTAAGGTGGCAGTGGGGTCATTGTAGGCTGTAAGCTGTTCTGAAGACATGGGTTTTCAAGTTCCGCTTGAAAGTTCCAAATGAGGTGATAATCGGATGTGTTGGGCCACAGAATTCTACAGGATGGGGAATACTCGGGAGAAGTCTTGCAGGTGATTGGATGAGGAACGTACTATTGTGGAGGAGAGAAGGAGGTCTTGGGAGGACCAGAGATTACGTGGTGGGAGATATCAGCAGATTAGTTCAGAGACTGGGGCGGACCTACCGCTGGTGCAGCCGTTGCAGCTGCACCGGAGCCTGGCCGTGCAGGGGTGCCGGGGGGCCCTTACCGGGCGGTTAATATTGAGGGCAATCTGGCCTGCTTCTCGGAGCTCCTGGGTCTGGGGGGCCCATGGCCAGATTGCCCTCTCATGTGCAGTGGGCAGCGAGCGATCCCTCCAGCTCCGCTGCTGACAGAAGGAAAATGGCAGTGGAGCTGAGGGATCCGTCTTCTGCTTCCTGCCTGGCGCTTCCTCCCTGACACAGGCTCGTACAGCTTGATGACGTCATCAAGCAGCGCGGGCCTGTGTAAGGGAGGAAGTTACCGGCAACAAGGAGGATGCTGCGGGAGCGTGCTGAGAGGTAAGTTGTGTTTTTTTTTTGTTTGTTTTTTGTACTGATACACTGGGGAGAGGAGCAGGAGAATGAGGGGAGGTGGGGGGAGAGCAATGATGGGCAGAGCAATGATGGGCAGATCAGTGATGGGAAGAGCAGTGATGGGCAGAGCAATGATGGGGAGAGCAATGATGGGAGAGCAGTGATCGGCAAAGCAATGATGGGGAGAGAAATGCTGGGCAGAGCAATGATGGGGACAGTGGGGATGGGCAGAGCAATGATGGGGACGGGGAAAGCAATGATGAGGATGGTGGGGATGGGGAGAGCAATGATGGGGATGGTGGGGATGGGGAGAGCAATGATGAGGATGGTGGAGCAGGGGAGAGCAATGATGGGGATGGTGGGGATGGGGAGAGCAATAATGGGGATGGTGAGAATGGTGGGGATGGGGAGAGCAATGATGGTACTGGAGAGAGCAATGATGGGGGTGCAGTGCTGGGAGAGAGAAATGATGGGGTACTGGGAGAGAGTAATGATGGGGGTGGTGGGAGAGAGCAATGATAGGGGTGGTGGGAGAGAACAATGATGGGGGTGCTGGGAGAGAGCAATGATAGGGGTGCTGGGAGAGAGCAATGACGGGGGTGCTAAGAGAGAGCAATGATGGGGTGCTGGGAGAGAGCAATGATGGGGGTGCTGGGAGAGAGCAATGATGGGGGTGTTGGGAAAAAGCAATGATGGGGTGCTCGTAAAGAGCAATGATGGGGGTGCTCGGAAAGAGCAATGACGGGGGTACTGGGAGAGAGCAATGATGGGTGTGCTGGGAGAGAGCAGTGATGGGTGTGCTGGGGGAGAGCAATGATGGGGGTGCTGGGAGAGAGCAGCGATGGGGGTTTCACTTTGCTTGTACTGTAAAACCTGGTATATTTTCCGTGTTCACATAGCCTTACAGTTAATTGGGGAGAGTCACAGAGACTGAATAATTTATACTATTGGCTGGTGGAGATTATAGTTAATGGGGGACACAGTGCTGCTTATCACTTTATATTTTGATTACTAAGTGGCTAATAGTATATTAATGGGGGGGTGGTCTACATATCTGTATTCAGGGGCGCAGTGTGGGGGAAACACGTGTATATATACAATATATGTGACCTTGTTATTTTCTAGGCTGGAGATCATCGTGACAAGACGAGACGTGGCTGGGAGATGTAGACATGAAGGTCTGACCAGATGGAGAAGAAGCAGCAGAAACCGGCTCTGTACCTGGCGCACCCCCTGAGCAGGCGGGGGGCCACTCGCTGTCGGGAACCCCGCTGCACTATGGGACCCGTGAGCGGAGGCGAGCGGTGTCAGCGCCCGCTCCCCCTCGCTTGCTCAGGGCCCCGGCAGCCGGCGGCACAATACTTACCTCTTCCCGGGCCTCTGCAGCAGCTCCCGTCTCTTCTGCGTCCTCTGACTGTGATGTCTCAGGTCAGAGGGCGTGGTGACCACTTTCCACCGCGCTCTCTCCTGAGCCGTCACAGCACAGAGCAAGAAGACGCCGGCGACGCGGGTGAGGGGTCTGGAGCAGCGGCAGCAGGTGAGAAGTGAGGTGAGTATTTGATCTTTTTTTTAATGTATGGAGGCATGGTGCATTATAAGGGAGGGCGGTGTGACATCCTGCATGGGGCATTATAAGGGGGGGGGGTGACATACTGCATGGGGCATTATATGGGGGGGGTGACATCCTGCATGGGGCATTATATGGGGGGGAGTGACATACTGCATGGGGCATTATAAGGGGGGGGTGACATCCTGCATGGGGCATTAAAGGGGGGGAGTGACATCCTGCATGGGGCATTATAAGGGGGGGAAGTGACATCCTCCATTGGGCGTTATAAGGGGGGGTGACATCCTGCATGGGGCATTAAAGGGGTGGAGTGACATCCTGCATGGGGCATTATAAGGGGGGGAGTGACATCCTGCATGGGGCATTAAAAGGGGGGGAGTGACATACTGCATGGGGCATTATAAGGGGGGTGACATCCTGCATGGGGCATTTAAGGGGTGGAGTGACATCCTGCATGGGGAATTATAAGGGGGGGGGGTGACATCCTGCATGGGGCATTATATGGGGGGGTGACATCCTGCATGGAGCATTATAAGGGGCGGGGGTGTGACATCCTGAATGGGGCATTATAAGGGGGGGTGACATCCTTCATGGGGCATTATAAGGGGGTGGCATCCTGCATGGGGCATTATAAGGGTGGGTGACATCCTGCATGGGGCATTATAAGGGTGGGTGACATCCTGCATGGGGCATTATAAAGGGGGAACAGCCTCCATGGGGCATTATAAGGGGGGAACAGCCTGCGTGGGGCATTATGTGGGGGTAACAGCCTGCATGAGGCATTATGTGGTGGGAACAGCCTGCATGGAGCGTTATATGGGGGTCAGTATTCTGTATGGAGCGTTATACGGGGCCAGTATCCCGTATGGAGCATTTTATGGGGGCCAGTATTCTGTATGGAGCGATTTGCCGGTTTCTGAGCTATTGTGGAATTTACAATAGATATCGGTCATGTAATGTAAGAAGTGAAATCTTTGGCATTGTACTATATATATATATATATATTTATATATATATATATATATGTTTCTCTGCGGTATCTGTGCATCATGAATCGTGGTATGTGTTAAGGGGGCCACTGAGACTTTTTCGCCCGGGGCCCAGAAAAACCTGGAGCCGGTCCTGCAAGAGTGTCCACCACCCTCTTATATGAGCAGCACTTGGCACAATATAATTGACTCACTATGTACAGACAAAGGCAGAATCTTATTCATTTACCAATCGACCCCGTTCATTGTTATATATATTTGTAATTGAGAATAACGTCATATTTGCATGAAGCTGAAACGTGGGGCCCTGGAGTTGGATAGTGGGGGGCCACTTGGCACCACAGTCAGACACTGCTTGTGTCTCTTGTATTCGGGGGCTCTGTGTCCGGTCTTCAGTCTTCGATCAGGTAGTTTGTTGTGTAGGACATACACTATTTTAGTGCCCTGCCCCCATCACAGAGATCGACCCCCATAACACTTGTAATGTAACTTGGGACAGGAGCTGACATTATGATACCACAATGGGTGGAGATAGACGTGGTCTGCTGTCTGTAAATGGCGCCCCCATAATTCCTGGTTCTACTTCAGGAATATTGAGGGTAGTAATGGCCACTTCCATCATTGTAACTGTGTAAAAAAAAAAAAGTCAAGACAAAAAAACTCACATGACACTTACATTTTCTTTCTTTTTATTCTTTATTGGAATAGCAATAAGCAACATTGTAATAAAATTATTACTGGCCCTTTAAGTAATTAAACCCGGATCACAATGACTCTCAGCTCAGGCTCCATAGAGACCACAGAACTGGATGTGGTCATTGAGGACCCACTGAGAGCCACTGGAGCCAGAGATCCAGAGGAAGGCGAAGAAACCCCCCGGAGAGCACTGCCTCAGGGGGGGAAAAAATTCCTTCCTGACCCCAGTGGTGGCGATCGGATATTTCCCTGGATCACGTCTGTCCTGCTGCATATTGCTGTATATCTACATGTATTATAAGCTCAGGCAAAGGAAAAGACAAATACACCCAGCTCAAGAGGAGCTTACAATCTAATATACAGACTGCTCCTGAGGGCATGCAGAATAATGTACACCCTGTCCTAGGAGCTTACAATCTAATATATCATACACAGACTGCTCCTGAGGGCATGCAGAATAATGCACACCCTGTCCTAAGAGCTTACAATCTAATATATAATATACAGACTGCTCCTGAGGGCATGCAGAATAATGCACACCCTGTCCTAAGAGCTTACAATCTAATATATAATATACAGACTGCTCATGAGGGCATGCAGAATAATGCACACCCTGTCCTAGGAGATTACAATCTAATATACAGTATACAGACTGCTCCTGAGGGCATGCAGAATAATGTACACCCTGTCCTAGGAGCTTACAGCCTAATATACAGTATACAGACTGCTCCTGAGGGCATGCAGAATAATGTACACCCTGTCATAGGAGCTTACAGCCTAATATACAATATGCAGACTGCTCCTGAGGGCATGCAGAATAATGCACACCCTGTCCTAGGGGCTTACAATCTAATATACAGTATACAGACTGCTCCTGAGGGCATGCAGAATAATGTACACCCTGTCCTAGGAGCTTACAATCTAATATAGTGTGGGGTGCATGCACGTGTCCTCTTCAGCAAAGTGTCCTGTTCGACAAGTGTCTGACAGTCATTTCAATGGCAACCGACTAACGTCCAACCATCTCTTCTATCTTCACACAGGTATAACATCTCTGCTTGCTGTATCTATGTCATCTGCTGAACTCTCATCTTGAAACCATTTCTATGGTATAACATCTCTGCTTGTTGGATCTATGTCATCTGCTGAACTCTCATCTTGAAACCATTTCCTTGGTATAACATCTCTGCTTGCTGTATCTATGTCATCTGCTGAATTCTCATCTTGAAACCATTTCCTTGGTATAACATCTCTGCTTGCTGTATCTATGTCATCTGCTGAACTCTCATCTTGAAACCATTTCTATGGTATAACATCTCTGCTTGCTGGTTCTATGTCATCTGCTAAACTCTCATCTTGAAACCATTTCTATGGTATAACATCTCTGCTTACTGGATTTATGTCATCTGCTGAACTTTCATCTTCTAACCATTTCTATGGTATAATATCTCTGCTTGCTGGATCTATGTCATCTGCTGAACTCTCATCTTGAAACCATTTCTATGGTATAACATCTCTGCTTGCTGTGTCTATGTCACCTGCTGAACTCTCATCTTGAAATCATTTTTATGGTATAACATCTCTGCTTCCTGGATCTATGTCATCTGCAGAACTCTCATCTTGAAACCATTTCTATGGTATAACATCTCTGCTTGCTGGATTTATGTCATCTGCTGAACTTTCATCTTCAAACCATTTCTATGGTATAATATCTCTGCTTGCTGAATCTATGTCATCTGCTGAACTCTCATCTTGAAATCAATTCTATGGTATAACATCTCTGCTTGCTGGATCGATGTCATCTGCTGAACTCTCATGTTGAAACCATTTCTATGGTATAACATCTCTGCTTGCTGGATCTATATCATCTGATGAATTCTCATCTTGAAACCATTTCTATGGTATAACATCGCTGCTTGCTGGTTCTATGTCATCTGCTGAACTCTCATCTTGAAACCATTTCTATGGTATAACATCTCTGCTTGCTGGATCTATGTCATCTGCTGAACTCTCATCTTGAAACCAATTCTATGGTATAACATCTCTGCTTGCTGTATCTATGTCATCTGCTGAACTCTCATCTTGAAACCATTTTTATGGCATAACATCTCTGCTTGCTGGGTCTATGTCATCTGCAGAACTCTCATCTTGAAACCATTTCTATGGTATAACATCTCTGCTTGCTGTATCTATGTCATCTGCTGAACTCTCATCTTGAAACCATTTCTATGGTATAACATCTCTGCTTGCTGGATCTATGTCATCTGCTGAACTCTCATCGTGAAACCATTTCTATGGTATAACATCTCTGCTTGCTGGATCTATCTCATCTGCTGAACTCTCATCTTGAAACCATTTCTATGGTATAACATCTCTGCTTGCTGGATCTATGTCATCTGCAGAACTCTCATCATGAAACCATTTCTATGGTATAACATCTCTGCTTGCTGGATCTATGTCATCTGCTGAACTCTCATCTTGAAACCATTTCTATGGTATAACATCTCTGCTTGCTGGATCTATGTCACCTGCTGAACTCTCATCTTGAAACCATTTCTAAGGTATAGCATCTCTGCTTGCTGGATCTATGTCATCTGCTGAGCTCTCATCTTGAAAACATTTCTATGGTATAACATCTCTGCTTGCTGGATCTATGTCATCTGCTGAACTCTCATCTTGAAACCATTTCTATGGTATAACATCTCTGCTTGCTGGATCTATGTCATGTGCTGAACTCTCATCTTGAAACCAATTCTAAGGTATAACATCTCTGCTTGCTGTATCTATGTCATCTGCTGAACTCTCATCTTGAAACCATTTTAAAGCATAACATCTCTGCTTGCTGGATCAAAGTCATCTGCAGAACTCTCATCTTGAAACCATTTCTATGGTATAACATCTCTGCTTGCTGTGTCTATGTCACCTGCTGAACTCTCATCTTGAAATAATTTCTATGGTATAACATCTCTGCTTGCTGGATCTATGTCATCTGCAGAACTCTCATCTTGAAACCATTTCTATGGTATAACATCTCTGCTTGCTGGATTTATGTCATCTGCTGAACTTTCATCTTCAAACCATTTCTATGGTATAATATCTCTGCTTGCTGGATCTATGTCATCTGCTGAACTCTCATCTTGAAACCAATTCTATGGTATAACATCTCTGCTTGCTGGATCGATGTCATCTGCTGAACTCTCATGTTGAAACCATTTCTATGGTATAACATCTCTGCTTGCTGGATCTATATCATCTGATGAATTCTCATCTTGAAACCATTTCTATGGTATAACATCTCTGCTTTCTGGTTCTATGTCATCTGCTGAACTCTCATCTTGAAACCATTTCTATGGTATAACATCTCTGCTTGCTGGATCTATGTCATCTGCTGAACTCTCATCTTGAAACCATTTCTATGGTATAACATCTCTGCTTGCTGGATCTATGTCATCTGCTGAACTCTCATCTTGAAACCATTTCCTTGGTATAACATCTCTGCTTGCTGTATCTATGTTATCTGCTGAATTCTCATCTTGAAACCATTTCCTTGGTATAACATCTCTGCTTGCTGTATCTATGTCATCTGCTGAATTCTCATCTTGAAACCATTTCTATGGTATAACATCTCTGCTTGCTGGTTCTATGTCATCTGCTAAACTCTCATCTTGAAACCATTTCTATGGTATAACATCTCTGCTTACTGGTTTATGTCATCTGCTGAACTTTCATCTTCTAACCATTTCTATGGTATAATATCTCTGCTTGCTGGATCTATGTCATCTGCTGAACTCTCATCTTGAAACCATTTCTATGGTATAACATTTCTGCTTGCTGGATTTATGTCATCTGCTGAACTTTCATCTTCAAACCATTTCTATGGTATAATATCTCTGCTTGCTGGATCTATGTCATCTGCTGAACTCTCATCTTGAAACCAATTCTATGGTATAACATCTCTGCTTGCTGGATCGATGTCATCTGCTGAACTCTCCTGTTGAAACCATTTCTATGGTATAACATCTCTGCTTGCTGGATCTATATCATCTGATGAATTCTCATCTTGAAACCATTTCTATGGTATAACATCTCTGCTTGCTGGTTCTATGTCATCTGCTGAACTCTCATCTTGAAACCATTTCTATGGTATAACATCTCTGCTTGCTGGATCTATGTCATCTGCTGAACTCTCATCTTGAAACCATTTTTATGGTATAACATCTCTCCTTGCTGGATCTATGTCATCTGCTGAACTCTCATCTTAAAACCAATTCTATGGTATAACATATCTGCTTGCTGTATCTATGTCACCTGCTGAACTCTCATCTTGAAATCATTTCTATGGTATAACATCTCTGCTTGCTGGTTCTATGTCATCTGCTAAACTCTCATCTTGAAACCATTTCTATGGTATAACATCTCTGCTTACTGGATTTATGTCATCTGCTGAACTTTCATCTTCTAACCATTTCTATGGTATAATATCTCTGTTTGCTGGATCTATGTCATCTGCTGAACTCTCATCTTGAAACCATTTCTATGGTATAACATCTCTGCTTGCTGTGTCTATGTCACCTGCTGAACTCTCATCTTGAAATCATTTCTATGGTATAACAGCTCTGCTTGCTGGATCTATGTCATCTGCAGAACTCTCATCTTGAAACCATTTCTATGGTATAACATCTCTGCTTGCTGGATTTATGTCATCTGCTGAACTTTCATCTTCAAACCATTTCTATGGTATAATATCTCTGCTTGCTGAATCTATGTCATCTGCTGAACTGTCATCTTGAAACCAATTCTATGGTATAACATCTCTGCTTGCTGGATCGATGTCATCTGCTGAACTCTCATGTTGAAACCATTTCTATGGTATAACATCTCTGCTTGCTGGATCTATATCATCTGATGAATTCTCATCTTGAAACCATTTCTATGGTATAACATCTCTGCTTGCTGGTTCTATGTCATCTGCTGAACTCTCATCTTGAAACCATTTCTATGGTATAACATCTCTGCTTGCTGGATCTATGTCATCTGCTGAACTCTCATCTTGAAACCATTTCTATGGTATAACATCTCTGCTTGCTGGATTTATGTCATCTGCTGAACTTTCATCTTCAAACCATTTCTATGGTATAATATCTCTGCTTGCTGGATCTATGTCATCTGCTGAACTCCCATCTTGAAACCAATTCTATGGTATAACATCTCTGCTTGCTGGATCGATGTCATCTGCTGAACTCTCATGTTGAAAATATTTCTATGGTATAACATCTCTGCTTGCTGGATCTATGTCAACTGCTGAACTCTCATCTTGAAACCATTTCTATGGTATAACATCTCTGCTTGCTGGATCTATGTCATCTGCTGAACTCTCATCTTGAAACCATTTCCTTGGTATAACATCTCTGCTTGCTGTATCTATGTCATCTGCTGAATTCTCATCTTGAAACCATTTCCTTGGTATAACATCTCTGCTTGCTGTATCTATGTCATCTGCTGAACTCTCATCTTGAAACCATTTCTATGGTATAACATCTCTGCTTGCTGGTTCTATGTCATCTGCTAAACTCTCATCTTGAAACCATTTCTATGGTATAACATCTCTGCTTACTGGATTTATGTCATCTGCTGAACTTTCATCTTCTAACCATTTCTATGGTATAATATCTCTGCTTGCTGGATCTATGTCATCTGCTGAACTCTCATCTTGAAACCATTTCTATGGTATAACATTTCTGCTTGCTGGATTTATGTCATTTGCTGAACTTTCATCTTCAAACCATTTCTATGGTATAATATCTCTGCTTGCTGGATCTATGTCATCTGCTGAACTCTCATCTTGAAACCAATTCTATGGTATAACATCTCTGCTTGCTGGATCGATGTCATCTGCTGAACTCTCATCTTGAAACCATTTCTATGGTATAACATCTCTGCTTGCTGGATGTATGTCATCTGCTGAACTCTCATCTTGAAACCAATTCTATGGTATAACATCTCTGCTTGCTGTATCTATGTCATCTGCTGAACTCTCATCTTGAAACCATTTTTATGGCATAACATCTCTGCTTGCTGGGTCTATGTCATCTGCAGAACTCTCATCTTGAAACCATTTCTATGGTATAACATCCCTGCTTGCTGTATCTATGTCATCTGCTGAACTCTCATCTTGAAACCATTTCTATGGTATAACATCTCTGCTTGCTGGATCTATGTCATCTGCTGAACTCTCATCGTGAAACCATTTCTATGGTATAACATCTCTGCTTGCTGGATCTATCTCATCTGCTGAACTCTCATCTTGAAACCATTTCTATGGTATAACATCTCTGCTTGCTGGATCTATGTCATCTGCTGAACTTTCATCTTCAAACCATTTCTATGGTATAATATCTCTGCTTGCTGGATCTATGTCATCTGCTGAACTCCCATCTTGAAACCAATTCTATGGTATAACATCTCTGCTTGCTGGATCGATGTCATCTGCTGAACTCTCATGTTGAAACCATTTCTATGGTATAACATCTCTGCTTGCTGGATCTATGTCATCTGCTGAACTCTCATCTTGAAACCATTTCTATGGTATAACATCTCTGCTTGCTGGATCTATGTCATCTGCTGAACTCTCATCTTGAAACCATTTCCTTGGTATAACATCTCTGCTTGCTGTATCTATGTCATCTGCTGAATTCTCATCTTGAAACCATTTCCTTGGTATAACATCTCTGCTTGCTGTATCTATGTCATCTGCTGAACTCTCATCTTGAAACCATTTCTATGGTATAACATCTCTGCTTGCTGGTTCTATGTCATCTGCTAAACTCTCATCTTGAAACCATTTCTATGGTATAACATCTCTGCTTACTGGATTTATGTCATCTGCTGAACTTTCATCTTCTAACCATTTCTATGGTATAATATCTCTGCTTGCTGGATCTATGTCATCTGCTGAACTCTCATCTTGAAACCATTTCTATGGTATAACATTTCTGCTTGCTGGATTTATGTCATTTGCTGAACTTTCATCTTCAAACCATTTCTATGGTATAATATCTCTGCTTGCTGGATCTATGTCATCTGATGAACTCTCATCTTGAAACCAATTCTATGGTATAACATCTCTGCTTGCTGGATCGATGTCATCTGCTGAACTCTCATGTTGAAACCATTTCTATGGTATAACATCTCTGCTTGCTGGATCTATATCATCTGCTGAACTTTCATCTTCTAACCATTTCTATGGTATAATATCTCTGCTTGCTGGATCTATGTCATCTGCTGAACTCTCATCTTGAAACCATTTCTATGGTATAACATCTCTGCTTGCTGTGTCTATGTCACCTGCTGAACTCTCATCTTGAAATCATTTCTATGGTATAACATCTCTGCTTGCTGGATCTATGTCATCTGCAGAACTCTCATCTTGAAACCATTTCTATGGTATAACATCTCTGCTTGCTGGATTTATGTCATCTGCTGAACTTTCATCTTCAAACCATTTCTATGGTATAATATCTCTGCTTGCTGAATCTATGTCATCTGCTGAACTCTCATCTTGAAACCAATTCTATGGTATAACATCTCTGCTTGCTGGATCGATGTCATCTGCTGAACTCTCATGTTGAAACCATTTCTATGGTATAACATCTCTGCTTGCTGGATCTATATCATCTGATGAATTCTCATCTTGAAACCATTTCTATGGTATAACATCTCTGCTTGCTGGTTCTATGTCATCTGCTGAACTCTCATCTTGAAACCATTTCTATGGTATAACATCTCTGCTTGCTGGATCTATGTCATCTGCTGAACTCTCATCTTGAAACCATTTCTATGGTATAACATCTCTGCTTGCTGGATCTATGTCATCTGCTGAACTCTCATCTTGAAACCAATTCTATGGTATAACATCTCTGCTTGCTGTATCTATGTCATCTGCTGAACTCTCATCTTGAAACTATTTTTATGGCATAACATCTCTGCTTGCTGGGTCTATGTCATCTGCAGAACTCTCATCTTGAAACCATTTCTATGGTATAACATCTCTGCTTGCTGTATCTATGTCATCTGCTGAACTCTCATCTTGAAACCATTTCAATGGTATAACATCTCTGCTTGCTGGATCTATGTCATCTGCTGAACTCTCATCGTGAAACCATTTCTATGGTATAACATCTCTGCTTGCTGGATCTATCTCATCTGCTGACCTCTCATCTTGAAACCATTTCTATGGTATAACATCTCTGCTTGCTGGATCTATGTCATCTGCAGAACTCTCATCATGAAATAATTTCTATGGTATAACATCTCTGCTTGCTGGATCTATGTCATCTGCTGAACTCTCATCTTGAAACCATTTCTATGGTATAACATCTCTGCTTGCTGGATCTATGTCATCTGCTGAAACCTCATCTTGAAACCATTTCTAAGGTATAGCATCTCTGCTTGCTGGATCTATGTCATCTGCTGAGCTCTCATCTTGAAACCATTTCTATGGTATAACATCTCTGCTTGCTGGATCTATGTCATCTGCTGAACTCTCATCTTGAAACCATTTTATGGTATAACATCTCTGCTTGCTCGATCTATCTCATCTCCTGAACTCTCATCTTGAAACCATTTCTATGGTATAACATCTCTGCTTGCTGGATCTATGTCATCTGCAGAACTCTCATCATGAAACCATTTCTATGGTATAACATCTCTGCTTGCTGGATCGATGTCATCTGCTGAACTCTCATCTTTAAACCATTTCTATGGTATAACATCTCTGCTTGCTGGATCTATGTCATCTGCTGAACTCTCATCTTGAAACCATTTCTAAGGTATAGCATCTCTGCTTGCTGGATCTATGTCATCTGCTGAACTCTCATCTTGAAACCATTCTATGGTATAACATCTCTGCTTGCTGGATCTATCTCATCTGCTGAACTCCCATCTTGAAACCATTTCTATGGTATAACATCTCTGCTTTCTGGATCTATGTCATCTGCAGAACTCTCATCATGAAACCATTTCTATGGTATAACATCTCTGCTTGCTGTATCTTTGTCATCTGCTGAACTCTCATCTTGAAACCATTTCTATGGTATAACATCTCTGCTTGCTGGATCTATGTCATCTGCTGAACTCTCATCTTGAAACCATTTCTAAGGTATAGCATCTCTGCTTGCTGGATCTATGTCATCTGCTGAGCTCTCATCTTGAAAACATTTCTATGGTATAACATCTCTGCTTGCTGGATCTATGTCATCTGCTGAACTCTCATCTTGAAACCATTTCTATGGTATAACATCTCTGCTTGCTGGATCTATGTCATGTTCTGAACTCTCATCTTGAAACCAATTCTATGGTATAACATCTCTGCTTGCTGTATCTATGTCATCTGCTGAACTCTCATCTTGAAACCATTTCTATGGTATAACATCTCTGCTTGCTGGATCTATGTCATCTGCTGAACTCTCATCGTGAAACCATTTCTATGGTATAACATCTCTGCTTGCTGGATCTATCTCATCTGCTGAACTCTCATCTTGAAACCATTTCTATGGTATAACATCTCTGCTTGCTGGATCTATGTCATCTGCAGAACTCTCATCATGAAACCATTTCTATGGTATAACATCTCTGCTTGCTGGATCTATGTCATCTCCTGAACTCTCATCTTGAAACCATTTCTATGGTATAACATCTCTGCTTGCTGGATCTATGTCATCTGCTGAACTCTCATCTTGAAACCATTTCTGAGGTATAGCATCTCTGCTTGCTGGATCTATGTCATCTGCTGAACTCTCATCTTGAAACCATTTTATGGTATAACATCTCTGCTTGCTGGATCTATGTCATCTGCTGAACTCTCATCTTGTAACCATTTCTATGGTATAACATCTATGCTTGTTGTATCTATGTCATCTGCTGAACTCTCATCTTGAAGCCAATTCTATGGTAGAGCATCTCTGCTTGCTGGATCTATGTCATGTGCTGAACTCTCATCTTGAAACCATTTCTATGGTATAACATCTCTGCTTGCTGGATCTTTATCATCTGCAGAACTCTCATCTTGAAACCTTTTCTATGGTATAACATCTCTGCTTGCTGGATCTATGTCATCTGCAGAACTCTTATCTTGAAACCATTTCTATGGTATAACATCTCTGCTTGCTTGATCTATCTCATCTGCTGAACTCTCATCTTGAAACCATTTATATGGTATAACTTCTCTGCTTGCTGGATCTATGTCATCTGCAGAACTCTCATCTTGAAACCATTTCTATGGTATAACATCTCTGCTTGCTGGATCTATGTCATCTGCAGAACTCTCATCTTGAAACCATTTCTATGGTATAACATCTCTGCTTGCTGTATCTATGTCATCTGCAGAACTCTCATCTTGAAACCATTTCTATGATATAACATCTCTGCTTGCTGGATGTGTGTCATCTGTTGAACTCTCATCTTGAAACCATTTCTAAGGTATAGCATCTCTGCTTGCTGGATCTATGTCATCTGCTGAGCTCTCATCTTGAAACCATTTCTATGGTATAACATCTCTGCTTACTGGATCTATGTCATCTGCTGAACTCTCATCTTGAAACCATTTTATGGTATAACATCTCTGCTTGCTGGATCTATGTCATCTGCTGAACTCTCATCTTGTAACCATTTCTATGGTATAACATCTCTGCTTGCTGTATCTAAGTCATCTACTGAACTCTCATCTTGAAGCCAATTCTATGGTAGAGCATCTCTGCTTGCTGTATCTATGTCATCAGCTGAACTCTCATCTTGAAGCCAATTCTATGGTAGAGCATCTCTGCTTGTTGGATCTATGTCATCTGCTGAACTCTCATCTTGAAACCATTTCTATGGTATAACATCTCTGCTTGCTGGATCTTTATCATCTGCAGAACTCTCATCTTGAAACCATTTCTATGGTATAACATCTCTGCTTGCTGGATCTATGTCATCTGGAGAACTCTCACCTTGAAAGCATTTCTATGGTATAACATCTCTGCTTGCTGGATCTATGTCATCTGCAGAACTCTCATCATGAAACCATTTCTATGGTATAACATCTCTGCTTGCTGGATCTATGTCATCTGCTGAACTCTCATCTTGAAACCATTTTATGGTATAACATCTCTGCTTGCTGGATCTATCTCATCTGCTGAACTCTCATCTTGAAACCATTTCTATGGTATAACATCTCTGCTTGCTGGATCTATGTCATCTGCAGATCTCTCATCATGAAACCATTTCTATGGTATAACATCTCTGCTTGCTGGATCTATGTCATCTGCTGAACTCTCATCTTGAAACCATTTCTATGGTATAACATCTCTGCTTGCTGGATCTATGTCATCTGCTGAACTCTCATTTTGAAACCATTTCTAAGGTATAGCAGATCTGCTTGCTGGATCTATGTCATCTGCTGAACTCTCATCTTGAAACCATTTTATGGTATAACATCTCTGCTTGCTGGATCTATCTCATTTGCTGAACTCTCATCTTGAAACCATTTCTATGGTATAACATCTCTGCTTGCTGGATCTATGTCATCTGCAGAACTCTCATCATAAAACCATTTCTATGATATAACATCTCTGCTTGCTGGATCTATGTCATCTGCTGAACTCTCATCTTGAAAGCATTTCTATGGTACAACATCTCTGCTTGCTGGATCTCTGTCATCTGCTGAACTCTCATCTTGAAACCATTTCTATGGTATAACATCTCTGCTTGCTGGATCTATGTCTTGTTCTGAACTCTCATCTTGAAACCAATTCTATGGTATAACATCTCTGCTTGCTGTATCTATGTCATCTGCTGAACTCTCATCTTGAAACCATTTCTAAGGTATAACATCTCTGCTTGCTGTATCTATGTCATCTGCTGAACTCTCATCTTGAAACCATTTCTATGGTATAACATCTCTGCTTGCTGGATCTATGTCATCTGCTGAACTCTCATCGTGAAACCATTTCTATGCTATAACATCTCTGCTTGCTGGATCTATCTCATCTGCTGAACTCTCATCTTGAAACCATTTCTATGGTATAACATCTCTGCTTGCTGGATCTATGTCATCTGCAGAACTCTCATCATGAAACCATTTCTATGGTATAACATCTCTGCTTGCTGGATCTATGTCATCTGCTGAACTCTCATCTTGAAACCATTTCTATGGTATAACATCTCTGCTTGCTGGATCTATGTCATCTGCTGAACTCTCATCTTGAAACCATTTCTAAGGTATAGCATCTCTGCTTGCTGGATCTATGTCATCTGCTGAGCTCTCATCTTGAAACCATTTCTATGGTATAACTTCTCTGCTTGCTGGATCTATGTCATCTGCAGAACTCTCATCTTGAAACCATATCTATGGTATAACATCTCTGCTTGCTGTATCTATGTCATCTGCAGAACTCTCATATTGAAACCATTTCTATGATATAACATCTCTGCTTGCTGGATGTGTGTCATCTGCTGAAGTCTCATCTTGAAACCATTTCTAAGGTATAGCATCTCTGCTTGCTGGATCTATGTCATCTGCTGAGCTCTCATCTTGAAACAATTTCTATGGTATAACATCTCTGCTTGCTGGATCTATGTCATCTGCTGAACTCTCATCTTGAAACCATTTTATGGTATAACATCTCTGCTTGCTGGATCTATGTCATCTGCTGAACTCTCATCTTGTAACCATTTCTATGGTATAACATCTCTGCTTGCTGTATCTATGTCATCTGCTGAACTCTCATCTTGAAGCCATTTCTATGGTAGAGCATCTCTGCTTGCTGTATCTATGTCATCTGCTGAACTCTCATCTTGAAGCCAATTCTATGGTAGAGCATCTCTGCATGCTGGATCTATGTCATCTGCTGAACTCTCATCTTGAAACCATTTCTATGGTATAACATCTCTGCTTGCTGGATCTTTATCATCTGCAGAACTCTCATCTTGAAACCATTTCTATGGTATAACATCTCTGCTTGCTGGATCTATGTCATCTGCAGAACTCTCATCTTGAAACCATTTCTATGGTATAACATCTCTGCTTGCTGGATCTATGTCATCTGCTGAACTCTCATCTTGAAGCCAATTCTATGGTAGAGCATCTCTGCATGCTGGATCTATGTCATCTGCTGAACTCTCATCTTGAAACCATTTCTATGGTATAACATCTCTGCTTGCTGGATCTTTATCATCTGCAGAACTCTCATCTTGAATCCATTTCTATGGTATAACATCTCTGCTTGCTGGATCTATCTCATCTGCTGAACTCTCATCTTGAAACCATTTATATGGTATAACTTCTCTGCTTGCTGGATCTATGTCATCTGCAGAACTCTCATCTTGAAATCAATTCTATGGTATAACATCTCTGATTGCTGGATCTATGTCATCTGCAGAACTCTCATCTTGAAACCATTTCTATGATATAACATTTCTGCTTGCTGGATGTGTGTCATCTGCTGAACTCTCATCTTGAAACCATTTCTATGGTATAACATCTCTGCATGCTGAATCTATGTCATCTGCTGAACTCCCATCTTGAAACCGTTTCTATGGTATAACATCTCTGCTTGCTGGATCTATGTCACCTGGAGAACTCTCATCATGAAACCATTTCTAAGGTATAACATCTCTGCTTGCTGGATCTATGTCATCTGCTGAGCTCTCATCTTGAAACCATTTCTATGGTATAACTTCTCTGCTTGCTGGATCTATGTCATCTGCTGAACCCTCATCTTGAAACCATTTCTATGGTATAACATCTCTGCTTGCTGGATCTATGTCATCTGCTGAACTCTCATGTTGAAACCATTTCTATGGTATAACATCTCTGCTTGCTGGATCTATGTCATGTGCTGAACTCTCATCTTGAAACCAATTCTATGGTATAACATCTCTGCTTGCTTTATCTATGTCATCTGCTGAACTCTCATCTTGAAACCATTTTTATGGCATAACATCTCTGCTTGCTGGATCTATGTCATCTGCAGAACTCTCATCTTGAAACCATTTCTATGGTATAACATCTCTGCTTGCTGTATCTATGTCATCTGCTGAACTCTCATCTTGAAACCATTTCTATGGTATAACATCTCTGCTTGCTGTATCTATGTCATCTTCAGAACTCTCATCATGAAACCATTTCTATGGTATAACATCTCTGCTTGCTGGATCTTTATCATCTGCAGAACTCTCATCTTGAAACCAATTCTATGGTATAACATCTCTGCTTGCTGGATCTATGTCATCTGCCGAACTCTCATCTTGAAACCAATTCTATGGTATAACATCTCTGCTTGCTGGATCTATCTCATCTGCTGAGCTCTCATCTTGAAACCATTTCTATGGTATAATATCTCTGCTTGCTGGATCTATGTCATCTGCTGAACTCTCATCTTGAAACCATTTATATGGTATAACTTCTCTGCTTGCTGGATGTATGTCATCTGCAGAACTCTCATCTTGAAACCATTTCTATGGTATAACATCTCTGCTTGCTGTATCTATGTCATCTCCAGAAATCTCATCTTGAAATCAATTCTATGGTATAACATCTCTGCTTGCTGGATCGATGTCATCTGCAGAACTCTCATCTTGAAACCATTTCTATGATATAACATCTCTGCTTGCTGGATGTGTGTCATCTGCTGAACTCTCATCTTGAAACTATTTCTATGGTATAACATCTCTGCTTGCTGGATCTATGTCACCTGCAGAACTCTCATCATGAAACCATTTCTAAGGTACAACATCTCTGCTTGCTGGATCTATGTCATCTGCTGAGCTCTCATCTTGAAACCATTTCTATGGTATAACTTCTCTGCTTGCTGGATCTATGTCATCTGCTGAACCCTCATCTTGAAACCATTTCTATGGTATAACATCTCTGCTTGCTGGATCTATGTCATCTGCAGATCTCTCATCATGAAACCATTTCTATGGTATAACATCTCTGCTTGCTGGATCTATGTCATGTGCAGAAATCTTATCATGAGACCATTTCTATTGTATAACATCTCTGCTTGCTGAATCTATATCATCTGCTGAACTCTCATCTTGAAACCATTTCTATGGTATAACATCTCTGCTTGCTGGATCTATGTCATCTGCTGAACTCTCATCTTGAAACCATTTCTATGGTATAACATCTCTGCTTGCTGGATCTATGTCATCTGCTGAAATCTCATCTTGAAACCATTTCTATGGTATAACATCTCTGCTTGCTGGATCTATGTCATCTGCAGAAATCTCATCTTGAAACCAATTCTATGGTATAACATCTCTGCTTGCTGGATCTATGTCATCTGCAGAACTCTCATCTTGAAACCAATACTATGGTGTAACATCTCTGCTTGCTGTATCTATGTCATCTGCAGAACTCTCATCTTGAACCCATTTCTATAGTATAACATCTCTGCTTGCTGCATCTATGTCATCTGCTGAACTCTCATCTTGAAACCATTTCTATGGTATAACATCTCTGCTTGCTGAATCTATATCATCTGCTGAACTCTCATCTTGAAACCATTTCTATGGTATAACATCTCTGCTTGCTGGATCTATGTCATCTGCTGAACTCTCATCTTGAAACCATTTCTATGGTATAACATCTCTGCTTGCTGGATCTATGTCATCTGCTGAACTCTCATCTTGAAACCATTTCTATGGTATAACATCTCTGCTTGCTGGATCTATGTCATCTGCAGAAATCTCATCTTGAAACCAATTCTATGGTATAACATCTCTGCTTGCTGGATCTATGTCATCTGCAGAACTCTCATCTTGAAACCAATACTATGGTGTAACATCTCTGCTTGCTGTATCTATGTCATCTGCAGAACTCTCATCTTGAAACCATTTCTATAGTATAACATCTCTGCTTGCTGCATCTATGTCATCTGCTGAACTCTCATCTTGAAACCATTTCTATGGTATAACATCTCTGCTTGCTGGATCTATGTCATCTGCTAAACTCCCATCTTGGAACCATTTCTATGGTATAACAACTCTGCTTGCTGGAACTATGCCATCTGCTGAACTTTCATCTTGAAACCATTTCTATGGTATAACATCTCTGCTTGCTGGATCTATGTCATCTGCAGAACTCCCGTCTTGAAACCATTTCTATGGTATAACATCTCTGATTGCTGTATCTATGTCATCTGCAGAACTCCCATCTTGAAACCATTTCTATGGTATAACATCTCTGCTTGCTGGATCCATGTCATCTGCAGAACTCCCATCTTGAAACCATTTCTATGGTATAACATCTCTGCTTGCTATATCTGTGTCATCTGTTGAACTCCCATCTTGAAACCATTTCTATGGTATAGCATCTCTGCTTGCTGTATCTATGCCATCTGCAGAACTCTCATCTTGAAACCATTTCTATGGTATAATGTGTCTGCTTGCTGGATCTATGTCATCTGCTGAACTCTCATTTTGAAACCATTTCTAAGGTATAATGTGTCTGCTTGCTGTATCTGTGCTCTGTTATTTGATGCATTGTATTCAATGGTCACTGTCTGTGCTTCCATCATTGTAGACTTTATCTGATGGTGAAAGGTGTTATACTGTGTCAGGCATAGTGTGTTAGGTCTGTGTCTTTGATCAGCTATCCACTCCCTGGTGAGCTGAGCAGCTGCCAATTTAGTCACAAGCAACTCCCACAATCCCTCTCACCTGATGCTATAGTCCTTCCTATTAATCTAGATGCATCATAAGGGGTGCACGCAGTGTGGGGTGCACCGACGTGTCCTCTTCAGCAAAGTGTCCTGTTTGACAAGTGTCTGACAGTCATTTCAATGGCAGTCATTCAGGGCAGGAGTCAGGTAACCCACACTTTATACTCTCTTCTAACTATGTACTTTACTCCTGCATCCATATTCCTGTGTGCTTTTTTTCATCCACAATCACCGCCCTATCCCCCCTCCATCACCACTCATCCATATCTGCCCCTCTCTCCTTCCCTCTCCTATGTACAGCTCCCATGCTCTTTTGAACTTCCTGAAAAATCTCATTCTATCTTATCCAAAGGTATTGCCCAGGAAACCATGTCACATATCCAAAAACTATCTGCTCTTTCTCTTTTAACTGCTACTACTCATTTCAGGGGATATCTCTTCTAACCCCGGACCACCCTCCACCAACCTCAACCTCTCCCTTACCTCACATCGAAACCCTGCTAACCTTATTAACATCAGCTGTACTCCTTCATCCCCCTCCTTCAATTGCGCACTGAGGAATCCATGGTCTATATGCAACAAGCTTCCTTTCCTGCACAATTACTTTCTGACCAACTCTCTCAATCTGCTGGCCCTCACTGAAACTTGGATCCAGGATTCTGACACTGTCTCCCCTGCTGCTATTTCTCATGGCGGCCTGCATTTTTCCCATTCCCCGAGACCTGCAAACAGACTTGGTGGTGGGGTCGGCATACTCCTGTCCCCACATTGCACCTTCCAGGTCATCCCCCCAGTACCATCACTCTCATTCCCTTATTTTGAGGTCCACACCATCAGGCTCTTCCATCCCCTCTCCCTCAGAGTAGCGGTCGTATACCGTTCCCCAGGCTCACCCACCCAGTTCCTTGACCATTTTTCTGCCTGGCTGCCACACTTCATGTCCTCAGATTTACCAACCCTTATCCTGGGAGACTTCAACATCCCCATAAACAGCCCCACCTCCTCATCCACATCCCAGCTTCTATCTTTAACCACTTCTCTTGGCCTCTCACAGCTTTCAACCTCTGAGACACACAAAGATGGAAACACCCTTGATCTGGTCTTTGTCCGGCTTAGTTCAATCCCCCACCCAAATAACTCCCCTCTTCCCCTCTCTGATCATAACATTCTCTCCTTAACGCTCACAAATCCTCGCCTGCCCCAGCACACTCCTACCTATCACACATTCAGAAATCTACAAGCCATTAACCCTCATACACTCACAGACTCTCTTCACTCATCACTGTCCCCAATCTCCTCTTTTTCCTGTCCTGATCTGGCTGTAAACCAGTACAATGACACTCTCAGAAGCACGCTGGACCAAGTAGCGCCCATCACCCTCAAACCTCTAAACACAGAGCAAAACAGCCCTGGCTCACACTGCAAACCCGATTTCTCCAGCGATGCTCTAGAAGGGCCGAACGCCTATGGAGGAAATCTCGCACACTAGAAGACTTTATCCACTACAAATTTATGTTAAAAACATATAACTCTGCCCTTCACCTCGCCAAACAGACCTACTTCACCACCCTGATCTCACTATCCAACAACCCCAAAAAACTCTTCAATACTTTTCACTCCCTCCTCAGTCCTAAAGCGCAGGCCCCCATCACGGACATTTGTGCCGAGGACTTGGTCTCCTACTTCACAGAGAAAATAGACACCATCCGTCAGGAAATCAGCCCCCAGCCACCAAGAGCCGTGACTCCCATCCCTCCCCACATCCCCTCTGGATCACTCTCCACATATGACCCAGTCACAGAAAACAAAGTCTCCAGGCTCCTCTCTTCTTCCCATCCCACTACATGCACCACTGACCCCATCCCCTCACATCTACTCCAGTCTCTTTCTTCAGTCGTCACTACTCGCCTAACTAAAATCTTCAACCTCTCCCTCTCTTCTGGTATCTTCCCCTCCTCCTTCAAACACTCCATCATTACTCCATTATTAAGAAAAGCCCTCTCTTGACCCTTCCTGCACACACAACTACAGACCAGTCTCCAATCTTCCCTTCATCTCTAAACTGTTGGAGCGCCTGGTCTACTCCCGCCTTACCAGCTACCTCTCCACTCACTCTCTTCTAGACCCATCACAGTCCGGCTTCAGTCCCCTACATTCTACAGAAACTGCACTCATCAAAGTAACCAATGACCTTCTGACAGCAAACCGTAATGGTCACCACTCTCTGCTCATTCTTCTTGACCACTCTGCAGCCTTTGACACCGTTAACCACCACCTCCTACTCTCTACGCTCCACTCAATCAGCATTAAGGACACGGCTCTCTCCTGGTTCTCCTCCTACCTATCTAACCGCTCTTTCAGTATATCGTTCGCTGGCTCCCCTTCTTCCCCTCTTCCTCTCACTATTGGGGTTCCGCAGGGTACAGTCCTTGGCCCTCTTCTATTCTCTCTCTACACAGCCCCAATTGGACAGACCATCAGCAAATTTGGTTTTCAGTACCATCTTTATGCTGATGACACAACTATACACCTCATCCCCTGACCTTACTCCCGCTGTACTACAGAACACCAGTGACTGTCTGGCCGCAGTTTCTAACATAATGTCCGCTCTCTACCTGAAACTCAACCTTTCCAAAACTGAATTTCTTCTTCTTCCGCCGTCTACTCACCCCTCAAAATCTGACATCTCTCTCTCCGTGTGTGGTACTACAATAATGCCGAGGCAGCAGGCGCATTGTCTGGGTGTTGTGTTTGACACCAATCTCTCCTTCACCTTCCACATACAATCTCTTGCCCACTCTTGTCACTTGCACCTGAAGAACATCTCTAGAATCCGCCACTTTCTCACCTTGGAAACAACAAAAACCCTCACTGTCGCCCTGATCCACTCCCGCCTCGACTACTGTAACTGTCTATTAATTGGCCTCTCCCTCACTCGACTTTCCCCCCTCCAGTCCATCTTTAATGCTGCTGCCAGGGTCATCTATTTGGCTAACCGTTACTCAGACTCCTCCGCTCTGTGCCAGTCATTGCACTGGCTGCCCATGAATTATAGGATCCAATTTAAATTGCTTGTTCTCACCCACAAAGCTCTCCACAGTGCCGCACCACCCTACAGCTCTTCCCTCTTTTCTGTTTATCGGCCTACCTGTTCTCTACGCTCCGCAAGCGACTTTCGACCAACATCCACACTAATCCGTACCTCCCACTCCCGGCTTCAAAACTTCTCCTGAGCTGCACCTATTCTTTGGAATGCTCTACCCCAAGAAATTAGGATGAACCACAATTTACACAGATGTAGGCGCTCCCCAAAAACACACCTGTTTAGGGAAGCCTATCACCTTCCCTAATCAAAGTCCTTTTATATTCTTATAGCCCATCCCTTATTTCTCCACACAACTCTCCACCGAACCAAAAAGCACCACAAATACTGGCTGGTGATGAGCTCATGCAGCCTTTATCTATCCCTCATCCCCTCAAGATGGCCGGACCATCCTTGTAAATAAGCCATTGTACTTTGTGTCACCCCCACCTCATTGTAGATTGTAAGCTCTTACGAGCAGGGTCGCCATTATTTTTGCTGTAATTATTGTATTATCTTTAGCTATGTTACTTATGACTGTTGTATATGAACCTGTGAATTGTTAAGCGCTGCGGAATATGTTGGCGCTATATAAATAAAGATTATTATTATTATATTATACAGGCTGCTCCTGAGGGCATGCAGAATAATGCACACCCTGTCCTAGGAGCTTACAATCTAATATACAATATACAGACTGCTCCTGAGGGCATGCAGAATAATGTACACCCTGTCCTAGGAGCTTACAATCTAATATACAATACACAGACTGCTCCTGAGGGCATGAAAAATAATGTACACCCTCTCCTAGGAGCTTACAATCTAATATACAATATACAGACTGCTCCTGAGGGCATGCAGAATAATGTACACCCTGTCCTAGGAGCTTACAATCTAATATACAATATATAGGGTGCTCCTGAGGGCATGCAGAATAATGCACACCCTGTCCTAGGAGCTTACAATCTAATATATAATATACAGACTGCTCCTGAGGGCATGCAGAATAATGTACACCCTGTCCTAGGAGCTTACAATTCAATATACAGTATACAGACTGCACCTGAGGGCATGCAGAATAATGTACATCCTGTCCTAGGAGCTTACAATCTAATATACAGTATACAGACTGCTTCTGAGGGCATGCAAAATAATGTACACCCTGTCCTAGGAGCTTACAATCTAATATACAATATACAGACTGGTCCTGAGGGCATGCAGAATAATGTACACCCTGTCCTAGGAGCTTACAATCTAATATACAGTATACAGACTGCTCCTGAGGGCATGCAGAATAATGGACACCCTGTCCTGGGAGCTTACAATCTAATATACAGTATACAGACTGCTCCTGAGGGCATGCAGAATAATGCACACCCTGTCCTAGGAGCTTACAATCTAATATACAATATACAGGCTGTTCCTGAGGGCATGCAGAATAATGTACACCCTGTCCTAGGAGCTTACAATCTAATATACAATATACAGACTGCTCCTGAGGGCATGCAGAATAATGCACACCCTGTCCTAGGAGCTTACAATTTAATATACAGTATACAGACTGCTCCTGAGGGCATGCAGAAAAATGTACACCCTGTCCTAGGAGCTTACAATCTAATATACAGTATACAGACTACTCCTGATGGCATGCAGAATAATGTACACCCTGTCCTAGGAGCTTACAATCTAATATACAGTATACAGACTGCTCCTGAGGGCATGCAGAATAATGGACACCCTGTCCTGGGAGCTTACAATCTAATATACAATATACAGACTGCTCCTGAGGGCATGCAGAATAATGTACACCCTGTCCTAGGAGCTTACAATCTAATATACAATATAGAGACTGCTCCTGAGGGCATGCAGAATAATGTACACCCTGTCCTAGGAGCTTACAATCTAATATACAATATATAGACTGCTCCTGAGGGCATGCAGAATAATGTACACCCTGTCCTAGGAGCTTACAATCTAATATACAATATATAGGCTGCTCATGAGGGCATGCAGAATAATGCACATCCTGTCCTAGGAGCTTACAGCCTAATATACAATATACAGACTGCTCCTGAGGGCATGCAGAATAATGCACACCCTGTCCTAGGAGCTTACAATCTAATATACAATATATAGACTGCTCCTGAGGGCTTGCAGAATAATGCACACCCTGTCGTAGGAGCTTACAATGTAATATACTATATACAGACTGCTCCTGAGGGCATGCAGAATAATGCACACCCTGTCCTAGGAGATTACAATCTAATATACAATATCTGAATGTAGCTTAGCGAGGGGTGGTTGCGGTGGAGCGCGGTCACAGGAGGCCGGTGTCGGCGGGCCCTGGGATCTCATAAGATGTCGGCGTCGGTGAGCAGAGTAGCTTTTCCCATTTATTGCCCTGCAGTGGGCTTTGGGAAAATGGGCGCTTGAGGCGGCGCATGAATCTCCCGAGATCTCAATCTGCACATGCGTCACCTCCAGCAGCCATTTTCCCAAAGCCTACTGCAGGGCAATCTATAGGAAAGGGGACTCTGCTCACCGGCACCGACATCTTATGAGAGCCCAGGGCCCGCAGCATCGCCCCACTCCTGTCGCCGCCGACTGCCTAAAGCAGTGGCCCTGCCTCCTGTTACCCCGCTCCACCACCGCCGCCCCCTGGTAACCTACTGTTAAACGGACTATAAGAGGCACCACCATTTTATTTAAAAAAATCATTTTCCACCCCAAAATTTTTGGTGCGTCTTATAGTCTGCAAAATATGGCAATGGCAATGCAAGTCTATGCGCTTGTGGAAAAATTGGACCGCGCTTTGACATCGGAGTGTGGTCTGATTTTCACCGACTTGCAGAAGGGAGAAGGTGAGAAACCTTTTCTTTCTCCTCTCCATGTCCGAGAAAAACTGATACCACTCTGATGAAAGTCTGATCAGAGTCTGTCCCTCTATTATACCAGGTGCCGCTGCTTCAATTCTGCTCCTGATTTCCTGTGGTTCCAGTTCTGCTCTTCCTGCTGCCATCAAGCCACGGCGTTCTCCGTTGTTTCTGCTCGGCCATCCTGCTGCGCCGCCGTCATCTGTCCGTGCTTCATTACTGCTGCTCATCTGAACTAGATGAGACATAACACCTATCATTACAAAAAAAGAGGATTCAATGATAGGTCCTATCTAAGGAATCATCCTGATGCACAAGAAAGAACACGTCGCTCAGAGATGTTTGCTGAGATTTTTTTAGGGGTAAATGATGAAGTTTTAAACTTCACCACAAACTCCCCACAGCTACACAATGTGTGAATAGGGCCTTAGTGTTAAGTGAAGAGCTACCTACATAGACTTGTCTTCCTCAAGATGCCGCCTCTGGGACACAAGATGGTTCAGGATTAGAACTTTACACATTCTGTACCAACTGTGATGTCATGTGATATCTATGATGTCATGTGCCCTGTGATGTCATAATAACTGTCACTGCTGTGTTATGTATCGAGTTTACAACATCAAGGAAGGGTTGAATTAATAAAACGAAATCACCGGCTGCAAATAAAAACACCAGCAAATAATAACCTAAACATTTCCACTCTTTTATTCTAATCCGCATCACCTACTGCTCTATGACCTAAAGGGAAACACCGGCGCCATCCTGCAACTCCTGATCACCATAAACCGTCAGTTCCCGGTCACTCCTGATCCAGCAGGACCATGAGAGCGGACAATGGAGAACTGGACCAGTCTGCTATTAAATGGATGTTCTGAAAACTCTGTGTTTTGACAACATTAATGGCGAAGCCACCCAAAAATGGAGCCAAATGGGGTGGTGTCAGCTGCCGCTCCCCTTTTATTAGAGCACATGGGTGTCATAGAGGGCAAAGCCAGCGATTGCTGAGGGTCTTCAAGACCAGTGATACATGATCAGGTGATCTCCAGCAAGTCCTCATTTAGGGAAGGGTTTGTCCAGATTGGTCGCCCCTGTTAGGCCAGGCTCACACTGCTTTACTAAAGCCCCCAAATGATTTTCCATGGAATCTGGTCAATAACATTTTTTTGTAAATCATAGACTCATTCTAACAATCCCAGCACGGGACACATGATCCAGCGCCATCTGCTGAGATTTTCAGGCTAATGATGCAGTTCTGAATCCCACTACTAGCCCCCCATCTATACAATGTATGAGTGAGGTCATAGGTGAAGAGTTCTCTACCTGGACTTGTCACCTTCCAGCAGTCAGCCTCGAATGACACAAGATGGCTCAGGTGTTACACTCTGTACATTCTATACCAATTGTGATGTCATATGATGTCTATGTGCTTTGTGATGTCATCAGAACTGCCTGTTTAACCCCTTCCAACCCAATGACATACTTTGATTTTGTGAACAGGTTATTTGGATGTAACGGCGCAGACAACGAAGGGACAATAGTAATCATCCTAAACTATAACTATAGGGACACATACACACACAGCTGAAACCAGAAGTTTCCATCCACTATATAAAAAGATGCATGTTTTTCTCAATATCTGACATGAAATCAGAATAAACCTTTCCCGTTTTAGGTCAATTAGGATTTTACCATCATTTTTAATATTTGCCAAATGCCAGAATAATGAGAGAGAGAGAAGGTTTTCAGGCATTTTTATTACTTACTGATTCCGGTGATTCAGTTCCAGGTGCGATATCACAGTGTTCAGGATCCAGCAGGATGGATCAGTGTTCTGGTCAGTATGAGGAGTGAGCCGCTGTCTGTGACTCGCCCCCTGGGCCGTGGGGCACTCGGATCCGGGCAATAGGGGGAACGATGGGAGTAGTAGTGGCAACCCGGTTCCGTGGCTCAGGGTGGTCAGGCCAGTGGTAGTCCGTTATATGTTATTGATAATGTCCGACTACGCCACCCGTGGATTGCGGTTATTAGGAACCGCCGCTGCTTGCAGACCGCTGGGGCTGATTAGGTGTGCAGCTAGGGTAGTGTGACTCCCCACGGGAAGAGTGCGGCCCCAGGGCAGTGTAGTGGATGGTGGGAGTGATGGTAGTGAGAATCCCAGTGCTGATAGTGCTGGAGGAGCAAGGAGCACACAGACAACAAGTTGCAGTCCAGGGTCTTTACTACAACAGGTAAACTGACCCATAAACAGTCCCAGCTAGGAGGGGACCTGGATGTCTGAGAGCAACGGGGAAATTGGCCCTGGTCAAGGTGAGGGTGTAGGCCTACCGTGCTTTCTGCGCTCCTTCTGGCTATCTCCTCCTGATAGGATAACAGCCCACGTTTCCAAGCTTTCCGTGCTTTCTCGCCTGTATGGCCTGCGACGTGGGTTCCTTTCTGCTCCCAGCCTTGTACGGCTTTACTGGTCCCTTCGGTTGTGGCAGGGCCTCCAGGCTTCTTAGGCCAAGGAAAGTACAGTCCCTTGCGAATTGTTTCTCTGCTGGGGGATGTAGAATCCTTCCAGCCTCAGACACCAAAGTCTGGTAAAATTAAGTCTTTTCTCTGCCAAGACAGGCTCTCTTCGCCTCTTGTCTCTGGCTGGTGGCTCTCCTACTGCCACACTTCCTCTTAGGTGCAATGCAACTTTCTGTCCCTGCTCCACTCTGGGACACGTCTCAGAGCTGAGACAGGCAATCCAGTTCTCTCTAACCCTGTCCCCAGTACCAGCTTTTATAGGGGCAGCCTGCTCCCCCTACTGGCCTGAGACAGGAGGCATTGCATGCTAATGTTCCCCCGACCAGAGAACCTCCCCCTTGCTCTCAGACACAGCTTTATTTACACTTGTGGCATCCAGGTAGGGTGACACATTCCCCCCTAGTGAAATTTAGTACTCCGGGACTAAACAATAAACAAAGATAATATACATAACAATAAAACATTAATAGACAGATGACGCACAAATTGAGTTCTTAAGGTCACAGTGTGGTCTGTGACCGGGTGTCCACCTTTTATACCTCCCTCTGACCATGAGCCCAGGTGACCAGCAACCAATGGGCTCCTACCTACGCTCAGGAACCGCCCCCTATCTGCCCCTACAGCACTGGGTGTTCCACCCCTCCCTCCCCATTCCAGCAGGGACATGGTCGGTCGTGCCTGCACTTCTGTCTAGTGGGAGCACCGTTGAGCTCTCCCTGGGAAATGGGATGTGTGTGCTGCATGCAGCTAACTGAGCCCTGGTCCATTCTCCATCCTTACCTGGGAGTGGAATATCACACCTCTGGCAGAGGTGCAATACCCCTGTAGCGGCCGAACCCTCGGGGCGCTACATTCCTCCCTGGTAAAGCACAGCACGTCCTCGGGCTGGAAAAGAGCAAAAACAGGTAATTACAGGACATGCAAACTTTTTTAAAACTTTTCACATTTAGAAACAGACAATGCGGTTCAGTTCCCTTTATGGGACATACTTTTCTTTTCACTAGACATTATAGAAAACTTTTTCAATACTTCCGGAACTCTTTTGTATCAAACATTATAGAAAACTTTCACATTACTATTTAGCAGCATATAAAATCTAAAACATTTTTAATTAAAGCACATCCTTGTATTCTTGGGTCACGGTCGCGGTGCAACTTGCGACCAGGTGTTCCTTCTTCTTCCAAGTGCAACAGTCCAGCAAATTTGTAGACTTGAGGCAGACGTTGCAGTCTTTTTATAAAACCAGTAGGGGGCGCTTTAAGAAGCGCAACTATATACAAGGGATTGGCCGTTCCCAGTCCTCGGCCGGTGGGGATAGGGGAATGGCTGCTCACAGTCCTCAGCCTGTTAGGGGAAGAGGAATGGCTGCTCACAGTCCTCAGCCTGGCTACTTAGGGGATAGGGGATAACGTTCACACAGTTCTATATCAGTCCCAACGGGGACCACACTTCACTCTGTAACAGTCCCACACAGTTCCTTTGCACCCTTACGGGTAACTACTTACAATGCCACTTGACCGTTCACTGGTAACGGTGTCTTCGTGACGCTCCTTCTTCCTCCTCATACGGATCTTCAGGCCCGTCCGGGCCCTCCTGGTACTCAGCGTCCGAGTAGTGCTGTTCCTCCTCCTCTACTACTCGGCGGACGTGTAGGGCGTACCACCCCTTCACGCCTTGGTGTCGGGTGTAAGACACCACGTCGCCTGGGAATAGATCCCGCCCACGATGGCCTTTCGGTAGGTGACTCTCCACATCTCTCCTTGTCACAAACACGTCGCTGATGGTCTCGGGGTCTCGGATGAAACCCCAGCCGCGCTCCATCTGGAACTTCACCACAGTCCCAGTGACTCGGGGTCCGCGGGCAGTTCGGGGATCTCGCCGTGCCTTCATTTTCTGCTCCGCGCTCTGGACCTGCAGCTTTTCTTGCTTCACCCGCCGCTCGCGCTGCTCCTTTTCAAACATCTCCAGCTGTTGGCGGCAGGCCTCTCGCCGCTCGGCTGCGCTCGCTCGCGTTTCCTTCGTGAACCCCATCAGGTCCTCCCCTGTGGGGTCCCATTCAAATTGGGCGTCTTCTAATGGCAGCTGGGGAATTTCTTGAGGCGCTGGAGCAGGTATGAGGGGCTCAGGGGGTACGTCGATCTCCGCGGACGGGCTCTTCCGGAAGCGGGGGTTGACAAACTCGGGGGGCCAGATGAAAGGCAGCCCCTCCGGAGTGGTGTGCTGGGCAAAGAGATCCGCGCCCAGTGGTGGTACTGCAGCAGCAGGGGGCGCAAGTGGGTTGGCGGCGCCCGGGGCACGTGACCTTGCGACCAGGCCCATGCTGGTCGTTTCCTTGTTGCTCCCACAGGTGGCACAGCTGGTGCAGGAGATTCCGTCAGGGCAGCGGCGCCCGGGAGTGCAGGGCCTTGCGACCGGGCCTGCGGTGGCGGTTGGCTGAGCACGCCCGGGGTCAGAGGGCACAGCGTGGGGCGGGGCTCGCTGGCAGCGTCGACGGCCTGGGGGCTGGTTGATGGCGGTGAGGGCACGGTGTCAACAGCGGGTCCCGGTGCGTGGGGCTCCGCGACGGGGTGCAGGGGCAGGTCGGCGGCCCTAGGATTCAGTGCAGGGGCGTCTCCGTTACCTGCCTCTGCTGTCGCGGCCTCCTCCGCGGCGTCGTCCTCGGCCTCCGCTCGGCCCTCACTGGCTGGTGCGCTGCTTGTTGCTGGCGCCTTCGGCTGCAGGATCACAGCCCGCCGGGCCACTTCCTCCTTCCATCCGGCGATCACTTCTTGCTGCGCCCGGACCATCCTCCGGTCCAGTTCTTCCAGCGCCGCCCGTGTGTATTCGGGATCCTCCTTGGGGAGATGGGCTAACAGCTCGGTGAGGCTGCATGGTGGTGTTGCTTGCAGCAGGCCCTTTACCAGGGTACCGGCACTGATTTCCCCCTCCATCTCCGGGTGCGGCCTGGCCAGACTGATCCAGACCGCGCCCTGCCCCACAGTTTTCTTCTCTTTCCGCCCCCAGTGGGGGTGGTCCTGGGGCATTCTGCTGACAATCACTTTCAGGGGCAGCCCCCCCATGTTGATGGACATCTCCACTGCTGCATTCATGGCTGGTGGGGGCGGGCTTCTTCTTTGGCGCCATTCTGGGACCTGGCCCACGATGGGAGGTGGCTTCCTGCTGTCTTTTGGTGCGCCCATAATGGCGTCCGCTCTGCCAGGGCGGGAAAGACGGATGAAGATGGCGGGAAACGGTCCAAGATGGCGTCTGATGGCGGGAATCGGCTCCGGATGGCGGGAAACGACTCCGGACGGCGGGAAACTTCTTTTTAAGGTACATGTGTAATTCTCTTCAGGCACGCAATACCCGTTTGTGGCGGGTTGGTCACGATCCTGCCGACTACGCCAAAGCTGACTCGCCCCCTGGGCCGTGGGGCACTCGGATCCGGGCAATAGGGGGAACGATGGGAGTAGTAGTGGCAACCCGGTTCCGTGGCTCAGGGTGGTCAGGCCAGTGGTAGTCCGTTATGTGTTATTGATAATGTCCGACTACGCCACCCGTGGATTGCGGTTATTAGGAACCGCCGCTGCTTGCAGACCGCTGGGGCTGATGAGGTGTGCAGCTAGGGTAGTGTGACTCCCCACGGGAAGAGTGCGGCCCCAGGGCAGTGTAGTGGATGGTGGGAGTGATGGTAGTGAGAATCCCAGTGCTGATAGTGCTTGAGGAGCAAGGAGCACACAGACAACAAGTTGCAGTCCAGGGTCTTTACTACAACAGGTAAACTGACCCATAAACAGTCCCAGCTAGGAGGGGACCTGGATGTCTGAGAGCAACGGGGAAATTGGCCCTGGTCAGGGTGAGGGTGTAGGCCTACCGTGCTTTCTGCGCTCCTTCTGACTATCTCCTCCTGATAGGATAACAGCCCACGTTTCCAAGCTTTCCGTGCTTTCTTGCCTGTATGGCCTGCGACGTGGGTTCCTTTCTGCTCCCAGCCTTGTACGGCTTTACTGGTCCCTTCGGTTGTGGCAGGGCCTCCAGGCTCCTTAGGCCAAGGAAAGTACAGTCCCTTGCGAATTGGTTCTCTGCTGGGGGATGTAGAATCCTTCCAGCCTCAGACACCAAAGTCTGGTAAAATGAAGTCTTTTCTCTGCCAAGACAGGCTCTCTTCGCCTCTTGTCTCTGGCTTGTGGCTCTTCTCCTGCCACACTTCCTCTTAGGTGCAATGCAACTTTCTGTCCCTGCTCCACTCTGGGACACGTCTCAAAGCTGAGACAGGCAATCCAGTTCTCTCTAACCCTGTCCCCAGTACCAGCTTTTATAGGGGCAGCCTGCTCCCCCTACTGGCCTGAGACAGGAGGCATTGCATGCTAATGTTCCCCCGACCAGAGAACCTCCCCCTTGCTCTCAGACACAGCTTTATTTACACTTGTGGCATCCAGGTAGGGTGACACATCTGCAGCTGGAGAGATTCAGTGACCCGTGCACTGCTCTCCCGGGATGTCTAATGCTGGGAGGAGCAGTCAGCAGCACTCAGCGCACTAGCACATGACATGCTGCAAGCACGGCAGCTCACACGTGTCACTGATTACTATTCACCGCTCCTCCCAGCATTAGACATCCCGGCAGAGTACGGGAGTCACTGGATCTGTTCTGCTGCAGTGCAGACAGCAGCTCACTTCAGGGACTGACTGATCGCTGATCAATAATGCTGAATCTTTGCCTCTGCGATACCGTACCTGGAGCAACCAGGGAGAGCGGTGCTGCTGTTGGTAAGTCTAATAGTGATTGGCAGCATCGCAGCCAATCAGTGTTAGTTTTGTTTGTGGCCTCTTCCCCGTGCTAACAGCAGAGCTGAGGTAATGAGCCATGATGTGCTGAGTAACAGCGCTCCTCCCTAACTGTGTCACAGGCTGACAGTGAGAAGCACAGGGAGATGGATGGCTGCCTGCTACATCACTCACCAAAGGTCAGATATATGTAGCTGAGCAGGATTATCACATAACTAAGTGACCCCCATCAACACCAACAGTGAGGGGCTTTACTCATTGGTGATAGACGGTGAGAGGGCTCAGTCACTAACGGAGGATTTCCCTCAATTTTTTGTTTCACCCCTGACTGTCTGAGCCTCCCCTGTATTACCCCTGAGTGCCCCTGTATCAACCCTGACTGATGCCCACCCTCTACCACCCCTGACTGATATAATGTCCCCCATCCTGGGCTCCATGCTATAACCATGTCCCCCTTCTGGTATAATGTCCGCCATTCTGGTGTAATGTCACTCATTCTGGTATATTGTCCCCATCTTAATATAATGTTCCCAGCCTGGTATCTTATCTCCCATCCTGATATAATGTCCTTCATTCTGATATAAATTCTCCATCCTGATATAATGTCCGCCATCCTGATATAGTGTCCGACATCCTGATATAATGTCCGCCATCCTGATGCAATGTCCGTCATTCTTACATAATGTCCGTCACCCCGATGTAATGTCCGCCATCCCAGTGTAATGTCCGCCATCCTGATGAAATGTCCGCCATCCTGGTATAAGGTCCGTCATCCCAGTGTAATGTTCGCCATCCTGGTATAATGTTCCCCCAGCCGGTAGCTGACTTGTGCGGGCCGCCAGCACCTGTTGCCAGCCTCTGATTGGCTGGCTGCATGTCTTGAAGTGCAGGGATCCGGCGGGTCTCTGCGTCACAATACATTTCAGCAGAATGTATGTCAGAGAATGCACATCCAGGTGAAATTGGTGTCGTCGGGCCACGCACAAGCATGGGTCTGGTCCCGGTTGTACCCTCCATGACCGCGATCATTACGCCCCTCCTTGTTTTGTATGTTTTAATATAACAGTAACAGTATTGCAGTATATAGTGGAAATAATGATCCCATATGAATCCAGCCTAATGCTATCAATGCACAGCTGAATGGTCACCATACAGGCACATGCCCGCTGTATGTTGCGTGTGCACAGCTGAATGGTCACCATACAGGCACATGCCCGCTGTATGTTGCGTGTGCACAGCTGAATGGTCACCATACAGGCACATGCCCGCTGTATGTTGCGTGTGCACAGCTGAATGGTCACCATACAGGCACATGCCCGCTGTATGTTGTGTGTGCACAGCTGAATGGTCACCATACAGGCACATGCCCGCTGTATGTTGCGTTCGCACAGCTGAATGGTCACCATACAGGCACATGTCCGCTGTATGTTTCGTGTGCACAGCTGAATGGTCACCATACAGGCACATGCCCGCTGTATGTTGCGTGCGCACAGCTGAATGGTCACCATACAGGCACATGCCCGCTGTATGTTGCGTGCACACAGCTGAATGGTCACCATACAGGCACATGCCCGCTGTATGTTGCGTGCGCACAGCTGAATGGTCACCATACAGGCACATGCCCGCTGTATGTTGCGTGCACACAGCTGAATGGTCACCATACAGGCACATGCCCGCTGTATGTTGCGTGTGCACAGCTGAATGGTCACCATACAGGCACATGCCCGCTGTATGTTGCGTGCGCACAGCTGAATGGTCACCATACAGGCACATGCCCGCTGTATGTTGCGTGCGCACAGCTGAATGGTCACCATACAGGCACATGCCCGCTGTATGTTGCGTGTGCACAGCTGAATGGTCACCATACAGGCACATGTCCGCTGTATGTTGCGTGTGCACAGCTGAATGGTCACCATACAGGCACATGCCCGCTGTATGTTGCGTGTGCACAGCTGAATGGTCACCATACAGGCACATGCCCGCTGTATGTTGCGTGTGCACAGCTGAATGGTCACCATACAGGCACATGCCCGCTGTATGTTGCGTGTGCACAGCTGAATGGTCACCATACAGGCACATGCCCGCTGTATGTTGCGTGTGCACAGCTGAATGGTCACCATACAGGCACATGCCCGCTGTATGTTGCGTGCGCACAGCTGAATGGTCACCATACAGGCACATGCCCGCTGTATGTTGCGTGCGCACAGCTGAATGGTCACCATACAGGCACATGCCCGCTGTATGTTGCGTGTGAAGTGGTCTCCACTCCTGAGCCAATTCCCCACACGTGGACCCTGCTGTGGACGTACTGGTACTGTATGTTCATCTGTGCCAAGGGATTAATATATTTCGAATTGATTTCATGTATGTGCCTGGGGACAGGAGCACCCTGGCACCGGCTGTCTTAAAAAAGGCACGGAACAAATGCATTCATATTAAAACCATTTTTACATGCATAAAAAGTTGCAATTTATACAAAATTATATTACTATGCAACATTTGACCCACTGGATGTCAGCTCTTTTTTAACATTGAGAAGTGTGCTACCATGCTTAAAATGTTCTGCTTAAATAATTTGCACCAAATGTATCATTAGTGACGAAATTTGATCAATATGGAATAATGGAGTTGAAGGGAGTACAAAAGATTTTGCTCAAATTATGCCATTTTTGATAAATGTGAACCATTGTGTTTTTATGTTACACCACAATATTAGCATATTTTATCTCACAATTGGTGGGCTTGTATTATTTCTATGTAGTTAAATATTGGGCCTCAGGAATAATTTCCTCTGGTGGGCCCAAGGCTCAGCAGTACGACGCTGCACCTGAGTATGGAGCCAGCATTGGATCGCCCCCCTCTGCTCTGCGATCTCGCCCCTCTGTCTGATACACTGTGACTGGCAGCCGCCTACAGGCCTGTGTCTAGTGTCTCTGAGGGGGCAGCAGCCGCCTACAGGCCTGTGTCTGGTGTCTCTGAGGGGGCAGCAGCCGCCTACAGGCCTGTGTCTAGTGTCTCTGAGGGGGCAGCAGCCGCCTACAGGCCTGTGTCTAGTGTCTCTGAGGGGGCAGCAGCCGCCTACAGGCCTGTGTCTAGTGTCTCTGAGGGGGCAGCAGCCGCCTACAGGCCTGTGTCTAGTGTCTCTGAGGGGGCAGCAGCTGCCTACAGGCCTGTGTCTAGTATCTCTGAGGGGGAAGCAGCTGCCTACAGGCCTGTGTCTAGTGTCTCTGAGGGGGCAGCAGCCGCCTACAGGCCTGTGTCTAGTGTCTCTGAGGGAGCAGCAGCCGCCTACAGGCCTGTGTCTAGTGTCTCTGAGGGGGCAGCAGCTGCCTACAGGCCTGTGTCTAGTGTCTCTGAGGGGGCAGCAGCCGCCTACAGGCCTGTGTCTAGTGTCTCTGAGGGGGCAGCAGCCTCCTACAGGACTGTGTCTAGTGTCTCTGAGGGGCCAGCAGCCGCCTACAGGCCTGTGTCTAGTGTCTCTGAGGGGGCAGCAGCCGCCTACAGGCCTGTGTCTAGTGTCTCTGAGGGGGCAGCAGCTGCCTACAGGCCTGTGTCTAGTGTCTCTGAGGGGGCAGCAGCCGCCTACAGGCCTGTGTCTAGTGTCTCTGAGGGGGCTGCAGCCGCCTACAGGCCTGTGTCTAGTGTCTCTGAGGGGGCAGCAGCCGCCTACAGGCCTGTGTCTAGTGTCTCTGAGGGGGCAGCAGCCGCCTACAGGCCTGTGTCTAGTGTCTCTGAGGGGGCAGCAGCCGCCTACAGGTCTGTGTCTAGTGTCTCTGAGAGGGCAGCCGCCGCCTACAGGCCTGTGTCTAGTGTCTCTGAGGGGGCAGCAGCCGCCTACAGGCCTGTGTCTAGTGTCTATGAGGGGGCAGCAGCCGCCTACAGGCCTGTGTCTAGTGTCTCTGAGGGGGCAGCAGCCGCCTACAGGTCTGTGTCTAGTGTCTCTGAGGGGGCAGCAGCAGCCTACAGGCCTGTGTCTAGTGTCTCTGAGGGGGCAGCAGCCGCCTACAGGCCTGTGTCTAGTGTCTCTGAGGGGGCAGCAGCCGCCTACAGGCCTGTGTCTAGTGTCTCTGAGGGGTCAGCAGCCGCCTACAGGTCTGTGTCTAGTGTCTCTGAGGGGGCAGGAGCCGCCTACAGGCCTGTGTCTAGTGTCTCTGAGGGGGCAGCAGCCGCCTACAGGCCTGTGTCTAGTGTCTCTGAGGGGGCAGCAGCCGCCTACAGGCCTGTGTCTAGTGTCTCTGAGGGGGCAGCAGCAGCCTACAGGCCTGTGTCTAGTGTCTCTGAGGGGGCAGCAGCAGCCTACAGGCCTGTGTCTAGTGTCTCTGAGGGGGCAGCAGCCGCCTACAGGCCTGTGTCTAGTGTCTCTGAGGGGGCAGCAGCCGTCTACAGGCCTGTGTCTAGTGTCTCTGAGGGGGCAGCAGCCACCTACAGGCCTGTGTCTAGTGTCTCTGAGGGGGCAGCAGCCGCCTACAGGCCTGTGTCTAGTGTCTCTGAGGGGGCAGCAGCCGTCTACAGGCCTGTGTCTAGTGTCTCTGAGGGGGCAGCAGCCGCCTACAGGCCTGTGTCTAGTGTCTCTGAGGGGGCAGCAGCCGCCTACAGGCCTGTGTCTAGTGTCTCTGAGTTGGCAGCAGCCGCCTACAGGCCTGTGTCTAGTGTCTCTGAGGGGGCAGCAGCCGCCTACAGGCCTGTGTCTAGTGTCTCTGAGGGGGCAGCAGCCGCCTACAGGTCTGTCTCTAGTGTCTCTGAGGGGGCAGCAGCCGCCTACAGGCCTGTGTCTAGTGTCTCTGAGGGGGCAGCAGCTGCCTACAGGCCTGTGTCTAGTGTCTCTGAGGGGGCAGCAGCCGCCTACAGGCCTGTGTCTAGTGTCTCTGAGGGGGCAGCAACCGCCTACAGGCCTGTGTCTAGTGTCTCTGAGGGGGCAGCAGCCGCCTACAGGCCTGTGTCTAGTGTCTCTGAGGGGGCAGCAGCCGCCTACAGGTCTGTGTCTAGTGTCTCTGAGGGGGCAGCAGCCGCCTACAGGTCTGTGTCTAGTGTCTCTGAGGGGGCAGCAGCTGCCTACAGGCCTGGGTCTAGTGTCTCTGAGGGGGCAGCAGCTGCCTACAGGCCTGTGTCTAGTGTCTCTGAGGGGGCAGCAGCCGCCTACAGGCCTGTGTCTAGTGTCTCTGAGGGGGCAGCAGCCGCCTACAGGCCTGTGTCTAGTGTCTCTGAGGGGGCAGCAGCCGCCTACAGGCCTGTGTCTAGTGTCTCTGAGGGGGCAGCAGCAGCCTACAGGCCTGTGTCTAGTGTCTCGGAGGGGGCAGCAGCCGCCTACAGGCCTGTGTCTAGTGTCTCTGAGGGGGCAGCAGCCGCCTACAGGCCTGTGTCTAGTGTCTCTGAGGGGGCAGCAGCCGCCTACAGGCCTGTGTCTAGTGTCTCTGAGGGGGCAGCAGCTGCCTACAGGCCTGTGTCTAGTGTCTCTGAGGGGGCAGCAGCCGCCTACAGGCCTGTGTCTAGTGTCTCTGAGGGGGCAGCTGCCGCCTACAGGCCTGTGTCTAGTGTCTCGGAGGGGGCAGCAGCCGCGTACAGGCCTGTGTCTAGTGTCTCTGAGGGGGCAGCAGCCGCCTACAGGCCTGTGTCTAGTGTCTCTGAGGGGGCAGCAGCTGCCTACAGGTCTGTGTCTAGTGTCTCTGAGGGGGCAGCAGCTGCCTACAGGCCTGTGTCTAGTGTCTCTGAGGGGGCAGCAGCCGCCTACAGGCCTGTGTCTAGTGTCTCTGAGGGGGCTGCAGCCGCCTACAGGCCTGTGTCTAGTGTCTCTGAGGGGGCAGCAGCCGCCTACAGGCCTGTGTCTAGTGTCTCTGAGGGGGCAGCAGCCGCCTACAGGCCTGTGTCTAGTGTCTCTGAGGGGGCAGCAGCCGCCTACAGGCCTGTGTCTAGTGTCTCTGAGGGGGCAGCAGCAGCCTACAGGCCTGTGTCTAGTGTCTCGGAGGGGGCAGCAGCCGCCTACAGGCCTGTGTCTAGTGTCTCTGAGGGGGCAGCAGCCGCCTACAGGCCTGTGTCTAGTGTCTCTGAGGGGGCAGCAGCCGCCTACAGGCCTGTGTCTAGTGTCTCTGAGGGGGCAGCAGCTGCCTACAGGCCTGTGTCTAGTGTCTCTGAGGGGGCAGCAGCCGCCTACAGGCCTGTGTCTAGTGTCTCTGAGGGGGCAGCTGCCGCCTACAGGCCTGTGTCTAGTGTCTCGGAGGGGGCAGCAGCCGCGTACAGGCCTGTGTCTAGTGTCTCTGAGGGGGCAGCAGCCGCCTACAGGCCTGTGTCTAGTGTCTCTGAGGGGGCAGCAGCTGCCTACAGGTCTGTGTCTAGTGTCTCTGAGGGGGCAGCAGCTGCCTACAGGCCTGTGTCTAGTGTCTCTGAGGGGGCAGCAGCCGCCTACAGGCCTGTGTCTAGTGTCTCTGAGGGGGCTGCAGCCGCCTACAGGCCTGTGTCTAGTGTCTCTGAGGGGGCAGCAGCCGCCTACAGGCCTGTGTCTAGTGTCTCTGAGGGGGCAGCAGCCGCCTACAGGCCTGTGTCTAGTGTCTCTGAGGGGGCAGCAGCCGCCTACAGGCCTGTGTCTAGTGTCTCTGAGGGGGCAGCAGCCGCATTCTGCCACCCCTATCACACAGCTCCAACCAGCGCCTGGGGCAAGATGCTCATCTCACCTCATGACAGAAGCAGCCCTGGTTGACATATAGAGAAGGAGTAGAAGGAATGATGGTGCAGAGAACCGATACAATACAGACCAGAAGTTTGGACACACCTTCTCATTTAAAGATTTTTCTGTATTTTCATGATTATGAAAATTGTACATTCACACTGAAGGCATCAAAACTATGAATTACCACATGTGGAATTATATACTTAACAAAAAAGTGTGAAACAACTGAAAATATGTCTTATATTCTAGGTTCTTCAAAGTAGCCACCTTTTGGTTTGATGACTGCTTTGCACACTCTTGGCATTCTCTTGATGAGCTTCAAGAGAATGCCAAGCACTCCCCCTGTAAATAACACTATAGACGTCTTTGATGAAGCAGCGCATGCGCCAACGCATGATTTGTGTACATGGTCTCCCTGACAACTCAGGACGCCCATCACGCTGGCAGCATCCGCTCTGTTTATGCCGATATGACCACTTCCGGTTCAAACATACATACTTCCGCTCCGCGGTGTCTGGGGCTCCGGCGTCTCCCGGGATAACAGCTGTCCCTTAGGTAAATAATTTATTGATTGTTCAGGCTTTATATATACTGACACATGGTATAGGATCATACATGCCCCTGATGAAGCCACCTTGTGTGGCGACACGCGTAGGGCACTGAGGTCCCAGCTTCACCTTCCAGAGCGCATGCTGATTTAAGTATATCTATTTAGGGTCATGTTGCGGGTCCAGATTGCCATACTATGCGGGGAGTTATTTTCTCTGCCTCTATAGTTATGGTGACGTACTAATTGCTTGCAGATATTAACCCTCAGACACACTGTTGGTTTATTGTAACATTTATTGTTTGTATCCCGACTCCTCCAACTATATATAGTTGTATATCATATCATGTGGGGAGAAAGCTAGAAATCTTGTCTTATAAACAGTGTGCTATGTATCACTTCTCGTCTTGGATATCTATAATAGAGGGCTTGCGCAATTGGTGATCATTTTAAACACATTTTGTGTATACTTTTGGCTTATTGAATAATCATCTATTATATCCTACATATGTGCAGCATACTATTTGCTTGGTATTTAAGTATGCAAACATAGTATGCTATATACCAATTTGTGTGCAATATAGGGCTTGTGCAATTATTGACCACTACAGATACTCTATATAATTTGTGCGCTTCTTGATTTCATCATGTGCACTTTCTGCATTATACTCTTTAAAATTATGGGAAAGGTTTTTTGGTAGCTGGTTCCTTATATAGTGGCTCATTCCACTTTTTTAATGGTGTTTTAAATTTGGTATGTTCTTTACCTGTGTCTGATTGTACTTCAATAAAATGAGTTGATGCACTTTATATCCAGGATATTTATTATTATTCATTTATATACATTTTTCTTTTGTTTATTATTTTGGTGATCACTGCATATATACACGCTCTTTTTCTGCCTATTTAGTTTATGTTATTTGTTTGCGTGTGGCAGGTGGATCCCTATTATCGGATGGTGCCCTCCCCCCCCCTTTTCTTGTTGCTTTTGTATATTTTGTGGCGGTGGCTCTCTCTTGAGCCACTTTGAGTCCATTTTTCTGGAGTGTTGGCACATCCAGTGTTAGCCGATATTTATTATGGATCTTTCAGCTAGGGAAACAGCCTGGAGTAATCGGGCATTAGGGGTCTTTGAAACTGATGTACGGCAGGGAGCTGAGGGAGTGACTGGTAAATCGGATTTTCAGTCACTAACAAAAGACTTAATGAATTTACACAAATCTCTAACTAAAGTTTGGTGGAATGTGAGAAGTTTAGAGGAGTATAAAAAGCTGGGGCTAGTGCCCCGGGGCCTCCGGGTACAGATTTTCCCTGCTTGGGAAGTCAATGATACCTTTCAACAAACTTGGGAGATAGGTCTTTTAAAGTGCTCTACCATCTTAATTGATATGCTGATTGAGCATGATCAGGTGCTACTCACTAAGCTCAAAGATGACATCAGGGCATGTGAAAACCAGCTGAAGGACTTTGATAATGATACATTGGTGGCACCCTTCAAGGAGCGTCTTAGGGTGTCTATTGACCAGTTTGAAAGAGACATTATAAATAAAAAGAAACATAAGTTTCACAGAGATAAATTGGACTTTGACAACGGAAGGATCTTCAAATGGGGCCATAGGGGTAACAGACGACGGGGTACAGTGGAGACTAGACCCCCAATGGCTGTGAACACACGATGTGAATCCTCCTCTAGTGATTTTTTATCTTCAGGCCCAAGCGACACAGAAGGGGCCGTCGGAGAACAAGAGACCACATCTGTGGTCAAAGGAAAGAGGAACAGGGGGTACAGAGTCTGGTCCCCATCTTACAAGCGGGAAACCCGCAACAGGAGACGTTAGACCCAAATACAAATGGCCCCATCGAAAATTCGGACGGTAATCTCCAAATTATCAATCTGTCTACTTACATACTTTCTGAAGTTGAGAGATTAGTTTTAACAATGGGTCTGTCTTTTTCTCCCATGAATATCCTGAATAAGTTTGAGTTAGTAAAAGATGTATATTTGTTTTGCCGACAAATGACTTTCAAACTTTTGTATCATCAGCCCTCTCTTATTGACACTCTACCATCGGAGGACAGACAGACTTTCCAGGACCTCTTAGATTTGCTGCAGGAAAATGAGGAGTCTCAACCACGTCAAAGATTTACAGGTAGACTTCCCTCACAGGCTACACCACCCTTCTCCATGTTCCCAGTGGTGCAAATCTTTTTTGATAATATGTGTAGGGACATTCGAAATCTAAAGAATGACCCACACAGTAGCAACAATTTGAGTAGGGCAGAGAGACAGGCACTCACTAAATTGATATCTAATAAGGAGTTCCTGATTCGGGAAGCTGACAAGGGTGGTAACATCGTATTATGGCCCAATACACTTTATATCAAAGAGGCCAACCGACAATTATCTAATAGATCTTGTTATCATGTACTACCATCAGACCCGACCTCGTTCTTTAAGGACAAATTGGATTCCCTGATTAAGAGAGCGGGGCATAACAACATTCTAAATAAAAAAGAGATTGATTTTCTTACCACCCCATACCCTGTAGTACCTACCTTGTACTTATTACCCAAGGTGCACAAATCCCTGATCGAACCTCCAGGCAGACCCATTGTGTCGGGTATCGGCGGCCTTTTTGAACGCCCGTGCATATACCTAGACCATTTCCTACAGCCTTTGGCTTCATCCCTGAAATCTTATGTTAGGGACTCCTCCCATTTTATCCAACTCCTCAATCAACTGGTCATCCCCGATAATACCTTCATGGTTACACTGGATGTAGAATCCCTTTATACCAGTATCGCACATGAGCTTGGTATTAAAGCAGTCATGTATTTTTTGGATCAACGTTCCACGGGTGATCGTAAACATGACTCTTTCGTCCTGGACCTTTTACATTTTGTCTTAGACAAAAATTACTTTGTCTTCGACAGAAAATTTTATCGGCAGGTGGCTGGAACTGCAATGGGGGCGAGGTGTGCGCCCGCTTATGCAAATTTATATCTGGGATGGTGGGAGGATACAGTGGTATATGCACATGAGTCCTTCAACAACAAGGTCCTTACATGGCTAAGATATATCGACGATGTGTTTTTGTTGTGGTCAGGCACCCAAATGGAATGTGAGGCTTTTATCAGCGATTTGAACAGTAACGCATTTAACATCAGATTAACGTCAAACTTCTCTTATATAGAGATAGATTATCTGGATTTGAAGTTGATTAAGAGGGGTAATCGGATTTGCACCACTCTCTTTAGAAAAGCCACAGCTACAAACAATCTGCTGCACTATTCAAGCTTCCACCCACTGCACCTACGGAACGGGATCCCGAAGGGACAGTTTCTCCGGATCCGCAGGAATTGCACCACTATGAATGATTTCAAAGAACAATCCAAGGATCTTTCACAACGCTTTCTTAAAAGAGGCTACCCACGACGAGTTACCTCGAGTGCATTTCAAGATGCAAGAGGTAGGAATCACAATGATTTATTGCAGACACGAGGGGCAAGACCGGTCAGACCTTTGAGCCTTATCACCACTTTTAATAATCAATGGTCCGATATACGGAATGTGCTCACAAAAAATTGGGGCATTCTTATGAGTGACCCAAAACTGATTACACATATTTCAACGACCCCTAGCCTAATAGCCCGTAGAGCAAGGAACCTGAAGGATAAACTATGTCAGAGCCATTACACGCGACCCTCTACCAGATTGGATAGAGGTAGCAGAATTGTTGGGACCTACCCATGTGGGGGATGCAACATCTGCCAATATACAGTTGCGCAAAATGGTATAACACTTTCTATCTTTCCTTATCAGATCAGATCAAAAACCTACTTCAATTGTCGATCACGAAATTTGGTATACGCCTTGATCTGTAGCTGTCCAAAGATATATGTCGGACAAACATCACAAGAACTTAGGAAGAGAGTTCAACAACATATTTCCAACATCTCCACGGCCAGGAGGGATCGTGACAAAAATAAAACAATAACATCTGTGGCGACACATTTTCTGGAAGTCCATAATGGCCGACCGTCTGGACTCCAGGTACTGGGCCTGGAGCAGATAAAAACTAATATTAGGGGGGGTGATTGTACCAATGCCCTTTTAAGATGCGAATCCAAATGGATTTTTGAGTTACAGAGCTTGATACCTGGAGGTCTAAATGGAGAACTTCTATTTACCGGCTTTTACAAACAGTTGTGAGTTTGTTATGTCTATATCCTCACTCCTCTTTCTTTCTCTTTCCCATATAGGACGTTTGCTACACCGGTTTTACTGTATTCGAAATCTGGCTTTATTTGTGACACTCTCCCCTTTGAGGCAATTTGAACATGGCCCAAGCTTTTTTGGACTCTTTGAATACACTTTCGGTATACGTCTATTGGGCCTCTTGATGATGGAAGGGAGGACACTTACTGCCTGTGATATCCATTATCTCATCTGAGCTTTTGAGAGAGCGGGCATGAGGAGAAATGTGAGGAGACATCTGAGAACCGAACTTTACAACAACTTCTATCTTCTTCTTCCTTATTTTATTTATCATCAATATTGGACGGTGGTTTGGAATCCTGATCTGGCCAGTAACTATGGCATGTTTAGGACCCAGCCGTTCCTATGGCTTTGGCGAAATTGGAGGGACGGACAGGACTTACATGTGTTTAACCTGTGATCATCATGGCAATGTACTCTTATGGAACTTACAATATGGATACAACTGTTGTGTACCCAAGAGGACGTTTTGGCCATTTTTGCAGATTATCCATGCACATGTAGTCTGTGCCTATTCCTCCTGAATGTCATCAGGCTTTTTCATCTGTGGTGGCCAATAACAGTTACACTGCACTTGATGTATAGTAGTCTTTGACAGTTCGTGTTGAGTAATAGAAAAATATCCATATGCTGAAGCCAATTTTTTGGTAGAAAATCTGGGAAATTTGGGACATTTGGGTTATTTACATATATCTATTTACATCATGTTTTTGCCTATTGTTTGTCCCTCTCTCCCGCTCTCTAGGCTTCTCCATCTGTGGTGGTCAATAATGGTCATGCTACATTTGATGTATACGGAATGGTTACTTGCTGACCCCATTGGATAATTGGATAATAGAATATATCTATCCGCTTAAGTTTTTTTTTTTTTTTTTTTTTTTTTTTTTTCTTTTTGATATTTTGGGTAATTATCTCCTTATCTCATAAGGAGCATTTTAAAGATATAATCAAGATGCATAATGGTGCTTACGCAAGTTATTAATTGAGGTGCAAACATCTTGCGCCTCGAGAATACTATAGAATGACTAATATCTATGGGGATCTGACTATTGTATGTATTCCCGCCTTATTGATTAGACAAATATTAATTTACTACCCATGGGGATTTGACAAACTATGCGTACTTTCAGGTGCCCTACTTTGATCAAACTCAGCACTTTTGCTCCTATGATCAGGTTTAGGTGAAGAGTCTCTTATTTTCTCCATTTGATTGGGACAGCACTCCCCCTGTAAATAACACTATAGACGTCTTTGATGAAGCAGCGCATGCGCCAACGCATGATTTGTGTACATGGTCTCCCTGACAACTCAGGACGCCCATCACGCTGGCAGCATCCGCTCTGTTTATGCCGATATGACCACTTCCGGTTCAAACATACATACTTCCGCTCCGCGGTGTCTGGGGCTCCGGCGTCTCCCGGGATAACAGCTGTCCCTTAGGTAAATAATTTATTGATTGTTCAGGCTTTATATATACTGACACATGGTATAGGATCATACATGCCCCTGATGAAGCCACCTTGTGTGGCGACACGCGTAGGGCACTGAGGTCCCAGCTTCACCTTCCAGAGCGCATGCTGATTTAAGTATATCTATTTAGGGTCATGTTGCGGGTCCAGATTGCCATACTATGCGGGGAGTTATTTTCTCTGCCTCTATAGTTATGGTGACGTACTAATTGCTTGCAGATATTAACCCTCAGACACACTGTTGGTTTATTGTAACATTTATTGTTTGTATCCCGACTCCTCCAACTATATATAGTTGTATATCATATCATGTGGGGAGAAAGCTAGAAATCTTGTCTTATAAACAGTGTGCTATGTATCACTTCTCGTCTTGGATATCTATAATAGAGGGCTTGCGCAATTGGTGATCATTTTAAACACATTTTGTGTATACTTTTGGCTTATTGAATAATCATCTATTATATCCTACATATGTGCAGCATACTATTTGCTTGGTATTTAAGTATGCAAACATAGTATGCTATATACCAATTTGTGTGCAATATAGGGCTTGTGCAATTATTGACCACTACAGATACTCTATATAATTTGTGCGCTTCTTGATTTCATCATGTGCACTTTCTGCATTATACTCTTTAAAATTATGGGAAAGGTTTTTTGGTAGCTGGTTCCTTATATAGTGGCTCATTCCACTTTTTTAATGGTGTTTTAAATTTGGTATGTTCTTTACCTGTGTCTGATTGTACTTCAATAAAATGAGTTGATGCACTTTATATCCAGGATATTTATTATTATTCATTTATATACATTTTTCTTTTGTTTATTATTTTGGTGATCACTGCATATATACACGCTCTTTTTCTGCCTATTTAGTTTATGTTATTTGTTTGCGTGTGGCAGGTGGATCCCTATTATCGGATGGTGCCCTCCCCCCCCCTTTTCTTGTTGCTTCAAGAGGTAGTCACCGGAAATGGTCTTCCAACAATTTTGAAGGAGTTCCCAGAGATGCTTAGCACTTGTTGGCCCTTTTTGCCTTCACTCTGTGGTCCAGCTCACCCCAAACCATCTCGATTGGGTTCAGGTCTGGTGACTGAGGAGGCCAGGTCATCTGGCGTAGCCCCCCATCACTCTCCTTCTTGGTCAAATAGCCCTTACACAGCCTGGAGGTGTGTTTGGGGTCATTGTCCTGTTGAAAAATAAATGATGGTCCAACTAAACGCAAACTGGATGGAATAGCATGCCGCTGCAAGATGCTGTGGTAGCCATGCTGGTTCAGTATGCCTTCAATTTTGAATCAATCCCCAACAGTGTCACCAGCAAAGCCCCCCCACACCATCACACCTCCTCCTCCATGCTTCACGGTGGGAACCAGGCATGTAGAGTCCATCCGTTCACCTTTTCTGCGTCGCACAAAGACACGGTGGTTGGAACCAAAGATCTCAAAATTTGGACTCATCAGACCAAAGCCCAGACTTCCACAGGTCTAATGTCCATTCCTTCTGTTCTTTAGCCCAAACAAGTCTCTTCTGCTTGTTGCCTGTCCTTAGCAGTGGTTTCCTAGCAGCTATTTTACCATGAAGGCCTGCTGCACAAAGTCTCCTTTTAACAGTTGTTGTAGAGATGTGTCTGCTGCTAGAACTCTGTGTGGCATTGACCTGGTCTCTAATCTGAGCTGCTGTTAACCTGCGATTTCTGAGGCTGGTGACTCGGATAAACTTATCCTCAGAAGCAGAGGTGACTCTTGGTCTTCCTTTCCTGGGGCGGTCCTCATGTGAGCCAGTTTCTTTGTAGCGCTTGATGGTTTTTGCAACTGCACTTGGGGACACTTTCAAAGTTTTCCCAATTTTTCAGACTGACCTTCATTTCTTAAAGTAATGATGGCCACTCGTTTTTCTTTACTTAGCTGCTTTTTTCTTGCCATAATACAAATTCTAACAGTCTATTCAGTAGCACTATCAGCTGTGTATCCACCAGACTTCTGCACAACACAACTGATGGTCTCAACCCCATTTATAAGGCAAGAAATCCCACTTATTAAACCTGACAGGGCACACCTGTGAAGTGAAAACCATTTCCGGTGACTACCTCTAGAAGCTCATCAAGAGAATGCCAAGAGTGTGCAAAGCAATCATCAAAGCAAAAGGTGGCTACTTTGAAGAACCTAGAATATAAGACATATTTTCAGTTGTTTCACACTTTTTTGTTAAGTATATAATTCCACATGTGTTAATTCATAGTTTTGATGCCTTCAGTGTGAATGTACAATTTTCATAGTCATGAAAATACAGAAAAATCTTTAAATGAGAAGGTGTGTCCAAACTTTTGGTCTGTACTGTATATACCGTATTTTTCGGACTATAAGACTCACGGGACCATAAGACGCATCTAGGTTTTAGAGGAGGAAAATAAAAAAATTAAAATTTAAGCAAAAATGTGGTCATGATGCACTTTTAAGTGGGAGGGGGTCTTCTGCTGACACTGGTATAGGGGTAATGTCCCCCAATTCTGACAATATCCCCCATCCTGGTATATAAGCCCCCCTTCCTTTTATACGTGGTCCCCATCCCCATCCTGGTATGCCTGGCATACCTCCATCCTGGTATGCATGGCACCCCTCATCCTTATCCTGGTATGCATGGCACCCCTCATCCCTATCCTGGTATGCATGGCACCCCTCATCCCTGTCCTGGTATGCATGGCACTCCTCAACCCTATCCTGGTATGCATGGCACCCCTCATCCTTATCCTGGTATGCATGGCACCCCTCATCCCTATCCTGGTATGCATGGCACCCCTCATCCCTATCCTGGTATGCATGGCACTCCTCATCCCTATCCTGGTATGCATGGCACCCCTCATCCCTGTCCTGGTATGCATGGCACCCCTCATCCCTATCGTGGTATGCATGGCACCCCTCATCCCTATCTTGGTCTGCATGGCACCCCTCATCCCTATCCTGGTATGCGTGGCACCCCTTATCCCCATCCTGGTATGCATGGCACAGCAATCCCCATCCTGGTATGCATGGCACCCCTCATACCTGTCCTGGTATGCATGGCACTCCTCATCCCTGTCCTGGTATGCATGTTACCCCTCACACCTGTCCTGGTATGCATGGCACCCCTAATCCCTATCCTCGTATGCATGGAACCCCTGATCCCTATCCTGGTATGCATAGCACCCCTCATCCTTATCCTGGTATGTATGGCCCCTCATCCGTATCATGGTATGTATGGCCCCCTCATCTTTATCCTGTTATGTATGCCCCCATCAAGGTTATACTGGTATGCATGGCACCCCTCATCCTTACCCTTGTATGTATGGCCCCCTCTTCCTTATCCTAGTATGCATGGTCCCCCTAATCCCCACCAGGCTGCACATAAAAAAATAAACACTCCTACTCAGCTTTCTTCTCTTCTCCAGCGCTGCATCTTGTCTGCCCGCACTGATCTCTCCATGTGGGCCGCGCATGACGTCAATGCCATGCGCGGCTCACATGGAGAGATCAGCTGCCGGAAGTCACTGCTCCCCACTCCAGGACTGTGGGCGCAGGGAGCAGTGACTTCATGCTCCTTAATAGCCGACACGCAGCGTAGCTGCAGTGCGGCTCCTGCTGCTGCTGGGCTATTGCGTGTGTCCGCTTATAAAAGGGCATGAATATTCACCCCGCTCCACTCCCATGGGCGTGGAGAGAGGTTGAATATTCATGCCCTTTAACAGCGGGCACAGGTGATTCCGGCAACAGCAGGAGCCGCGCTGCGGCTACACCGTGTGCCGCTATTAAGGAGCATGAATATTCACTGCTCCCCACGCCCTATGGGCGTGGGGAGCAGTGAATATTCATTTTCTTTGGCAGCGGGGACAGTGTAGGCTGCAGCGGGCGGCTGCTGCCTCCTGTGTCCCGCTCCTCCGCCGTTACCGCTCCCCCCACACCCCACACAGTGTATATATATACCCCCCACCCCCCCAACATTCGGACTATAAGATGCACCCCCCATTTTCCTCCAAAATTTTGGAGGAAAAATGTGCGTCTTAGGCTGAGTTCACACGATGCGTATTTCATGCGTTTCCGCGGCGTTTTTGCAGTTGCGTAAACGCCGCGGAAACGCATGAAAAACGCATGGTAGAAGGGAAGCAATGTTCCCCAATGGAAATCCGCATGTGCTGTGCCCATGATGCGGATTTTTCCGCAGCGTTAACGCTGCGGTCAAAAATCCGCAGCATGTCAATTAATTTTGCGGAAACGCGGCGATTTCGCTGCCATTGACTTGCATTAGAACGCGCCAATTCCGCAAGACAGCATCTGTACTTGCGCTATTGGCGCGTTCTAATATGCGGATGGTACCCGGGTGTGGAGGAGAGGAGAGTCTCATCCACACCCAGGTACCATTAAAAAAGCTGTAAAAAAAGAATAAAATAAAAAATAAATGTATTCTTACCATCTGTCGGCCCGCACAGCGCTACCGCTTGGTTCCCGGCACTTGCAGTGAGTTGTAGGACCTGCGCTGACGTCAGAGTCATGTGACGGGTCACGTGACGCTGACGTCGGCAGGTCTTTCAATTCAAAGTTGCCGGCAGCCGGGAACTTTGTAAAGCAGGACAGCGCGGGCCATCGGAGGTAAGTATATACACTCTCTCGGGTCACACTATATAAATCCATGCTGTTTGCATGGATTTATATAGTGTGACCTAGTTGTCAAGCACTTTCCAGGTGATGCTAAAATCGCCTGGAAAGCGCTTGTCAATCTGCATGTGGATCCGCATGTATTCTGCAGGAAAAACGCATGCACAATCTGCATGCGTTTTTTCTGCCAGGGAGATGCAGAAATGATGCAGAAATTTTCTGCTTCATTTCTGCATCGTGTGCACATACCCTTATAGTTCGAAAAATATGTAACTGTATGTGGGAGATTTACTGTAATCAGTGTGAAAGAAATAAGGAGTTGATGCTCATGGCAACAAATCAGATTAAATATCTAATTTTTCAATTTTACAGAGAATCATTTGCAAAAAAAGTAATTGATAGCTTTGGCCGACCATGACATGTTTCCTTTGCACTTCTTTTGAATAATCTCCCCCTATCTTTCCAGTTGTTTGACATAGTTGAAACAGAGCTTTAAACAGGTTTTCTTTTATATGAAGATTTAATGTGAGTTTGCTAACTGTAATATGGTATCACTTATCATTGTAGGAAAGCACAAATAAAATATATGAAATAATATTAACCCCTAAGTCACTGAGCCAATTTTAACCTTAAAGGGATTTTTGCAACCTCATCTTAGAGCAGCATGATGTAGGCAAAGAGAAGCTGAATCAAACAATGTATCACTTAGTTAACTGGGTGCAGCCATTCTCTTACAAGCAGAAGTTTTAGATTTATCAATCAGAGCTAAAATGCTAACCCCACCCCCACCGGGCTCTGTATATACAATGTCCATAGAGAGTGAGCTGCCTATCACAGGAAGGGGCGTGCTGGAGTAGGAGGCAGTCAACCAGCTAGTCACAGCAATGATAAGCTACTGGTGCTAAAACAATCATATGTGGTAAGAACTCTGGAACGCTTCAAGGTATCCCAGCTGAGAAGGTTTTGTAGTCTATTTTAGTAGTAAATTTAGGTCGAAATGTGACACCCCAGGGGTCTGGTTGCCACAGTAACGTAATGTTATGTCTGAGAGCAGGTGGGAGGTCCTTTAGTCAGGGATCCTGTGCATGCCACACCTCCTGCCCAGTCTTGGGAGGGGAAGAACTTCCCCTATATAAACCTGGGGCTGAGGCAGGGTGAGTGAGTAGAAGAAGAGAAGAAGTAGAAACAGCATAGGAAGAAACAGCAGTTACAAGGAGTCAGGGGCTGGCAGCTGCAGAGTTCGCCCTGACTAAGAAGACTTTTTACCGGACCCGGAGTCCGAGGCTGTGGGGACTAATTCCTGCCCAGCAGCAGAATCCGTCAGGCAGGGGATTTCAGGTCCTCTGGCCCAGAAGCCCGAAGGCACGGTCACACGCATGGGACCAGCACCGCCATCGTGGAGCGGAAGCCATTAGAAGGCCCCGAGTCACCGGCCATACGGGTGAGCACCACACGGTACACTCAGGGACGTGGGCTACTTACATCAGCTCCTAGCAAGGTAGCCAGAAGAGTACAGTCAGTTTGGGAGGCCTACAACTACGCCTGGCCAGGGGAGATCCCATCTGCTCAAGGACTGACCAGGCCCCATCCGCTAGCAAGTACTCCGGGAGGGTCTTTTGTTGTTACCAGTAAAGACCCTGAACTACACCGTACCGTCTCTGAGTGGTTCCTGCTACCCCCATCATCCACATCTGCTGCCCTGAGGCCATACCCCTCCCGTTGGGGGTTATACCATCTACGCTGCACAATCCCACCATCGGCCTCAGCGGTCTGCCCTGCAGCAGCAGCCCCCTGGCTGCACTCAACGGGTGGCGTAGTCATCAGCCATTTACTACTAATGGACTGCCGTCTAGTTTGACTCCCTGGGCACGGACCGGGTCACCGCCACGAGACTACAACCCTCCACAGATCCGGCTCCGGGTAAGCTCCCGCATGCGCAGCGCAGCGCGACACAGGCCCAGGGGCGCGTCAACTTTGGCGTAGTCGGCAGGATCTCGTGCCCGCAACCACCGGGTACTGCGTGCCTGAAAAGCAAAGACTGTTCAAACTTACCAGTGGTGAAGATTCCCGCTATCCGTGGAGGTTTCCCGCCATCCGGCGCCATCTTCGACCTTCTTCCCGCCATCCGTGGAGTTTTCCCGCCATTGGACGCCATCTTGAGGACGCCGCGCGGGAAGAAGAGGGGCGTGGACTCCGGAAGCGCGCGAGAACTGAAGCCCCGCCTCACGTCCGGACGTTGCGTAAGGTCCTGGAAGGAGCCCAGCAGACGCCGACGTCACAGGAGCGCGACGGAAGGTCCTCAACCCTGACGATCCACTGCGGAGCCGCGGCCTACGGAAGAGGATCATCGCAAGGTAGGCCACGGTCCACTAGGGGGGAGGAAGATGTCGGATACGGAGGAGAGCTTCACTGCCTCAACCCCCGCCAGCGCTACCGCTGCTGCAGTTATGCCCTTCACCATGCCCTATATCCCGGGAGCAGCTTGGCTACCCCAGTACTCAGGGGAGTCACATACCCTGCATGACTTTAGAGAAAAGCTGGATAGCCTCTTCCAGGTGTACCCCCTCACAGAAGAGCAAAAAGTGAGCATCCTGGTGGCCCAACTAACCGGGGCAGCCAAAAGAGAAGTAAAATCTTGGCCACCTGGGAGGAGGACTGTCGCAGAGATACTAACCCGGCTGAGGGACACCTTCGATACCCGCACCTCAGCCGAGATCAAGCTTAGATTCTACGGGTGCAAGCAGCGAGCGCATGAGAGTATAAGGGACTATGCACTAAACCTACAAGAGGCCCTGAGGGCCATAAAGCAGACCGACCCTGATGGGGTGGGAAACGAGGACAGGCTGTTGACTGAACAATTTATAGAGGGTTTATATTGCAATGCCCACCGAACCCAGTTGCGGGCAATGGCCTTACAGGATCCCCATCTGGACTTTGCACAGTTCAAGGATAGAGCTATCCGGGTGCTCCGAGAACCAGCACCGGGTGGCGTTGTGACCCACAGGCGCCCAGCTATCACTTACCACCAGGAGGCGGCGCCCTTGTCGACAGGGCCTGTGGGAGCTCATGCGCAGGCTTTGGACAATGACCCGGCTCCAGACCTACACCATCAGGTCCAAGAGCTAGTTAAGAGCGTTGCTGCGCTAACCCGAACTGTGCAGTCTTTACAGGTTTCCACCCCAGGGAAGATCCAGCTGGCATCCGGACCGGAGGACATCCCGTGGCGTCGACCAAGGAGGACCCCACCGGCCAGAGGAAGACCCAGTGACCGATACAGCGAGGACGGACGACCCATCTGCCGCCGCTGCAATCAACCCGGACATATGGAAAGGTACTGTTCTTTAAACGGGCACAACCTGGGGTAGAGGGCCAACCCCCAGGAAAAAGATCACCAGGCCCATCGAACTGGCGCGACAGATATGTGGGAGGACGTCCAGTCTTGCCTGTGGTACTGGATGGCATTCCCATGAGTGCCCTACTGGATACCGGGTCACAGGTCACCACCATCCCGTACGTGCTCTTCAAGCAGTACTGGAATGACTCGGATATTACCCGCTACCCTGACGACGACTTGAGTATCATCGCCAGCAATGGCCAGCCCGTGCCACAGATCGGATTTAAAGAGGTGACCCTCAAAATCGGTAGAGTCGAACTGGCCGCACAGGGACTGATCATTGTAGATATTGATAAACATGAGAGTCACCCAAAAATAACTCTAGGAACTAACGTAATTGAAAATTGTCTTGCAGAGGTGATTTTCCTTTTACAGCAGGTTGCCAAGAACGCCAGCTCCGGCGAGCAGCGGGTGCTCCAGAAAGAGATCCGGGCACTGATGCAACGGCAACAAGTGGAACTCTCCGGCGGTGAGATTGGTAGCGTAAGAATGTGTGACCCTTTTCCTATTGCCATGCCCCCAAAAAGTGAAATGATGATTTGGTGCCGGGCAGCTATTGGTCTGAGAGGTAGAGATTACCAGGCAATGGTAGAACCAGTTTACTCAGACAGTAGGCCCACCATTTTGACAGCACGGGGGGTGGTCAATGTACGCCATGGGAGGGTGCCCGTTCGCATAATAAATATCGGGGAGAGGGAAGTGTACCTGCCCCGGTATGCCACGCTAGCCAAATTATATACCACTAATCAAAATTTTATACAATCTGTGGAACCCTTGCCTCCATCTCACCCGGAGGAAGGTAACGGCTCTAAGAAAGACATGGAGGACTGGTGTCAGCAACTACATCTGGGTACTGACTCCACTCCCTCACATCAGAAACAAGGAGTCTATCGGGTGGTTCAAGAGTATGAGAGAGTGTTTAGTAAACACCCGTTAGACTTCGGGCGAGTCAAGGGGGTAGAACACCGCATCCCCACGGGAGATCATCCTCCCATAAAAGAGAGGTATCGACCCGTACCCCCTGCACATTACCAACACGCCAAGGGGATGCTTAGAGACATGAAGGAGGCTGGGGTAATCCGGGATAGCTGTAGCCCCTGGGCAGCCCCACTAGTTTTAGTCAAAAAGAAAGACAACACCATGAGGATGTGTGTAGATTACCGGAAAATCAACCGTATCACACACAAGGATGCGTACCCCTTACCAAGGATAGAGGAGTCATTGGCTGCTTTAAGATCTGCTAACTTCTTCTCTACCTTGGATCTCACTAGCGGGTACTGGCAGGTTCCTGTAGCAGAGGCGGACCGGGAGAAGACCGCATTCACCACCCCGATGGGACTTAGCGAGTTCACCTGCATGCCGTTCGGACTCTGCAACGCCCCAGGAACCTTCCAACGATTAATGGAGTGCTGTCTGGGCCACAGAAACTTCGAGACGGTCCTGTTGTACCTGGACGATGTCATCGTATACTCCAAAACTTATGAGGACCACCTGAAACACCTGGCGGAGGTGTTCGAAGCTCTGGCGAGTTACGGCCTAAAGGTGAAACCCTCCAAGTGTCACCTCCTGAAACCAAAGGTGCAATACCTGGGACACGTGGTGAGCGCTGACGGAGTGGCTCCCGACCCCGATAAGATCACCGCAATTAAGGGATGGCCAAGCCCCTCCAGCGTAAAAGAAGTGCGGCAGTTCCTAGGGTTGGTAGGCTACTACCGAAGGTTTATTCCCGGTTTCACCAAAAAGGCAGCACCTATGCAGGACCTCCTGATAGGCCAGTCCCGGAAGGCCAAGAACCAGAAGCCGCCCTTCAAATGGGAAAAGCTAGAAGAAGAGTCCTTCCGCCAGCTGAAGATGGCCCTCACGGGGGATGAAATCTTGGCGTACCCGGACTATAGCCAGCCCTTCATCCTCTACACCGACGCCAGTAACATCGGGCTAGGAGCCGTACTGTCCCAGATTCAGCAGGGGAGAGAACGAGTAATCTCCTATGCCAGCCGAAAACTGCGACCCACCGAAAGGAACCCCGAAAATTACAGCTCATTTAAGCTAGAGTTCCTGGCCGTGGTATGGGCAGTCACCGAGCGCTTTAGGCATTACCTCGCTTCTTCCCGGTTCACCGTATACACGGATAACAACCCGTTGACACACCTGGACACGGCAAGACTCGGTGCCCTGGAGCAGAGGTGGATGGCCCGTCTGTCCAACTACGAGTTCACAATCAAATACCGGGCAGGACGCTCCAATACTAACGCGGACGCCCTGTCCAGGATGCCCAACCTGCCGGACGAAGGAGAAGATCCGGAGGGACTGGAAGAAGTTGAACTCCCTGCGTTCCACCGTCATGGGACTATCCAGTATTCCCACCGGGTAAGGGGTAAGCAGGCTGCTACGTTGAACCCCTTACCCCACTACAACTGGGCGGAAACGCAAGACAGCGACCCTGCCGTCCGACTGGTGAAGGAGATGCTGACTCGGCCGGAGGCTCGCCTTGAACCAGACGCTCCGGAGGAAGCCAAACAACTATGGGCGGAGAAGAGTCGACTATTCCTTTACAAGGGGAAGTTGTGCCGCAGAATGGTCAACTCCCGGACGCATGAACTACTCTGGCAAGTAGTGGTGCCCCGAAGAGACGCAGCCATGGTGATGGAGGCATACCACGACGGAGCTGGACACTTCGGGTGGAAAAAGCTGGAGTTCCTGCTGCGCGAGCGGTTCCACTGGGTAGGCATGAGGGGAACCATCGAGAAGTGGTGCAGAGACTGTGGCCCGTGCAATCTGAGAAGGAAGGACCGGGCCAGCCAGAAGACTCCCCTGCAGTCCATCGTCACCCGGCAACCGTTGGAACTGGTAGCCTTGGATCATGTAAAACTGACCCCAAGCAGAAGTGGCTACGTCTACGCGTTAACCATCGTGGATCATTACTCCCGGTTCTTGGTTGTCGTCCCCGTCAAGGACTTAACGGCTCAAACAGCAGCTAGGGCCTTCCAGCAGCACTTCTGCCGTCCACACGGGTACCCGGACCAAGTGCTGACGGACCAGGGACCTGCCTTTGAAGCGGAGGTCTTCCAGGAATTCTGCAATCTGTATGGCTGCCGGAAGATAAGGACGACACCCTACCATCCGCAAACTAATGGACTTTGTGAAAAAATGAACCAGGTGGTAATGGATCTTCTAAAAACATTGCCCCTGGAAGAACGCAGTCTGTGGCCTGAGAAGTTGCCCGATCTGGTGGACCTATACAACCACATCCCGGTAGGTTCCACCAACTGTACCCCGGCTTACCTAATGAGGGCGAGACCTGGTAAGTTACCTGTTGACCTGGAAATGGGAGTCCTGACACCTGAGGACACTTCACCAGAAACAGACTGGGACACAGAGAGGCAGCAGCAGTACCGGAGAGTACAGGAGAGCGTGGAGCGAAGTCTCTGTCAGGCTAGGGAAAGACAAGAGAAGACTTACAACCAGTATGCTCCCGCTGTTCCCCTGGTACCCGGAGAGCAGGTCTTGAAGAGGAAAAGACGGCTCCACAAGTTGGATGACCAGTGGGAGAAGGACCCGTACACCGTACTGCCCTCAAGCCACGAGAACCCGAAGGTCTGTACCATCAGTAAAGACGGAGGGGAAACCACAGCCATTGTATCCCGGGACCACCTGAAGAAGTGTCCCGAACAACTGAGGAACCCTGAAGAGGAACAAGAAGACCATCGACCCGTGGGAGAAAGGGAAGATATGGTTAGTACCGTGCTCGGGGACTTCCCTCGGTCTTGGACTCAAGTCAATGGTGCAGTTGTGGTACCCGTACTCACCTTCCTCCAACCATCATCCCAAGAACCTACGGAGCAACGGGTAGAGCTGGAAGAACAGCCGGTCCAGGAGGCAGAAGACTCCACACAAGTAGAACAGGAGAATCAACCCTCTGCTTATAGTGAGCCTGCCGTACCCCTAGTGAGACAAAGAGCCGGTAGACAGCTGCCCAGTTTACCCTTGACAGCTCCTACACCCTGTAGTTCAGGGCCAGACAGTCAGCTCCGTAGGTCCACTAGGGCCACTAGAGGCCAGTTACCCGCACGTTGGAGGATCTAAATGTTTAAGCTATTTTATAATGTTTACCTGTCTATAGTTGCTTGTGTGTAATTTTGTATTTCTAGTTGTTTTTAGGAATCCTTGGTGGATTTACCGGGAATCCTTGTATATAGTTGGAGCGTAACCCAGGATGGACTAAAGACTGTCAAGGACTCGGGGTAGAACAGACCCCTACCTGGTTACGTCTCCCTGTGTTGGTGAAATGGACACCTTGCTTTCTTCAGAGACTGCACCCGGTTGCGGACACGCCGTAACCATCTTTATGTGTTTTCTTATTGTATTATTAATGTTTTGCCTTGTTATGTTTTCTAAATGTGTTTAGTCCCGGAGTACTAAATTTTACTAGGGGGGAATGTGACACCCCAGGGGTCTGGTTGCCACAGTAACGTAATGTTATGTCTGAGAGCAGGTGGGAGGTCCTTTAGTCAGGGATCCTGTGCATGCCACACCTCCTGCCCAGTCTTGGGAGGGGAAGAACTTCCCCTATATAAACCTGGGGCTGAGGCAGGGTGAGTGAGTAGAAGAAGAGAAGAAGTAGAAACAGCATAGGAAGAAACAGCAGTTACAAGGAGTCAGGGGCTGGCAGCTGCAGAGTTCGCCCTGACTAAGAAGACTTTTTACCGGACCCGGAGTCCGAGGCTGTGGGGACTAATTCCTGCCCAGCAGCAGAATCCGTCAGGCAGGGGATTTCAGGTCCTCTGGCCCAGAAGCCCGAAGGCACGGTCACACGCGTGGGACCAGCACCGCCATCGTGGAGCGGAAGCCATTAGAAGGCCCCGAGTCACCGGCCATACGGGTGAGCACCACACGGTACACTCAGGGACGTGGGCTACTTACATCAGCTCCTAGCAAGGTAGCCAGAAGAGTACAGTCAGTTTGGGAGGCCTACAACTACGCCTGGCCAGGGGAGATCCCATCTGCTCAAGGACTGACCAGGCCCCATCCGCTAGCAAGTACTCCGGGAGGGTCTTTTGTTGTTACCAGTAAAGACCCTGAACTACACCGTACCGTCTCTGAGTGGTTCCTGCTACCCCCATCATCCACATCTGCTGCCCTGAGGCCATACCCCTCCCGTTGGGGGTTATACCATCTACGCTGCACAATCCCACCATCGGCCTCAGCGGTCTGCCCTGCAGCAGCAGCCCCCTGGCTGCACTCAACGGGTGGCGTAGTCATCAGCCATTTACTACTAATGGACTGCCGTCTAGTTTGACTCCCTGGGCACGGACCGGGTCACCGCCACGAGACTACAACCCTCCACAGATCCGGCTCCGGGTAAGCTCCCGCATGCGCAGCGCAGCGCGACACAGGCCCAGGGGCGCGTCAGATATGTTTTGCATTTATTTGGGAAAATATCGGAATTTTAGAGAAAATTTTGAAAAACTTTCAATTTTCAAACTTTCAATCATTATATCCCTAAACCAGTTAGCCATGTTGTACAAAAGAATTAATAGACAACATTTCCCTTATGTCTACTTTACATCAGCATCATTTCTCAAATGTCATTTTATTTTTTTAGTATGTCAGAGTGATTTAAAGTTTAATAGCAATTTCTCATTTTTTCAAGAAATTTACAAAACCTGTTTCACATTTCAATAGACTTTGAAGGGCTTATATATTGGAAACTCCCCAAAAGTGATACTATTTTAAGAAACGCACCCCTTAAATATTTCAAAACTGCTGTCAGGAATTTTTGTTAACTCTTCTGGACCTATACAGGAATTAATACAAAGTCAAATAGAAAAATTGAATTTTTACTCTAAAATGTTGCTTTAGCCCCATTTTTTCACTTTTACAAGTAATAGCACAATAAAATTGACCCCACTTGTTACCAAGTTTCTTCTGAGCGTGCTTATTCCCCATATATGGTCAGAAACCTCTGTTTTGACAAACGACAGGGCTTGGAAGGGAAGGAGCATCATTTGAATTTTGAAACACAAATTTGGCTGAAATAATTTGCAGGCACCATGCCGCATTTGCATGGCCTCTAAGGCACCCAAACAGCAGAAACCCCTCACAAGCGACCCCATTTTGGAAACTGCAACCCTCAAGGTTTTTATCCATGGGTATAGTGAGCATTTTGAACTTACAGGTACTACATATTTGATAACATTATATTGAAAAATTTACATTTTTTACAAAAATGTTGCCCCAAATTTTTCACTTTTGCAAGAGGTAACATGAAAAAGTGGACCCACAGTTTGTTACCTACTTTCTTCTGATTGCGGTGATACCAAACACAGTCAAAAAAATCTGTTTGGACACACAGCAGGGCTAGGAAGGGAAGAAGCGATATTTGGTATTTGGAATGTAAATTTGACTGGAATATAATGCAGATGCCATGTCACATTTGCAAAGCCCCTGAGGTACCAAACACAGCAGAAACCCTCCAAAAGTGACCCCATTTTGGAAACTAACACGAACACACACAATATGTGGTCAAAAACTTTTGGGCACATGGCAGGGCTCAAAAAGGAAAGAGCGCTATTTGATTTTTGGAGCGTAAATTTGTCTGGAATAAATTGTGAATGCCATATCACATTTGCAGGGGCCCTAACTGTCACGCACAGAGTGGGAAAGACTAAGTACAACAAGAAGGGATGAGGGGAAGGGAGCCCAGACACTAGGGAAAGGGGGAATGGGGACCCCGAGGCAGATCTAATAACACCCTGCTTACCCTACCATCCCTATATTGGTTCCACACCAATCGCCGAGCAGGAAACCTAAGCCCTGTATATCCCTGGATGGGGGGGGTGAGCACTGGTCAGTCCCCACTATAAACTAAAGACAGCAAGGGAGACAAACAAAGGGGGGATAACTTAGCTTGAGCAGACACCAGAGAGATAACACCAAACGTCCTCCAAGGGCACCACAGAGGAAGCTAGCCGACTGCTATAGCTCCAAGCCTTCACAAGGGAAAATAAGAATATCACTGGCGACTCCCTGTAGCAGACAGAGTTTATAAACACCCAGACCAGGGTATGTCAATCAGAGCAGGAGGGAGGACCGCTGGGTCCAAAAGTCAGAAAGATTAAGATTGCATCTGCAATGCCAAACGCAGTGACCTTCTGCAGCTAGATGCAGAGCGACTGTCTGTTACATCTGACACACCCGTGACACTAAATGCCAAAACAGTGTAAACCCCCCCCATAAGTGACTCCATTTTGGAAAGTAGACCCCTGACAGAATTCATCTAGGAGTGTATTTATTATTTTTAACTTACAGGTAAATAATGAAACTTTATAACATTTAGATGTGGAAAGAAAAAAAAATATTTTTCCCCACTAAAATACTGTTTTGACACCAAATTTATTATTTCCACTAGTGGTAATAGGAGAAAATGGACCCCATAATTTGCTATGCACTTTTTACTGACCGTGGCAGTACCCCATATGTGGTTATACACTACTGTTTGAGCACACAGCAGGGATTGGATGGGAAGGAGCGCTACTCGGCTTTTAGAACGCAGATTCCATTTGAATACAGTGGGTACGTAAAGTATTCAGATTACTTTAAATTTTTCACTCTTTGTTTCATTGCAGCCATTTGGTAAATTCTAAAAAGTTCATTTTTTTTCTCATTAAAGTCCACTCTGTCCCCATCTTCACTGAAAAAAACAGAAATGTAGAAATTTTTGCAAATTTATTAAAAAAGAAAAACTGAAATATCACATGGTCATAAGTATTCAGACCCTTTGCTCAGACTCATATTTAAGTCACATGCTGTCCATTTCCTTGTGATCCTCCTTGAGATGGTTCTACTCCTTCATTGGAGTCCAGCTGTGTTTAATTAAACTGATAAGACTTGATTTGGAAAGGCACACACCTGTCTATATAAGACCTCACAGCTCACAGTGCATGTCAGACCAAATGAGAATCATGAGCTCAAAGGAACTGCCCAAGGAGCTCAGAGACCGAATTGTGGCAAGGCACAGATCTGGCCAAGGTTACAAAAGAATTTCTGCATTACTCAAGGTTCCTAAGAGCACAGTGGCCTCCATAATTCTTAAATGGAAGAAGTTTGGGACCACCAGAAGTCTTCCTAGACCTGGCCGTCCAGCCAAACTGAGCAATCGTGGGAGAAGAGTCTTGGTGAGAGAGGTATAGAAGAACCCCAAGATCACTGTGGCTGAGCTCCAGAGATGCAGTAGGGAGATGGGAGAAGGTTCCACAAAGTCAACTATCACTGCAGCGTTCCACCAGTTGGGTCTTTATGGCAGAGTGGCCCGACGGAAGCCTCTCAGTGCAAGACATATGAAAGCCCGCATAGAGTTTGCTCAAAAACACATGAAGGACTCCCAGACTATGAGAAATAAGATTCTCTGGTCTGATGAGACGAAGATAGAACTTTTTGGTGACAATACTAAGCGGTATGTGTGGAGAAAACCAGGCACTGCTCATCACCTGCCCAATACAATCCCAACAGTGAAACATGGTGGTGGCAGCATCTTGCAAATTTGTCACTTAGACAAGGGTTAGTAGGTGAAGCTGGACCCCACAATTTATTGCACAATTTCTTTCGAATGCGGTGATGCCCCATATGTCAGAAACTCTGTTTGGCCACATATCAGGGCTGAGAAGGAAGGAGCACTATTTGGATTTTGGAGCCTTAGAATAGTTTGTGGGCGATGTTTGCAGAGCCCTTAAGGTGCCAGAATAGAAGGAAAAAAAACAAAAGTAACCCTATTATAGAAATTGCACCTCTCAATGAAATTTCACCTCTCAATGAATTAATCTATGGCTGCAGCGACTATTTTGTAGCATCCATGCTGGGCCTTTTCTCTGGACAATTGCAAATCTTCCAGTTTAGTGCCCATACATTGTGTCCCCCTGCAGTGTAGTGCCCCCATATATTATATTATATATTATATTATATATTATATTTAAAAAAAAAAAAAGCTGCCTTCCTAAACGTGCTAGTGAGTAACCCGCCTGTTGTTTGCTGAGCGGGGGCCGTGTGCCGGTAACCTCTTCATTTACAGGACTCTACAAATTATAAGTTACAATTAGTCAAAAGTGTTCACTGTCCCTTTATAAAGAATTGTTACTAAATATCAGGACGGTTTATTAAAGAGGTCGTCCTCTGCAATCAATAATGTTCCCATCGATTTCAATTTGGAAAAAAGTTTTTTTGTGATTCCCTTTGGTTGTTATAAGGGTCTGTGAGGGGCGCTATCGCTGACGGCTCATTGGGCATCTCTGACCCCGGCTACAGCCGGCTCTGACATCATCCGCTGATGTCATGTCACATTCCAGATTCATGCAGGCGTGACCCAGTGGCGCCACCTCCTGTCACAGCCCAGCATCCACCGCACGCTCTCCCTCTCCTCTGCATTCATCTAGCAATTAAAAGACTATATACAGTACAAAAATATATATCAACAGGCCGTTGTGAATAAATTTAGCGCCCCGAGGGTTCGGCCGCTACAGGGGTATTGCCCCTCAACCAGAAGTGTGATATTCCACTCCCGGGTAAGGATGGAGTGTGGACCAGGGCTCAGCTGCATACACACACTCACCCCATTTCCGGGGGACAGCTCGACGGTGCTCCCATTTATGCAGGCACAACTGACCATGTCCCTGGCTGGAGTGGGGAGGGGGGAGAGAACCCAGTGATGTAGGAGCAGAAGGGGACGGTTTCTGGAGCACAGGAAGGAGCTCATTGGGTGCAGGTCACCTGAGCTCAGACACAGAGAAGCAGATAAAAGGTGGGAGCCATCTTAAGTCAGAGAGCAGCAGAGCAGAGTGGCAGCTCAGTCAGAGCTGACAGGGAGCCGAGGCTCAGCCTGAGCTCAGCTCCACGAGGCAGGCCTAGAGAGAAGGCCGGGGCCAGAGAGGAGAAGAGAAGAAGGAGAAGGAAGGAAGGAGAGACAGAGGAGTAGAAAGGCTCCAGAAACAAGAAGGCAGAAGGGACCCTAAGAGAGCAGAATGGACAGCAACCGTTGCAAACCCACGTTATATCGGGTGAAGGGTCAGGCTGTGGAAGGGTACCGGATTCCCAAGTTGGTGGAGGTAAATCATCCCTCAGCCAAGAACTGGAGGTCGTGATCATTTATTGGTGCGACCCCCCGCCAAACCTGCTAAGAAGGCGCCATATAGGATAGCGGGAAGCGGAGGCCAACGCTTACCCGACACGGTCCGCGGTAGCTGGACAGAAGTTTGGTCACTGGTGGGGCACGAGAGGCCAGAGAAAGGACAGAAGGGGGTCCTGTCCCATACTCCTGAATTGCCTGGGGGTTGACCGAGCCCCTCACCTGGTGGACGCAGCACGGCTTGGGCAGTCATTGCTGACAGAAGTGACATGGATAACAACTGTGAGTAAAAACCCTGGACTGCACCATTGGACTCAGTGTGATCTTTGCTGCGCCTGCACTATCACCCCCAGCATCCTATTACACTGCCCTGAGGCTACACTCTTCCCGTGGGGAGTTATCCTACCCCTGTGCTGTACACCAACACCAGCCTCAGCGGTCGGCCTTGCAGCGGCGGTCATCCCTGACCGCAATCCACGGGTGGCGTAGTCGGACATTCAAAACACTGATAAATAGACTGCCACCATTTGGTCTGACCACCCTGAGCCACGGGATCGGGTTGCCACTACTACCCCCATCATCGCACTGAAGCCCGGTCCCCGGTGCCCCACGGCCAAGGGTGCGAATCATAAACCACATACGTAATTACAGTAAATATTGCAGGAATCCTTCATCATCTCACCTCCAGATTATAAGCCGTGTAATCATTGCAGTAATCATCCATACCATCCACCCCAGTTTATTACCATAGTAACATCATTGTCAGCTATCATCCATTCGATGCCATTCACCATGCTCGCTGCTCCCTATGGTTTATTGTCACAGACAGTCACCATGACGACCGGCACTAATCATTCATCACATACTCTTATGTTTCCCAATAACTGTGCAGTGTAAACTGCTGCCAATCACCCAATGAACAGGTGTAAAGAGGTGGTCCGCTACATTGTAAAATGCCCCCATCCATTTACACCTTTTAACTAACTATTTTTGGAAATACCTTATGTTGCCAGATGTGCCTGTGGGGGGCGCTATCCCTTCTTGCTCAGTCCACATCACGTGGCCTCGGCTGATGTCACCTCAACTTCCGGATTTCTTGGATTCACCTAGGCATGACCCAGTCGCACGCACTAAACCCCCCCGCCACGATTGACTGGGTTGTGAACGGCGTTTCACCGCACGTCACATCCCAAAAGGCCTTCACACAGGAAGTGCAGGAGCGCCCTTACTGCCATTCCCCATAAGGACTCAACTGAATATGCATCCCCACTGGGATATCTCTCATATGGTTTGGACCATCACAGCCTTACTCAGAGCGACTATGTGAGCGAGGCCCAGGAGCGGACCGAAACGTAACAGTCGCCTCTAAACAAAAGAGCTGTTTTTTCTCCGCCACTTGCACCTTTTTCTAAATATCATTAAACCTTTTGCATTGGATCTCCTGAGTGTGCGGTGGAAGTTTCTATCCTCTAGTGATTGTGGGGTCCGCAGCCCCCTTCCACCCGCACCTCGCTCTATAGCTGGGGGCAGGACAATTTCTGTAATCGTGAACATCCCAAAATCCAGAGAGCGCCTGCGACCAATGAAAGCAGAGGAGAGAGGGAAAGTGCGCGCTTGATTTTGGACCGATACTGGATGGAAGGGGGCATTATAGAACGTAGCGGACCACCTCTTTAAGCTTAAAAAGAATCATTCTCAGAATTATATCGTCCTGTAAGCAAGAGATGTCAAGAAAAATGACCGTCTATGTGCAGACAATGATGTGTTACTGATAGGGATGTGTGGATCCATGGATGGGCAGGTTCAGCAGATTCTACCAAGCTACAGTTAAAAGTTTGGACCGAACTTGACCCCGAACCCAATAGAAGTCAATAGGGACCCTAACTTCAGTGCTTAAAAAGGGCTGTAAAATGTTCATAGTAAGGGCTAAGGGGCTGCAAAAGGAAGCCAAATGGGGGTAAGTGCAGGACAATTGCCCCGAAAACAAATGTTCATAGGAAAATGACTTAAAATAACATAATAAAAAAAAAGAAACAATTATAATCTTGAACCAGGAGGCAGAGGTCCAAGTGAAGCAGGAGGATGAGGAGGAGGAGGAGGAGGTGGAGGTGGCGGTGTAGGTGGAAAAAGTGGAGGAGGAGTAGGTAGCCAAAACTGTATTTTTGTTGTTGTTTTTTTTAGGGGGTACTCTGAAAACAGGCCGTGTAATAATCTGCGAGCCACTCTCTCTCTGAAAACAGGCAGTGTAATAATCTGCGAGCCACTCTCTCTCTGAAAACAGGCAGTGTAATAATCTGCGAGCCACTCTCTCTCTGAAAACAGGCAGTGTAATAATCTGCGAGCCACTCTCTCTCTGAAAACAGGCAGTGTAATAATCTGCGAGCCACTCTCTCTCTGAATACAGGCCGTGTAATACTCTGCAATTTTTGGGGTTGAAAACAAAGCGGAGAGCATCGAATAGATGTGTCAGTTTTGCTGGTGGTGGTGAATGTAGCTGCTGCGGGGAGAGAAAGGCCGTGGTCGATCTGTGTCGGCTACGTGCCCAAATGAAACACCTTCCTGTGCTGCAAGTAGGCGACAGGATGCTCTGTGTAATTTCGTAGGCTCGAGTATCGCTGGATGAATGGTGAGGCCAGAACAAGTAGAAGTGGTTTTAGGGTGGTTGGCTGAGAGTGCCTTCAGTCCCATTGCTTTGTCTTCCACCAGATTTGGCACCTGCGGCTCATGGGCATCTGTCTTCCACCCCCTGGCAAGCAGTCTGAGCCCCAAGTCATGCAGCGGGATCTCCTGCTTTTTGATGACTGCTGGCGGTGGTTCCGTGGGCCATCCATCTGGCCCTGGCCAACAATTGGAAGAGATTGAGTGCACTGATGCCCAACCACTTGTTTTGTTGGAGGATGAGTACGTGGGATGGGTAGTGTAAACGGTCAGCAGACCACTGCAGCCCATCTCTGATGATGCTGACGATGAAACACTGTGCCAACTATTGCTGCAGCTTCCTGCAGTGTGCACACCAGCATGGAGGGCAGGGGTGAAGACTGGGGGGGACATCATGTGGGGGATTATTGTTATTATTTATTTCTAGAGCACCATTGATTCTATGGTTCTGTACATGAGGAGGAGTTACATACAAACACAAATAGAAACTGCAATGAACAAACTAATAGTGACGGACAAGCAGGGCCGGCGTCACCACCCGGCGTACCTGGGCAAGTGCCGGGGCCCTGGACAGAAAGGGGGGCCCACTCATCTGGGTTGCTTGCTAATCTATCGCTATGTGTCATGTGTGTGAGCAGCACTGCGGTAGTGCCCGCAGCGTCCTTGGTTACCGCCGGCCGGCAGATCCTCTTCTGGACAGCGGGGGGCCCGCACTCACCTCGGTTGCTATGTGAGCGCTGCCCGCCGCGTCCTGGGTTACCGCCGGCAGGCAGATGCATCCTTAGCTTCCTCTCTCCTCCGGCTATTGAGTGCTCAGCGCTGCAGGCATCCAGCCAGATGGTGGCAGTGCTGTGCACCATCTATTCTTACCGCAGCTGCACTGCCTTCTGACTGGGTCCCTCCTCCGAGCTCGTGCTCCTCGGAAACCAAGAGCCAGCCATAGCCAGCCAGCCACAGCCAGCCACAGCCAGCCAGCCACAGCCAGCCACAGCCAGCCACAGCCACAGCCAGCCACAGCCAGCCAGCCACAGCCAGCCAGCCACAGCCAGCCAGCCACAGCCAGCCACAGCCACAGCCAGCCACAGCCACAGCCAGCCAGCCATAGCCAGCCAGCCACAGCCAGCCACAGCCAGCCACAGCCACAGCCAGCCATCCAGCCACAGCCAGCCAGCCAGGCACAGCCAGCCACAGCCAGCCAGCCACAGCCAGCCAGCCACAGCCAGCCAGCCACAGCCAGCCACAGCCAGCCAACCACAGCCAGCCACAGCCACAGCCAGCCAGCCACAGCCAGCCACAGCCAGCCAGCCACAGCAAGCCAGCCACAGCCAGCCCCAGCCAGCCACAGCCAGCCACAGCCAGCCAGCCACAGCCAGCCAGCCACAGCCAGCCACAGCCACCCAGCCACAGCCAGCCACAGCCAGAGCCAGCCAGCCACAGCCAGCCAGCCACAGCCAGCCCCAGCCAGCCACAGCCAGCCAGCCACAGCCAGCCACAGCCAGCCACAGCCACCCAGCCACAGCCAGCCACAGACACAGCCAGCCAGCCACAGCCAGCCACAGCCAGCCAGCCATAGCCAGCCAGCCACAGCCAGCCACAGCCAGCCACAGCCACAGCCAGCCATCCAGCCACAGCCAGCCAGCCAGGCACAGCCAGCCACAGCCAGCCAGCCACAGCCAGCCAGCCACAGCCAGCCAGCCACAGCCAGCCACAGCCAGCCAGCCACAGCCAGCCAGCCACAGCCAGCCACAGCCACAGCCAGCCACAGCCAGCCACAGCCAGCCAGCCACAGCCAGCCAGCCACAGCCAGCCCCAGCCAGCCACAGCCAGCCAGCCACAGCCAACCACAGCCAGCCAGCCACAGCCAACCAGCCACAGCCAGCCAGCCACAGCCAGCCACAGCCAGCCAGCCACAGCCAGCCAGCCACAGCCAGCACACACTGCCACCGACCCAAGGTAACTTTTTCTGTGCACGTCTTACTCTTATCAATGTCTTTCTATCTATAGATACATGATGTCACAGTGATAGTCACAACCATCATCATGGATCTATAGATAGAAAAACATAACTTGACTATACTATATATCTATCTAAGCACAGCAGCACACATAATACTACTAAGCACAGCAGCACACACACTGCTACTAAGTACAGCAGCACACACACTACTACTAAGCACAGCAGCACACACTGCTACTAAGCACAGCAGCACACACAATACTAAGCACAGCAGCACACACACTGCTACTAAGCACAGCAGCACACACAATACTACTAAGCACAGCAGCACACACACTACTACTAAGCACAGCAGCACACACTACTACTAAGCACAGCAGCACACATTACTACTACTAAGCACAGCAGCACACACACTGCTACTAAGCACAGCAGCACACACACTGCTACTAAGCACAGCAGCACGCACACTACTACTAAGCACAGCAGCACACACACTACTACTAAGCACAGCAGCACACACACTACTAGTAAGCACAGCAGCACACACTGCTACTAAGCACAGCAGCACACACAATACTAAGCACAGCAGCACACACACTGCTACTAAGCACAGCAGCACACACAATACTACTAAGCACAGCAGGACACACACTACTACTAAGCACAGCAGCACACACTACTACTAAGCACAGCAGCACACAATACTACTACTAAGCACAGCAGCACACACACTACTACTAAGCACAGCAGCACACACTGCTACTAAGCAAAGCAGCACACACACTGCTACTAAGCACAGCAGCACGCACACTACTACTAATCACAGCAGCACACACACTACTACTAAGCACAGCAGCACACACACTACTAGTAAGCACAGCAGCACACACAATACTACTAAGCACAGCAGCACACACACTACTACTAAGCACAGCAGCACACACACTACTACTAAGCACAGCAGCACACACACTACTACTAAGCACAGCAGCACACACACTGCTACTAAGCACAGCAGCACACACACTACTACTAAGCACAGCAGCACACACACTACTACTAAGCACAGCAGCACACACACTACTAGTAAGCACAGCAGCACACACACTACTACTAAGCACAGCAGCACTCACACTACTACTAAGCACAGCAGCACACACACTACTACTAAGCACAGCAGCACACAATACTACTAAGCACAGCAGCACACACACTACTACTAAGCACAGCAGCACACACACTACTACTAAGCAAAGCAGCACACAATACTACTAAGCACAGCAGCACACAATACTACTAAGCACAGCAGAACACACACTACTACTAAGCACAGCAGCACACACACTACTACTAAGCACAGCAGCACACACACTGCTACTAAGCACAGCAGCACACAATACTACTAAGCACAGCAGCACACACACTACTACTAAGCACAGCAGCACACAATATTACTAAGCACAGCAGCACACACACTACTACTAAGCACAGCAGCGCACACAATACTACTAAGCACAGCAGCACACACACTACTACTAACCAGAGCAGCGCATACACTGCTACTAAGCACAGCAGCACACACACTACTACTAAGCACAGCAGCACACACACTACTACAAAGCACAGCAGCACACACACTGCTACTAAGCACAGCAGCACACACACTACTACTAAGCACAGCAGCACACACAATACTACTAAGTACAGCAGCACATACAATACTACTAAGCACAGCAGCACACACACTACTACTAAGCACAGCAGCACACACACTACTACTAACCACAGCAGCGCACACACTACTACTAAGCACAGCAGCACACACACTAGTACAAAGCACAGCAGCACACACACTGCTACTAAGCACAGCAGCACACACACTACTACTAAGCACAGCAGCACACACACTGCTACTAAGCACAGCAGCACACACACTACTACTAAGCAGAGCAGCACGCACAATACTACTAAGCACAGCTGCACATACAATACTGTTAAGCACAGCAGCGCACACACTACTACTAAGCACAGCAGCACACACACTACTACTAAGCACAGCAGCACACACACTGCTACTAAGCACAACAGCACACACACTACTACTAAGCTCAGCAGCCCACACACTACTACTAAGCACAGCAGCAAACACACTACTACTAAGCACAGCAGCCCACACAATACTACTAAGCACAGCAGCACACACAATACTACTAAGCACAGCAGCACGCACAATACTACTAAGCACAGCAGCACACACACTGCTACTAAGCACAGCAGCACACACAATACTACTAAGCAGAGCAGCACAAACAATACTACTAAGCTCAGCAGCACACACAATGCTACTAAGCACAGCAGCACGCACAATACTACTAAGCACAGCAGCACACACTACTACTAAGCACAGCAGCACACACACTGCTACTAAGCACAGCAGCACACAATACTACTAAGCACAGCAGCACACACACTACTACTAAGCACAGCAGCACACAATATTACTAAGCACAGCAGCACACACACTACTACTAAGCACAGCAGCGCACACAATACTACTAAGCACAGCAGCACACACACTACTACTAACCACAGCAGCGCATACACTGCTACTAAGCACAGCAGCACACACACTGCTACTAAGCAGAGCAGCACACACACTGCTACTAAGCACAGCAGCACACACACTACTACTAAGCACAGCAGCACACACACTACTACAAAGCACAGCAGCACACACTGCTACTAAGCACAGCAGCACACACACTACTACTAAGCACAGCAGCACACACACTACTACTAAGCACAGAAGCACACACACTGCTACTAAGCACAGCAGCACACACACTACTACTAAGCACAGCAGCACACACAATACTACTAAGTACAGCAGCACATACAATACTACTAAGCACAGCAGCACACACACTACTACTAAGCACAGCAGCACACACACTACTACTAACCACAGCAGCGCACACACTACTACTAAGCACAGCAACACACACACTACTACAAAGCACAGCAGCACACACACTGCTACTAAGCACAGCAGCACACACACTACTACTAAGCACAGCAGCACACACACTGCTACTAAGCACAGCAGCACACACACTGCTACTAAGCACAGCAGCACGCACAATACTACTAAGCACAGCTGCACATACAATACTGTTAAGCACAGCAGCGCACACACTACTACTAAGCACAGCAGCACACACACTACTACTAAGCACAGCAGCACACACACTGCTACTAAGCACAACAGCACACACACTACTACTAAGCTCAGCAGCCCACACACTACTACTAAGCACAGCAGCAAACACACTACTACTAAGCACAGCAGCCCACACAATACTACTGAGCACAGCAGCACACACAATACTACTAAGCACAGCAGCACACACTCTACTACTAAGCACAGAAGCACACACAGTACTACTAAGCACAGCAGCACACACACTGCTACTAAGCACAGCAGCACACACAATACTACTAAGCAGAGCAGCACAAACAATACTACTAAGCTCAGCAGCACACACAATGCTACTAAGCACAGCAGCACACACAATACTACTAAGCACAGCAGCACACACACTGCTACTAAGCACAGCAGCACACACAATACTACTAAGCACAGCAGCACACACACTGCTACTAAGCACACACTACTACTAAGCACAGCAGCACACACAATACTACTAAGCACAGCAGCACACACACTGCTACTAAGCAGAGCAGCACACACACTGCTACTAAGCAGAGCAGCACACACACACTACTACTTAGCACAGCAGCACACACAATACTACTAAGCACAGCAGCACATACACTACTACTAAGCACAGCAGCACACACAATACTACTAAGCACAGCAGCACACACACTGCTACTAAGCACAGCAGCACACACACTGCTACTAAGCACAGCAGCACACACTACTACTAAGCACAGCAGCACACACTACTACTAAGCACAGCAGCACACACACTTCTACTAAGCACAGCAGCACACACTACTACTAAGCACAGCAGCACACACAATACTACTAAGCACAGCAGCACACACAATACTACTAAGCACAGCAGCACACACACTGCTACTAAGCAGAGCATCACACACACTGCTACTAAGCAGAGCAGCACGCACACACTACTACTTAGCACAGCAGCACACACAATACTACTAAGCACAGCAGCACATACACTACTACTAAGCACAGCAGCACACACAATACTACTAAGCACAGCAGCACACACACTGCTACTAAGCACAGCAGCACACACACTGCTACTAAGCACAGCAGCACACACTACTACTAAGCACAGCAGCACACACTACTACTAAGCACAGCAGCACACACACTTCTACTAAGCACAGCAGCACACACTACTACTAAGCACAGCAGCACACACAATACTACTAAGCACAGCAGCACACACACTACTGCTAAGCACAGCAGCACACACACTACTACTAAGCACAGCAGCACACATTACTACTAAGCACAGCAGCACACACACTACTACTAAGCACAGCAGCACACAATACTACTAAGCACAGCAGCACACACACTACTACTAAGCACAGCAGCACACACACTACTACTAAGCACAGCAGCACACAATACTACTAAGCACAGCAGCACACAATACAACTAAGCACAGCAGCACACACACTGCTACTAAGCACAGCAGCACACAATACTACTAAGCACAGCAGCACACACACTACTACTAAGCACAGCAGCACACAATATTACTAAGCATAGCAGCACACACACTACTACTAAGCACAGCAGCGCACACAATACTACTAAGCACAGCAGCACACACACTACTACTAAGCACAGCAGCACACACTCTACTACTAAGCACAGCAGCACACACTCTACTACTAAGCACAGAAGCACACACAGTACTACTAAGCACAGCAGCACACACACTACTACTAAGCACAGCAGCACACACACTACTACTAAGCACAGCAGCACACACACTGCTACTAAGCACAGCAGCACACACACTACTACTAAGCACAGCAGCACACACAATACTACTAAGCACAGCAGCACAAACACTACTACTAAGCACAGCAGCACACACAATACTACTAAGCACAGCAGCACAAACACTACTACTAAGCACAGCAGCACACACACTGCTACTAAGCACAGCAGCACACACAATGCTACTAAGCACAGCAGCACACACACTGCTACTAAGCACAGCAGCACACACACTGCTACTAAGCACAGCAGCACACACACTACTACTAAGCACAGCAGCACACACACTGCTACTAAGCACAGCAGCACACACAATACTATTAAGCACAGCAGCACACACACTACTACTAAGCACAGCAGCACACACACTACTACTAAGCACAGCAGCACACACACTACTACTAAGCACAGCAGCACACACTACTACTAAGCACAGCAGCACACACACTACTACTAAGCACAGCAGCGCACACACTACTACTAAGCACAGCAGCACACACAATACTACTAAGCACAGCAGCACAAACACTACTACTAAGCACAGCAGCACACACACTGCTACTAAGCACAGCAGCACACACAATGCTACTAAGCACAGCAGCACACACACTGCTACTAAGCACAGCAGCACACACACTACTACTAAGCACAGCAGCACACACACTGCTACTAAGCACAGCAGCACACACAATACTATTAAGCACAGCAGCACACACTACTACTAAGCACAGCAGCGCACACAATACTACTAAGCACAGCAGCACACACTACTACTAAGCAGAGCAGCACACACACTACTACTAAGCACAGCAGCACACACACTGCTACTAAGCACAGCAGCGCACACACTACTACTAAGCACAGCAGCACACACACTACTACTAAGCACAGCAGCACACACACTATTACAAAGCACAGCAGCGCACACACTACTACTAAGTACAGCAGCGCACACACTACTACTAAGCACAGCAGCACACACACTACTACAAAGCACAGCAGCACACACACTGCTACTAAGCACAACAGCACACACACTACTGCTAAGCACAGCAGCACACACACTACTACTAAGCACAGCAGCACACACACTACTACTAAGCACAGCAGCGCACACACTACTACTAAGCACAGCAGCACACACACTACTACAAAGCACAGCAGTACGCACAATACTACTAAGCACAGCAGCACACACTACTACTAAGCACAGCAGCACACACACTACTACTAAGCACATCAGTACACACACTACTACTAAGCACAGCAGCACACAATACTACTAAGCACAGCAGCACACACACTACTACTAAGCACAGCAGCACACCTGCTACTAAGCACAGCAGCACACACACCACTACTAAGCACAGCAGCACACACACTACTACTAAGCAGAGCAGCGCACACTCTACTACTACTAAGCACAGCAGCACACACACTGCTACTAAGCACAGCAGCACACACACTACTACTATGCACAGCAGCACACACACTACTACTAAGCACAGCAGCACACACAATACTACTAAGCACAGCAGCACACACACTACTACTAAGCACAGCAGCACACACACTGCTACTAAGGAGCGCAGCACATACAAACTATTAAGCACAGCAGCGCACACACTACTACTAAGCACAGCAGCACACACACTACTACTAAGCACAGCAGCACACACTGCTACTAAGCACAACAGCACATACACTACTACTAAGCACAGCAGCAAACACACTACTACTAAGCACAGCAGCACACACAATACTACTAAGCACAGCAGCACACACAATACTACTAAGCACAGCAGCACACACTGCTACTAAGCAGAGCAGCACACACAATACTACTAAGCTCAGCAGCACACACAATACTACTAAGCACAGCAGCACACACACTGCTACTAAGCACAGCAGCACACACAGTACTACTAAGCACAGCAGCACACACAATACTACCAAGCTCAGCAGCACACACAATACTACTAAGCACAGCAGCACACACACTGCTACTAAGCACAGCAGCACACACAATACTACGAAGCACAGCAGCACACAAACTACTACTAAGCACAGCAGCACACACGATACTACTAAGCACAGCAGCACACACACTACTACTAAGCACAGTAGCACACACACTACTACTAAGCACAGCAGCACACAACCTACTACTAAGCACAGCAGCACACACACTACTACTAAGCACAGCAGCACACACACTGCTACTAAGCAGAGTAGCACACACACTACTACTAAGCACAGCAGCACACACACTACTACTAAGCACAGCAGCACACACACTACTACTAAGCACAGCAGCACACACACTACTACTAAGCACAGCAGCACACACACTACTACTAAGCACAGCAGCACACACAATACTACTAAGCACAGCAGCACACACAATACTACTAAGCACAGCAGCACACACACTACTACTAAGCACAGCAGCACACACACTACTACTACGCACAGCAGCACACACAATTCTACTAAGCACAGCAGCACACACACTGCTACTAAGCACAGCAGCACACACACTACTACTAAGCACAGCAGCACACACACTACTACTAAGCAAAGCAGCACACACACTACTACTAAGCACAGCAGCACACACACTACTACTAAGCACAGCAGCACACACACTACTACTAAGCACAGCAGCACACACAATGCTACTAAGCACAGCAGCACACACAATACTACTAAGCACAGCAGCACACACACTACTACTAAGCACAGCAGCACACACACTACTACTAAGCACAGCAGCACACACACTGCTACTAAGCACAGCAGCACACACACTACTACTAAGCACAGCAGCACACACACTGCTACTAAGCACAGCAGCACACACACTACTACTAAGCACAGCAGCACACACACTACTACTAAGCACAGCAGCACACACACAACTACTAAGCAGAGCAGCACACACTGCTACTAAGCACAGCAGCACACACACAACTACTAAGCACAGCAGCACACACACTACTACTAAGCACAGCAGCACACACACTGCTGCTAAGCACAGCAGCACACACTACTACTAAGCACAGCAGCACACACACTGCTACTAAGTACAGCAGCACACACACTGCTACTAAGCACAGCAGCACACACTACTACTAAGCACAGCAGCACACACACTACTACTAAGTACAGCAGCACACACACTGCTACTAAGCACAGCAGCACACACACTACTACTAAGCACAGCAGCACACACACTACTACTAAGCACAGCAGCACACACACTACTACTAAGCACAGCAGCACACACACTGCTACTAAGCACAGCAGCACACACTACTACTAAGCACAGCAGCGCACACACTACTACTAAGCACAGCAGCGCACACACTACTAAGCACAGCAGCACACACACTACTAAGCACAGCAGCACACACTACTACTAAGCACAGCAGCACACACTACTACTAAGCACAGCAGCACACACACTACTACTAAACACAGCAGCACACACACTGCTACTAAGCACAGTAGCACAAACACTGCTACTAAGCACAGCAGCACACACACTACTACTAAGCACAGCAGCGCACACACTACTACTAAGCACAGCAGCACACACACTACTACTAAGCACAGCAGCACACACACTGCTACTAAGTACAGCAGCACACACACTGCTACTAAGCACAGCAGGACACACACTACTACTAAGTACAGCAGCACACACACTGCTACTAAGCACAGCAGCACACACTACTACTAAGCAAAGCAGCACACACACTACTACTAAGCACAGCAGCACACACACTGCTACTAAGCACAGCAGCACACACACTACTACTAAGTACAGCAGCACACACACTGCTACTAAGCACAGCAGCACACACACTGCTACTAAGCACAGCAGCACACACACTACTACTAAGCACAGCAGCACACACACTGCTACTAAGCACAGCAGCACACACAATGCTACTAAGCACAGCAGCACACACACTACTACTAAGCACAGCATCACACACAATACTACTAAGCACAGCAGCACACACAATACTACTAAGCACAGCAGCATACACACTACTACTAAGCACAGCAGCACACACACTACTACTAAGCACAGCAGCACACACACTGCTACTAAGCACAGCAGCACACACACTGCTACTAAGCACAGCAGCACACACACTACTACTAAGCACAGCAGCACACACACAACTACTAAGCAGAGCAGCACACACTGCTACTAAGCACAGCAGCACACACACAACTACTAAGCACAGCAGCACACACACTACTACTAAGCACAGCAGCACACACGCTGCTACAAAGCACAGCAGCACACACTACTACTAAGCACAGCAGCACACACACTGCTACTAAGTACAGCAGCACACACACTGCTACTAAGCACAGCAGCACACACTACTACTAAGCACAGCAGCACACACACTACTACTAAGTACAGCAGCACACACACTGCTACTAAGCACAGCAGCACACACACTACTACTAAGCACAGCAGCACACACACTACTACTAAGCACAGCAGCACACACACTACTACTAAGCACAGCAGCAGACACACTGCTACTAAGCACGGCAGCACACACTACTACTAAGCACAGCAGCGCACACACTACTACTAAGCACAGCAGCGCACACACTACTACTAAGCACAGCAGCACACACACTACTAAGCACAGCAGCACACACTACTACTAAGCACAGCAGCACACACTACTACTAAGCACAGCAGCACACACACTACTACTAAGCACAGCAGCACACACACTGCTACTAAGCACAGTAGCACACACACTGCTACTAAGCACAGCAGCACACACACTACTACTAAGCACAGCAGCACACACACTACTACTAAGTACAGCAGCACACACACTGCTACTAAGCACAGCAGCACACACTACTACTAAGCAAAGCAGCACACACACTACTACTAAGCACAGCAGCACACACACTGCTACTAAGCACAGCAGCACACACACTACTACTAAGTACAGCAGCACACACACTGCTACTAAGCACAGCAGCACACACACTGCTACTAAGCACAGCAGCACACACACTACTACTAAGCACAGCAGCACACACACTGCTACTAAGCACAGCAGCACACACAATGCTACTAAGCACAGCAGCACACACACTACTACTAAGCACAGCAGCACACACAATACTACTAAGCACAGCAGCACACACAATACTACTAAGCACAGCAGCATACACACTACTACTAAGCACAGCAGCACACACAATACTACTAAGCACAGCAGCACGCACACTGCTACTAACCACAGCAGCACACACACTACTACTAAGCACAGCAGCACACACACTACTACTAAGTACAGCAGCACACACACTACTACTAAGCACAGCAGCACACACACTACTACTAAGCACAGCAGCACACACACTACTACTAAGCACAGCAACACACACACTACTACTAAGCAGAGCAACACACACACTACTACTAAGCAGAGCAGCACACACAATACTACTAAGCACAGCAGGACACACACTACTACTAAGCACAGCAGCACACACAATACTACTAAGCACAGCAGCACACACACTACTACTAAGCACAGCAGCACACACACTGCTACTAAGCACAGCAGCACAGCAGCGCACACACTGCTACTAAGCACAGCAGCACACACACTGCTACTAAGCACAGCAGCGCACACACTACTACTAAGCACAGCAGCACACACAATACTACTAAGCACAGCAGCACACACAATACTACTAAGCACAGCAGCACACACAATACTATTAAGCACAGCAGCACACACTACTACTAAGCACAGCAGCGCACACAATACTACTAAGCACAGCAGCACACACTACTACTAAGCACAGCAGCACACACACTACTACTAAGTACAGCAGCACACACACTGCTACTAAGCACAGCAGCACACACACTGCTACTAAGCACAGCAGCACACACACTACTACTAAGCACAGCAGCACACACACTGCTACTAAGCACAGCAGCACACACAATGCTACTAAGCACAGCAGCACACACACTACTACTAAGCACAGCAGCACACACAATACTACTAAGCACAGCAGCACACACAATACTACTAAGCACAGCAGCATACACACTACTACTAAGCACAGCAGCACACACAATACTACTAAGCACAGCAGCACGCACACTGCTACTAACCACAGCAGCACACACACTACTACTAAGTACAGCAGCACACACACTACTACTAAGTACAGCAGCACACACACTACTACTAAGCACAGCAGCACACACACTACTACTAAGCACAGCAGCACACACACTACTACTAAGCACAGCAGCACACACACTACTACTAAGCAGAGCAGCACACACACTACTACTAAGCAGAGCAGCACACACAATACTACTAAGCACAGCAGGACACACACTACTACTAAGCACAGCAGCACACACAATACTACTAAGCACAGCAGCACACACACTACTACTAAGCACAGCAGCACACACACTGCTACTAAGCACAGCAGCACAGCAGCGCACACACTGCTACTAAGCACAGCAGCACACACACTGCTACTAAGCACAGCAGCGCACACACTACTACTAAGCACAGCAGCACACACAATACTACTAAGCACAGCAGCACACACAATACTACTAAGCACAGCAGCACACACACTACTACTAAGCACAGCAGCACACACACTGCTACTAAGCACAGCAGCACACACACTACTACTAAGCACAGCAGCACACACACTACTACTAAGCACAGCAGCACACACAATACTACTAAGCACAGCAGCACACACACTACTACTAAGCACAGCAGCACACACACTACTACTAAGCACAGCAGCACACACACTACTACTAAGCACAGCAGCACACACACTACTACTAAGCAGAGCAGCACACACAATACTACTAAGCACAGCAGGACACACACTACTACTAAGCACAGCAGCACACACAATACTACTAAGCACAGCAGCACACACACTACTACTAAGCACAGCAGCACACACACTGCTACTAAGCACAGCAGCGCACACACTACTACTAAGTACAGCAGCACCCACACTGCTACTAAGCACAGCAGCACACACACTACTACTAAGCAGAGCAGCACACACAATACTACTAAGCACAGCAGGACACACACTACTACTAAGCACAGCAGCACACACACTGCTACTAAGCATAGCAGCACACACACTGCTACTAAGCACAGCAGCGCACACACTACTACTAAGTACAGCAGCACACACACTGCTAATAAGCACAGCAGCACACACACTACTACTAAGCACAGCAGCACACACACTACTACTAAGCACAGCAGCGCACACACTACTACTAAGCACAGCAGCGAACACACTACTACTAAGCACAGCAGCACACAATACTACTAAGCAAAGCAGCACACACACTACTACTAAGCACAGCAGCACACACACTACTACTAAGCACAGCAGTACACACACTACTACTAAGCACAGCAGCACAGACACTACTACTAAGCACAGCAGCACACACACTACTACTAAGCACAGCAGCACACACAATACTACTAAGCACAGCAGCACACACACTGCTACTAAGCACAGCAGCACACGCACTGCTACTAAGCACAGCAGCACACACACTACTACTAAGCACACCAGCACACACACTGCTACTAAGCACATCAGCACACACAATACTACTAAGCACAGCAGCACACACACTACTACTAAGCACAGCAGCACACACACTACTAATAAGCACAGCAGCACACACACTACTACTAAGCACAGCAGCACACGCATTACTACTAAGCACAGCAGCACACACACTGCTACTAAGCACAGCAGCACACACACTACTACTAAGCACAGCAGCACACACACTACTACTAAGCACAGCAGCACACACAATACTACTAAGCACAGCAGCACACACACTACTACTATGCACAGCAGCACACACACTACTACTAAGCACAGCAGCACACACACTGCTGCTAAGCACAGCAGCGCACACACTACTACTAAGTACAGCAGCACACACACTGCTACTAAGCACAGCAGCACACACACTACTAAGCACAGCAGCACACACACTACTACTAAGCACAGCAGCGCACACACTACTACTAAGCACAGCAGCGCACACACTACTACTAAGCACAGCAGCACACAATACTACTAAGCACAGCAGCACACACACTACTACTAAGCACAGCAGCACACACACTACTACTAAGCACAGCAGTACACAATACTACTAAGCACAGCAGCACACACACTACTACTAAGCACAGCAGCACACACACTACTACAAAGCACAGCAGGACACACTACTGCTAAGCACAGCAGCACACACACTACTACTAAGCACAGCAGCACACACACTACTACTAAGCACAGCAGCACACAATACTACTAAGCACAGCAGCACACACACTACTACTAAGCACAGCAGCACACACACTACTACTAAGCACAGCAGCACACACTACTACTAAGCTAAGCACAGCAGCACACACACTACTACTAAGCACAGCAGCACACACAATACTACTAAGCACAGCAGCACACACACTACTACTAAGCACAGCAGCACACACACTGCTACTAAGCACAGCAGCGCACACACTACTACTAAGTACAGCAGCACCCACACTGCTACTAAGCCCAGCAGCACACACACTACTACTAAGCAGAGCAGCACACACAATACTACTAAGCACAGCAGGACACACACTACTACTAAGCACAGCAGCACACACACTGCTACTAAGCACAGTAGCACACACACTGCTACTAAGCACAGCAGCACACACACTACTACTAAGCACAGCAGCACACACACTACTACTAAGTACAGCAGCACACACACTGCTACTAAGCACAGCAGCACACACTACTACTAAGCAAAGCAGCACACACACTACTACTAAGCACAGCAGCACACACACTGCTACTAAGCACAGCAGCACACACACTACTACTAAGTACAGCAGCACACACACTGCTACTAAGCACAGCAGCACACACACTGCTACTAAGCACAGCAGCACACACACTACTACTAAGCACAGCAGCACACACACTGCTACTAAGCACAGCAGCACACACAATGCTACTAAGCACAGCAGCACACACACTACTACTAAGCACAGCAGCACACACAATACTACTAAGCACAGCAGCACACACAATACTACTAAGCACAGCAGCATACACACTACTACTAAGCACAGCAGCACACACAATACTACTAAGCACAGCAGCACGCACACTGCTACTAACCACAGCAGCACACACACTACTACTAAGCACAGCAGCACACACACTACTACTAAGTACAGCAGCACACACACTACTACTAAGCACAGCAGCACACACACTACTACTAAGCACAGCAGCACACACACTACTACTAAGCACAGCAGCACACACACTACTACTAAGCAGAGCAGCACACACACTACTACTAAGCAGAGCAGCACACACAATACTACTAAGCACAGCAGGACACACACTACTACTAAGCACAGCAGCACACACAATACTACTAAGCACAGCAGCACACACACTACTACTAAGCACAGCAGCACTCACACTGCTACTAAGCACAGCAGCACAGCAGCGCACACACTGCTACTAAGCACAGCAGCACACACACTGCTACTAAGCACAGCAGCGCACACACTACTACTAAGCACAGCAGCACACACAATACTACTAAGCACAGCAGCACACACAATACTACTAAGCACAGCAGCACACACACTACTACTAAGCACAGCAGCACACACACTGCTACTAAGCACAGCAGCAAACACACTACTACTAAGCACAGCAGCACACACACTACTACTAAGCACAGCAGCACACACAATACTACTAAGCACAGCAGCACACACACTACTACTAAGCACAGCAGCACACACACTACTACTAAGCACAGCAGCACACACACTACTACTAAGCACAGCAGCACACACACTACTACTAAGCAGAGCAGCACACACAATACTACTAAGCACAGCAGGACACACACTACTACTAAGCACAGCAGCACACACAATACTACTAAGCACAGCAGCACACACACTACTACTAAGCACAGCAGCACACACACTGCTACTAAGCACAGCAGCGCACACACTACTACTAAGTACAGCAGCACCCACACTGCTACTAAGCACAGCAGCACACACACTACTACTAAGCAGAGCAGCACACACAATACTACTAAGCACAGCAGGACACACACTACTACTAAGCACAGCAGCACACACACTGCTACTAAGCATAGCAGCACACACACTGCTACTAAGCACAGCAGCGCACACACTACTACTAAGTACAGCAGCACACACACTGCTAATAAGCACAGCAGCACACACACTACTACTAAGCACAGCAGCACACACACTACTACTAAGCACAGCAGCGCACACACTACTACTAAGCACAGCAGCGAACACACTACTACTAAGCACAGCAGCACACAATACTACTAAGCAAAGCAGCACACACACTACTACTAAGCACAGCAGCACACACACTACTACTAAGCACAGCAGTACACACACTACTACTAAGCACAGCAGCACAGACACTACTACTAAGCACAGCAGCACACACACTACTACTAAGCACAGCAGCACACACAATACTACTAAGCACAGCAGCACACACACTGCTACTAAGCACTGCAGCACACACACTGCTATTAAGCACAGCAGCACACACACTACTACTAAGCACACCAGCACACACACTGCTACTAAGCACATCAGCACACACAATACTACTAAGCACAGCAGCACACACACTACTACTAAGCACAGCAGCACACACACTACTAATAAGCACAGCAGCACACACACTACTACTAAGCACAGCAGCACACGCATTACTACTAAGCACAGCAGCACACACACTGCTACTAAGCACAGCAGCACACACACTACTACTAAGCACAGCAGCACACACACTACTACTAAGCACAGCAGCACACACAATACTACTAAGCACAGCAGCACACACACTACTACTATGCACAGCAGCACACACAATACTACTAAGTACAGCAGCACACACACTGCTACTAAGCACAGCAGCACACACACTACTAAGCACAGCAGCACACACACTACTACTAAGCACAGCAGCGCACACACTACTACTAAGCACAGCAGCACACACACTACTACTAAGCACAGGAGCGCACACACTACTACTAAGTACAGCAGCACACACACTGCTACTAAGCACAGCAGCACACACACTACTAAGCACAGCAGCACACACACTACTACTAAGCACAGCAGCGCACACACTACTACTAAGCACAGCAGCGCACACACTACTACTAAGCACAGCAGCACACAATACTACTAAGCACAGCAGCACACACACTACTACTAAGCACAGCAGCACACACACTACTACAAAGCACAGCAGGACACACTACTGCTAAGCACAGCAGCACACACACTACTACTAAGCACAGCAGCACACACACTACTACTAAGCACAGCAGCACACAATACTACTAAGCACAGCAGCACACACACTACTACTAAGCACAGCAGCACACACACTACTACTAAGCACAGCAGCACACACTACTACTAAGCTAAGCACAGCAGCACACACACTACTACTAAGCACAGCAGCACACACAATACTACTAAGCACAGCAGCACACACACTACTACTAAGCACAGCAGCACACACACTGCTACTAAGCACAGCAGCGCACACACTACTACTAAGTACAGCAGCACCCACACTGCTACTAAGCACAGCAGCACACACACTACTACTAAGCAGAGCAGCACACACAATACTACTAAGCACAGCAGGACACACACTACTACTAAGCACAGCAGCACACACACTGCTACTAAGCATAGCAGCACACACACTGCTACTAAGCACAGCAGCGCACACACTACTACTAAGTACAGCAGCACACACACTGCTAATAAGCACAGCAGCACACACACTACTACTAAGCACAGCAGCACACACACTACTACTAAGCACAGCAGCGCACACACTACTACTAAGCACAGCAGCGAACACACTACTACTAAGCACAGCAGCACACAATACTACTAAGCAAAGCAGCACACACACTACTACTAAGCACAGCAGCACACACACTACTACTAAGCACAGCAGTACACACACTACTACTAAGCACAGCAGCACACACACTACTACTAAGCACAGCAGCACACACACTACTACTAAGCACAGCAGCACACACAATACTACTAAGCACAGCAGCACACACACTGCTACTAAGCACAGCAGCACACACACTGCTACTAAGCACAGCAGCACACACACTACTACTAAGCACACCAGCACACACACTGCTACTAAGCACAGCAGCACACACAATACTACTAAGCACAGCAGCACACACACTACTACTAAGCACAGCAGCACACACACTACTACTAAGCACAGCAGCACACACACTACTACTAAGCACAGCAGCACACGCATTACTACTAAGCACAGCAGCACACACACTGCTACTAAGCACAGCAGCACACACACTACTACTAAGCACAGCAGCGCACACAATACTACTAAGCACAGCAGCACACACACTACTACTAAGCACAGCAGCACACACACTGCTACTAAGCACAGCAGCACACACACTACTACTAAGCACAGCAGCGCACACAATACTACTAAGCACAGCAGCACACACACTACTACTATGCACAGCAGTACACAATACTACTAAGCACAGCAGCACACACACTACTACTAAGCACAGCAGCACACACACTACTACAAAGCACAGCAGGACACACTACTACTAAGCACAGCAGCACACACACTACTACTAAGCACAGCAGCACACAATACTACTAAGCACAGCAGCACACACACTACTACTAAGCACAGCAGCACACACACTACTACTAAGCACAGCAGCACACACTACTACTAAGCTAAGCACAGCAGCACACACACTACTACTAAGCACAGCAGCACACACAATACTACTAAGCACAGCAGCACACACACTACTACTAAGCACAGCAGCACACACACTGCTACTAAGCACAGCAGCGCACACACTACTACTAAGTACAGCAGCACCCACACTGCTACTAAGCACAGCAGCACACACACTACTACTAAGCAGAGCAGCACACACAATACTACTAAGCACAGCAGGACACACACTACTACTAAGCACAGCAGCACACACACTGCTACTAAGCATAGCAGCACACACACTGCTACTAAGCACAGCAGCGCACACACTACTACTAAGTACAGCAGCACACACACTGCTAATAAGCACAGCAGCACACACACTACTACTAAGCACAGCAGCGCACACACTACTACTAAGCACAGCAGCGAACACACTACTACTAAGCACAGCAGCACACAATACTACTAAGCAAAGCAGCACACACACTACTACTAAGCACAGCAGCACACACACTACTACTAAGCACAGCAGTACACACACTACTACTAAGCACAGCAGCACACACACTACTACTAAGCACAGCAGCACACACACTGCTACTAAGCACAGCAGCACACACACTACTACTAAGCACAGCAGCACACACAATACTACTAAGCACAGCAGCACACACACTACTACTAAGCACAGCAGCACACACACTACTACAAAGCACAGCAGGACACACTACTGCTAAGCACAGCAGCACACACACTACTACTAAGCACAGCAGCACACACACTACTACTAAGCACAGCAGCACACAATACTACTAAGCACAGCAGCACACACACTACTACTAAGCACAGCAGCACACACACTACTACTAAGCACAGCAGCACACACTACTACTAAGCTAAGCACAGCAGCACACACACTACTACTAAGCACAGCAGCACACACAATACTACTAAGCACAGCAGCACACACACTACTACTAAGCACAGCAGCACACACACTGCTACTAAGCACAGCAGCGCACACACTACTACTAAGTACAGCAGCACCCACACTGCTACTAAGCACAGCAGCACACACACTACTACTAAGCAGAGCAGCACACACAATACTACTAAGCACAGCAGGACACACACTACTACTAAGCACAGCAGCACACACACTGCTACTAAGCATAGCAGCACACACACTGCTACTAAGCACAGCAGCGCACACACTACTACTAAGTACAGCAGCACACACACTGCTAATAAGCACAGCAGCACACACACTACTACTAAGCACAGCAGCGCACACACTACTACTAAGCACAGCAGCGAACACACTACTACTAAGCACAGCAGCACACAATACTACTAAGCAAAGCAGCACACACACTACTACTAAGCACAGCAGCACACACACTACTACTAAGCACAGCAGTACACACACTACTACTAAGCACAGCAGCACACACACTACTACTAAGCACAGCAGCACACACACTACTACTAAGCACAGCAGCACACACAATACTACTAAGCACAGCAGCACACACACTGCTACTAAGCACAGCAGCACACACACTGCTACTAAGCACAGCAGCACACACACTACTACTAAGCACACCAGCACACACACTGCTACTAAGCACAGCAGCACACACAATACTACTAAGCACAGCAGCACACACACTACTACTAAGCACAGCAGCACACACACTACTACTAAGCACAGCAGCACACACACTACTACTAAGCACAGCAGCACACGCATTACTACTAAGCACAGCAGCACACACACTGCTACTAAGCACAGCAGCACACACACTACTACTAAGCACAGCAGCGCACACAATACTACTAAGCACAGCAGCACACACACTACTACTAAGCACAGCAGCGCACACAATACTACTAAGCACAGCAGCACACACACTACTACTATGCACAGCAGCACACACACTACTACTAAGCACAGCAGCACACACACTGCTGCTAAGCACAGCAGCGCACACACTACTACTAAGTACAGCAGCACACACACTGCTACTAAGCACAGCAGCACACACACTACTAAGCACAGCAGCACACACACTACTACTAAGCACAGCAGCGCACACACTACTACTAAGCACAGCAGCGCACACACTACTACTAAACACAGCAGCACACAATACTACTAAGCACAGCAGCACACACACTACTACTAAGCACAGCAGCACACACACTACTACTAAGCACAGCAGTACACAATGCTACTAAGCACAGCAGCACACACACTACTACTAAGCACAGCAGCACACACACTACTACTAAGCACAGCAGCACACACTACTGCTAAGCACAGCAGCACACACACTACTACTAAGCACAGCAGCACACACACTACTACTAAGCACAGCAGCACACAATACTACTAAGCACAGCAGCACACACACTACTACTAAGCACAGCAGCACACACACTACTACTAAGCACAGCAGCACACACTACTACTAAGCTAAGCACAGCAGCACACACAATACTACTAAGCACAGCAGCACACACACTGCTACTAAGCACAGCAGCACACACACTACTACTAAGCACAGCAGCACACACACTGCTACTAAGCACAGCAGCACACACAATACTACTAAGCACAGCAGCACACACACTACTACTAAGCACAGCAGCACACACAATACTACTAAGCACAGCAGCACACACGCTGCTACTAAGCACAGCAGCGCACACAATACTACTAAGCACAGCAGCACACACAATACTACTAAGCACAGAAGCACACACACTACTACTAAGCACAGCAGCACACACACTACTACTAAGCACAGCAGCACACACACTACTACTAAGCACAGCAGCACACACACTACTACTAAGCACAGCAGCACACGCAATACTACTAAGCACAGCAGCACACACACTGCTACTAAGCACAGCAGCACACACACTACTACTAAGCACAGCAGCGCACACACTACTACTATGCACAGCAGCACACACACTACTACTAAGCACAGAAGCACACACACTACTACTAAGCACAGCAGCACACACACTACTACTAAGCACAGCAGCGCACACACTACTACTAAGCACAGCAGCACACACACTACTACTAAGCACAGCAGCACACACACTACTACTAAGCACAGCAGCACACACACTACTACTAAGCACAGCAGCACACGCAATACTACTAAGCACAGCAGCACACACACTGCTACTAAGCACAGCAGCACACACACTACTACTAAGCACAGCAGCGCACACACTACTACTATGCACAGCAGCACACACACTACTACTAAGCACAGAAGCACACACACTACTACTAAGCACAGCAGCACACACACTACTACTAAGCACAGCAGCGCACACAATACTACTAAGCACAGCAGCACACACACTACTACTAAGCACAGCAGCACACACAATACTACTAAGCACAGCAGCTCACACACTACTACTAAGAACAGCAGCACACACAATACTACTAAGCACAGCAGCACACACACTGCTACTAAGCACAGCAGCACACACACTACTACTAAGCGCAGCAGCATACACACTACTACTAAGCACAGCAGCACACACTCTACTACTAAGCACAGCAGCACACACACTACTACTAAGCACAGCAGCATACACAATACTACTAAGCACAGCAGCGAACACACTACTACTAAGCACAGCAGCACACACACTACTACTAAGCACAGCAGCACACACACTACTACTAAGCACAGCAGCACACACACTACTACTAAGCACAGCAGCACACACACTACTACTAAGCACAGCAGCGCACACAATACTACTAAGCACAGCAGTACACACACTACTACTAAGCACAGCAGCACACACACTACTACTAAGCACAGCAGCGCACACACTGCTACTAAGCACAGCAGCACACACACTACTACTAAGCACAGCAGCACACACACTACTACTAAGCACAGCAGCACACACACTACTACTAAGCACAGCAGCGCACACACTACTACTAAGCACAGCAGCACACACACTACTACTAAGCACAGCAGCGCACACACTGCTACTAAGCACAGCAGCACACACACTACTACTAAGCACAGCAGCACACACACTACTACTAAGCACAGCAGCACACACACTACTACTAAGCACAGCAGCACACACACTACTACTAAGCACAGCAGCGCACACACTACTACTAAGCACAGCAGCACACACACTACTACTGAGCACAGCAGCACACACTACTACTAAGCACAGCAGCGCACACACTACTACTAAGCACAGCAGCGCACACACTACTGCTAAGCACAGCAGCACACACACTACTACTAAGCACAGCAGCACATACACTACTACTAAGCACAGCGGCACACACACTACTACTAAGCACCGCAGCACACACACTACTACTAAGCACAGCAGCACACACAATACTACTAAGCACAGCTGCACACACACTACTTCTAAGCACAGCAGCACACACACTACTACTATGCACAGCAGCACACACAATACTACTGAGCACAGCAGCACACACACTACTAAGCACAGCAGCACACACAATACTACTAAGCACAGCAGCACACACAATACTACTAAGCACAGCAGCACACACAATACTACTAAGCACAGCAGCACACACAATACTACTAAGCACAGCAGCACACACAATACTACTAAGCACAGCAGCACACACACTACTACTAAGCACAGCAGCACACACACTACTACTAAGCACAGCAGCACACACACTACTACTAAGCACAGCAGCACACACACTGCTACTAAGCACAGCAGCACACACACTACTACTAAGCACAGCAGCGCACACAATACTACTAAGCACAGCAGTACACACACTACTACTAAGCACAGCAGCATGCACACTGCTACTAAGCACAGCAGCACACACACTACTACTAAGCACAGCAGCACACACAATGCTACTAAGCACAGCAGCATGCACACTGCTACTAAGCACAGCAGCACACACAATACTACTAAGCACAGCAGCACACACAATACTACTAAGCACAGCAGCTCACACACTACTACTAAGCACAGCAGCACACACAATACTACTAAGCACAGCAGCACACACACTGCTACTAAGCACAGCAGCACACACACTACTACTAAGCACAGCAGCACACACACTACTACTAAGCACAGCAGCACACACACTACTACTAAGCACAGCAGCACACACACTACTACTAAGCACAGCAGCGCACACACTACTACTAAGCACAGCAGCACACACACTACTACTAAGCACAGCAGCACACACACTACTACTGAGCACAGCAGCACACACTACTACTAAGCACAGCAGCACACACACTGCTACTAAGCACAGCAGCACACACACTACTACTAAGCACAGCAGCGCACACACTACTGCTAAGCACAGCAGCACACACACTACTACTAAGCACAGCAGCACATACACTACTACTAAGCACAACAGCACACACACTACTACTAAGCACAGCAGCACACACAATACTACTAAGCACAGCAGCACACACACTACTAAGCACAGCAGCACAAACAATACTACTAAGCACAGCAGCACACACAATACTACTAAGCACAGCAGCACACACAATACTACTAAGCACAGCAGCACACACAATACTACTAAGCACAGCAGCACACACACTACTACTAAGCACAGCAGCACACACACTACTACTAAGCACAGCAGCACATACACTACTACTAAGCACAGCACTGTCTGCAGTATCTTAGGAAATCCTGTCTGACTGTGTGGAATAGCAGAGAAGGAAGGGGCAGCAGGCTGGGCTGAGGTTGGCATGCCGCATGATGGTGCCTGACTGCTCTGCAGCTGCTATAGGAGGGGACTGGAGGGCTATACTTAATGCTCTGACTCTGACCCACCATCACCAACATACCTACCCGTTCCATTCCTTCTCAGCCATTTCTTCAGGGCTTCCTGTTTATACTGCAGTGTGCTGACAGGAGGAGCAATGGCAGTAATTCACCCAGTGACAGTCTCCACATAGTGGAAATGGAATGGCACCAGTGGGTCATGGTCAGACCGTGCCAGAAGAAGGGACCGGCCAGTGCAGCCACACATAGATACGCACACGGCACACTATTAAGTATAGCCCCCCAGTCCCCTCCTAGGCATGCCTAGTCTGTCTGCTCTGCAGCTGCTATAGGAGGGGACTGGAGGGCTATACTTAATGGTGTGCCGTGTGCGCATCTTTGTGTGGCTGCTGCATGGGGCATTATGTGGGGGAGACAGCCTTCATGGGGCATTATGTGTGTGTGGGGGGGACAGCCTGCATGGGGCATTATATGGGGGGGAGTGACATCCTGCATGGGGCATTATGTGGGGGAGGGAAGTGACATCCTGCATGGGACATTGTGTGTGTCGGGGGGACAGCCTGCATGGGGCATTATATGGGGGGGAGTGACATCCTGCATGGGGCATTATGTGGGGGAGGGAAGTGACATCCTGCATGGGACATTGTGTGTGTCGGGGGGGACAGCCTGCATGGGGCATTAGGTGAAGGGGGGCACAGCCTGCATGGAGCGCTATATGAGGGCCAGTATTCTGTATGGAGCATTATATGGGGGCCAGTATTCTGCATGGAGCGTTATATGGGGCCCATAATACTGTATGGAGGACTATACTGTCCGGTCTGCACTGTGAGCTGCGAGGATTAACTGGTTTCTGAGCTTTTGTAGAATTTACTATAAATATTCCTCATGTAATGTAAGAAGTGAAATCTTTGGCATTGTACTATATATATATATATATATATATATATATATATATATATATATATCTTTCTCTGCGGTATCTGTGCATCATGAATCGTGGTATGTGTTAAAGGGGTCACTGAGACTCTTTCGCCCGGGGCCCAGAAAAACCTGGAGCCGGCCCTGCAAGAGTGTCCACCACCCTCTTATATGAGCAGCACTTGGCACAATATAATTGACTCACTATGAAGGACAATGCCAGACCTCATGTGGCTGGAGTGTGTCAGCAGTTCCTGCAAGATGAAGGCATTGAAGCTATGGACTGGCCGCCCGTTCCCCAGACCTGAATCCGATTGACCACATCTGCGACACCATGTCTCGCTCCATCCACCAACGTCACGTTGCACCACAGACTGTCCAGGAGTTGGCGGATGCTTTATTCCAGGTCTGGGAGGAGATCCCACAGGAGACCATCCGCAGACTCATCAGGAGCAAGCCCAGGCATTGTAGGGAGGTCATACAGGCACGTGGAGGCCACACACAATACTCAGCCTCATCAGGAGCATGCCCAGGCGTTGTAGGGAAGTCATACAGGCACGTGGAGGCCACACACAATACTCAGCCTCATCAGGAGCATGCCCAGGCGTTGTAGGGAGGTCATACAGGCACGTGGAGGCCACACACAATACTCAGCCTCATCAGGAGCATGCCCAGGCATTGTAGGGAGGTCATACAGGCACGTGGAGGCCACACACAATACTCAGCCTCATCAGGAGCACGCCCAGGCGTTGTAGGGAGGTCATACAGGCACGTGGAGGCCACACACAATACACAGCCTCATCAGGAGCATGCCCAGGCATTGTAGGGAGGTCATACAGGCACGTGGAGGCCACACACAATACTCAGCCTCATCAGGAGCATGCCCAGGCGTTGTAGGGAGGTCATACAGGCACGTGGAGGCCACACACAATAGTCAGCCTCATCAGGAGCATGCCCAGGCGTTGTAGGGAGGTCATACAGGCACGTGGAGGCCACACACAATACTGAGCCTCATCAGGAGCATGCCCAGGCGTTGTAGGGAGGTCATACAGGCACGTGGAGGCCACACACAATACTCAGCCTCATCAGGAGCATGCCCAGGCGTTGTAGGGAGGTCATACAGGCACGTGGAGGCCACACACAATACTCAGCCTCATCGGGAGCATGCCGAGGCGTTGTAGGGAGGTCATACAGGCACGTTGAGGCCACACACAATACTGAGCCTCATCAGGAGCATGCCCAGGCGTTGCAGGGAGGTCATACAGGCACGTGGAGGCCACACACAATACTGAGCCTCATCAGGAGCATGCCCAGGCGTTCTAGGGAGGTCATACAGGCACGTGGAGGCCACACACAATATTCAGCCTCATCAGGAGCATGCCCAGGCGTTGTAGGGAGGTCATACAGGCCCGTGGAGGCCACACACAATACTCAGCCTCATCAGGAGCATGCCCAGGTGTTGTAGGGAGGTCATACAGGCACGTGGAGGCCACACACAATACTCAGCCTCATCAGGAGCATGCCCAGGCGTTGTAGGGAGGTCATACAGGCACGAGGAGGCCACACATAATACTCAGCCTCATCAGGAGCATGCCCAGGCGTTGTAGGGAGGTCATACAGGCACGTGGAGGCCACACACAATACTCAGCCTCATCAGGAGCATGCCCAGGCGTTGCAGGGAGGTCATACAGGCACGTGGAGGCCACACACAATACTCAGCCTCATCAGGAGCATGCCCAGGCGTTTTAGGGAGGTCATACAGGCACGTGGAGGCCACACACAATACTCAGCCTCATCAGGAGCATGCCCAGGCGTTGTAGGGAGGTCATACAGGCACGTGGAGGCCACACACAATACTGAGCCTCATCAGGAGCATGCCCAGGCGTTGTAGGGAGGTCATACAGGCACGTGGAGGCCACACACAATACTCAGCCTCATCAGCGGCATGCCCAGGCGTTGTAGGGAGGTCATACAGGCACATGGAGGCCACACACAATATTGAGCCTCATTTTGACTTGTTTTAAGGACATTACATCAAAGTTGGATCAGCCTGTAGTGTGTTTTTCCACTTTAATTTTGGGGGTGACTCCAGATCCAGGCCTCCATTGGTTAATAAATGTGATTTCCATTGATGATTTTTGGGTGATTTTGTTGTCAGCACATTCAGCTTTCTACAGAACAAAGTATTCAATGAGGAGATTTCATTCATTCAGATCTAGGAGGGGTTATTTGAGTGTTCCCTTTATTTTTTGAGCAGTGTATATATGTGACACCCCAGGGGTCTGGTTGTCACAGTGATAGAGATATTACGTCTGAGAGCAGGTGGGAGGTCCTTTGGTCAGGGATCCTGTGCATGCCACACCTCCTGCCCAGCCTTGGGAGGGGAAGAACTTCCCCTGTATAAACCCGGGGCTGAGGCAGGGTTAGTGAGTCCAGGAAGAGTAGAGACAAGAGCAGCATAGGAAGCAGCAGAGTCACAAGGAGTCAGGGGCTGGCAGCTAAAGAGCTCGCCCTGACTAAGAAGATTCTTTACCGGACCCGGAGTCCGAGGCTGTGGGGACTAACTTCTACCCAGCAGCAGAATCCGTCAGGCAGGGGATTTCAGGTCCCCTGGCCCAGAAGCCCGAGTCACCGGCCATACGGGTGAGCACCACACGGTACACTCAGGGACGTGGGCTACTTACATCAGCTTCTAGCAAGGTAGCCAGAAGAGTACAGTCAGCTTGGGAGGCCTACAACTACGCCTGGCCAGGGGAGATCCCATCTGCTCAAGGACTGACCAGGCCCCGTTCGCTAGCAAGTACTCCGGGAGGGTCTATCGTTGTTACCAGTAAAGACCCTGAACGCTACCATACCGTCTCTGAGTGGTTCCTGCTACCCCCATCATCCACGTCGGCTGCCCTGAGGCCATACCCCTCCCGTTGGGGGTTATACTATCACGCTGCACCATCCTTCCACCGGCCTCAGCGGTCTGCCCTGCAGCAGCAGCTCCCTGGCTGCACTCAACGGGTGGCGTAGTCATCAACCATTTTCTACCGCTAACAGACTGCCGTCCAGTTTGACTCCCTGGGCACGGACCGGGTCACCGCCACGAGACTACAACCCTAAACAGATCCGGCTCCGGGTAAGCTCCCGCGTGCGCAACGCAGCGCGACACAGGCCCAGGGGCGCGTCAACTTTGGCGTAGTCGGCAGGATCACGTGCCCGCAACCACCGGGTACTGCGTGCCTGAAAAGCAAAGACTGTTCAAACTTACCAGTGGTGAAGATTCCCGCCATCGGTGAAGATTCCCGCCATCCGGCGCCATCTTCAGCCTTCTTCCCGCCATCGGTGAAGTTTCCCGCCATCCGGCGCCATCTTCAGCCTTCTTCCCGCCATCCGTGGAGTTTTCCCGCCATTGGACGCCATCTTGAGGACGCCGCGCGGGAAGAAGAGGGGCGTGGACTCCGAAAGCGCGCGAGAACTGAAGCCCCGCCTCACGTCCGGACGTTGCGTAAGGTCCTGGAAGGAGCCCAGCAGACGCCGACGTCACAGGAGCGCGACGGAAGGTCCTCAACCCTGACGATCCACTGCGGAGCCGCGGCCTACGGAACAGGATCATCGCAAGGTAGGCCACGGTCCACTAGGGGGGAGGAAGATGTCGGATACGGAGGAGAGCTCCACTGCCTCAACCCCCGCCAGAGCTACCGCTGTTGCAGTTATGCCCTTCACCATGCCCTATATCCCGGGAGCAGCTTGGCTACCCCAGTACTCAGGGGAGTCACATACCCTGCATGACTTTAGAGAAAAGCTGGATAGCCTCTTCCAGGTGTACCCCCTCACAGAAGAGCAAAAAGTGAGCATCCTGGTGGCCCAACTAACTGGGGCAGCCAAAAGGGAAGTAAAATCCTGGCCACCTGGGAGGAAGACTGTCGCAGGGATACTAACCCGGCTGAAGGACACCTTTGATACCCGCACCTCAGCCGAGATTAAACTTAGATTCTACGGGTGCAAGCAGCGAGCGCATGAGAGTATAAGGGACTATGCACTCAACCTACAAGAGGCCCTGAGGGCCATTAAGCAGACCGACCCTAATGGAGTGGGAAACGAGGACAGGCTGTTGACCGAACAATTTATAGAGGGTTTATATTGCAATGCCCACCGCACCCAGTTGCGGGCAATGGCCTTACAGGACCCTCATCTAGAATTTGCACAGTTCAAGGACAGAGCCATCCGGGTGCTCCGAGAACCGGCACCAGGTGGCGTTGTGACCCACAGACGCCCCACTACCACTTACTACCAGGAGGCGGCGCCCTTGTCAGCAGGGCCTGTGGGAGCTGATGCGCAGGCTTTGGACAATGACCCGGCTCCAGACCTACACCATCAGGTCCAAGAGCTAGCTAAAAGCGTTGCTGCGCTAACCCGAACTGTGCAGTCTTTACAGGTTTCCACTCCAGGGAAGATCCAGCTGGCATCCGGACCGGAGGACATCCCGTGGCGTCGACCAAGGAGGACCCCACCGGCCAGAGGAAGACCCAGTGACCGATACAGCGAGGACGGACGACCCATCTGCCGCCGCTGCAATCAACCCGGACATATGGAAAGGTACTGTTCTTTAAACGGGCACAACCTGGGGTAGAGGGCCAACCCCCAGGAAAAAGATCACCAGGCCCATCGAACTGGCGCGACAGATATGTGGGAGGACGTCCAGTCTTGCCTGTGGTACTGGATGGCATTCCCATGAGTGCCCTACTGGACACCGGGTCACAGGTCACCACCATCCCGTACGTGCTCTTCAAGCAGTACTGGAATGACTCGGATATTACCCGCTACCCTGACGACGACTTGAGTATCATCGCCAGCAATGGTCAGCCCGTGCCACAGATCGGATTTAAAGAGGTGACCATCAAAATTGGTAGAGTCGAACTGGCCGCACAGGGACTGATCATTGTAGATATTGACAAACATGAGAGTCACCCAAAAATAACTCTAGGAACTAATGTAATTGAAAATTGTCTTGCAGAGGTGATTTTCCTTTTACAGCAGGTTGCCAAGAATGCCAGCTCCGGCGAGCAGCGGGTGCTCCAGAAAGAGATCCGGGCACTGATGCAACGGCAACAAGTGGAACTCTCCGGCGGTGAGATTGGTAGCGTAAGAATGTGTGACCCTTTTCCTATTGCCATGCCCCCAAAAAGTGAAATGATGATTTGGTGCCGGGCAGCTATTGGTCTGAGAGGTAGAGATTACCAGGCAATGGTAGAACCAGTTTACTCAGACAGTAGGCCCACCATTTTGACAGCACGGGGGGTGGTCAATGTACGCCATGGGAGGGTGCCCGTTCGCATAATAAATATCGGGGAGAGGGAAGTGTACCTGCCCCGGTATGCCACGCTAGCCAAATTATATACCACTAATCAAAATTCTATACAATCTGTGGAACCCTTGCCTCCATCTCACCCGGAGGAAGGTAACGGCTCTAAGAAAGACATGGAGGACTGGTGTCAGCAACTACATCTGGGTACTGACTCCACTCCCTCACACCAGAAACAAGGAGTCTATCGGGTGGTTCAAGAGTATGAGAGAGTGTTTAGTAAACACCCGTTAGACTTCGGGCGAGTCAAGGGGGTAGAACACCGCATCCCCACGGGAGATCATCCTCCCATAAAAGAGAGGTATCGACCCGTACCCCCTGCACATTACCAACACGCCAAGGGGATGCTTAGAGACATGAAGGAGGCTGGGGTAATCCGGGATAGCTGTAGCCCCTGGGCAGCCCCACTAGTTTTAGTCAAAAAGAAAGACAACACCATGAGGATGTGTGTAGATTACCGGAAAATCAACCGTATCACACACAAGGATGCGTACCCCTTACCAAGGATAGAGGAGTCATTGGCTGCTTTAAGATCTGCTAACTTCTTCTCTACCTTGGATCTCACTAGCGGGTACTGGCAGGTTCCTGTAGCAGAGGCGGACCGGGAGAAGACCGCATTCACCACCCCGATGGGACTTAGCGAGTTCACCTGCATGCCGTTCGGACTCTGCAACGCCCCAGGAACCTTCCAACGATTAATGGAGTGCTGTCTGGGCCACAGAAACTTCGAGACGGTCCTGTTGTACCTGGACGATGTCATCGTATACTCCAAAACTTATGAGGACCACCTGAAACACCTGGCGGAGGTGTTCGAAGCTCTGGCGAGTTACGGCCTAAAGGTGAAACCCTCCAAGTGTCACCTCCTGAAACCAAAGGTGCAATACCTGGGACACGTGGTGAGCGCTGACGGAGTGGCTCCCGACCCCGATAAGATCACCGCAATTAAGGGATGGCCAAGCCCCTCCAGCGTAAAAGAAGTGCGGCAGTTCCTAGGGTTGGTAGGCTACTACCGAAGGTTTATTCCCGGTTTCACCAAAAAGGCAGCACCTATGCAGGACCTCCTGATAGGCCAGTCCCGGAAGGCCAAGAACCAGAAGCCGCCCTTCAAATGGGAAAAGCTAGAAGAAGAGTCCTTCCGCCAGCTGAAGATGGCCCTCACGGGGGATGAAATCTTGGCGTACCCGGACTATAGCCAGCCCTTCATCCTCTACACCGACGCCAGTAACATCGGGCTAGGAGCCGTACTGTCCCAGATTCAGCAGGGGAGAGAACGAGTAATCTCCTATGCCAGCCGAAAACTGCGACCCACCGAAAGGAACCCCGAAAATTACAGCTCATTTAAGCTAGAGTTCCTGGCCGTGGTATGGGCAGTCACCGAGCGCTTTAGGCATTACCTCGCTTCTTCCCGGTTCACCGTATACACGGATAACAACCCGCTGACACACCTGGACACGGCAAGACTCGGTGCCCTGGAGCAGAGGTGGATGGCCCGTCTGTCCAACTACGAGTTCACAATTAAATACCGGGCAGGGCGCTCCAATACCAACGCGGACGCCCTGTCCAGGATGCCCAACCTGCCGGACGGAGGAGAAGATCCGGAGGGACTGGAAGAAGTTGAACTCCCTGCGTTCCACCGTCATGGGACTATCCAGTATTCCCACCGGGTAAGGAGTAAGCAGGCTGCTACGTTGAACCCCTTACCTCACTACAACTGGGCGGAAACGCAAGACAGCGACCCTGCCGTCCGACTGGTGAAGGAGATGCTGACTCGCCCGGAGGCTAGCCTGGAATCAGACGCTCCAGAGGAAGCCAAACAACTATGGGCAGAGAAGAGTCGACTGTTCCTTTACAAGGGGAAGTTGTGCCGCAGAATGGTTAACTCCAGGACGCATGAACTACTCTGGCAAGTAGTGGTGCCACGAAGAGACGCAGCCATGGTGATGGAGGCATACCACGACGGAGCTGGACACTTCGGGTGGAAAAAGCTGGAGTTCCTGCTGCGCGAGCGGTTCCACTGGGTAGGCATGAGGGGAACCATCGAGAAGTGGTGCAGAGACTGTGGCCCGTGCAATCTGAGAAGGAAGGACCGGGCCAGCCAGAAGACTCCCCTGCAGTCCATCGTCACCCGGCAACCGTTGGAACTGGTAGCCTTGGATCATGTAAAACTGACCCCCAGCAGAAGTGGCTACGTCTACGCGTTAACCATCGTGGATCATTACTCCCGGTTTCTGGTTGTCGTCCCCGTCAAGGACTTAACGGCTCGAACAGCAGCTAGAGCCTTCCAGCAGCACTTTTGCCGTCCACACGGGTACCCGGACCAAGTGCTGACGGACCAGGGACCTGCCTTTGAAGCGGAGGTCTTCCAGGAATTCTGCAATCTGTATGGCTGCCGGAAGATAAGGACGACACCCTACCATCCGCAAACTAATGGACTTTGTGAGAAAATGAACCAGGTGGTAATGGATCTTCTAAAAACGTTGCCCCTGGAAGAACGCAGTCTGTGGCCTGAGAAGTTGCCCGATCTGGTGGACCTATACAACCACATCCCGGTAGGTTCCACCAACTGTACCCCGGCTTACCTAATGAGGGCAAGACCTGGTAAGTTACCTGTTGACCTGGAAATGGGAGTCCTGACGCCCGAGGACACTTCACCAGAAACGGACTGGGACACAGAGAGGCAGCAGCAGTACCGGAAAGTACAGGAGAGCGTGGAGCGAAGTCTCTGTCAGGCTAGGGAAAGACAAGAGAAGACTTACAACCAGTATGCTCCCGCTGTTCCCCTGGTACCCGGAGAGCAGGTCTTGAAGAGGAAGAGACGGCTCCACAAGTTGGACGACCAGTGGGAGAAGGACCCGTACACCGTACTGCCCTCAAGCCACGAGAACCCGAAGGTCTGTACCATCAGTAAAGACGGAGGGGAAACCACAGCCATTGTATCCCGGGACCACCTGAAGAAGTGCCTGGAACAACTGAGGAACCCTGAGGAGGAACAGGAAGACCATCGACCCGTGGAAGAAAGGGAAGATATGGTTAGTACCGTGCTCGGGGACTTCCCTCGGTCTTGGACTCAAGTCAATGGTGCAGTTGTGGTACCCGTACTCACCTTCCTCCAACCATCATCCCAAGAACCTACGGAGCAACGGGTAGAGCTGGAAGAGCAGCCGGTCCAGGAGGCAGAAGACTCCACCCAAGCGGAACAGGAGAATCCACCCTCTGCTTATAGTGAGCCTGCCGTACCCCTAGTGAGACAAAGAGCCGGTAGACAGCTGCCCAGTTTACCCTTGACAGCTCCTACACCCTGTAGTTCAGGGCCAGACAGTCAGCTCCGTAGGTCCACTAGGGCCACTAGAGGCCAGTTACCCGCACGTTGGAGGATCTAAATGTTTAAGTTGTTTTACAATGTTTACCTGTTTATTGTTGCTTGTGTGTAATTTTGTGTTTCTAGTTGTTTTTAGGAGTCTTCGGTGGATTTACCGGGAATCCTTTGTATATAGTTGGAGCGTAACCCAGGATGGACTAGAGACTGTTAAGGACTCGGGGTAGGACAGACCCCTACCTGGTTACGTCTCCCTGTGTTGGTGAAATGGACACCTTTGCTTTTCTTCAAAGACTGCACCCGGTTGCGGACATCCGTGACCATCTTATTGTGTTTCCTTATTGTATTTTATTGTTCTTTGATATACCTTGTTATATTTTTCCAAAAAGTGTTTAGTCCCGGAGTACTAAATTTCACTAGGGGGGAGTGTGACACCCCAGGGGTCTGGTTGTCACAGTGATAGAGATATTACGTCTGAGAGCAGGTGGGAGGTCCTTTGGTCAGGGATCCTGTGCATGCCACACCTCCTGCCCAGCCTTGGGAGGGGAAGAACTTCCCCTGTATAAACCCGGGGCTGAGGCAGGGTTAGTGAGTCCAGGAAGAGTAGAGACAAGAGCAGCATAGGAAGCAGCAGAGTCACAAGGAGTCAGGGGCTGGCAGCTAAAGAGCTCGCCCTGACTAAGAAGATTCTTTACCGGACCCGGAGTCCGAGGCTGTGGGGACTAACTTCTACCCAGCAGCAGAATCCGTCAGGCAGGGGATTTCAGGTCCCCTGGCCCAGAAGCCCGAGTCACCGGCCATACGGGTGAGCACCACACGGTACACTCAGGGACGTGGGCTACTTACATCAGCTTCTAGCAAGGTAGCCAGAAGAGTACAGTCAGCTTGGGAGGCCTACAACTACGCCTGGCCAGGGGAGATCCCATCTGCTCAAGGACTGACCAGGCCCCGTTCGCTAGCAAGTACTCCGGGAGGGTCTATCGTTGTTACCAGTAAAGACCCTGAACGCTACCATACCGTCTCTGAGTGGTTCCTGCTACCCCCATCATCCACGTCGGCTGCCCTGAGGCCATACCCCTCCCGTTGGGGGTTATACTATCACGCTGCACCATCCTTCCACCGGCCTCAGCGGTCTGCCCTGCAGCAGCAGCCCCCTGGCTGCATTCAACGGGTGGCGTAGTCATCAACCATTTTCTACCGCTAACAGACTGCCGTCCAGTTTGACTCCCTGGGCACGGACCGGGTCACCGCCACGAGACTACAACCCTAAACAGATCCGGCTCCGGGTAAGCTCCCGCGTGCGCAACGCAGCGCGACACAGGCCCAGGGGCGCGTCATATATGTATACCCCCCAGGGGTAAATGTTTTTCACACCTTTCACTTAGTCTTTATCCGTTCTTGAAGTTACACTCCTTTAAAAAGGGAAAAAATGTTTTCTAGGCCCTAGTCTACATGTCTTCCAGGGTGCATTGCAGAACTTCCTTCTAATTTTTGGCAGCCCTTGCACTTAGTACATCGGCTTTACCAGTCTAGGAATCTTACTTCTTAAAAATTAGAAAAAATGTTTTCTGAAGCCCTCCACTACGTGTCTTCCAGGGTGTATTGCAATCCCTCCTTCTAATTTTTTGGCAGCCCTTGCACTTAGTGCATTGTCTTTACGAGTCTAGGAGTTCCACTACCTAACAATTTTAACAGAATGTGTATGAGGCCCCCCTTTATGTCTAATACAGGGTGTATCGGAGTCCCTCTTCTTTCTAATTTTTGGCAGTCCTTGCATTGTCCGTTTGGACTTTGGGGGTTTCAGAGACCCTTCTTCATAAATTAAACAGGATGTGTCTGGCCGTGTCACACAAGTCCCATTTACAAAGGCGACATGCTTGCATCTTATACTATTTGTAAGACTAAGGACGCGATTCATTAAGACTGGTATTTCATACACCAATTTTAATGAGGTACGTGCAAGAGTAAGATTCGCCAAATTCATTTAGAGGCGTGTGTGAAGGAACATTTCTGGTGAAGCGCATGGAGACCCATGTCATTGATAAGATGTGCCTCCATGTGCTTCACCAGAAATGATACTCTAGTCTGGGACTGGAGTAACATTTCTTGGATAAGAAACGCCGCCACTTTTGAAGAATCCTCCTTATTATATTGTTTGATACATGAAATTATCTACAAGTAAAAAAAATCTGAAAAAATGCAAACCACCATTAAATTTGAGATGTCATGTACTCTAACAATATAAACATGAAATGTCCAGATTCGTGTTTGTAAGGTTCTTTACAGCTCGCCGTCCGGTGTTTCTCACTCTCAGTTCCTTTTTCTTTGCACAAATAAGTTTACAAATATTAGTTTGCAGCAAGTCTGACATCTAACCTCATACATAAAAATTGTTTCTGAGGACTTATTATTTTGTTACCTATAGCAACAAATCTATATTCACATTTGAGTTTTTCAGGTGCTACCTGGAAAATTAAAGCAAAGTGTGAATGGACAACGATGACTCTGTTTCTTTGAAATGGTGATGATACATATGAAAAGAAAGTTTAGTACAGCTATTCATATATTATAGGGAATCTGTCAGCAGGTTTTTGCTACATCATCTGAGAGCAGTATAATGTTGGCAAAGAGACCCTGAATCCAACGATGTATCCATAGCTGGATTATAATGAGGGCAATCTGGGCTACCGCCCAGGGCTCCGGGGAAGCCCAGCACCAGATTGTCCACATTATAATCTTATGTGCGCCGCCATCTGCAGCTCACTCACATATCTCCGCAGGGTAGCCACTACAGTGCAATTGATTTTTTGAGGCAATGATGTCACCAAAAGGGGGCTCCTCCAGTCCAGTGAAGAGGTAAGCAGCATTGTGCTGAGGTTACTGGAGTGGAGAGGACTGAGGAGCTGCACAATGGAGCCGTGTGCAGAGGGGAATGAGAACACAGGACTCAGTGTGAGTGCTCTGAGGATGTATTTTGGAGGCAAAGAAGTATGGATGATGGTACTATATGGTGGATGCATAGGGAAATGGCTGCTGCTACTTGTATGGGGCTGATTATTGGGGGGGCTTTCACAGGAAAAGGGTTTATGTTACTTGCGTGGAGCTGCATGGGGAAGGTGATAATTAGTGTTGAGCGAGCACTAAAATGTTCGGGTGCTCGAAGCTCGGGCCGAGCTCACCGTGATACTCGGGTGCTGGACCCGAGCAACGAGCCCAATGTTAGTCTATGGGAGACCCGAGCATTTTTGCGGCGGCACCCCCGGAAGTCTGTAGAATGCCTAAAAAGTGCCCAAAATGATAGTGAGAGTGCTCAAATGACATGGGGACAGCATGGGGATCGCCCCAGGAAGCATTTCTGACCCCCAGGTCACTGCTGTCAACAACATGGTCAGAGGTATTAAGCCACTTTTACGGGCTCACAATAAAACGTTCAAAAACGAAACTGAAACGGTTTTCCTGTGAAATATGTTAAGGAACATCCTTTCCAGGGTAAAGACTTGGGTATAAGGTAAAATAAATAACCAAAAACAAAAATACTCCTCCACACCTTGGGCTATGTTCACAAGTAGCATTTTTTATGCGTTTTTGCACTTTTGTATTGCTTTCAACCGTGACAAATGCATTCACCGGGAAATGTCATTTTAACATTTTACAACCTTATCTGGCCATGTGCTGTGTGACACATGCATACAGTACTGAAAAGACATGGGAACAGCATGGGGAAGACCCCTGGAAGCATCTCTGACACCCAGGTCACTGCCTAAATGTGTGCCCATCAGAAGTGATCCTTGCCGCATCAGAAGATATAGACTTGCAACTATCCCCGTGCAAGTCCTTGTCCGAGGACAGTGTTCAATTGTACCTCCCCCATTCCCTGCAATGCAAGCGCAAGTATGCAGCCTGCCACCCACCCACCCCCAGGCTGCAATACCATACTGCTAGCTTGCTTGCACTTGAAATTGGGCCTTTTAGGCATGTGGAGGAGGAATCTAGCCACCACATCATGGCTGTGTCGGCGGCCTGGTATCCATACTCAGTCCCCAGCCACCCGGCGGCCGGGTGTCCTCGCTTGGTCCCCAGTCGCCAGGGGGCGGCCGGGTGTCCATAAACGGTCCCCAGCCGCCCTTATTTGTCCCGGTAATCTTCCCCACATTTTTCTTAGCCTGGCCTGCTTTAGGGCAGCATTGGCTGAGCCCACCAGACAACCAGACTCCTCCGGTGGGCCCTGGCTTCTCCATCAGGGGAGTTGAGAGTGCCAAGGTGAGGAGCATGATGATGATGATAGAAGTTAGCATCTGCTTTGTTTTCTTGGAATGCAAGCGTAAGTGTGCAGCCTGCCACCCACCCACCCCCAGGCTGCAATACCATACTGCTAGTTTGCTTGCACTTTAAATTGGGCCTTTTAGGCATGTGGAGGCGGAATCTGGCCACCACATCATGGCTGCGTCGGCGGCCTGGTATCCATACTCAGTCCCCAGCCGCCTGGCGGCCGGGTGTCCACGCTTGGTCACCAGCCGCCAGGGGGCAGCTGGGTGTCCATAAACGGTCCCCAGCCGCCCCGCGGCCAGGTGTCCACACTCGGTCCCCAGCCGCCAGGGGGCCAGGTGTCCACACTTGGTCCCCAGCCGCCAGGGTGCGGCCGGGTGTCCATAAACGGTCCCGAGCCGCCCCTATTTGAAGGACAGCCTAACCACAAACACGTGAACAAGTGAATGTGGCCAGGGATGGTCCATCTCACTGACACCTTTGTGGCACCCCAGGTCTGGTCGCCACAGTGACAGCAATGTCATGTCTGAGAGCAGGTGGGAGGTTCCCTGGTTGGGGACAATTAGCATGCTGCACCTCCTGCCTCAGTCCAGGGAGGGGAGAAACCTGCCCTTTATAAACTGGATCTGGGGCGGGGTTAGAGAGACGAGCCAGAGACAAGTTGCAGATAGGGACAGGTCAGCAGCAGGCTGAGGAGTCCCTGTAGGCAGAGGAGGAACACGAGGCCAGGAGGGGAACTAGCAGAATTCGTCCTGGCCAGAGACTTGTAAAGCCGGACACTGGAGTCCGAGGCTGTGAGGGTTATAAGCCCAGCAGCATAAAACCACCATGCAGGGGACTTCAAGTCCTCTGGCCCAAGGAAGCCCGGAGGCTCAGCCATACGAGAGGGACCACTACTGCCCCGGAGGGGTGAGAAGCACAGAAAGCCCGAGTCGCCAGTCATACTGGTGAGAACAACACGGTACACTCAGAGACGTGGGCTACCACTACACTACAGCGGGATAGCCAAGAAAGAGTGAAGTCAGCACGGTAGGCCTACAAACTCCCCCTGACCAGCGGGATTTCCCAGTTGCTCTCAGACTAACCAGGCCTCCATTGTTAACCTGTATTCCAGATGGGTCCCTTAATACCACCAACAGTAAAGACCCTGACTTGCATGACAGACTTCGTGTGGTTACTGCTGCTCCCGCGCACCATCACCACCAACTTCCCTATTTACTGCCCTGAGGTTATACTCCTCCCGTGGGGAATTTTACTATCCTCTGCTGCACCCACACACCAGCCTCAGCGGTCTGCCCTGCAGCGGCGGTTCACTCTGACCGCAATCCACGGGTGGCGTAGTCGGACATTCAGCATATAGACTGCCATTTAGTTTGACCACCCTGAGCCACGGGACCGGGTCACCGCCACGCAAGGACTACAACCCCCAGCATCCACAACGGGTCCGGTTCTGGGTATCCCCACACACACACAGCCCAGGGGGCGCGTCACCTGCATGAAGCATTATGTGCGGGGAACTGCCTGCATGGGGCATTATGTGGGGGGAACAGCCTGCATGTGGCATTATGTGGAAGGAACAGCCTGCATGGGGCATTATGTGGGGGGAACAGCCTGCATGGAGCATTATGTGGGGGGGACAGCCTGCATGGGGCATTATGTGGTGGGAATAGCCTGCATGGAACATTATGTGGGGGGAACAGCCTGCATGGGGCATTATGTGGGGGGAACAGCCTGCATGGGGCATTATGTGGGGGGAACAGCCTGCATGGAGCATTATGTGGGGGGGACAGCCTGCATGGGGCATTATGTGGGGGGAACAGCCTGCATGGAGCATTATGTGGGGGGAACAGCCTGCATGGGGCATTATGTGGGGGGAACAGCCTGCATGGAACATTATGTGGGGGGAACAGCCTGCATGGGGCATTATGTGGGGGGAACAGCCTGCATGGAACATTATGTGGGAGCCAGTATTCTGTATGGAGCGGTATATGGGAGCCAATATCCTGTAGGGAGCGTTATATGGGGCCAGTATCCTGTATGGAGCATTTTATGGAGGCCAGTATTCTGTATGGAGCAATTCGCCGGTTTCTGAGCTATTGTGGAATTTACAATAGATATCACTCATGTAATGTAAGAAGTGAAATCTTTGCCCTTGTACTATATATACAGTACAGACCAAAAGTTTGGACACCCCTTCTCATTTAAAGATTTTTCTGTATTTTCATGACTATGAAAATTGTACATTCACACTGAAGGCATCAAAACTATGAATTAACACATGTGGAATTTGTAAGGCGGCGGTGTTCACACCGTGCAGTAACTGAGGCAGTGACCCAAGCAAGTCCAACTTAAACAGCTTTTATTCAGCAACTCACGGGTAAACAGAAAGTCCTCCGGTTCGCAGCCGGGTTAACATGAGTCCATAAACAACGGTTGCCGGGGACAACGGCCACGTCGGGCCGCGCAGAGCCTGACAGGTGCAGAGCCTTCCTAGGCGGTGGTTCCGCCACACTCAGTCCTGCTGAGCTAACCGGCTGTGCTCCTAGCAGGTTCCAACATAGAACAACACTAAACCTTAGTGCAGGAGTTTTAAAGGACCTGTGGCAAGAGCCACTGGAAAATCCGGGTTGGAGAGAGGAGGCCGCCCCACTGCCTTCCTGTAGCCTCCTCCAAGAAATGAAGGCCCTGCCGGGTTTTACTTAATCTGCCTTAGCCAGGTAGTCTGACCAGGTGATTGCTCACCTTCATTCCTGCATTGCTGTGTCTGTGACTGCAATGCACTCTAATGGATTTAATAGGTCTCTGTACACATTCTGGGGAATATATATCGTCCCTCGTATATGATCCCCGTCACTGCCTCACAAATTATATACTTAACAAAAAAGTGTGAAACAACTGAAAATATGTCTTATATTCTAGGTTCTTCAAAGTAGCCACCTTTTGCTTTGATGACTGGTTTGTACACTCTTGGCATTCTCTTGATGAGCTTCAAGAGGTAGTCACCGGAAATGTCATGAAAATACAGAAAAATCTTTAAATGAGAAGGTGTGTCCAAACTTTTGGTCTGTCCTGTATATTTCTCTGCCATATCTGTGCATCATGAATTGTGGTATGTGTTAAAGGGGCTCACTGAGACTCTTTCACCCAAGGCCCACAAAAACCTGGAGCCGGCCCTGTAAATGGCTGTGTCTGACCATGCAGGGACATGGTCTGATCATACCATATCTCCTGGGCAGGGGAGGACGCACAAGAGAGTATACAGATAGCACATCATGGGATCACTGGGATCACAGCTGATTCTTTTTGTGAGATAAAACATTCCCCTGCCTGTTCTTAAACATTGCTTTACTTCAAAGAAAGGATCATTTGCGATCCCATGTCTGTATACTCCCCCCCCCCCCCCCGCCCAGGAAATATGGTATGATCAGACCATGTTCCTGCACGGTCAGACACAGCCATTACACAGAACATAGCAGGGGCACATTTATAACATTATCTGAGCACAGGAACCTTTTTGTCACAGGTGTGTCAGATGTGACAGTCGCCCTGAAGTTGGTTGCAGAAGATCTCTTCGTTTGGCATTACAGACACCTTCTTAGCTGTTTCACTCTAGGACCCAGCGTCTACCGCCTTCCTGCTAATTGACACCTGGCCTAGGTGTTTAAATAGTTTCACTTTGCAGCAGGAAGGTTCCGGTGATAGTCACATGTTTCCTTGTCAATGCTTGGAGCTCTCAGACTGCTATCTTCCTCTGTGGTGCTAGGAGGACGCTTGGAATTATCTCTCTGAAGTTGGCTGAAGCTGAGCTACTTTCCCCTTTGTTTATCCCCCTTGTTGTCTTTAGTTGTTAGTGGGGATTGACTAGTGCTCATCCCCCCTTCCCTATCCAGGGCTAAGCGGTAGGGAAATACAGGGTTTAGGTTCGCATGTGGCAATTGGTAAGGAACCAATATAGGGATATTGTTATGATCTGCAACATAAACGAAGGAAAGATAGGGGAAAGCTGTCCCTACCGCAAGACTAAGTTGAATACCTACGATGCAGCGGGCTGCCTGTTCCTTGCGAACAGACCCGCCTTCGTCCTCGGCTAGTCTGAGCGGAGACCTATAGAATAAAGGGAGGGGTCCCTAAAAGAAATAAGGACTGGGACAAAAATGGGACCCCTCCTAACAGAAGTTGTTGCAGAGCAATAGACAAACTGACAAAAAGTACTAGAGGTCCCAGAGGACCAAGCAAACTGACAGAATAGGCACAGAAGCACCTGGATAGTAAGACAGTCTAGAAAACACTGAAGTCTAGCAAGGCCAGAAGGGCGGAGCTGGAATATATAGGCAGCTGGTCTCGTGACCGCAAAACACAAGATAGCAAAAACCAACAAAAGGGTTCTAACAGATAGTAGTTTTGGGGGGTGCAACAGCTCTGCTGTTGGTAAGGTGGCAGTGGGGTCATTGCAGGCTGTAAGCTGTTCTGAAGACATGGGTTTTCAAGTTCCGCTTGAAAGTTCCAAATGAGGGGATAATCGGATGTGTTGGGCCACAGAATTCTACAGGATGGGGAATACTCGGGAGAAGTCTTGCAGGTGATTGGATGAGGAACATACGATTGTGGAGGAGAGAAGGAGGTCTTGGGAGGACCAGAGATTACGTGGTGGGAGATATCAGCAGATTAGTTCAGAGACTGGGGCGGACCTACCGCTGGTGCAGCCGGTGCAGCTGCACCGGAGCCTGGCCGTGCAGGGGTGCCGGGGGGCCCTTACCGGGCGGTTAATATTGATGGCAATGTGGCCTGCTTCTCGGAGCTCCTGGGTCTGGGGGGCCCATGGCCAGATTGCCCTCTCATGTGCGGTGGGCAGCGAGCGATCCCTCCAGCTCCGCTGCTGACAGAAGGAAAATGGCAGTGGAGCTGAGGGATCCGTCTTCTGCTTCCTGCCTGGCGCTTCCTCCCTGACACAGGCTCGTACAGCTTGATGACGTCATCAAGCAGCGCGGGCCTGTGTAAGGGAGGAAGTTACCGGCAACAAGGAGGATGCTGCGGGAGCGTGCTGAGAGGTAAGTTGTGTTTTTTTTTGTTTGTTTTTTGTACTGATACACTGGGGAGAGGAGCAGGAGAATGAGGGGAGGTGGGGGGAGAGCAATGATGGGCAGAGCAATGATGGGCAGATCAGTGATGGGAAGAGCAGTGATGGGCAGAGCAATGATGGGGAGAGCAATGATGGGAAAGCAGTGATCGGCAAAGCAATGATGGGGAGAGAAATGCTGGGCAGAGCAATGATGGGGACAGTGGGGATGGGCAGAGCAATGATGGGGACGGGTAAAGCAATGATGAGGATGGTGGGGATGGGGAGAGCAATGATGGGGATGGTGGGGATGGGGAGAGCAATGATGAGGATGGTGGAGCAGGGGAGAGCAATGATGGGGATGGTGGGGATGGGGAGAGCAATAATGGGGATGGTGAGAATGGTGGGGATGGGGAGAGCAATGATGGTACTGGAGAGAGCAATGATGGGGGTGCAGTGCTGGGAGAGAGAAATGATGGGGTACTGGGAGAGAGCAATGATGGGGGTGGTGGGAGAGTGCAATGATGGGGTGCTGGGAGAGAATGATGGGGGTGCTGGGAGAGAGCAATGATAGGGGTGCTGGGAGAGAGCAATGACGGGGGTGCTGAGAGAGAGCAATGATGGGGTGCTGGGAGAGAGCAATGATGGGGGTGCTGGGAGAGAGCAATGATGGGGGTGTTGGGAGAAAGCAATGATGGGGTGCTCGGAAAGAGCAATGATGGGGGTGCTCGGAGAGAGTAATGACTGAGGTACTTGGGGAGAGCAGTGATGGGGGTGCTGGGAGAGAGCAATGATAGGGGTGCTGGGAGAGAGCAATGACGGGGGTGCTAAGAGAGAGCAATGATGGGGTGCTGGGAGAGAGCAATGATGGGGGTGCTGGGAGAGAGCAATGATGGGGGTGTTGGGAAAAAGCAATGATGGGGTGCTCGTAAAGAGCAATGATGGGGGTGCTCGGAAAGAGCAATGACGGGGGTACTGGGAGAGAGCAATGATGGGTGTGCTGGGAGAGAGCAGTGATGGGTGTGCTGGGGGAGAGCAATGATGGGGGTGCTGGGAGAGAGCAGCGATGGGGGTTTCACTTTGCTTGTACTGTAAAACCTGGTATATTTTCCGTGTTCACATAGCCTTACAGTTAATTGGGGAGAGTCACAGAGACTGAATAATTTATACTATTGGCTGGTGGAGATTATAGTTAATGGGGGACACAGTGCTGCTTATCACTTTATATTTTGATTACTAAGTGGCTAATAGTATATTAATGGGGGGGTGGTCTACATATCTGTATTCAGGGGCGCAGTGTGGGGGAAACACGTGTATATATACAATATATGTGACCTTGTTATTTTCTAGGCTGGAGATCATCGTGACAAGACGAGTCGTGGCTGGGAGATGTAGACATGAAGGTCTGACCAGATGGAGAAGAAGCAGCAGAAACCAACTCTGATCAGATGAGACGTCAGCGGTAAGTGCCTGGATGTAAATATTATTCTGTATCTGCACTGTGTGACTTGGAGTGATAATGTTATCTGTAAAATCCCTTAGGCTGCTTTCTTACATTTGCGTGAAATGTCCATGTGCTGAAAGATTTTTTTATTGGATGGTCCACGGACTCGTAGAGTTTTATAGGTCCATTCACACATCCATGAAAATCACGGAATCTCAGAATAGGATCTGTGAGGGTCAGAGAATGTCCAGTTGTGATCTGATTTTGAGGATCAGAATAGGACATGCTCAATGCAGGAATGTAGCCTTATTATGTATAGCACAGTCAGGCTTGGACTGGCCCACAGGAGAATCCTCCGGTAGGCCCTTGTGCAAGAGTGCAGGGTCGGCGTCAGCACCTGGCGCACCCCGGCAAGTGCCGGGGCCCTGAGCAGGCGGGGGGCCACTCGCTGTCGGGCACCCCGCTGCTCTATGGGACCAGTGAGTGGAGGAGAGCGGTGTCAGCGCCCGCTCCCCCTCGCTTGCTCAGGGCCCCGGCAGCCGGCGGCACAATACTTACCTCTTCCCGGGCCTCTGAAGCAGCTCCCTTCTCTTCTGCGTCCTCTGACTGTGATGTCTCAGGTCAGAGGGCGTGGTGACTGCTTTCCACCGCGCTCTCTCCTGAGCCGTCACAGCACAGAGCAGGAAGACGCCGGTGACGCGGGTGAGGGGTCTGGAGCAGCGGCAGCAGGTGAGAAGTGAGGTGAGTATTTGATTTTTTTTTTAATGTATGGAGGCATGGGTCATTATAAGGGAGGGGGGTGTGACATCCTGCATGGGGCATTAAAAGGGGGGGAGTGACATACTGCATGGGGCATTATAAGGGAGGGGGGAGTGACATCCTGCATGGGGCATTAAAAGGGGGGGCGTAACATACTGCATGGGGCATTATAAGGGGGGGTGACATCCTGCATGGGGCATTAAAGGGGGGGAGTGACATCCTGCATGGGGCATTATAAGGGGGGGAAGTGACATCCTCCATGGGGCGTTATAAGGGAGGGTGTGTGTGACATCCTGCATGGGGCATTATATGGGGGGGGGGAGTGACATCTTGCATGGGGCATTATAAGGGGCGAGGGTGTGACATCCTGCATGGGGCATTATAAGGGGGGTGACATAATGCATGGGGCATTATAAGGGGGTGACATAATGCATGGGGCATTATAAGGGGGGCGACATCCTTCATGGGGCATTATAAGGGGGGTGACATCCTGCATGGGGCATTATAAGGATGGGTGACATCCTGCATGGGGCATTATAAGGCTGGATGACATCCTGCATGGGGCATTATAAAGGGGGAACAGCCTGCATGGGGCATTATAAGGGGGGAACAGCCTGCGTGGGGCATTATGTGGGGGGAACAGCCTGCATAAGGCATTATGTGGTGGGAATAGCCTGCATGGAACGTTATATGGGGGTCATTATTCTGTATAGAGCGTTATACGGGGCCAGTATCCTGTATGGAGCATTTTATGGGGGCCAGTATTCTGTATGGAGCGATTCGCCGGTTTCTGAGCTATTGTGGAATTTACAATAGATATCACTCATGTAATGTAAGAAGTGAAATCTTTGGCATTGTACTATATATATATATATATATATGTTTCTCTGCGGTATCTGTGCATCATGAATCGTGGTATGTGTTAAGGGGGCCACTGAGACTCTTTCGCCCGGGGCCCAGAAAAACCTGGAGCCGGTCCTGCAAGAGTGTCCACCACCCTCTTATATGAGCAGCACTTGGCACAATATAATTGACTCACTATGTACAGACAAAGGCAGAATCTTATTCATTTACCAATCGACCCCGTTCATTGTTATATATATTTGTAATTGAGAATAACGTCATATTTGCATGAAGCTGAAACGTGGGGCCCTGGAGTTGGATAGTGGGGGGCCACTTGGCACCACAGTCAGACACTGCTTGTGTCTCTTGTATTCGGGGGCTCTGTGTCCGGTCTTCAGTCTTCGATCAGGTAGTTTGTTGTGTAGGACATACACTATTTTAGTGCCCTGCCCCCATCACAGAGATCGACCCCCATAACACTTGTAATGTAACTTGGGACAGGAGCTGACATTATGATACCACAATGGGTGGAGATAGACGTGGTCTGCTGTCTGTAAATGGCGCCCCCATAATTCCTGGTTCTACTTCAGGAATATTGAGGGTTGTAATGGCCACTTCCATCATTGTAACTGTGTAAAAAAAAAAAAAAGTCAAGACAAAAAAACTCACATGACACTTAAATTTTCTTTCTTTTTACTTTTTATTGGAATAGCAATAAGCAACATTGTAATAAAAATATTACTGGCCCTTTAAGAAATTAAACGCTGATCACAATGACTCTCAGGTCAGGCTCCATAGAGACCACAGAACTGGATGTGGTCATTGAGGACCCACTGAGAGCCACTGGAGCCAGAGATCCAGAGGAAGGCGAAGAAACCCCCCGGAGAGCACTGCCTCAGGGGGGGAAAAAATTCCTTCCTGACCCCAGTGGTGGCGATCGGATATTTCCCTGGATCACGTCTGTCCTGCTGCATATTGCTGTATATCTACATGTATTATAAGCTCAGGCAAAGGAAAAGACAAATACACCCTGCTCAAGAGGAGCTTACAATCTAATATACAGGCTGCTCCTGAGGGCATGCAGAATAATGTACACCCTGTCCTAGGAGCTTACAATCTAATATATCATACACAGACTGCTCCTGAGGGCATGCAGAATAATGCACACCCTGTCCTAGGAGCTTACAATCTAATATACAGTATACAGACTGCTCCTGAGGGCATGCAGAATAATGCACACCCTGTCCTAAGAGCTTACAATCTAATATATAATATAAAGACTGCTCCTGAGGGCATGCAGAATAATGTACACCCTGTCCTAGGAGCTTACAATCTAATATACAGTATACAGACTGCTCCTGAGGGCATGCAGAATAATGCAAACCCTGTCCTAGGAGTTTACAATCTAATATACAGTATACAGACTACTCCTGAGGGCATGCAGAATAATGCACACCCTGTCCTAGGAGATTACAATCTAATATACAGTATAGAGACTGCTCCTGAGGGCATGCAGAATAATGTACACCCTGTCCTAGGAGTTTACAATCTAATATACAGTATACAGACTGCTCCTGAGGGCATGCAGAATAATGCACACCCTGTCCTAGGAGATTACAATCTAATATACAGTATACAGACTGCTCCTGAGGGCATGCAGAATAATGTACACCCTGTCCTAGGAGCTTAGAGCCTAATATACAATATACAGACTGCTCCTGAGGGCATGCAGAATAATGCACACCCTGTCCTAGGGGCATACAATCTAATATACAGTATATAGACTGCTCCTGAGGGCATGGAGAATAATGTACACCCTGTCCTAGGAGCTTACAATCTAATATAGTGTGGGGTGCATGCACGTGTCCTCTCCAGCAAAGTGTCCTGTTCGACAAGTGTCTGACAGTCATTTCAATGGCAACCGACTAACGTCCATCCATCTCTTCTATCTTCACACAGGTATAACATCTCTGCTTGCTGTATCTATGTCATCTGCTGAACTCTCATCTTGAAACCATTTCTATGGTATAACATCTCTGCTTGCTGGATCTATGTCATCTGCTGAACTCTCATCTTGAAACCATTTCCTGGGTATAACATCTCTGCTTGCTGTATCTATGTCACCTGCTGAACTCTCATCTTGAAATCATTTCTATGGTATAACATCTCTGCTTGCTGGATCTATCTCATCCGCTGAACTCTCATCTTGAAACCATTTCTATGGTATAACATCTCTGCTTGCTGGATCTATATCATCTGCTGAACTCTCATCTTGAAACCATTTCTATGGTATAAAATCTCTGCTTGCTGGATCTATGTCATCCGCTGAACTTTCATCTTGAAACCATTTCTATGGTATAACATCTCTGCTTGCTGGATCTATGTCATCCGCTGAACTCTCCTCTTGAAACCATTTCTATGGTATAACATCTCTGCTTGCTGGATCTATGTCATCTGCTGAACTCTCATCTTGAAACCATTTCTATGGTATAACATCTCTGCTTGCTGGATCTATGTCACCTGCTGATCTCTCATCTTGTAACCATTGCTATGGTATAACATCTCTGCTTGCTGGATCTATGTTATCCGCTGAACTCTCATCTTGAAACCATTTCTATGGTATAACATCTCTGCTTGCTGGATCTATGTCATCTGCTGAACTCTCATCTTGAAACCATTTCTATGGTATAACATCTCTGCTTGCTGGATCTATGTCACCTGTTGATCTCTCATCTTGTAACCATTTCTATGCTATAACATCTCTGCTTGCTGGATCTATGTCACCTGCTGATCTCTCATCTTGTAACCATTGCTATGGTATAACATCTCTGCTTGCTGGATCTATGTCATCCGCTGAACTCTCATCTTGAAACCATTTCTATGGTATAACATCTCTGCTTGCTGGATCTATGTCATCTGCTGAACTCTCATCTTGAAACCATTTCTATGGTATAACATCTCTGCTTGCTGGATCTATGTCACCTGCTGATCTCTCATCTTGTAACCATTTCTATGGTATAACATCTCTGCTTGCTGGATCTATGTCATCTGCTGAACTCTCATCATGAACCCATTTCTATGGTATAACATCTCTGCTTGCTGGATCTAAGTCATCCGCTGAACTCTCATCTTGTAACCATTTCTATGGTATAACATCTCTGCTTGCTGGATCTATGTCATCTGCTGAACTCTCATCATGAACCCATTTCTATGGTATAACATCTCTGCTTGCTGGATCTATGTCATCCGCTGAACTCTCATCTTGAAACCATTTCTATGGTATAACATCTCTGCTTGCTGGATCTATGTCATCCGCTGAACTCTCATCTTGAAACCATTTCTATGGTATAACATCTCTGCTTGCTGGATCTATGTCATCCGCTGAACTCTCCTCTTGAAACCATTTCTATGGTATAACATCTCTGCTTGCTGGATCTATGTCACCTGCTGATCTCTCATCTTGTAACCATTTCTATGGTATAACATCTCTGCTTGCTGGATCTATGTCATCTGCAGATCTCTCATCATGAAACCATTTTTATGGTATAACATCTCTGCTTGCTGGATCTATGTCATCTGCAGAATTCTCATCATGAAACCATTTCTATGGTATAACATCTCTGCTTGCTGGATCTATGTCATCTGCTGAACTCTCATCTTGAAACCATTTCTATTGTATAACATCTCTGCTTGCTGGATCTATGTCATCTGCTGAACTCTCATCTTGAAACCATTTCTATGGTATAACATCTCTGCTTGCTGGAACTATGTCATCTGCTGTACTCTCATCTTGAAACCATTTCTATGGTATAACATCTCTGCTTGCTGGATCTATGTCATCTGCAGAACTCTCATCTTGAAACCAATTCTATGCTGTAACATCTCTGCTTGCTGTATCTATGTCATCTGCAGAACTCTCATCTTGAAACCATTTCTATGTTATAACATCTCTGCTTGCTGGATCTATGTCATCCGCTGAACTCTGCTCTTGAAACCATTTCTATGGTATAACATCTCTGCTTGCTGGATCTATGTCACCTGATCTCTCGTCTTGTAACCATTGCTATGGTATAACATATCTGCTTGCTGGATCTATGTCATCTGCAGAACTCTCATCATGAAACCATTTCTATGGTATAACATCTCTGCTTGCTGGATCTATGTCATCTGCTGAACTCTCATCTTGAAACCATTTCTATGCTATAACATCTCTGCTTGCTGGATCTATGTCATCTGCTGAACTCTCATCTTGAAACCATTTCTATGCTATAACATCTCTGCTTGCTGGATCTATGTCATCTGCTGAACTCTCATCTTGAAACCATTTCTATGGTATAACATCTCTGCTTGCTGGAACTATGTCATCTGCTGTACTCTCATCTTGAAACCATTTCTATGGTATAACATCTCTGCTTGCTGGATCTATGTCATCTGCAGAACTCTCATCTTGAAACCAATTCTATGCTGTAACATCTCTGCTTGCTGTATCTATGTCATCTGCAGAACTCTCATCTTGAAACCATTTCTATGTTATAACATCTCTGCTTGCTGGATCTATGTCATCTGCTGAACTCTCATCTTGAAACCATTTCTACGGTATAACATCTCTGCTTGCTGGATCTATGTCATCTGCTGAGCTCTCATCTTGAAACCATTTCTATCGTATAACATATCTGCTTGCTGGATCTATGTCATCTGCTGAACGTTCATCTTGAAACCATTTCTATAGTATAACATCTCTACTTGCTGGATCTATGTCATATGCTGAACTCTCATCTTGAAACCATTTCTATGGTATAACATCTCTGCTTGCTGGATCTATGTCATCTGCTGCACTCTCATCTTGAAACCATTTCTATGGTATAACATCTCTGCTTGCTGGATCTATGTCATCTGCAGAACTGTCATCTTGAAACCAATTCTATGCTGTAACATCTCTGCTTGCTGTATCTATGTCATCTGCAGAACTCTCATCTTGAAACCATTTCTATGTTATAACATCTCTGCTTGCTGGATCTATGTCATCTGCTGAACTCTCATCTTGAAACCATTTCTACGGTATAACATCTCTGCTTGCTGGATCTATGTCATCTGCTGAGCTCTCATCTTGAAACCATTTCTATCGTATAACATCTCTGCTTGCTGGATCTATGTCATCTGCTGAACTCTCATCTTGAAACCATTTCTATGGTATAACATCTCTACTTGCTGGATCTATGTCATCTGCTGAACTCTCATCTTGAAATCATTTCTATGGTATAACATCTCTGCTTGCTGGATCTATGTCATCTGCTGCACTCTCATCTTGAAACCATTTCTATGGTATAACATCTCTGCTTGCTGGATCTATGTCATCTGCTGAACTCTCATCTTGAAGCCATTTCTATGGTATAACATCTCTGCTTCCTGGATCTAAGTCATCTGCTGAACTCTCATCTTGAAACCATTTCTGTGGTATAACATCTCTGCTTGCTGGATCTATGACATCTGCTGAACTCTCATCTTCAAACCATTTCTGTGGTATAACATCTCTGCTTGCTGGATCTATGTCATCTGCAGAACTCTCATCTTGAAACCATTTCTATGGTATAACATCTCTGCTTGCTGTATCTATGTCATCTACAGAACTCTCATCTTGAAATCAATTCTATTGTATAACATCTCTGCTTGCTGGATCTATGTCATCTGCTGAACTCTCATCTTGAAACCATTTCTATGATATAACATCTCTGCTTGATGGATGTGTGTCATCTTCTGAACTCTCATCTTGAAACCATTTCTATGGTATAACATCTCTGCTTGCTGGATCTATGTCATCTGCTGAACTCTCATCTTGAAACCATTTCTATGGTATAACATCTCTGCTTGCTGGATCTATGTCATCTGCAGAACTCTCATCATGAAACCATTTCTATGGTATAACATCTCTGCTTGCTGGATCTATGTCATCTGCAGATCTCTCATCATGAAACCATTTTTATGGTATAACATCTCTGCTTGCTGGATCTATGTCATCTGCAGAATTCTCATCATGAAACCATTTCTATGGTATAACATCTCTGCTTGCTGGATCTATGTCATCTGCAGAACTCTCATCTTGAAACCATTTCTATGGTATAACATCTCTGCTTGCTGTATCTATGTCATCTACAGAACTCTCATCTTGAAATCAATTCTATTGTATAACATCTCTGCTTGCTGGATCTATGTCATCTGCTGAACTCTCATCTTGAAACCATTTCTATGATATAACATCTCTGCTTGATGGATGTGTGTCATCTGCTGAACTCTCATCTTGAAACCATTTCTATGGTATAACATCTCTGCTTGCTGGATCTATGTCATCTGCTGAACTCTCATCTTGAAACCATTTCTATGGTATAACATCTCTGCTTGCTGGATCTATGTCATCTGCAGAACTCTCATCATGAAACCATTTCTATGGTATAACATCTCTGCTTGCTGGATCTATGTCATCTGCAGATCTCTCATCATGAAACCATTTTTATGGTATAACATCTCTGCTTGCTGGATCTATGTCATCTGCAGAATTCTCATCATGAAACCATTTCTATGGTATAACATCTCTGCTTGCTGGATCTATGTCATCTGCTGAACTCTCATCTTGAAACCATTTCTATGCTACAACATCTCTGCTTGCTGGATCTATGTCATCTGCTGAACTCTCATCTTGAAACCATTTCTATGGTATAACATCTCTGCTTGCTGGAACTATGTCATCTGCTGTACTCTCATCTTGAAACCATTTCTATGGTATAACATCTCTGCTTGCTGGATCTGTGTCATCTGCAGAACTCTCATCTTGAAACCAATTCTATGCTGTAACATCTCTGCTTGCTGTATCTATGTCATCTGCAGAACTCTCATCTTGAAATCATTTCTATGTTATAACATCTCTGCTTGCTGGATCTATGTCATCCGCTGAACTCTCCTCTTGAAACCATTTCTATGGTATAACATCTCTGCTTGCTGGATCTATGTCACCTGATCTCTCGTCTTGTAACCATTGCTATGGTATAACATCTCTGCTTGCTGGATCTATGTCATCTGCAGAACTCTCATCATGAAACCATTTCTATGCTATAACATCTCTGCTTGCTGGAACTATGTCATCTGCTGTACTCTCATCTTGAAACCATTTCTATGGTATAACATCTCTGCTTGCTGGATCTATGTCATCTGCAGAACTGTCATCTTGAAACCAATTCTATGCTGTAACATCTCTGCTTGCTGTATCTATGTCATCTGCAGAACTCTCATCTTGAAACCATTTCTATGTTATAACATCTCTGCTTGCTGGATCTATGTCATCTGCTGAACTCTCATCTTGAAACCATTTCTACGGTATAACATCTCTGCTTGCTGGATCTATGTCATCTGCTGAGCTCTCATCTTGAAACCATTTCTATGGTATAACATCTCTGCTTGCTGGATCTATGTCATCTGCTGAACTCTCATCTTGAAACCATTTCTATGGTATAACATCTCTACTTGCTGGATCTATGTCATCTGCTGAACTCTCATCTTGAAACCATTTCTATGGTATAACATCTCTGCTTGCTGGATCTATGTTATCTGCTGCACTCTCATCTTGAAACCATTTCTATGGTATAACATCTCTGCTTGCTGGATCTATGTCATCTGCTGAACTCTCATCTTGAAGCCATTTCTATGGTATAACATCTCTGCTTCCTGGATCTAAGTCATCTGCTGAACTCTCATCTTGAAACCATTTCTGTGGTATAACATCTCTGCTTGCTGGATCTATGTCATCTGCTGAACTCTCATCTTCAAACCATTTCTGTGGTATAACATCTCTGCTTGCTGGATCTATGTCATCGGCTGAACTCTCATCATGAAACCGTTTCTATGGTATAACATCTCTGCTTGCTGGATCTATGTCATCTGCTGAACTCTCATCTTGAAACCGTTTCTATGGTATAACATCTCTGCTTTCTGGATCTATGTCATCTGCTGAAATCTCATCTTGAAACCGTTTCTATGGTATAACATCTCTGCTTGCTGTATCTATGTAATCTGCTGAACTCTCATCTTGAAACCATTTCTATGGTATAACATCTCTGCTTGCTGGATCTATGTCATCTGCTGAACTCTAATCTTGTAACCATTTCTATGGTATAACATCTCTGCTTGCTGTATCTATGTCATCTGCTGAACTCTCATCTTGAAACCATTTCTATGGTATAACATCTCTGCTTGCTGGATATATGTCATCCGCTCAACTCTCATCTTGAAACCATTTCTATGGTATAACATCTCTGCTTGCTGGATCTATGTCACCTGCTGATCTCTCATCTTGTAACCATTTCTATGGTACAACATCTCTGCTTGCTGGATCTATGTCATCTGCTGAACTCTCATCTTGAAACCATTTCTATGGTATAACATCTCTGCTTGCTGGATCTATGTCATATGCTAAACTCTCATCTTGAAACCATTTCTGTGGTATAACATCTCTGCTTGCTGGATCTATGTCATCTGCTGAACTCTCATCATGAAACCATTTCTATGGTATAACATCTCTGCATGCTGGATCTATGTCATCTGCTGAACTCTCATCTTGAAACCATTTCTATGTTATAACATCTCTGCTTTCTGGATCTTTGTCATCTGCTTAAATCTCATCTTGAAACCATTTCTATGGTATAACATCTCTGCTGTATCTATTTAATCTGCTGAACTCTTATGTTGAAACCATTTCTATGGTTTAACATCTCTGCTTACTGGATCTATGTCATCTGCTGAACTCTCAACTTGAAACTATTTCTATGGTATAACATCTCTGCTTGCTGGATGTTTATCATCTGCAGAACTCTCATCTTCAACAATTTCTTTCGTATAACATCTCTTCTTGCTGGACCTATGTCATCTGCTGAACTTTCATCTTGAAACCATTTCCTTGGTATAACATCTCTGCTTGCTGGATCTATGTCATCTGCAGAACTCTCATCTTGAAACCATTTCTATGGTATAACATCTCTGCTTGCTGGATCTATGTCATCTGCTGAACTCTCATCTTGAAACCATTTCTATAGTATAACATCTCTGCTTGCTGGATCTATGTCATCTGCAGAACTCTCATCTTGAAACCATTTCTATGGTATAACTTCAATGCTTGCTGGATCTATGTCATCTGCAGAACTCTCATCTTGAAACCAATTCTATGGTATGACATGTCTGCTTGGTGTATCTATGTCATCTGCTGAGCTCTCATCTTGAAACCATTTCTATAGTATAACATCTCTGCTTGCTGGATTTATGTCATCTGGTGAACTCTCATCTTGAAACCATTTCTATGGTATAACATCTCTGCTTGCTGAATCTATGTCATCTGCTGAACTCTCATCATGAAACCATTTCTATGGCATAACATCTCTGCTTGCTCGATCTATGTCATTTGCTTAACTCTCATCTTGAAACCATTTCTATGGTATAACATCTCTGCTTGCTGGATTTATGTTATCTGCTGAACTCTCATCTTGAAACCATTTCTATGGTATAACTTCTCAGCTTGCTGGATCTATGTCATCTGCAGAACTCTCATCTTGAAACCATTTCTATGGTATAACATCTCTGCTTGCTGGATCTATGTCATCTGCTGAACTGTCATCTTGAAAACCAATTCTATGGTATAACATCTCTGCTTGCTGTATCTATGTCATCTGCAGATCTCTCATCTTGAAACTATTTCTATGGTATAACATCTCTGCTTGCTGTATCTATGTCATCCGCTGAACTCTCATCTTGAAACCATTTCTATGGTATAATATCTCTGCTTGCTGGATCTATGTCATCCGCTGAACTCTCATCTTGAAACCATTTCTATGGTATATCATCTCTGCTTGCTGGATGTATGTCATCTGCTGAACTCTCATCTTAAAACCATTTCTATGGTATAACATCTCTGCTTGCTGGATCTATGTCATCCGCTGAACTCTCATCTTGAAACCATTTCTATGGTATAACATCTCTGCTTGCTGGATCTATGTCATCTGCTGAGCTCTCATCTTGAAACCATTTCTATGGTATAACATCTCTGCTTGCTGGATTTATGTCATCTGGTGAACTCTCATCTTGAAACCATTTCTATGGTATAACATCTCTGCTTGCTGGATCTATGTCATATGCAGAACTCTCATCGTGAAACCATTTCTATGGTATAACATCTCTGCTTGCAGGATCTATGTCATCTGCTGAACTCTCATCTTGAAACCATTTCTATGGTATAACATCTCTGCTTGCTGGATCTATGTCATCTGCTGAACTCTCATCTTGAAACCATTTCTATGGTATAACATCCCTGCTTGCTGGATCTATGTCATCTGCTGAACTCTCATCTTGAAGCCAATTCTATGGTATAACATCTCTACTTGCTGTATCTATGTCATCCGCTGAATTCTCATCTTGAAACCATTTCTATGGTATAACATCTCTGCTTGGTGGATCTAAGTCATCCGCTGAACTCTCATCTTGACACCATTTCTATGGTATAGCATCTCTGCTTGCTGGATCTATGTAATCTGCTGAACTCTCATCTTGTAACCATTTCTATGGTATAACATCTCTGCTTGCTGGATCTATGTCATCTGCTGAACTCTCATCTTGTAACCATTTCTATGGTATAACATCTCTGCTTGCTGTATCTATGTCATCCGCTGAACTCTCATCTTGAAACCATTTCTATGGTATAATATCTCTGCTTGCTGGATCTATGTCATCCGCTGAACTCTCATCTTGAAACCATTTCTATGGTATATCATCTCTGCTTGCTGGATGTATGTCATCTGCTGAACTCTCATCTTAAAACCATTTCTATGGTATAACATCTCTGCTTGCTGGATCTATGTCATCCGCTGAACTCTCATCTTGAAACCATTTCTATGGTATAACATCTCTGCTTGCTGGATCTATGTCATCTGCTGAGCTCTCATCTTGAAACCATTTCTATGGTATAACATCTCTGCTTGCTGGATTTATGTCATCTGGTGAACTCTCATCTTGAAACCATTTCTATGGTATAACATCTCTGCTTGCTGGATCTATGTCATATGCAGAACTCTCATCGTGAAACCATTTCTATGGTATAACATCTCTGCTTGCAGGATCTATGTCATCTGCTGAACTCTCATCTTGAAACCATTTCTATGGTATAACATCTCTGCTTGCTGGATCTATGTCATCTGCTGAACTCTCATCTTGAAACCATTTCTATGGTATAACATCCCTGCTTGCTGGATCTATGTCATCTGCTGAACTCTCATCTTGAAGCCAATTCTATGGTATAACATCTCTACTTGCTGTATCTATGTCATCCGCTGAATTCTCATCTTGAAACCATTTCTATGGTATAACATCTCTGCTTGGTGGATCTAAGTCATCCGCTGAACTCTCATCTTGACACCATTTCTATGGTATAGCATCTCTGCTTGCTGGATCTATGTAATCTGCTGAACTCTCATCTTGTAACCATTTCTATGGTATAACATCTCTGCTTGCTGGATCTATGTCATCTGCTGAACTCTCATCTTGTAACCATTTCTATGGTATAACATCTCTGCTTGCTGGTTCTTTGTCATCCGCTGAACTCTCATCTTGAAACCATTTCTATGGTATAACATCTCTGCTTGCTGGATCTATGTCATCTGCTGAACTCTCATCTTGAAACCATTTCTATGGTATAACATCTCTGCTTGCTGTATCTATGTCATCTGCTGAACTCTCATCTTGAAACCATTTCTATGGTATAACATCTCTGCTTGCAGGATCTATGTCATCTACTGAACTCTCATCTTGAAAACATTTCTATGGTATAACATCTCTGCTTGCTGGATCTATGTCATCTGCTGAACTCTCATCTTGAAACCATTTCTATGGTATAACATCCCTGCTTGCTAGATCTATGTCATCTGCTGAACTCTCATCTTGAAACCATTTCTATGGTATAACATCTCTGCTTGCTGTATCTGTGTCATCTTGTGAAGTCTCATCTTGAAACCATTTCTATGGTATAATGTGTCTGCTTGCTGTATCTGTGCTCTGTTATTTAATACATTGTATTCAATGGTCACTGTCTGTGCTTCCATCATTGTAGACTTTATCTGATGGTGAAAGGTGTTATACTGTGTCAGGCATAGTGTGTTTGGTCTGTGTCTTTGATCAGCTATCCACTCCCTGGTGAGCTGAGCAGCTCCCAATTTAGTCACAAGCAGCTCCCACAATCCCTCTCACCTGATGCTATAGTCCTTCCTATTAATCTAGATGCATCATAAGGGGTGCACGCAGTGTGGGGTGCACGGACGTGTCCTCTTCAGCAAAGTGTCCTGTTTGACAAGTGTCTGACAGTCATTTCAATGGCAGTCATTCAGGGCAGGAGTCAGGTAACCCACACTTTATACTCTCTTCTAACTATGTACTTTACTCCGGCATCCATATTACTGTGTGCTTTTTTTCATCCACAATCACCGCCCTATCCCCCCTCCATCACCACTCATCCATATCTGCCCCTCTCTCCTTCCCTCTCCCATGTACAGCTCCCATGCTCTTTTGAACTTCCTGAAAAATCTCATTCTATCTTATCCAAAGGTATCGCACAGGAAACCATGTCACAAATCCAAAAACTATCTGCTCTTTCTCTTTTAACTGCTACTACTCATTTCAGGGGATATCTCTTCTAACCCCGGACCACCCTCCACCAACCTCAACCTCTCCCTTACCTCACATCGAAACCCTGCTAACCTTATTAACATCAGCTGTACTCCTTCATCCCCCTCCTTCAATTGCGCACTGAGGAATCCATGGTCTATATGCAACAAGCTTCCTTTCCTGCACCATTACTTTCTGACTAACTCTCTCAATCTGCTGGCCCTCACTGAAACTTGGATCCAGGATTCTGACACTGTATCCCCTGCTGCTATTTCTCATGGTGGCTTACATTTTTCCCATTCCCCGAGACCTGCAAACAGACTTGGTGGTGGGGTCGGCATACTCCTGTCCCCACATTGCACCTTCCAGGTCACCCCCCCAGTACCATCACTCTCATTCCCTTATTTTGAGGTCCACACCATCAGGCTCTTCCATCCCCTCTCCCTCAGAGTAGCGGTCGTATACCGTTCCCCAGGCTCACCCACCCAGTTCCTTGACCATTTTCCTGCCTGGCTGCCGCACTTCATGTCCTCAGATTTACCAACCCTTATCCTGGGAGACTTCAACATCCACATAAAAAGCCCCACCTCCGCATCCTCATCCCAGCTTCTATCTTTAACCACTTCTCTTGGCCTCTCACAGCTTTCAACCTCTGAGACACACAAAGATGGAAACACCCTTGATCTGGTCTTTGTCCGGCCTACTTCAATCCCCCACCTAAATAACTCCCCTCTTCCCCTCTCTGATCATAACATTCTCTCCTTCACGCTCACAAATCCTCGCCTGCCCCAGCACACTCCTACCTATCACACATTCAGAAATCTACAAGCCATTAACCCTCATACACTTACAGACTCTCTTCACTCATCACTGTCCCCAATCTCCTCTTTTTCCTGTCCTGATCTGGCTGTAAACCAGTACAATGACACTCTCAGAAGCACGCTGGACCAAGTAGCGCCCATCACCCTCAAACCTCTAAACACAGAGCAAAACAGCCCTGGCTCACACCGCAAACTCGATTTCTCCAGCGATACTCTAGGAGGGCCGAACGCCTATGGAGGAAAACTCGCACACTAGAAGACTTTATCCACTACAAATTTATGTTAAAAACATATAACTCTGCCCTTCACCTCGCCAAACAGACCTACTTCATCACCCTGATCTCACTATCCAACAACCCCAAAAAACTCTTCAATACTTTTCACTCCCTCCTCAGTCCTAAAGCGCAGGCCCCCATCACGGACATTTGTGCCGAGGACTTGGTCTCCTACTTCACAGAGAAAATAGACACCATCCGTCAGGAAATCAGCCCCCAGCCACCAAGAGCCATGACTCCCATCCCTCCCCACATCCCCTCTGGATCACTCTCCACATATGACCCAGTCACGGAAGACAAAGTCTCCAGGCTCCTCTCTTCTTCCCATCCCACTACATGCACCACTGACCCCATCCCCTCACATCTACTCCAGTCTCTTTCTTCAGTCGTCACTACTCGCCTAACTAAAATCTTCAACCTCTCCCTCTCTTCTGGTATCTTCCCCTCCTCCTTCAAACACTCCATCATTACTCCATTATTAAGAAAAGCCCTCTCTTGACCTTTCCTGCACAAACAACTACAGACCAGTCTTCAATCTTCCCTTCATCTCTAAACTCTTGGAGTGCCTGGTCTACTCTCGCCTTACCAGTTACCTCTCCACTCACTCTCTTCTAGACCCATCACAGTCCGGCTTCCGTCCCCTACATTCTACAGAAACTGCACTCATCAAAGTAACCAATGACCTTCTGACAGCAAACCGTAATGGTCACCACTCTCTGCTCATTCTTCTTGACCTCTCTGCAGCCTTTGACACCATTGACCACCATCTCCTACTCTCTACGCTCCACTCAATCGGCATTAAGGACACGGCTCTCTCCTGGTTCTCCTCCTACCTATCTGACCGCTCTTTCAGTGTATCATTCGCTGGCTCCCCTTCTTCCCCTCTTCCTCTCACTATTGGGGTTCCTCAGGGTACAGTCCTTGGCCCTCTTCTATTCTCTCTCTATACAGCCCCAATTGGACAGATCATCAGCAAATTTGGTTTTCAGTACCATCTTTATGCTGATGACACAACTATACACCTCATCCCCTGACCTTACTCCCGCTGTACTACAGAACAGCAGTGACTGTCTGGCCGCAGTTTCTAACATAATGTCCGCTCTCTACCTGAAACTCAACCTTTCCAAAACTGAATTTCTTCTTCTCCCGCCGTCTACTCACCCCTCGAAATCTGACATCTCTCTCTCCGTGTGTGGTACTACAATAATGCCGAGGCAGCAGGCGCGTTGTCTGGGTGTTGTGTTTGACACCAATCTCTCCTTCACCTTCCACATACAATCTCTTGCCCACTCTTGTCACTTGCACCTGAAGAACATCTCTAGAATCCGCCACTTTCTCACCTTGGAAACAACAAAAACCCTCACTGTCGCCCTGATCCACTCCCGCCTCGACTACTGTAACTCTCTATTAATTGGCCTCTCCCTCACTCGACTTTCCCCCCTCCAGTCCATCTTTAATGCTGCTGCCAGGGTCATCTATTTGGCTAATCGTTACTCAGACTCCTCCGCTCTGTGCCAGTCATTGCACTGGCTGCCCATGAATTATAGGATCCAATTTAAATTGCTTGTTCTCACCCACAAAGGTCTCCACAGTGCGGCACCACCCTACATCTCTTCCTTCTTTTCTGTTTATCGGCCTACCCGTTCTCTACGCTCCGCAAGCGACTTTCGACCAACGTCCACACTAATCCGTACCTCCCACTCCCGGCTTCAAAACTTCTCCTGAGCTGCACCTATTCTTTGGAATGCTCTACCCCAAGAAATTAGGATGAACCACAATTTACACAGATTTAGGCGCTCCCCAAAAACACACCTGTTTAGGGTAGCCTATCACCTTCCCTAATCAAAGTCCTTTTATATTCTTATAGCCCATCCCTTATTTATCCACACAACTCTCCACCGAACCAAAAAGCACCACAAATACTGGCTGGTGATGAGCTCATGCAGCCTTTATCTATCCCTCATCCCCTCAAGATGGCCGTACCATCCTTGTAAATAAGCCATTGTACTTTGTGTCACCCCCACCTCATTGTAGATTGTAAGCTCTTACGAGCAGGGTCGCCATTATTTTTGCTGTAATTATTGTATTATCTTTAGCTATGTTACTTATGACTGTTGTATATGAACCTGTGAATTGTTAAGCGCTGCGGAATATGTTGGCGCTATATAAATAAAGATTATTATTATTATATTATACAGGCTGCTCCCGAGGGCATGCAGAATAATGCACACCCTGTCCTAGGAGCTTACAATCTAATATACAATATACAGACTGCTCCTGAGGGCATGCAGAATAATGCACACCCTGTCCTAGGAGCTTACAATCTAATATACAGTATACAGACTGCTCCTGAGGGCATGTAGAATAATGTACATCCTGTCCTAGGAGCTTACAATCTAATATACAGTATACAGACTGCTCCTAAGGACATGAAGAATAATGTACATCCTGTCCTAGGAGCTTACAATCTAATATATAATATACAGACTGCTCCTGAGGGCATGCAGAATAATGTACACCCTGTCCTAGGAGCTTACAATCTAATATACAGTATACAGACTGCTCCTGAGGGCATGCAGAATAATGTACATCCTGTCCTAGGAGCTTACAATCTAATATATAATATACAGACTGCTCCTGAGGGCATGCAGAATAATGCACACCCTGTCCTAGGAGCTTACAATCTAATATATAATATACAGACTGCTCCTGAGGACATGAAGAATAATGTACACCCTGTCCTAGGAGCTTACAATCTAATATACAGTATATAGACTGCTCCTGAGGGCATGCAAAATAATGTACACCCTGTCCTAGGAGCTTACAATCTAATATACAATATAGAGACTGCTCCTGAGGGCATGCAGAATAATGTACACCCTGTCCTAGAAGCTTACAATCTAATATACAGTATACAGACTGCTCCTAAGGACATGAAGAATAATGTACTTCCTGTCCTAGGAGCTTACAATCTAATATATAATATACAGACTGCTCCTGAGGGCATGCAGAATAATGCACACCCTGTCCTAGGAGCTTACAATCTAATATACAGTATACAGACTGCTCCTGAGGGCATGCAGAATAATGTACATCCTGTCCTAGGAGCTTACAATCTAATATATAATATACAGACTGCTCCTGAGGGAATGCAGAATAATGTACATCCTGTCCTAGGAGCTTACAATCTAATATATAATATACAGACTGCTCCTGAGGGCATGCAGAATAATGTACACCCTGTCCTAGGAGCTTACAATCTAATATACAGTATACAGACTGCTCCTGAGGGCATGCAGAATAATGCACACCCTGTCCTAGGAGCTTACAATCTAATATATAATATACAGACTGCTCCTGAGGACATGAAGAATAATGTACACCCTGTCCTAGGAGCTTACAATCTAATATACAGTATATAGACTGCTCCTGAGGGCATGCAAAATAATGTACACCCTGTCCTAGGAGCTTACAATCTAATATACAATATACAGACTGCTCCTGAGGGCATGCAGAATAATGTACACCCTGTCCTAGAAGCTTACAATCTAATATACAATATAGAGACTGCTCCTGAGGGCATGCAGAATAATGTACACCCTGTCCTAGGAGCTTACAATCTAATATACAATATACAGACTGCTCCTGAGGGCATGCAGAATAATGCACACCCTGTGCTAGGAGCTTACAATCTAATATACAATATACAGACTGCTCCTGAGGACATGAAGAATAATGTACACCCTGTCCTAGGAGCTTACAATCTAATATACAGTATATAGACTGCTCCTGAGGGCATGCAGAATAATGTACACCCTGTCCTAAGAGCTTACAATCTAATATACAATATACAGACTGCTCCTGAGGGCATGCAGAATAATGTACACCCTGTCCTAGGAGATTACAATCTAATATACAATATAGAGACTGCTCCTGAGGGCATGCAGAATAATGTACACCCTGTCCTAGGAGCTTACAATCTAATATACAATATAGAGACTGCTCCTGAGGGCATGCAGAATAATGTACACCCTGTCCTAGGAGCTTACAATCTAATATACAATATACATACTGCTCCTGAGGGCATGCAGAATAATGTACACCCTGTCCTAGGAGCTTACAATCTAATATACAATATAGAGACTGCTCCTGAGGGCATGCAGAATAATGTACACCCTGTCCTAGGAGCTTACAATCTAATATACAATATACAGACTGCTCCTGAGGACATGCAGAATAATGTACACCCTGTCCTGGGAGCTTACAATCTAAGATACAATATACAGACTGGTCCAGAGGGCATGCAAAATAATGCACACCCTGTCCTAGGAGCTTACAATCTAATATACAATATATAGGCTGCTCCTGAGGGCATGCAGAATAATGCACACCCTGTCCTAGGAGCTTACAATCTAATATACAGTATACAGACTGCTCCTGAGGGCATGCAGAATAATGCACACCCTGTGCTAGGAGCTTACAATCTAATACACAATATCTGTAGCTTACCGAGGGGTGGTTGCGGTGGAGCGCGGTCACAGGAGGCCGATGTCGGCGGGCCCTGGGATCTCATAAGATGTCGGCGTCGGTGAGCAGAGTAGCTTTTCCCATTTATTGCCCTGCAGTGGGCTTTGGGAAAATGGACGCTTGAGGCGGCGCATGCATCTCCCGAGATCTCAATCTGCACATGCATCACCTCCAGCAGCCATTTTCCTAAAGCCTACTGCAGGGCAATCTATAGGAAAGGGGACTCTGCTCACCGGCGCCGACATCTTATGAGAGCCCAGGGCCCGCAGCATCGCCCCACTCCTGTCGCCGCCGACTGCCTAAAGCAGTGGCCCTGCCTCCTGTTACCCCGCTCCACCACCGCCGCCCCCTGGTAACCTACTGTTAAACGGACTATAAGAGGCACCACCATTTTATTTAAAAAAATCATTTTCCACCCCAAAATTTTTGGTGCGTCTTATAGTCTGCAAAATATGGCAATGGCAATGCAAGTCTATGCGCTTGTGGAAAAATTGGACCGCGCTTTGACATCGGAGTGTGGTCTGATTTTCACCGACTTGCAGAAGGGAGAAGGTGAGAAACCTTTTCTTTCTCCTCTCCATGTCCGAGAAAAACTGATACCACTCTGATGAAAGTCTGATCAGAGTCTGTCCCTCTATTATACCAGGTGCCGCTGCTTCAATTCTGCTCTTGATTTCCTGTGGTTCCAGTTCTGCTCTTCCTGCTGCCATCAAGCCACGGCGTTCTCCGTTGTTTCTGCTCGGCCGTCCTGCTGCGCCGCCGTCATCTGTCCGTGCTTCATTACTGCTGCTCATCTGAACTAGATGAGACATAACACCTATCATTACAAAAAAAGAGGATTCAATGATAGGTCCTATCTAAGGAATCATCCTGACGCACAAGAAAGAACACGTCGCTCAGAGATGTTTGCTGAGATTTTTTTAGGGGTAAATGATGAAGTTCTAAACTTCACCACAAACTCCCCACAGCTACACAATGTGTGAACAGGGCCTTAGTGTTAAGTGAAGAGCTACCTACATAGACTTGTCTTCCTCAAGATGCCGCCTCTGGGACACAAGATGGTTCAGGATTAGAACTTTACACATTCTGTACCAACTGTGATGTCATGTGATATCTATGATGTCATGTGCCCTGTGATGTCATAATAACTGTCACTGCTGTGTTATGTATCGAGTTTACAACATCAAGGAAGAGTTGAATTAATAAAACGAAATCACCGGCTGCAAATAAAAACACCAGCAAATAATAACCTAAACATTTCCACTCTTTTATTCTAATCCGCATCACCTACTGCTCTATGACCTAAAGGGAAACACCGGCGCCATACTGCAACTCCTGATCACCATAAACCGTCAGCTCCCGGTCACTCCTGATCCAGCAGGACCATGAGAGCGGACAATGGAGAACTGGACCAGTCTGCTATTAAATGGATGTTCTGAAAACGCTGTGTTTTGACAACATTAATGGCGAAGCCACCCAAAAATGGAGCCAAATGGGGTGGTGTCAGCTGGCGCTCCCCTTTTATTAGAGCACATGGGTGTCATAGAGGGCAAAGCCAGCGATTGCTGAGGGTCTTCAAGACCAGTGACACATGATCAGGTGATCTCCAGCAAGTCCTCATTTAGGGAAGGGTTTTTCCAGATTGGTCGCCCCTGTTAGGCCGGGCTCACACTGCTTTACTAAAGCCCCCAAATGATTTTCCATGGAATCTGCTCAATAACATTTTTTTGTAAATCATAGACTCATTATAACAATCCCAGCACGGGACACATGATCCAGCGCCATCTGCTGAGATTTTCAGGTTAATGATGCAGTTCTGAATCCCACTACTAGCCCCCCATCTATACAATGTATGAGTGAGGTCATAGGTGAAGAGTTCCCTACCTGGACTTGTCACCTTCCAGCAGTCAGCCTTGAATGACACAAGATGGCTCAGGTGTTACACTCTGTACATTCTATACCAATTGTGATGTCATAGGATGTTTATGTGCTTTGTGATGTCATCAGAACTGCCTGTTTAACCCCTTTCAACCCAATGACATACTTTGATTTTGTGAACAGGTTATTTGGATGCAACGGCGCAGACAATGAAGGGACAATAGTAATCATCCTAAACTATAACTATAGGGACACATACACACACAGCTGAAACCAGAAGTTTACATACACTATATAAAAAGACGCATGTTTTTCTCAATATCTGACATGAAATCAGAATAAATCTTTCCCGTTTTAGGTCAGTTAGGATTTTACCATCATTTTTAATATTTGCCAAATGCCAGAATAGTGAGAGAGAGAGAAGGTTTTAAGGCATTTTTATTACTTACTGATTCCAATGATTCAGTTCCAGGTGCGATATCACAGTGTTCAGGATCCAGCAGGATGGATCAGTGTTCTGGTCAGTATGAGGAGTGAGCCGCTGTCTGCAGCTGGAGAGATTCAGTGACCCGTGCACTGCTCTCCCGGGATGTCTAATGCTGGGAGGAGCAGTCAGCAGCACTCAGCGCACTAGCACATGACATGCTGCAAGCACGGCAGCTCACACGTGTCACTGATTACTATTCACCGCTCCTCCCAGCATTAGACATCCCGGCAGAGTACGGGAGTCACTGGATCTGTTCTGCTGCAGTGCAGACAGCAGATCACTTCAGGGACTGACTGATCGCTGATCAATAATGCTGAATCTTTGCCTCTGCGATACCGCACCTGGAACAACCAGGGAGAGCGGTGCTGCTGTTGGTAAGTCTAATAGTGATTGGCAGCATCGCAGCCAATCAGTGTTAGTTTTGTTTGTGCCCTCTTCCCCGTGCTGACAGCAGAGCTGAGGTAATGAGCCATGATGTGCTGAGTAACAGCGCTCCTCCCTAACTGTGTCACAGGCTGACAGTGAGAAGCACAGGGAGATGGATGGCCGCCTGCTACATCTGTAGCACCCTGAGGATTCGGCTGCTACAGGGGTATTGCACCTCAACCCAGAGGTGTGATATTCCACTCCCGGGTAAGGATGGAGTGTGGAACTGAGCTCAGTTAGCTGCATGCACTACACACATCCCATTTCCGGGGAACAGACCGATGGTACTCCCACTAGAGAAATGTGCAGGTACGACAGTGTCTGTTCCTGGCTGGAGTGGGAGGGGGGTGGAACATCCCAGTAGTGTAGGGGCAGATAGGGGGAGCAGCCTGGGTAAAGCTAGGAGCTCATTGGGTGCTGGTCACCTGAGCTCACACATAGAGGGAGTATATAAGGTGGGAACCATCTTAGATCAGGGTCAGTCAGTCTGTGAGACGTCAGTCTTTTGTAGAGGTTTGGTCAGTCTGAGAGAGCCTGAGAAGCAGAGAGAGAGGAGAAAGAAGGACCCAGAAGGGGGAGAAGAGGGAACTCCAAGAACCCAAAATTAGATCAGAGGGTGAAGAGTTGGCAACAGGGTACCGGATCCCAAGCTGGTGGAGGCTACAGCACACCTTAGCCAGAGACCGGAGGTCGTGGGCAGGATCTGCCACGACCACCGACTAAATCCGCCCGGATGGCAAACCAAGAATAGGGTCAGGGAACCCAGAGACAAGGGTTTACCAACAAGAGGCCCGAGGGAGCAATCACCTAGGGGTTGGCCGAGTCCAAGACCTGGTGGACGCAGCACGGCTCGGGCGGTCACTTAAGGCCAGAGTGACCACAAGAACAGCAGTAAGTAAAAACCCTGAACTGCACAGCCCGGCTCGGAGTCTTCTTAACATCCACACTGCACCACCACTACCACCATCCTCTACACCTGACCCCCTGAGGCTATACCCCTCCCGTTGGGGGTTATACTACCCGAAGCTGCACACATACCACCAGCCTCAGCGGACCCTGCTGCAGCGGCGGCCGTATTGACCGCAAATCAACGGGTGGCGTAGTCGACACAAAGAACACTAATAACATCTGTAAGGACTGCCACACACTGAGCTTGACACCCTGGGCACGGACCGGGTCACCGCCACTCGGAGACTACAACCCCCATCTGATCCGGCTCCGGGTATCCCTAACAACATGGCCCAGGGGGCGCGTCACATCACTCACCAAAGGTCAGATATATGTAGCTGAGCAGGATTATCACATAACTAAGTGACCCCCATCAACACCAACAGTGAGGGGCTTTACTCATTGGTGATAGAGGGTGAGAGGGCTCAGTCACTAACGGAGGATTTCCCTCAATTTTTTGTTTCACCCCTGACTGTCTGAGCCTCCCCTGTATTACCCCTGAGTGCCCCTGTATCAACCCTGACTGATGCCCACCCTCTACCACCCCTGACTGATATAATGTCCCCATTTTGGTATAATGTCCCCCATCCTGGGCTCCATGCTATAACCATGTCCCCCTTCTGGTATAATGTCCGCCATTCTGGTGTAATGTCACTCATCCTGGCATATTGTCCCCATTTTAATATAATGTTCCCAGCCTGGTATCTTATCTCCCATCCTGATATAATGTCCTACATTCTGATATAATTTCCCCATCCTGATATAATGTCCGCCATCCTGATATAATGTCCGCCATCCTGATGCAATGTCCGTCATCCTTCCGTAATGTCCGTCACCCCGATGTAATGTCCGCCATCCCAGTGTAATGTCTGCCATCCTGATGAAATGTCCGCCATCCTGGTATAAGGTGCGCCATCCTGGTATAAGGTCCGCCATCCTGGTATAATGTTCCCCCAGCCGGTAGCTGACTTGTGCGGGCCGCCAGCACCTGTTGCCAGCCTCTGATTGGCTGGCAGCATGTCTTGAAGTGCAGGGAGCCGGCGGGTCTCTGCGTCACAATACATTTCAGCAGAATGTGTGTCAGAGAATGCGCATCCAGGTGAAATTGGTGTCGTCGGGCCACGCACAAGCATGGGTCTGGTCCCGGTTGTACCCTCCATGACCGCGATCATTACGCCCCTGCTTGTTTTGTATGTTTTAATATTACAGTAACAGTATTGCAGTATATAGTGGAAATAATGATCCCATATGAATCCAGCCTAATGCTATCAAGATGGGTGCGCACAGCTGAATGGTCACCATACAGGCACATGCCCGCTGTATGTTGCGTGCGCACAGCTGAATGGTCACCATACAGGCACATGCCCGCTGTATGTTGCGTGTGCACAGCTGAATGGTCACCATACAGGCACATGCCCGCTGTATGTTGCGTGTGCACAGCTGAATGGTCACCATACAGGCACATGCCCGCTGTATGTTGCGTGCGCACAGCTGAATGGTCACCATACAGGCACATGCCCGCTGTATGTTGCGTGCGCACAGCTGAATGGTCACCATACAGGCACATGCCCGCTGTATGTTGCGTGTGCACAGCTGAATGGTCACCATACAGGCACATGCCCGCTGTATGTTGCGTGTGCACAGCTGAATGGTCACCATACAGGCACATGCCCGCTGTATGTTGCGTGCGCACAGCTGAATGGTCACCATACAGGCACATGCCCGCTGTATGTTGCGTGTGCACAGCTGAATGGTCACCATACAGGCATATGCCCGCTGTATGTTGCGTGTGCACAGCTGAATGGTCACCATACAGGCACATGCCCGCTGTATGTTGCGTGTGCACAGCTGAATGGTCACCATACAGGCACATGCCCGCTGTATGTTGCGTGTGCACAGCTGAATGGTCATCATACAGGCACATGCCCGCTGTATGTTGCGTGTGCACAGCTGAATGGTCACCATACAGGCACATGCCCGCTGTATGTTGCGTGTGCACAGCTGAATGGTCACCATACAGGCACATGCCCGCTGTATGTTGCGTGTTCACAGCTGAATGGTCACCATACAGACACATGCCCGCTGTATGTTGCATGCGCACAGCTGAATGGTCACCATACAGGCACATGCCCGCTGTATGTTGCGTGCGCACAGCTGAATGGTCACCATACAGGCACATGCCCGCTGTATGTTGCGTGTGCACAGCTGAATGGTCACCATACAGGCATATGCCCGCTGTATGTTGCGTGTGCACAGCTGAATGGTCACCATACAGGCACATGCCCGCTGTATGTTGCGTGTGCACAGCTGAATGGTCACCATACAGGCACATGCCCGCTGTATGTTGCGTGTGCACAGCTGAATGGTCACCATACAGGCACATGCCCGCTGTATGTTGCGTGTGCACAGCTGAATGGTCACCATACAGGCACATGCCCGCTGTATGTTGCGTGTGCACAGCTGAATGGTCACCATACAGGCATATGCCCGCTGTATGTTGCGTGTGCACAGCTGAATGGTCACCATACAGGCACATGCCCGCTGTATGTTGCGTGTGCACAGCTGAATGGTCACCATACAGGCACATGCCCGCTGTATGTTGCGTGTGCACAGCTGAATGGTCATCATACAGGCACATGCCCGCTGTATGTTGCGTGTGCACAGCTGAATGGTCACCATACAGGCACATGCCCGCTGTATGTTGCGTGTGCACAGCTGAATGGTCACCATACAGGCACATGCCCGCTGTATGTTGCGTGTGCACAGCTGAATGGTCACCATACAGGCACATGCCCGCTGTATGTTGCGTGTGCACAGCTGAATGGTCCCCATACAGGCACATGCCCGCTGTATGTTGCGTGTGAAGTGGTCTCCACTCCTGAGCCAACTCCACACACGTGGACCCTGCTGTGGACGTACTGGTACTGTATGTTCATCTGCGCCAAGGGATTAATATATTTCGAATTGATTTTATGTATGTGCCTGGGGACAGGAGCACCCTGGCACCGGCTGTCTTAAAAAAGGCACGGAACAAATGCATTCATATTAAAACCATTTTTACATGCATAAAAAGTTGCAATTTGTACAAAATTATATTACTATGCAACATTTGACACACTGGATGTCAGCTCTTTTTTAACATTGAGAAGTGTGCTACCATGCTTAACCCCTTAACACCCGAGGGTGGTTTGCACGTTAATGACCAGGCCAATTTTTACAATTCTGACCACTGTCATTTTATGACGTAATTACTCTGGAACGCTTCAACGAATCCCCCTGATTCTGAGAATGTTTTTTTCGTTACATATTGTACTTCATGATTGTCATAAAATTTCTTCGATATCACTTGCGTTTATTTGTGAAAAAAACGGAAATTTGGCAAAAATTTTGAAAATTTTGCAATTTTCAAACTTTGAATTTTCCTGCCCTTAAATCAGAGAGATATGTCACACAAAATACTTAATAAATAACATTTCCCACATGTCTACTTTACATCAGCACAATTTTGGAACCAAAAATTTTTTTTGTTAGGAAGCTATAAGGGTTAAAATTTGACCAGCGATTTCTCATTTTTCCAACAAAATTTACAAAACCATTTTTTTAGGGACCACATCACATTTGAAGTCACTTTGAGGGGTCTTTATGACAGAAAATACTCAAAAGTGACACCATTCTAAAAACTGCACCCCTCAAGGTGCTCAAAACCACATTCAAGAATTTTATTAACCCTTCAGGTGCTTCACAGGAATTTTTGGAATGTGGAAGAAAAAAATGAACATTTAACTTTTTTCACAAAAATGTTACTTTAGACCCAATTTTTTTTATTTTCACAGGGATAAAAAGAAAAAATGGACCCCAAAATTTGTTGTGCAATTTCCCCTGGGCACGGAGATACCCCATATGTAGGGAAAAAACACTGTTTGGGCACACGGCAGGGCTCGGAAGGGAAGGAGCGCCATTTGACTTTTTGATTGTAAAATTTGCTTGAATAATTAGCGGACGCCATGTTGCATTTGGAGAGCCCCTGATGTGCCTAAACATTGGAGCTCCCCCACAAGTGACCCCAATTTGGAAACTAGACCCCCCAAGGCACCTATCTAGATGCATAGTGAGCACTTGGAACCCCTAGGTGCTTCACAAATTGATTCGTAAAAATGGAAAAGTATTTTTTTTCCACTTTTTCATTTTTACGAATCAATTTGTGAAGCACCTGGGGGTTCCAAGTGCTCACTATGCATCTAGATAGGTGCCTTGGGGGGTCTAGTTTCCAAAATGGGGTCACTTGTGGGGGAGCTCCAATGTTTGGACACACAGGGGCTCTCCAAACGCAACATGGTGTCCGTTAACAATTTGAGCCGATTTTCCATTCAATTTGTTAGCGGACACCATGATGCATTTGGAGAGTCCCTGTGTGTCCAAACATTGGAGCTCTCCCACAAGTGACCCCATTTTGGAAACTAGACCCCCAAGGCACCTATCTAGATGCATAGTGAGCATTTGGAACCCCCAGGATCTTCACAAATTGATTCGTAAAAATGAAAAAGTGGAAAAAAAATACTTTTCCATTCTTACGAATCAATTTGTGAAGCACTTAGGGGTTCCAAGTGCTCACTATGCATCTAGATAGGTGCCTTGGGGGGTCTAGTTTCCAAATTGGGGTCACTTGTGGGGGAGCTCCAATGTTTGGGCACACAGGGACTCTCCAAATGCAACATGGTGTCCGCTAACAAATTGAACGGCTCAAATTGTTAGCGGACACCATGTTGCGTTTGGAGAGCCCCTGTGTGCCCAAACATTGGAGCTCCCCCACAAGTGACCCCATTTTGGAAACTAGACCCCCCAAGGCACCTATTTAGATGCATAGTGGGCACTTGGAACCCCCAGGTGCTTTCCAAATTGATTCATAAAAATGAAAAAGTGTTTTTTTTTTCACTTTCATTTTTACGAATCAACTTGTGAAGCACCTGGGGGTTCTAAGTGCTCACTATGCATCTAGATAGGTGCCTTGGGCGGTCTAGTTTCCAAAATGGGGTCACTTGTGGAGGAGCGCCAATGTTTGGGCACACAGGGGCTCTCCAAACGCAACATGGTGTCCGCTAACAATTTGAGCCGATTTTCCATTCAATTTGTTAGCGGACACTATGTTGCATTTGGAGAGTCCCTGTGTGCCCAAACATTGAAGCTCCCCCACAAGTGACCCCATTTTGGAAACTAGACCCCACAAGGCACCTATCTAGATGCATAGTGAGCAGTTGGAACCCCCAGGTGCTTCACAAATTGATTCGTAAAAATGAAAAAAAATATTTTTTTTCCATTTTTTCATTTTTACAAATCAATTTGTGAAGCACCTGGGGGTTCCAACTGCTCACTATGCATCTAGATAGGTGCCTTGGGGGGTCTAGTTTCCAAAATGGGGTCACTTGTGGGGGAGCCGATTTTCCATTCAATTTGTTAGCGGACAACATGTCGCGTTTGGAGAGCCCCTGATATGCCTAAACCGTGGAGCTCCCCCACAAGTGACCCCATTTTGGAAACTATACCCCTCAAGGATTTTATTAAGGTGTATAGTGAACATTTTGAACCCAGAGGTACGACACAGAATTTGATAACATTAGGTCATCATATTGAATAAGTTGTCATTAGTCTTGAGCGCAAGTGCTTGCTACTTGAGTTTGCATCGGGTACTCAGGTATGCACCATGTACTGCGTGTGCTCGAGTGACATGCTCGAGTCCCTGCCCCGCATGTTTCACGGTTATTAGACACCCAAAAAAAAACATGCGGGGATCGCTCGTGCATGGCAGGCAATCCCCGCAAAGTTTTTTTGGCCGCGAAGCATATGGGGCGGAGACTCGAGCATGTCACTCAAATACCCACGATACTCAATGCATACCCGAGCACCCGATGCAAACTCAAGTAGCGAGCACTTGCGCTCAACACTAGTCGCCATATCGTCATCTTTTTTTCTTACTTTTGAAAAAAATCCCAACCCCATCACAACCCTAACCCTAACACAACCCTAACCCCAGCTCTAACCCTAACCCCAACTCCAGCCCTAACCCTAACACAACCCTAACCGTAGCACAACCCTAACCCTAGCACAACCCTAACCCGAGAGTTTATTTTTCACACCGTTCCTCGTGCGATATAAGTGATTAGACGACTTTATTCTTCAGGTCGGTGCGATTACAGTGATACCAGAATCATATGGGGCTTTTATGACTGACAGCTGTCACACACTAAAAGACGCATTTTTTGTAAAATCTAGTTTTTGCATCGCCATATTTTGAGAGCTATAATTTTTCCAGATTTTGGCAGACAGTCATGTGATGGCTTGTTTTTTGCGGGATGAGTTGACGTTTTTATTGGTGCGATTTTTAGGCACGTGACATTTTTTGATCGCTTTCTATTCCGATTTTTGGGAGGCAGAATAAACAAAAACCAACAATTCAGGAATTGTTTTTTTTGTTTTTTTTTGTTCTGCTCCGCGTGTGGTAAAATTGATAAGGCAGCTTTATTCTTCGGGTCAGTACGTTTACAGCGGTACCACATTTATATCGTTTTTCTATGTTTTGCACTTTTACATAATAAAAGCAATTTTATAGAAAAAAATATTTTTTAGCATAGCTTTATTCTGAGAGCTATAACTTTTTTATTTTTCGGCTGATGGAGCTGTATGGCAGCTTGATTTTTGCGGGACGAGATGACGTTTTCAGTGGTACCATTTTTATTTATATTCGTCTTTTTGATCGCGTGTTATTCCATTTTTTGTTTGGCGGTATGATGATAAAGCATTGTTTTTTGCTTCGTTATTTATTTTATTTTTTTACCGTGTTCACTGAAGGGGTTAACTAGTGGGACAGTTTTATAGGTCAGGTTGTTACGGACGCGGCGATACCAAATATGTGTACTTTTATTTTTTTTTATAATAATATTTATTGATGGGTGCATTATATTTTTATTTTTGGTGGATTATTTTTATTTATTTTTTTTAAATATTTTTACAATTTTTTTTAATTTTTTTTTCACTTTCTGACAGTTTTTACACTTTTTTACTCTGTCCCACTCTGGGACTTTCACTTTTTTTATTCTGATCGCCTGCATGGCACAGGAATGCAGCACCATCCCTGTGCCATGCAGGCTGTCAGCGCTGGACAGGGAGAAGATAGTTTGGAGATGCACTGCGCATGTCCAAACAATCTTCCAGTTGTCTGGTGACCCGGATGTTGTCATGACGACATCGGGTCGTCATGGCGACATCCTGGAAGCCACGGCAGACAGCGCTGGAGGCCGGAAGAGGAGGTGAGTATACCGATCACCTCCCCTTGCCACCGCAATGCTGCGATCGACTTCGATCGCAGCATTGCGGGGGTTAATGTGCTGGGAGCGGTGCGTGACATAGTACCGGGTGTCAGCTGTGACAATCGGCTGACACCCGGCGGCGATCGCGCCCGCACAGCCTGTGTGCGCGCGCGATCGTGATGACGTACTAATACGGGTCTGGCTCTTAAGTCCCAGGGCACAGAAGCGTATTAGTACGTCTAATGTTGTTAAGGGGTTAAAATGTTGTGCTTAAATAATTTGCACCAAATGTATCATTAGTGACGAAATTTGATAAATATGGAATAATGGAGTTGAAGTGAGTACAAAAGATTTTGCTCAAATTCTGCCATTTTTGATAAATGTGAACCATTGTGTTTTTATGCTACACCACAATATTAGCATATTTTATCTCACAATTGGTGGGCTTGTATTATTTCTATGTAATTACATATTGGGCCCCAGGAATAATTTCCTCTGGTGGGCCCAAGGCTCACCAGTACGACGCTGCACCTGAGTATGGAGCCAGCATTGGAGCGCCCCCCTCTGTCTGATACACTGTGACTGGCAGCTGCCTACAGGCCTGTGTCTAGTGTCTCTGAGGGGGCAGCAGCCGCCTACAGGCCTGTGTCTAGTGTCTCTGAGGGGGCAGCAGCCGCCTACAGGTCTGTGTCTAGTGTCTCTGAGGGGGCAGTAGCTGCCTACAGGCCTGTGTCTAGTGTCTCTGAGGGGGCAGCAGCAGCCTACAGGCCTGTGTCTAGTGTCTCTGAGGGGGCAGCAGCCGCCTACAGGCCTGTGTCTAGTGTCTCTGAGGGGGCAGCAGCCGCCTACAGGCCTGTGTCTAGTGTCTCTGAGGGGGCAGCAGCCGCCTACAGGCCTGTGTCTAGTGTGTCTGAGGGGGCAGAAGCCGCCTACAGGCCTGTGTCTAGTGTCTCTGAGGGGGCAGCAGCTGCCTACAGGCCTGTGTCTAGTGTCTCTGAGGGGGCAGCAGCTGCCTACAGGCCTGTGTCTAGTGTCTCTGAGGGGGCAGCAGCCGCCTACAGGCCTGTGTCTAGTGTCTCTGAGGGGGCAGCAGCCGCCTACAGGCCTGTGTCTAGTGTCTCTGAGGGGGCAGCAGCCGCCTACAGGCCTGTGTCTAGTGTCTCTGAGGGGGCAGCAGCCGCCTACAGGCCTGTGTCTAGTGTCTCTGAGGGGGCAGCAGCCGCCAACAGGCCTGTGTCTAGTGTCTCTGAGGGGGCAGCAGCCGCCTACAGGCCTGTGTCTAGTGTCTCTGAGGGGGCAGCAGCCGCCTACAGGCCTGTGTCTAGTGTCTCTGAGGGGGCAGCAGCCGCCTACAGGCCTGTGTCTAGTGTCTCTGATGGGGCAGCAGCCGCCTACAGGCCTGTGTCTAGTGTCTCTGAGGGGGCAGCAGCTGCCTACAGGCCTGTGTCTAGTGTCTCTGAGGGGGCAGCAGCCGCCTACAGGCCTGTGTCTGGTGTCTCTGAGGGGGCAGCAGCCGCCTACAGGCCTGTGTCTAGTGTCTCTGAGGGGGCAGCAGCCGCCTACAGGCCTGTGTCTAGTGTCTCTGAGGGGGCAGCAGCCGCCTACAGGCCTGTGTCTAGTGTCTCTGAGGGGGCAGCAGCTGCCTACAGGCCTGTGTCTGGTGTCTCTGAGGGGGCAGCAGCTGCCTACAGGCCTGTGTCTAATGTCTCTGAGGGGGCAGCAGCCGCCTACAGGCCTGTGTCTAGTGTCTCTGAGGGGGCAGCAGCCGCCTACAGGCCTGTGTCTAGTGTCTCTGAGGGGGCAGCAGCAGCCTACAGGCCTGTGTCTAGTGTCTCTGAGGGGGCAGCAGCAGCCTACAGGCCTGTGTCTAGTGTCTCTGAGGGGGCCGCAGCCACCTACAGGCCTGTGTCTAGTGTCTCTGAGGGGGCAGCAGCAGCCTACAGGCCTGTGTCTAGTGTCTCTGAGGGGGCCGCAGCCACCTACAGGCCTGTGTCTAGTGTCTCTGAGGGGGCAGCAGCCGCCTACAGGCCTGTGTCTAGTGTCTCTGAGGGGGCAGCAGCTGCCTACAGGCCTGTGTCTAGTGTCTCTGAGGGGGCAGCAGCCGCCTACAGGCCTGTGTCTAGTGTCTCTGAGGGGGCAGCAGCCGCCTATACGCCTGTGTCTAGTGTCTCTGAGGGGGCAGCAGCTGCCTACAGGCCTGTGTCTAGTGTCTCTGAGGGGGCAGCAGCCGCCTACAGGCCTGTGTCTGGTGTCTCTGAGGGGGCAGCTGCCTACAGGCCTGTGTCTGGTGTCTCTGAGGGGGCAGCAGCCGCCTACAGGCCTGTGTCTAGTGTCTCTGAGGGGGCATCAGCAGCCTACAGGCCTGTGTCTAGTGTCTCTGAGGGGGCAGCAGCAGCCTACAGGCCTGTGTCTAGTGTCTCTGAGGGGGCAGCAGCCGCCTACAGGCCTGTGTCTAGTGTCTCTGAGGGGGCAGCAGCCGCCTACAGGCCTGTGTCTAGTGTCTCTGAGGGGGCAGCAGCCGCCTACAGGCCTGTGTCTAGTGTCTCTGAGGGGGCAGCAGCTGCCTACAGGCCTGTGTCTAGTGTCTCTGAGGGGGCAGCAGCCGCCTACAGGCCTGTGTCTGGTGTCTCTGAGGGGGCAGCAGCCGCCTACAGGCCTGTGTCTAGTGTCTCTGAGGGGGCAGCAGCCGCCTACAGGCCTGTGTCCAGTGTCTCTGAGGGGGCAGCAGCCGCCTACAGGCCTGTGTCTAGTGTCTCTGAGGGGGCAGCAGCTGCCTACAGGCCTGTGTCTGGTGTCTCTGAGGGGGCAGCAGCTGCCTACAGGGCTGTGTCTAGTGTCTCTGAGGGGGCAGCAGCCGCCTACAGGCCTGTGTCTAGTGTCTCTGAGGGGGCAGCAGCCGCCTACAGGCCTGTGTCTAGTGTCTCTGAGGGGGCAGCAGCAGCCTACAGGCCTGTGTCTAGTGTGTCTGAGGGGGCCGCAGCCGCCTACAGGCCTGTGTCTAGTTTCCCTGAGGGGGCAGCAGCTGCCTACAGGCCTGTGTCTAGTGTCTCTGAGGGGGCAGCTGCCGCCTACAGGCCTGTGTCTAGTGTCTCTGAGGGGGCAGCAGCCGCCTACAGGCCTGTGTCTAGTGTCTCTGAGGGGGCAGCAGCCGCCTACAGGCCTGTGTCTGGTGTCTCTGAGGGGGCAGCTGCTGCCTACAGGCCTGTGTCTAGTGTCTCTGAGGGGGCAGCAGCAGCCTACAGGCCTGTGTCTAGTGTCTATGAGGGGGCAGCAGCCGCCTACAGGCCTGTGTCTAGTGTCTCTGAGGGGGCAGCAGCTGCCTACAGGCCTGTGTCTAGTGTCTCTGAGGGGGCAGCTGCCGCCTACAGGCCTGTGTCTAGTGTCTCTGAGGGGGCAGCAGCCGCCTACAGGCCTGTGTCTAGTGTCTCTGAGGGGGCAGCAGCTGCCTACAGTCCTGTGTCTAGTGTCTCTGAGGGGGCAGCAGCCGCCTACAGGCCTGTGTCTGGTGTCTCTGAGGGGGCAGCTGCCTACAGGCCTGTGTCTGGTGTCTCTGAGGGGGCAGCAGCCGCCTACAGGCCTGTGTCTAGTGTCTCTGAGGGGGCAGCAGCAGCCTACAGGCCTGTGTCTAGTGTCTCTGAGGGGGCAGCAGCAGCCTACAGGCCTGTGTCTAGTGTCTCTGAGGGGGCAGCAGCCGCCTACAGGCCGGTGTCTAGTGTCTCTGAGGGGGCAGCAGCCGCCTACAGGCCTGTGTCTAGTGTCTCTGAGGGGGCAGCAGCCGCCTACAGGCCTGTGTCTAGTGTCTCTGAGGGGGCAGCAGCAGCCTACAGGCCTGTGTCTAGTGTCTCTGAGGGGGCAGCAGCCGCCTACAGGCCTGTGTCTAGTGTCTCTGAGGGGGCAGCACCCGCCTACAGGCCTGTGTCTAGTGTCTCTGAGGGGGCAGCAGCCGCCTACAGGCCTGTGTCTAGTGTCTCTGAGGGGGCAGCAGCAGCCTACAGACCTGTGTCTAGTGTCTCTGAGGGGGCAGCAGCCGCCTACAGGCCTGTGTCTAGTGTCTCTGAGGGGGCAGCAGCCGCCTACAGGCCGGTGTCTAGTGTCTCTGAGGGGGCAGCAGCCGCCTACAGGCCTGTGTCTAGTGTCTCTGAGGGGGCAGCAGCCGCCTACAGGCCTGTGTCTAGTGTCTCTGAGGGGGCAGCAGCAGCCTACAGGCCTGTGTCTAGTGTCTCTGAGGGGGCAGCAGCCGCCTACAGGCCTGTGTCTAGTGTCTCTGAGGGGGCAGCACCCGCCTACAGGCCTGTGTCTAGTGTCTCTGAGGGGGCAGCAGCCGCCTACAGGCCTGTGTCTAGTGTCTCTGAGGGGGCAGCAGCCGCCTACAGGCCTGTGTCTAGTGTCTCTGAGGGGGCAGCAGCCACCTACAGGCCTGTGTCTAGTGTCTCTGAGGGGGCAGCAGCCGCCTACAGGCCTGTGTCCAGTGTCTCTGAGGGGGCAGCAGCAGCCTACAGGCCTGTGTCTAGTGTCTCTGAGGGGGCAGCAGCCGCCTACAGGCCTGTGTCTAGTGTCTCTGAGGGGGCAGCAGCCGCCTACAGGCCTGTGTCTAGTGTCTCTGAGGGGGCAGCAGCTGCCTACAGGCCTGTGTCTAGTGTCTCTGAGGGGGCAGCAGCTGCCTACAGGCCTGTGTCTAGTGTCTCTGAGGGGGCAGCAGCCGCATTCTGCCACCCCTTTCAGACAGCACCAACAAGCGCCTGGGGCAAGATGCTCATCTCACCTCATGACAGAAGCAGCCCTGGTTGACATATAGAGAATGAGTAGAAGGAATGATGGTGCAGAGAACTGGTAATGTATATACCGTATTTTTCAGACTATAAGACGCACCGGACCATAAGACGCACCTACTGTAGGTTTTAGAGGAGGAAAATAAAAAAATAAAAATGTAAGCAAAAAATGTAGTTATTATGCACTTTTAAGGGGGAGGGGGTCTTCTGCTGACACTGGTATAGGGGTAATGTCCCCCAATTCTGGCAATATCCCCCATCCTGGTATATAAGCCCCCCCCTTCCTTTTATACGTGGTACCCATCCCCATCCTGGTATGCCTGGCATCCCTCCATCATGGTATGCATGGCATCCCTCATCCCTATCCTGGTATGCATGGCACCCCTCATCCCTGTACTGGTATGCATGGCACCCCTCATCCCTATCCTGGTATGCATGGCACCCCTCATCCCCATCCTGGTATGCATGGCACCCCTCATCCCCATCCTGGTATGCATGGCACCCCTCATTCCCATCCTGGTATGCATGGCACCCCTCATCCCTGTCCTGGTATGCATGGCACCCCTCATACCTGTCCTCGTATGCATGGCACCCCTAATCCCTATCCTGGTATGCATGGCACACCTGATCCCTATCCTGGTATGCATAGCACCCCTCATCCTTATCCTGGTATGTATGGCCCCTCATCCTTATCATGGTATGTATGGCCCACTCATCTTTATCCTGTTATGTATGCCACCATCAAGGTTATCCTGGTATGCATGGCACCCCTCATCCTTATCCTGGTATGTATGGCCCCTCATCCTTATCATGGTATGTATGGCCCACTCATCTTTATCCTGTTATGTATGCCCCCATCAAGGTTATCCTGGTATGCATGGCACCCCTCATCCTTACCCTTGTATGTATGGCCCCCTCATCCTTATCCTAGTATGCATGATCCCCCTAATCCCCACCAAGCTGCACATAAAAAATAAACACTTCTACTCACCTTTCTTCTCTTCTCCAGCGCTGCCTCCTGTCTGCCCGCACTGATCTCTCCATGTGGGCCGCGCATGACGTCACTGCCATGCGCGGCTCACATGGAGAGATCAGCTGCCGGAAGTCACTGCTCCCCACGCCAGGACTGTGGGCGCAGGGAGCAGTGACTTCATGCTCCTTAATAGCCAGCACGCAGCGTAGCCGCAGCGCGGCTCCTGCTGCTGCCGGGCTATTGCGTGTGTCCACTTATAAAAGGGCATGAATATTCACCCCGCTCCACTCCCATGGGCGTGGAGAGAGGTTGAATATTCATGCCCTTTAACAGCGGGCACAGGTGATTCCGGCAACAGCAGGAGCCGCGCTGCGTCTACACTGTGTGCCGATATTAAGGAGCATGAATATTCACTGCTCCCCACGCCCCATTTTCTTTAGCAGCGGGGACAGTGTAGGCTGCAGCGGGCGGCTGCTGCCTCCTGTGTCCCGCTCCTCTGCCGTTAGCGCTCCCCCCACACCCCACACAGTGTGTATATATACCCCCTCCCCCCCAACATTCAGACTATAAGATGCACCCCCATTTTCCTCCAAAATTTTGGAGGAAAAATGTGCGTCTTATAGTTAGAAAAATATGTAACTGTATGTGGGAGATTTACTATAATCAGTGTGAAAGAAATAAGGAGTTGATGCTCATGGCAACAAATCAGATTAAATATCAAATTTTTCAATTTTACAGAGAATCATTTGCAAAAAAAGTAATTGATAGCTTTGGCCGACCATGACATGTTTCCTTTGCACTTCTTTTGAATAATCTCCCCCTATCTTTCCAGTTGTTTGACATAGTTGAAACAGAGCTTTAAACAGGTTTTCTTTTATATGAAGATTTAATGTGAGTTTGCTAACTGTAATATGCTATCACTTATCATTGTAGGAAAGCACAAATAAAATATATGAAATAATATTAACCCCTAACTCACTGAGCCAATTTTAACCTTAAAGGGATTTTTGCACCTCATCTTAGAGCAGCATGATGTAGGCAAAGAGAAGCTGAATCAAACAATGTATCACTTAGTTAACTCTGTGCAGTTCTCTTACAAGCAGAGGATTTAGATTTAGCAATCAGAGCTAAAATGCTAACCCCACCCCCACCGGGCTCTGTATATACAATGTCCATAGAGAGTGAGCTGCCTATCACAGGAAGGGGCGTGCTGGAGTAGGAGGCAGTCAACCAGCTAGTCACAGCAATGATAAGCTACTGGTGCTAAAACAATCATATGTGGTAAGAACTCTGGAACGCTTCAAGGTATCCCAGCTGAGAAGGTTTTGTAGTCTATTTTAGTAGTAAATTTAGGTCGATATGTTTTGCATTTATTTGGGAAAATATCAGAATTTTAGAGAAAATTTTGAAAAACTTTCAATTTTCAAACTTTCAATCATTATATCCCTAAACCAGTTAGTCACGTTGTACAAAAGAATTAATAGACAACATTTCCCTTATGTCTACTTTACATCAGCATCATTTTTCAAATGTCATTTTATTTTTTTAGTATGTCAGAGTGATTTAAAGTTTAATAGCAATTTCTCATTTTTTCAAGAAATTTACAAAACCTGTTTCACATTTCAATAGACTTTGAAGGGCTTATATATTGGAAACTCCCCAAAAGTGATACTATTTTAAGAAACGCACCCCTTAAATATTTCAAAACTGCTGTCAGGAATTTTTATTAACTCTTCTGGACTTATGCAGGTGACTCGCCCCCTGGTCCGTTGGGTACCCGGAACCGGGCCTTCTGGTGTACGGTGCTGATGGGGGTAGTAGTGGCAACCCGATCCTGTGGCTCAGGGTGGTCAGACCAAATTGTGGCAGTCTATTTATCAGTGTTTTGAATGTCCGACTACGCCACCCCTGGATTGCGGTCAGGGATAACCGCCGCTGCAAGGCAGACCGCTGAGGCTGGTGTTCGTGTGCAGCACAGGGGTAGGATAACTCCCCACGGGAAGAGTGTAGCCTCAGGGCAGTGTAGGTGAATGCTGGGGGTGATAGTGCAGGCGCAGCAGAAATCACACAGAGTCCAATGGTGCAGTCCAGGGTTTTTTTACTCACAGTTTTTTTCCAAGTCACTTCTGTCAGCAATGACTGCCCAAGCCGTGCTGCGTCCACCAGGTGAGGAGCTCGGTCAACCCCCAGGCAATTCAGGAGTATGGCACAGGACCCCCTTCTGTCCTTTCTCTGGCCTCTCGTGCCCCACCAGTGACCAAACTTCTGTCCAGCTACCGCGGACCGTATCGGGCAAGCGTTGGCCTCCGCTTCCCGCTATCCTATATGGTGCCTTCCTAGCTGGTTTGGCGGGGGGTCGCACCAATAAATGATCACGACCTCCGGTTCTTGGCTGAGGGATGATTTACCTCCACCAACTTGGGAATCCGGTACCCTTCCACAGCCTGACCCTTCACCCGATATAACACGGGTTTGCAACGGTTGCTGTCCGTTCTGCTCTCTTAGGGTCCCTTCTGCCTTCTTGTTTCTGGAGCCTTTCTAGTCCTCTGTCTCTTCTCCTTCCTTCCTTCTCCTTCTTCTCTTCTCCTCTCTGGCCCCGGCCTTCTCTCTAGGCCTGCCTCGTGGAGCTGAGCTCAGGCTGAGCCGCTGCTCCCTGTCAGCTCTCTCTCCCTTCTCTGAACTTCTTCACTACACTGAACCCCACTGACTAAGATGGCTCCCACCTTTTATCTGCTTCTCTGTCCCTGAGCTCAGGTGACCTGCACCCAATGAGCTCCTTCCTGTGCTCCAGAAACCGTCCCCTTCTGCTCCTACATCACTGGGTTCTCTCCCCCCTCCCCACTCCAGCCAGGGACATGGTCAGTTGTGCCTGCATAAATGGGAGCACCATCGAGCTGTCCCCCGGAAATGGGGTGAGTGTGTGTATGCTGCTAACTGAGCCCTGGTCCACACTAGATCCTTACCTGGGAGTGAAATATCACACCTCTGGTTGAGGTGCAATACCCCTGTAGCAGCCGAACCCTCGGGGCGCTACACAGGAATTAATACAAAGTCAAATAGAAAAATTGAATTTTTACTCTAAAATGTTGCTTTAGCCCCATTTTTTCACTTTTACAAGGAACAGCACAATAAAATTGATCCCACTTGTTGCCAAGTTTCTTCTGAGCGTGCTTATTCCCCATATATGGTCAGAAACCTCTGTTTTGACAAACGACAGGGCTCGGAAGGGAAGGAGCATCATTTGAATTTTGAAACACAAATTTGGCTGAAATAATTTGCAGGCACCATGTCGCATTTGCACGGCCTCTAAGGCACCCAAACAGCAGAAACCCCTCACAAGCGACCCCATTTTGGAAACTGCACCCCTCAAGGTTTTTATCCATGGGTATAGTGAGCATTTTGAACTTACAGGTACTACATATTTGATAACATTATATTGAAAAATGTAAATTTTTGACAAAAATGTTGCCCCAAATTTTTCACTTTTGCAAGAGGTAACATGAAAAAGTGGACCCACAGTTTGTTACCTACTTTCTTCTGATTGCGGTGATACCAAACACAGTCAAAAAAATCTGTTTGGACACACGGCAGGGCTTGGAAGGGAAGAAGCGATATTTGGTATTTGGAATGTAAATTTGACTGGAATAGAATGCAGACGCCATGTCACATTTGCAAAGCCCCTGAGGTACCAAACACAGCAGAAACCCTCCAAAAGTGACCCCATTTTAGAAACTAGATGCATTAAGGAATTCATCTAGTGGTGTGTTGAGCTTGTTGACCCCCTAAGTGCTTTTTAAAATGTGGATATGGAAACGAAAATGTTAGCCCCAAATTTGTAATTTTCACAATGGATAATAGCAAAAATTGGACCCCATAATTTGTTACGCAATTTCTTCCTAACACGAAGACACACCATATGTGGTCAAAAACTTTTGGGCACATGGCAGGGCTCAGAAAGGAAAGAGCGCTATTTGATTTTTGGAGCGTAAATTTGTCTGGAATAGATTGTGAATGCCATATCACATTTGCAGGGGCCCTAACTGTCACGCACAGAGTGGGAAAGACTAAGTACAACAAGAAGGGATGAGGGGAAGGGAGCCCAGACATTAGGGAAAGGGGGAATGGGGACCCCGAGGCAGATCTAATAACACCCTGCTTACCCTACCATCCCTATATTGGTTCCACACCATTCGCCGAGCAGGAAACCTAAGCCCTGTATATCCCTGGATTGGGGGGGTGGGTGAGCACTGGTCAGTCCCCACTATAAACTAAAGACAGCAAGGGAGACAAACAAAGGGGGGATAACTTAGCTTGAGCAGACACCAGAGAGATAACACCAAACATCCTCCAAGGGCACCACAGAGGAAGCTAGCTGACTGCTATAGCTCCAAGCCTTCACAAGGGAAAATAAGAATATCACTGGCGACTCCCTGTAGCAGACAGAGTTTATAAACACCCAGAGCAGGGTTTGTCAATCAGAGCAGGAGGGAGGACCGCTGGGTCCAAAAGTCAGAAAGATTAAGATTGCATCTGCAATGCCAAACGCAGTGACCTTCTGCAGCTAGATGCAGAGCGACTGTCTGTTACATCTGACACACCCGTGACACTAAATGCCAAAACAGTGTAAACCCCCCCTATAAGCAACTCCATTTTGTAAAGTAGACCCCTGACAGAATTCATCTAGGGGTGTATTTATTATTTTTAACTTACAGGTAAATAATGAAACTTTATAACATTTAGATGTGAAAAGAAAAAAAAATATTTTTCCCCACTAAAATACTGTTTTGACACCAAATTTATTATTTCCACTAGTGGTAATAGGAGAAAATGGACCCCATAATTTGCTATGCACTTTTTACTGACCGTGGCAGTACCCCATATGTGGTTATACACTACTGTTTGAGCACACAGCAGGGATTGGATGGGAAGGAGCGCTACTCGGCTTTTAGAACGCAGATTCCATTTGAATACACTGGGTACGTAAAGTATTCAGATTACTTTCAATTTTTCACTCTTTGTTTCATTGCAGCCATTTGGTAAATTCTAAAATGTTCATTTTTTTTCTCATTAAAGTCCACTCTGCACCCCATCTTGACTGAAAAAAAACAGAAATGAAGAAATTTTTGCAAATATATTAAAAAAGAAAAACTGAAATATCACATGGTCATAAGTATTCAGACCCTTTGCTCAGACTCATATTTAAGTCACATGCTGTCCATTTCCTTGTGATCCTCCTTGAGATGGTTCTACTCCTTCATTGGAGTCCAGCTGTGTTTAATTAAACTGATAGGACTTGATTTGGAAAGGCACACACCTGTCTATATAAGACCTCACAGCTCACAGTGCATGTCAGACCAAATGAGAATCATGAGCTCAAAGGAACTGCCCAAGGAGCTCAGAGACCGAATTGTGGCAAGGCACAGATCTGGCCAAGGTTACAAAAGAATTTCTGCATTACTCACGGTTCCTAAGAGCACAGTGGCCTCCATAATTCTTAAATGGAAGAAGTTTGGGACCACCAGAAGTCTTCCTAGACCTGGCCGTCAAGCCAAACTGAGCAATCGTGGGAGAAGAGCCTTGTGAGAGAGGTAAAGAAGAACCCCAAGATGACTGTGACTGAGCTCCAGAGATGCAGTAGGGAGATGGGAGAAAGTTCCACAAAGTCAACTATCACTGCAGCGTTCCACCAGTTGGGTCTTTATGGCAGAGTGGCCCGACGGAAGCCTCTCCTCAGTGCAAGATATATGAAAGCCCACATAGTGTTTGCTCAAAAACACATGAAGGACTCCCAGACTATGAGAAATAAGATTCTCTGGTCTGGTGAGACAAAGATAGAACTTTTTGGTGACAATTGTAAGCGGTATGTGTGGAGAAAACCAGGCACTGCTCATCACCTGCCCAATACAATCCCAACAGTGAAACATGGTGGTGGCAGCATCTTGCAAATTTGTCACTTAGACAAGGGTTAGTAGGTGAAGCTGGACCCCACAATTTATTGCACAATTTCTTTTGAATGCGGTGATGCCCCATATGTCAGAAACTCTGTTTGGCCACATATCAGGGCTGAGAAGGAAGGAGCACTATTTGGATTTTGGAGCCTTAGAATAGTTTATGGGCGATGTTTGCAGAGCCCTTAAGGTGCCAGAATAGAAGAAAAAACCCAAAAGTAACCCTATTATAGAAATTGCACCTCTCAATGAAATTTCACCTCTCAATGAATTAATCTATGGCTGCAGCGACTATTTTGTAGCATCCATGCTGGGCCTTTTCTCTGGACAATTGCAAATCTGCCAGTTTAATGCCCATACATTGTGTCCCCCTACAGTGTAAGTGCCCCCATATATTGAAGCACCTCCATACATTGTGCCCGGCTTGTGTTTCTGGAGACATGCACCATGTAAATGAAGTGCTCTCTCCACACTACAATAATGCCAACATGTGGCCACTTACTGCGGTTTAGGCACATTGGGATCCAGAAGGAGGGGGGCATGCGGATTTGGGAGAGCAGACTTCACTGGATTTTATTTGGGGTTGGGAGCTGTGTCGCTTTTCCAGAGTATTCTACCAGTAACATGGGAACCCCCTATATTTCCAATGACAGATGACGGACCTGAGTGGGGGCTGGTTTTGTGCGGAATAAGTTAGGGATTTTATTGGTAACATTTTGGGGTACTTAACATTTTTTGATCGCTTTCAGTATAAGGCTGTGTTCTACGCTGAACACTTACGTCAGGGTTTCCGTGTAAATCCCACAAAAATGTGATTCGGATGAATCTCCCAATGGAATCACTCACTATAATGAGGCAGATGGAGACAATTTGGACTCTGTTTGCTCTCCAGTTCCAGTGGTATCCATCTTTTTAGGCACTCACAGAACTGTGGTCAACCACACGTGCACTAAAAAGACACCTAAAATGATGTGACACCGCCGGAACCGAGACCAGACGGAGTCCAAAGGGACTTCATCTGCCTCATTACAGTGAGTTCTTCCATTGGAGGTTTTGTCAGAATCGCGTTTTTTGGGGATTTACACGGAAAACCCGACGTCAGTGCTCAGCGGAGAGCGCATTATAAATGTTAACCAAGCCTTATTCTGATTTTTGGGAGGTTGAATGAACAAATAGACAGCAGCACAAGAATATTTATTATTTTTAATTTTGCGTCATTTTCTGTGCGGTATTAGTGATAAGACGTGTGACAGAGTCACTGGTGGAATATACGAGGGGAGGTATGTGTCACTCAGGTTGCTCTCCCGTGTGAACTGAGACCTACTGAATTTCTGCCAGCATGTTATATGCTGGGGGTTAACTCTTTTGAAAGGTGTGGTTTTATGTGAATGACATAGAGATGGGAGGGACGTCATTCACCATACCTTCCCTCAGGGTGTGGCTGAGCAGGGTTTAAATGTTCAGGCCTGTTTTTTTCTCTGTATTGTGGTCTGGAGAGGCAAGGTCTCCAGACTGGGTAAGCTTCAGTTAAGGACAGAGCTTAAGGCTGGGATTACACCCTGTGTGGGCATATCCCCCATACATATGGACTGTGCTATCGTTTATCTTTTATTTTGTCGTTTTGCAAGTAAGGCCGTGTTTATATTTGCTGGAGTTGCAGGGATTTATGCCATATAATAAAGCCTGCAGAGAAAACTCAGTTCCTGTGTCTACTTCCGGGAGCGGCCGAGCGAGTCGTCTTACCACAGACGGCTTTAACCTTCGGGTCAGTGATACCAGATTTATATCTTCTTTTTTGTTGTTATGTTTTGCTATTATCACGCAGTACAAATGCTTTTTTTTATAAAAACAAAAAAATGTTGTCGTCATGTTCTGAGAGCTGTACCTTTTTTATTTTGTGGCAGAGATGTATTAGGGTTTATTTTTTGCGCAATGAGCTGGAGATTTTTTTGTTACAATTTGGGGTACATAACTTTTTTGATCACTTTTTATTCAGATTTTTTTAGACACTAAATGAATAAAAACCAGCAATTAAATTATTGTTTTTTTATTTATTTTTTGCACAGTTCACCGTGCAGCAAAAGTGATAAGACCGATTTGTTCATCGGGTCAGTACGATTACAGCGATAACTTTTTTCCAAATATGCAATATTAGGGGATGTTTTTTGCGGGACGGTTTGGCATTTTGCATTGTACCAATTTTTTTTACATATATGTGGAGACACGGGAGGGGGTGGGGCAGTGGGTACTCTCGTCCGCTGGCCCTAGACCGCATGGACCAGGGCTCATCCCACTGAACGCCCGTGGGCATAATTCTACTCAGGCAACACAGGTTGAGGGTAAAACAGTGTGGCAATACTTTATTAAACCACCAAACGATCAATAAAATATGGAACAGTCCCAGCAAAATACCCAAGATGGTGCAAATGACAGTCTCACCCTTCGTTTAATTGTTGCTGCATTTGTTTACGTGGCCAGGGTTTTGAATCCAGAGATCCTGGGTTGACACTACCCCTGGATGGAGGTGTCTAAGGGTGTCAGTATCTAGAAATGAGGCCCCCTCTTTTTAAGGGTTATCGTGTGGCTATTATTTACCCCACGTGACGCCCCCTCCTCGATTTGCACGCGCCGCACCGCACCAATGGGAGGTTGTATGTCCTCCCCGGATGTGACGTGTGCGTGTCACGGCCGGAGTATGCGTTCCACGGACCGGAAGTGGAACAACGGGAAGCGGAAGTGACGTACCCGCGTGTCGTATAGGCGGGTGGCTTTAAATGGAATAGGGAGCGTAGAGGAGCTGCGCCGCCTATATGGAGTTTGGGCTGGCGACGGTCAGCCATGACAGTAGGGTCGTCTTTACACCCTTATCTCCCCTGAGGAATTATGAATATAAGGAAACGCGTTGGGAGCGGTGTACTATGCAAGGCTGTGGATTGAAGTTGTTCTGACGCCCTGCTTGAATTGAACTATCCCCTGTTTAAGCATGAACTATCGGTGTGGCTGGTGAGATCATTCCAATATTATTGCATGAATTGTGTGCTCATTATTAACCACCGATGGTCTGCTAAGGATGAAATTTGATGTTTCAGGCAGGGATGGTTCTAGGAAGGTTAGGCCACTGATTTTTTGGTCGACTTGCCAGTAATTGGTGTAACTTTTGGTTTATGTGACCGGTCTATTTATTTTTGAGTCCTTTGTATCACTATTCCTATATAGGATTTTATTCACATAATTTATTAAAGGTTATGTTTTAACTCTTATACCACTATTCTGCTTTGATCTATTTACTAAGTGGTTACTGATCATATACACCCTATACTGCTGGTAATTGAAGTTCTACAAAACTTTGAGGAATCAAGCAAGACGGTGAGCAGCAATGATGCCATAAGCAGCATAACCATCCCGCTTCTGTGTACTCAAACGCTCGCTGCTCACAATTAAAGTGGAAGCTTTGCATGTGGACCAGGTGGAGATTGAGGAAGGAAGAGCACAGGGCGATACTACCCAGCCCAGCCTCATCTTATCTTCTCCGCTTGGATTGGGTGATAATGGGAGACAGGGAAGTCTTGCTTGTTGGGAGTCTGGCACACATGGCTGACTTTATGTCCCACTGCCTTTCCCATGACCCTCATGTTATACGAATTTTGGCCAACACTGATTACTGGTTGTTCACTCTTCTTGACCCACGCTACAAGGAGAACTTTACATCTCTCCTTCCTGTGGCAGAGAGGGCTAGCAAAATGGTGCAACATTAAAAGGCCGTAGTCAAACAATTGGTACAAAAATTCCCATCTGACAATGCTGGTGGCAGAGGTCATAGTTCCTTGGGCAACCAAGGAGGAGAGACAAGGGAGACACACACCAGGTCCAACAGAGGCAACGGAACACTTTCAAAAGTCTGGGAGAGTTTCATTAGACCATCCCATCGCCCAGGCCCTGATGCGCGGGGTAGTCTGATAAGGAGGGAAAAGTTTTGGATTGTGAAGAAGTACTTAGTCATCCGTACAAGCATCCTCTGTGATTCCTCTGTGGCGTACACCTATTGGGTATCCAAGCTCGACACGTGGCATGAACTGTTCCTCTATGCCTTGGAGGTACTGGCCTGCTCTGCCGCTAGCATTTTGTCAGAGCGGGTTTTTAGTGCTATACATAATAACTGATAGGCGCCTCCGCCTGTCAACTGAAAATGCTGACAGGCTGACTCTTATCAAAATGGACAATCCCAGGATTGGCCCAGACTTCTCAATCCCACCGGATGACAACAAAGGAACATAAAGCCAATTGAAATGTTCCTTTTTTCTGGTGTATTCCCATGCACCCTTCCCATTAAAAAAAGGTTATATCAACAGGGTCATCATGCGGCCGTCTCTTATAATTTTTAGAAGGTCATCAGGGGCCCTCACTCATAATTTTTAGAGGGTCAACAGGGGCCCTCACTCATAATTTTTAGAGAGTCATTATGCAGCCCTTGCTTATAATTTCTAGAGGGTCATCATCTGACTCTCGCTTTTAATTTTTACAGGATGTGTATGAGGCCTACCTCTACAATTCTCTTACATATACACTGCTCAAAAAAATAAAGGGAGCACTTAAACAACAGAATATAACTCCAAGTAAATCAAACTTCTGTGGAATCAAACTGTCCACTTAGGAAGCAACACTGATTGACAATCAATTTCACATTCTGTTGTGCAAATGGAATAGACAATAGATGGAAATTATTGGCAATTATCAAGATACACTCAATAAAGGAGTGGTTCTGCAGGTGGGGACCACAGACCACATCTCAGTACCAATGCTTTCTGGCTGATGTTTTGGTCATTTTTGAATGTTGGTTGTGCTTTCACACTGGTGGTAGTGTAGCACCCCGAGGGCTCGGCCGCTACAGGGGTATTGCACCTCAAACCTGAGGTGTGATATTCCACTCCCGGGTAAGGATGGAGTGTGGACTAGGGCTCGTTAGGCTGCATGCACCACACACACCCCATTTCCGAGGGACAGCTCAACGGTGCTCCCACAGAAGTGCAGGCACGACAGCATCTGTCCCTGGCTGGAGTGGGGAGGGGAAAGTACACCCAGTGGTGTAGGAGCAGATAGGGGTGGGTCTATGGGCATGGGTAGGAGCCCATTGGTTGCTAGTCACCTGGGCTCACACATAAGGGAGGTATATAAGGTGGGCACCATCTTAGATCAGTGTGCAGTCTGAGGAGAAGTGACAGGGAGCAGAGCTGCTGCATGGGCTCTGCTCCACGGGCAGGCCTTGTCAGGAGGCCGGGGCCTGAGAGAGAGAGGAGAAGGAACAGAAAGGAAAGTAAGAAAGGAACTGGAACAGAGGAGAAGGGAAGCAAGGAACGAAACATCAAGAGAGGCCCAGAGACACGAGTGAAGAAGGAACCCAATAGGCCCAGGAGATTGCGGGTCAAGGGTTGGCAGAGCAGGGTACCGGGACCCAAATTGGTGGAGGCAACAGATTCCTCAGCCAAGGACCGGAGTTTGTGACCACATCTTGGTGCGACCCCTCACTACATCCACCAGGAAAGCATACCACGTAGGGTCAGGGAAACCGGAGATAGGTTTCGCCAAGAGAAGGCCCGAGGAAGCTGGACAAAGGTGAGTCACTGGTGGGGACGGCCAGAGAAAGGAAGAGAAGGGAGTCCTGTGCCACGCTCTGGAATTACCTGGGGGTTGACCGAGCCCCTTGCCTGGTGGACGCAGCACGACTCGGGCAGTCCTACCTGCGCACGAGTGACCTGGTGAAGAACTGTGAGTAAAGCATTGGAAACTGCAATTACAGGTCTCTGTGTTTCATCGCCGCACCAGCACCATTAGTACTGGGACGCTCACACCATCACTCCCATCATCCACACTAGCTGCCCTGAGGCAATACTTCTCCCGTGGGGAGTAATCCCATACTTGGCTGCGCATACAACATCAGCCTCAGCGGTCTGCAGCGCAGCGGCGGTCCCCACTGACCGCAATCCACGGGTGGCGTAGTCGGACACTTGTTACAACATTACGACTGCCACTGGTTTGACCACCCTGGGCACGGACCGGGTCAGCGCCACGGAGACTACAACCCCCAGCGATCCGGCTCCGGGTATCCCCTGCACAACACAGGCCCAGGGGGCGAGTCAGTAGCATGAGACGCTACTGACTCTACAACCCACAGAAGTTGCTCAGGTAGTGCAGCTCATCCAGGATGGCACATCAATGCGAGCTGTGGCAAGAAGGTTTGCTGTATCTGTCAGCGTAGTGTCCAGAGGCTGGAGGCGCTACCAGGAGACAGGCCAGTACACCAGGAGACATGGAGGGGGCCATAGGAGCAGGACCGCTACCTCCGCCTTTGTGCAAGGAGGAACAGGAGGAGCACTGCCAGAGCCCTGCAAAATGACCTCCAGCAGGCCACAAATGTGCATGTGTCTGCACAAACGGTTAGAAACTGACTCCATGAGGGTGGTATGAGGGCCCGACGTCCACAGATGGGGGTTGTGCTCACAGCCCAACACCGTGCAGGACGCTCGGCATTTGCCACAGAACACCAAGATTGGCAGAATCACCACTGGTGCCCTGTGCTCTTCACAGATGTAAGCAGGTTCACACTGAGCACATGTGACAGATGTGACAGAGTCTGGAGACGCCGTGGAGAGCGATCTGCTGCCTGCAACATCCTTCAGCATGACCGGTTTGGCAGTGGGTCAGTAATGGTGTGCGGTGTCATTTCTTTGGAGGGCCGCACAGCCCTCCATGTGCTCGCCAGAGGTAGCCTGACTGCCATTAGGTACCGAGATGAGATCCTCAAACCCCTTGTGAGACCATATGCTGGTGCGGTTGGCCCTGGGTTCCTCCTAATGTAGGACTATGCCAGACCTCATGTGGCTGGAGTGTGTCAGCAGTTCCTGCAAGATGAAGGCATTGAAGCTATGGACTGGCCGCCCATTCCCCAGACCTGAATCCGATTGAGCACATCTGGGACATCATGTCTCGCTCCATCCACCAACGTCACGTTGCACCACAGACTGTCCAGGAGTTGGCGGATGCTTTAGTCCAGGTCTGGGAGGAGATCCCACAGGAGACCATCCGCAACCTCATCAGGAGCATGCCCAGGCGTTGTAGGGAGGTCATACAGGCACGTGGAGGCCACACACAATACTCAGCCTCATCAGGAGCATGCCCAGGCGTTGTAGGGAGGTCATACAGGCACGTGGAGGCCACACACAATACTCAGCCTCATCAGGAGCATCCCCAGGCGTTGTAGGGAGGTCATACAGGCACGTGGAGGCCACACACAATACTCAGCCTCATCAGGAGCATCCCCAGGCGTTGTAGGGAGGTCATACAGGCACGTGGAGGCCACACACAATACTGAGCCTCATCAGGAGCATGCCCAGGCGTTGTAGGGAGGTCATACAGGCACGTGGAGGCCACACACAATACTGAGACTCATCAGGAGCATGCCCAGGCATTGTAGGGAGGTCATACAGGCACGTGGAGGCCACACACAATACTGAGCCTCATCAGGAGCATGCCCAGGCGTTGTAGGGAGGTCATACAGGCACGTGGAGGCCACACACAATACTGAGCCTCATCAGGAGCATGCCCAGGCGTTGTAGGGAGGTCATACAGGCACGTGGAGGCCACACACAATACTCAGCCTCATCAGGAGCATGCCCAGGCGTTGTAGGGATGTCATACAGGCATGTGGAGGCCACACAATACTCAGCCTCATCAGGAGCATGCCCAGGCGTTTAGGGAGGTCATACAGGCACGTGGAGGCCACACACAATACTGAGCCTCATCAGGAGCATGCCCAGGCGTTGTAGGGAGGTCATACAGGCACGTGGAGGCCACACACAATACTCAGCCTCATCAGGAGCATGCCCAGGCGTTGTAGGGAGGTCATACAGGCACGTGGAGGCCACACACAATACTCAGCCTCATCAGGAGCAGGCCCAGGCGTTGTAGGGAGGTCATACAGGCACGTGGAGGCCACACACAATACTGAGCCTCATCAGGAGCATGCCCAGGCGTTGTAGGGAGGTCATACAGGCACGTGGAGGCCACACACAATACTGAGCCTCATCAGGAGCATGCCCAGGCGTTGTAGGGAGGTGATACAGGCACGTGGAGGCCACACACAATACTTGGCCTCATCTGGAGCATGCCCAGGCGTTGTAGGGAGGTCATACAGGCACGTGGAGGCCACACACAATACTCAGCCTCATCAGGAGCATGCCCAGGCGTTGTAGGGAGGTCATACAGGCACGTGGAGGCCACACACAATACTCAGCCTCATCAGGAGCATGCCCAGGCGTTGTAGGGAGGTCATACAGGCACGTGGAGGCCACACACAATACTCAGCCTCATCTGGAGCATGCCCAGGTGTTGTAGGGAGGTCATACAGGGAAGTGGAGGCCACACACAATACTCAGCCTCATCAGGAGCATGACCAGGCGTTGTAGGGATGTCATACAGGCACGTGGAGGCCACACACAATACTCAGCCTCATCAGGAGCATCCCCAGGCGTTGTAGGGATGTCATACAGGCACGTGGAGGCCACACACAATACTCAGCCTCATCAGGTGCATGCCCAGGCGTTGTAGGGAGGTCATACAGGCACGTGGAGGCCACACACAATACTCAGCCTCATCAGGGGCATGCCCAGGTGGTGTAGGGAGGTCATACAGGCACGTGGAGGCCACACACAATACTGAGCCTCATCAGGAGCATGCCCAGGCGTTGTAGGGAGGTGATACAGGCACGTGGAGGCCACACACAATACTCGGCCTCATCTGGAGCATGCCCAGGCGTTGTAGGGAGGTCATACAGGCACGTGGAGGCCACACACAATACTCAGCCTCATCAGGAGCATGCCCAGGCGTTGTAGGGAGGTCATACAGGCACGTGGAGGCCACACACAATACTCAGCCTCATCAGGAGCATGCCCAGGCGTTGTAGGGAGGTCATACAGGCACGTGGAGGCCACACACAATACTCAGCCTCATCTGGAGCATGCCCAGGTGTTGTAGGGAGGTCATACAGGGAAGTGGAGGCCACACACAATACTCAGCCTCATCAGGAGCATGACCAGGCGTTGTAGGGATGTCATACAGGCACGTGGAGGCCACACACAATACTCAGCCTCATCAGGAGCATCCCCAGGCGTTGTAGGGATGTCATACAGGCACGTGGAGGCCACACACAATACTCAGCCTCATCAGGTGCATGCCCAGGCGTTGTAGGGAGGTCATACAGGCACGTGGAGGCCACACACAATACTCAGCCTCATCAGGGGCATGCCCAGGTGGTGTAGGGAGGTCATACAGGCACGAGGAGGCCACACACAATACTCAGCCTCATCAGGGGCATGCCCAGGTGGTGTAGGGAGGTCATATAGGCACGTGGAGGCCACACACAATACTGAGACTCATTTTGACTTGTTTTAAGGACATTACATCAAAGTTGGATCAGCCTGTAGTGTGTTTTTCCACTTTAATTTTGGGGGTGACTCCAGATCCAGGCCTCCATTGGTTAATAAATGTGATTTCCGTTGATGATTTTTGTGTGATTTTGTTGTCAGCACATTCAGCTTTCTACAGAACAAAGTATTCAATGAGGAGATTTCATTCATTCAGATCTAGGATGTGTTATTTGAGTGTTCCCTTTATTTTTTGAGCAGTGTATATATGTATACCCCCCAGGGGTAAATGTTTTTCACACCTTTCACTTAGTCTTTATCCGTTCTTGAAGTTACACTCCTTTAAAAAGGGAAAAAATGTTTTCTAGGCCCTAGTCTACATGTCTTCCAGGGTGCATTGCAGAACTTCCTTCTAATTTTTGGCAGCCCTTGCACTTAGTACATCGGCTTTACCAGTCTAGGAATCTTACTTCTTAAAAATTAGAAAAAATGTTTTCTGAAGCCCTCCACTACGTGTCTTCCAGGGTGTATTGCAATCCCTCCTTCTAATTTTTTGGCAGCCCTTGCACTTAGTGCATTGTCTTTACGAGTCTAGGAGTTCCACTACCTAACAATTGTAACAGAATGTGTATGAGGCCCCCCTTTATGTCTAATACAGGGTGTATCGGAGTCCCTCTTCTTTCTAATTTTTGGCAGTCCTTGCATTGTCCGTTTGGACTTTGGGGGTTTCAGAGACCCTTCTTCATAAATTAAACAGGATGTGTCTGGCCGTGTCACACAAGTCCCATTTACAAAGGCGACATGCTTGCATCTTATACTATTTGTAAGACTAAGGACGCGATTCATTAAGACTGGTATTTCATACACCAATTTTAATGAGGTACGTGCAAGAGTAAGATTCGCCAAATTCATTTAGAGGCGTGTGTGAAGGAAGATTTCTGGTGAAGCGCATGGAGACCCATGCCATTGATAAGATGTGCCTCCATGTGCTTCACCAGAAATGATACTCTAGTGTGGGACTGGAGTAACATTTCTTGGATAAGAAACGCCGCCACTTTTGAAGAACCCTCCTTATTATATTGTTTGATACATGAAATGATCCATAAGTAAAAAAAAATCTGAAAAAATGCAAACCACCATTAAATTTGAGATGTCATGTACTCTAACAATATAAACATGAAATGTCCAGATTCGTGTTTGTAAGGTTCTTTACAGCTCGCCGTCCGGTGTTTCTCACTCTCAGTTCCTTTTTCTTTGCACAAATAAGTTTACAAATATTATTTTGCAGCAAGTCTGACATCTAACCTCATACATAAAAATTGTTTCTGAGGACTTGTTATTTTGTTATCTATAGCAACAAATCTATATTCACATTTGAGTTTTTCAGGTGCTGCCTGGAAAATTAAAGCAAAGTGTGAATGGACAGCGATGACTCTGTTTCTTTGAAATGGTGATGATACATATGAAAAGAAAGTTTAGTACAGCTATTCATATATTATAGGGAATCTGTCAGCAGGTTTTTGCTACATCATCTGAGAGCAGTATAATGTTGGCAAAGAGACCCTGAATCCAACGATGTATCCATAGCTGGATTATAATGAGGGCAATCTGGGCTACCGCCCGGGGCTCCGGGGAAGCCCAACGCCAGATTGTCCTCATTATAATCTTATGTGCGCCGCCATCTGCAGCTCACTCACATATCTCCGCAGGGTAGCCACTACAGTGCAATTGATTTTTTGAGGCAATGATGTCACCAAAAGGGGGCTCCTCCAGTCCAGTGAAGAGGTAAGCAGCATTGTGCTGAGGTACTGGAGTGGAGAGGACTGAGGAGCTGCACAATGGAGCCGTGTGCAGAGGGGAATGAGAACACAGGACTCAGTGTGAGTGCTCTGAGGATGTATTTTGGGGGCAAAGAAGTATGGATGATGGTACTATATGGTGGATGCATAGGGAAATGGCTGCTGCTACTTGTATGGGGCTGCTTATTGGGGGGGCTTTCACAGGAAAAGGGTTTATGTTACTTGCGTGGAGCTGCATGGGGAAGGTGATAATTAGTGTTGAGCGAGCACTAAAATGCTCGGGTGCTCGAAGCTCGGGCCGAGCTCACCGTGATACTCGGGTGCTGGACCCGAGCAACGAGCCCAATGTTAGTCTATGGGAGACCCGAGCATTTTTGCGGCGGCACCCCCGGAAGTCTGTAGAATGCCTAAAAAGTGCCCAAAATGATAGTGAGAGTGCTCAAATGACATGGGGACAGCATGGGGATCGCCCCAGGAAGCATTTCTGACCCCCAGGTCACTGCTGTCAACAACATGGTCAGAGGTATTAAGCCACTTTTACGGGCTCACAATAAAACGTTCAAAAACGAAACTGAAACGGTTTTCCTGTGAAATATGTTAAGGAACATCCTTTCCAGGGTAAAGACTTGTGTATAAGGTAAAATAAATAACCAAAAACAAAAATACTCCTCCACACCTTGGGCTATGTTCACAAGTAGCATTTTTTATGCGTTTTTGCACTTTTGTATTGCTTTCAACCGTGACAAATGCATTCACCGGGAAATGTCATTTTAACATTTTACAACCTTATCTGGCCATGTGCTGTGTGACACATGCATACAGTGCTGAAAAGACATGGGAACAGCATGGGGAAGACCCCTGGAAGCATCTCTGACACCCAGGTCACTGCCTAAATGTGTGCCCATCAGAAGTGATCCTTGCCGCATCAGAAGATACAGACTTGCAACTATCCCCGTGCAAGTCCTTGTCCCAGGACAGTGTTCAATTGTACCTCCCCCATTCCCTGCAATGCAAGCGCAAGTATGCAGCCTGCCACCCACCCACCCCCAGGCTGCAATACCATACTGCTAGCTTGCTTGCACTTGAAATTGGGCCTTTTAGGCATGTGGAGGAGGAATCTAGCCACCACGTCATGGCTGTGTCGGCGGCCTGGTATCCATACTCAGTCCCCAGCCACCCGGCGGCCGGGTGTCCTCGCTTGGTCCCCAGTCGCCAGGGGGCGGCCGGGTGTCCATAAACGGTCCCCAGCCGCCCTTATTTGTCCCGGTAATCTTCCCCACATTTTTCTTAGCCTGGCCTGCTTTAGGGCAGCATTGGCCGAGCCCACCAGACAACCAGACTCCTCCGGTGGGCCCTGGCTTCTCCATCAGGGGAGTTGAGAGTGCCAAGGTGAGGAGCATGATGATGATGATAGAAGTTAGCATCTGCTTTGTTTTCTTGGAATGCAAGCGTAAGTGTGCAGCCTGCCACCCACCCACCCCCAGGCTGCAATACCATACTGCTAGCTTGCTTGCACTTTAAATTGGGCCTTTTAGGCATGTGGAGGCGGAATCTGGCCACCACATCATGGCTGCGTCGGCGGCCTGGTATCCATACTCAGTCCCCAGCTGCCTGGCGGCCGGGTGTCCACGCTTGGTCACCAGCCGCCAGGGGGCAGCTGGGTGTCCATAAACGGTCCCCAGCCGCCCCGCGGCCAGGTGTCCACACTCGGTCCCCAGCCGCCAGGGGGCCAGGTGTCCACACTTGGTCCCCAGCCGCCAGGGTGCGGCCGGGTGTCCATAAACGGTCCCGAGCCGCCCCTATTTGAAGGACAGCCTAACCACAAACACGTGAACAAGTGAATGTGGCCAGGGATGGTCCATCTCACTGACACCTTTGTGGCACCACAGGTCTGGTTGCCACAGTGACAGCAATGTCATGTCTGAGAGCAGGTGGGAGGTTCCCTGGTTGGGGACAATTAGCATGCTGCACCTCCTGCCTCAGTCCAGGGAGGGGAGAAACCTGCCCTTTATAAACTGGATCTGGGGCGGGGTTAGAGAGACGAGCCAGAGACAAGTTGCAGATAGGGACAGGTCAGCAGCAGGCTGAGGAGTCCCTGTAGGCAGAGGAGGAACACGAGGCCAGGAGGGGAACTAGCAGAATTCGTCCTGGCCAGAGACTTGTAAAGCCGGACACTGGAGTCCGAGGCTGTGATGGTTATAAGCCCAGCAGCATAAAACCACCACGCAGGGGACTTCAAGTCCTCTGGCCCAAGGAAGCCCGGAGGCTCAGCCACACGTGAGGGACCACTACTGCCCCGGAGGGGTGAGAAGCACAGAAGGCCCGAGTCGCCATTCATACTGGTGAGAACAACACGGTACACTCAGAGACGTGGGCTACCACTACACTACAGCGGGATAGCCAAGAAAGAGTGAAGTCAGCACGGTAGGCCTACAAACTCCCCCTGACCAGCGGGATTTCCCAGTTGCTCTCAGACTAACCAGGCCTCCATTGTTAACCTGTATTCCAGATGGGTCCCTTAATACCACCAACAGTAAAGACCCTGACTTGCATGACAGACTTCGTGTGGTTACTGCTGCTCCCGCGCACCATCACCACCAACTTCCCTATTTACTGCCCTGAGGCTATACTCCTCCCGTGGGGAATTTTACTATCCTCTGCTGCACCCACACACCAGCCTCAGCGGTCTGCCCTGCAGCGGCGGTTCACTCTGACCGCAATCCACGGGTGGCGTAGTCGGACATTCAGCATATAGACTGCCATTTAGTTTGACCACCCTGAGCCACGGGACCGGGTCACCGCCACGCAAGGACTACAACCCCCAGCATCCACAACGGGTCCGGTTCTGGGTATCCCCACACACACACAGCCCAGGGGGCGCGTCACCTGCATGAAGCATTATGTGCGGGGAACTGCCTGCATGGGGCATTATGTGGGGGGAACAGCCTGCATGTGGCATTATGTGGAAGGAACAGCCTGCATGGGGCATTATGTGGGGGGAACAGCCTGCATGGAGCATTATGTGGGGGGGACAGCCTGCATGGGGCATTATGTGGGGGGAACAGCCTGCATGGAACATTATGTGGGGGGAACAGCCTGCATGGGGCATTATGTGGGGGGAACAGCCTGCATGGAACATTATGTGGGAGCCAGTATTCTGTATGGAGCGGTATATGGGAGCCAATATCCTGTAGGGAGCGTTATATGGGGCCAGTATCCTGTATGGAGCATTTTATGGAGGCCAGTATTCTGTATGGAGCAATTCGCCGGTTTCTGAGCTATTGTGGAATTTACAATAGATATTGCTCATGTAATGTAAGAAGTGAAATCTTTGGCCTTGTACTATATATACAGTACAGACCAAAAGTTTGGACACCCCTTCTCATTTAAAGATTTTTCTGTATTTTCTTGACTATGAAAATTGTACATTCACACTGAAGGCATCAAAACTATGAATTAACACATGTGGAATTTGTAAGGCGGCGGTGTTCACACCGTGCAGTAACTGAGGCAGTGACCCAAGCAAGTCCAACTTAAACAGCTTTTATTCAGCAACTCACGGGTAAACAGAAAGTCCTCCGGTTCGCAGCCAGGTTAACATGAGTCCATAAACAACGGTTGCCGGGGACAACGGCCACGTCGGGCCGCGCAGAGCCTGACAGGTGCAGAGCCTTCCTAGGCGGTGGTTCAGCCACACTCAGTCCTGCTGAGCTAACCGGCTGTGCTCCTAGCAGGTTCCAACATAGAACAACACTAAACCTTAGTGAAGGAGTTTTAAAGGACCTGTGGCAAGAGCCACTGGAAAATCCGGGTTGGAGGGAGGAGGCCGCCCCACTGCCTTCCTGTAGCCTCCTCCAAGAAATGAAGGCCCTGCCGGGTTTTACTTAATCTGCCTTAGCCAGGTAGTCTGACCAGGTGATTGCTCACCTTCATTCCTGCATTGCAGCCGCAGCTGTGTCTGTGACTGCAATGCACTCTAATGGATTTAATAGGTCTCTGTACACATTCTGGGGGGTATATACCGTCCCTCGTATATGATCCCCGTCACTGCCTCACATATCCCCCCCCTCTGTTCAAACCTGTGGGGTTGAACATTTGCCACCATGCAGGGTGCCCGGGACAGGGCATCCGCGTTTCCCTGCGACTTCCCAGGGCGATGTTCTACCGAGAAACTGAAATTTTGCAGTGACAGGAACCACCTGGTGACTCGCGCATTCCTCTCCTTGGCATTTCTCATCCATACCAAGGGTGAGTGGTCCGTCACCAAGCGGAACTGACGCCCGAGTAAATAATAGCGTAGTGATTCCAAGGCCCACTTAATAGCCAAACACTCCTTCTCTACCACGCTATAGTTTTTCTCTGCCGGGACAAGTTTTCTACTCAAGTAGGTGACCGGGTGCTCTTCACCATTCACTTTTTGTGACAATACCGCTCCTAGGCCTACCTCCGAGGCATCTGTCTGTACAATGAAGGTTTCCTTGAAGTTGGGGCTGATGAGGACCGGCTGTCCACACAGAGCCAACTTCATGGACTGAAAAGCTTCCTCTGCCTGAAGGTTCCACCGAACCATTACCGATTTTTTTCCTTTCAAGAGATCAGTCAGGGCTTCCGTTCGCCCAGCAAAATTAGGTATAAACCGGCGGTAATACCCAAGGATGCCAAGGAACGCCCACACCTGCTTTGTACTTGACGGTTTAGGCCAGTTTTTTATGGCCTCAACTTTATTGATTTGGGGCTTAATAGCTCCTCGGCCTATCACATACCCCAAGTATCGGGCTTCCTCTAACCCTATCGCACATTTTTTTGGATTTGCCATTAACCCCACGGCTCTGAGAGAATCCAGAACCGCTTGTACCTGGGATAGGTGCGTATGCCAGTCAGTGCTAAAGATGATAATGTCATCTAGATACGCGGACGCGTACTCCTGATGGGACTTAAGCACTATGTCCATCAACCTCTGTAATGTAGCCGGGGCCCCATGTAACCCAAAAGGTAAGACCACATAGTGGTATAGACCCTCTGGAGTTACGAAGGCGGTCTTTTCCTTCGCCGAATCTGTGAGGGGTACCTGCCAGTAACCCTTGGTGAGATCGAGCGTGGTAAAGTACTGGGCCTGCCCCAGTCTCTGAATCAGCTCATCCACCCTGGGCATTGGATAAAGGTCAAACTTTGACACTTCATTCAATTTCCGGAAATCGTTACAGAAGCGTAACGATCCGTCTGGTTTTGGAATCGATACGATGGGGCTAGCCCACTCACTCCATGATTCCTCGATGACGCCTAACTGAAGCATTTGTTTTACTTCAGCCGTGATGGCTTGCCTCCGGGCTTCGGGTACCCGGTACGGTCTCATTCGCACCCTTACCCCAGGTTCGGTGACAATGTCATGGTGGATAACCGTAGTCCTACCTGGTAGCTCTGAGAACACGTCGTTATTGTGCTGCACCAGCGAGCGAGCCTCCCGTTGCTGCTGTTTAGTGAGGGCACCATTTATCCTGACCTCCCACTCGGCTGTGCGTTCATAGAAGGTAAGGAAGGCTTCCACGTCGTCCTCTGGTCCCATCTTCCTCAACGCTGATCGAACCTTGTCCCGGGCGTCTCGACGTTCTGGGGCTGATGCGGTCGGTGTCTCCCGCAGGGCAGCAATCTGTTGCATCATCAGTTCATTTGTTTTTTGCTGCTGCTGGTACAGTAGCTGCTGCTGCTGATTGTGCTGCTGTTCCCACTCCTGCTGTTGCCGTTGGAGACTCAGGTGCTGCTGTTCCCGCTCCTGCTGTTGCCGTTGGAGACTCAGGTGCCGCTCCTGCTGTTGCCGCTGAGACTGCAGCAACTGCTGCTGGGCGAGTGCGAGCTGCTTTAATAGCTCCTCCATTTTGTCCATGGGGTGGAACTGAAAGGTGGCCGGCCGGATTGTGGTCATGCAGCGGCCGGTGGGGTATGCCTCAGTCACTATGCCCGCATTCTCCACCAAGCTGTAAGGCGGCGGTGTACACACCGTGCAGTAACTGAGGCAGTGACCCAAGCAAGTCCAACTTAAACAGCTTTTATTCAGCAACTCACGGGTAAACAGAAAGTCCTCCGGTTCGCAGCCGGGTTAACATGAGTCCATAAACAACGGTTGCCGGGGACAACGGCCACGCCGGGCCGCGCAGAGCCTGACAGGTGCAGAGCCTTCCTAGGCGGTGGTTCCGCCACACTCAGTCCTGCTGAGCTAACCGGCTGTGCTCCTAGCAGGTTCCAACATAGAACAACACTAAACCTTAGTGCAGGAGTTTTAAAGGACCTGTGGCAAGAGCCACTGGAAAATCCGGGTTGGAGGGAGGAGGCCGCCCCACTGCCTTCCTGTAGCCTCCTCCAAGAAATGAAGGCCCTGCCGGGTTTTACTTAATCTGCCTTAGCCAGGTAGTCTGACCAGGTGATTGCTCACCTTCATTCCTGCATTGCTCCGCAGCTGTGTCTGTGACTGCAATGCACTCTAATGGATTTAATAGGTCTCTGTACACATTCTGGGGGATATATACCGTCCCTCGTATATGATCCCCGTCACTGCCTCACAAATTATATACTTAACAAAAAAGTGTGAAACAACTGAAAATGTGTCTTATATTCTAGGTTCTTCACAGTAGCCACCTTTAGCTTTGATGACTGCTTTGCACACTCTTGGCATTCTCTTGATGAGCTTCAAGAGGTAGTCACCGGAAATGTCATGAAAATACAGAAAAATCTTTAAATGAGAAGGTGTGTCCAAACTTTTGGTCTGTCCTGTATATTTCTCTGCCATATCTGTGCATCATGAATTGTGGTATGTGTTAAAGGGACTCACTGAGACTCTTTCACCCAAGGCCCACAAAAACCTGGAGCCGACCCTGTAAATGGCTGTGTCTGACCATGCAGGGACATGGTCTGATCATACCATATCTCCTGGGCAGGGGAGGACGCACAAGAGAGTATACAGATAGCACATCATGGGATCACAGGTGATTCTTTTTGTGAGATAAAACATTCCCCTGCCTGTTCTTAAACATTGCTTTACTTCAAAGAAAGGATCATTTGCGATCCCATGTCTGTATACTCCCCCCCCCCCCCCGCCCAGGAAATATGGTATGATCAGACCATGTTCCTGCACGGTCAGACACAGCCATTACACAGAACATAGCAGGGGCACATTTATAACATTATCTGAGCACAGGAACCTTTTTGTCACAGGTGTGTCAGATGTGACAGTCGCCCTGAAGTTGGTTGCAGAAGATCTCTTCGTTTGGCATTACAGACACCTTCTTAGCTGTTTCACTCTAGGACCCAGCTAATTGACACCTGGCCTAGGTGTTTAAATAGTTTCACTTTGCAGCAGGAAGGTTCCGGTGATAGTCACATGTTTCCTTGTGAATGCTTGGAGCTCTCAGACTGCTATCTTCCTCTGTGGTGCTAGGAGGACGCTTGGAGTTATCTCTGTGAAGTTGGCTGAAGCTGAGCTACTTTCCCCTTTGTTTATCCCCCTTGTTGTCTTTAGTTGTTAGTGGGGATTGACTAGTGCTCATCCCCCCTTCCCTATCCAGGGCTAAGCGGTAGGGAAATACAGGGTTTAGGTTCGCATGTGGCAATTGGTAAGGAACCAATATAGAGATATTGTTATGATCTGCAACATAAACGAAGGAAAGATAGGGAAAGCTGGCCCTACCGCAAGACTAAGTTGAATACCTACGATGCAGCGGGCTGCCTGTTCCTTGCGAACAGACCCGCCTTCATCCTCGGCTAGTCTGAACGGAGACCTATAGAATAAAGGGAGGGGTCCCTAAAAGAAATAAGGACTGGGACAAAAATGGGACCCCTCCTAACAGAAGTTGTTGCAGAGCAATAGACAAACTGACAAAAAGTACTAGAGGTCCCAGAGGACCAAGCAAATTGACAGAATAGGCACAGAAGCACCTGGCTAGTAAGACAGTCTAGAAAACACTGAAGTCTAGCAAGGCCAGAAGGGCGGAGCTGGAATATATAGGCAGCTGGTCACGTGACCGCAAAACACAAGATAGCAAAAACCAACAGAAGGGTTCTAACAGATAGTAGTTTTGGGGGGTGCAACAGCTCTGCTGTTGGTAAGGTGGCAGTGGGGTCATTGCAGGCTGTAAGCTGTTCTGAAGACATGGGTTTTCAAGTTCCGCTTGAAAGTTCCAAATGAGGGGATAATCGGATGTGTTGGGCCACAGAATTCTACAGGATGGGGAATACTCGGGAGAAGTCTTGCAGGTGATTGGATGAGGAACGTACGATTGTGGAGGAGAGAAGGAGGTCTTGGGAGGACCAGAGATTACGTGGTGGGAGATATCAGCAGATTAGTTCAGAGACTGGGGCGGACCTACCGCTGGTGCAGCCGGTGCAGCTGCACCGGAGCCTGGCCGTGCAGGGGTGCCGGGGGGCCCTTACCGGGCGGTTAATATTGAGGGCAATCTGGCCTGCTTCTCGGAGCTCCTGGGTCTGGGGGGCCCATGGCCAGATTGCCCTCTCATGTGCGGCGAGCAGCGAGCGACCCTCCAGCTCCGCTGCAGACAGAAGGAAAATTGCAGTGGAGCTGAGGGATGGTGGGGATGGGGAGAGCAATGATGGGGATGGTGGGAATGGGGAGAGCAATGATGAGGATGGGGAGAGCAATGATGAGGATGGTGGAGAAGGGGAGAGCAATGATGGGGATGGTGGGGATGGGGATAGCAATAATGGGGATGGTTAGAATGGTGAGGATGGGGAGAGCAATGACGGGGGTTGCTGGGAGAGAGCAATGATGGGGGTGCAGTGCTGGGAGAGAGCAATGATGGGGTACTGGGAGAGAGCAATGATGGGGGTGCTGGGAGAGAGCAATGATGGGGGTGCTGGGAGAGAACAATGATGGGGGTGCAGGGAAAGAGCAATGACGGGGGTGCTGAGAGAGAGCAATGATGGGGTGCTGGGAGAGAGCAATGATGGGGGAGCTGGTAGAGAGCAATGATGGGGGTGTTGGGAAAAAGCAATGATGGGGGTGCTGGGAGAGAGCAATGATGGGGGTGCTGGGAGACAGCAATGATGGAGGTGCTCGGAAAGAGCAATGACGGGGGTACTGGGAGAGAGCAGTGATGGGTGTGCTGGGAGAGAGCAGTGATGGGTGTGCTGGGGGAGAGCAATGATGGGGGTGCTGGGAGAGAGCAGCGATGGGGGTTTCACTTTGCTTGTACTGTAAAACCTGGTATATTTTCCGTGTGCACATAGCCTTACAGTTAATTGGGGAGAGTCACAGAGACTGAATAATTTATACTATTGGCCGTGGAGATTATAGTTAATGGGGGGCACAGTGCTGCTTATCACTTTATATTTTGATTACTAAGTGGCTAATAGTATATTAATGGGGGGTTACATATCTGTATTCAGGGGCGCAGTGTGGGGGAAACACGTGTATATATACAATATATGTGACCTTGTTATTTTCTAGGCTGGAGATCATCGCGACAAGACGAGACGTGGCTGGGAGATGTAGACATGAAGGTCTGACCAGATGGAGAAGAAGCAGCAGAAACCAACTCTGATCAGATGAGACGTCAGCGGTAAGTGCCTGGATGTAAATATTATTCTGTATCTGCACTGTGTGACTTGGAGTGATAATCTTATCTGTAAAATCCCTTAGGCTGCATTCTCACATTTGTGTGAAATGTCCATGTGCTGAAAGATTTTTTTATTGGATGGTCCACAGACTCGTAGAGTTTTATAGGTCCATTCACACATCCATGAAAATCACGGATCTCAGAATAGGATCTGTGAGGGTCAAAGAATGTCCAGTTGTGATCTGATTTTGAGGATCAGAATAGGACATGCTCAATGCAGGAATGTAGCCTTATTATGTATAGCACAGTCAGGCTTGGACGGGCCCACAGGAGAACAGGAGAATCCTCCGGTAGGCCCTTGTGCAAGAGTACGGGGTCGGCGTCAGTACCTGGCGCACCCCGGCAAGTGCCGGGACCCGTGAGCGGAGGAGAGCGGTGTCAGCGCCCGCTCCCCCTCGCTTGCTCAGGGCCCCGACAGCCGGCGGCACAATGCTTACCTCTTCCCGGGCCTCTGCAGCAGCTCCCGTCTTTTCTGCGTCCTCTGACTGTGATGTCTCAGGTCAGAGGGCGTGGTGACCGCTTTCCACTGCGCTCTGTCCTGAGCCGTCACAGCGCAGAGCAGGAAGACGCCGGCGATGCAGGTGAGGGGTCTGGAGCAACGACAGCAGATGAGAAGTGAGGTGAGTATTTGATCTTTTTTTAATGTATGGAGGCATGGGGCATTATAAATGACAGGGATGTGACATCCTGCATGGGGCATTAAAAGGGGGGGGGAGTGACATACTGCATGGGGCATTATAAATGACAGGGATGTGACATCCTGCATGGGGCATTAAAAGGGGGGGGGAGTGACATACTGCATGGGGCATTAAAGGGGAGGGAGGGACATCCTGCATGGGGCATTATAAGGGGAGGGAGTGACATCCTGCACGGGGCATTATATGGGGGGGGAGTGACATCCTGCATGGGGCATTATATGGGGGGGAGTGACATCCTGCATGGGGCATTATAATGGGGGGGAAGTGACATCCTGCACTGGGCACTATAAGGGAGGGTGTGTGTGACATCCTGCATGGGGCATTATATGGGGCGGGGATGACATCCTGCATGGGGCATTATAATGGAGGGGGGTGACATCCTGCATGGGGCATTATAAGGGGGGGTGACATCCTGCATGGGGCATTATAAGGGGGGGGTGACATCCTGCATGGGGTATTAAAGGGGGGAGTGACATCCTGCATGGGGCATTATAAGGGGGGGAGTGACATCCTGCATGGGGCATTATAAGGGAGGGTGTGTGTGACATCCTGCATGGGGCATTATATGGGGGGGAGTGACATCCTGCATGGGGCATTATAAGGGGGGGTGACATCCTGCATGGGGCATTATAAGGGAGGGGGGGGTGACATCCTGCATGGGGCATTATAAGGGGGGGTGACATCCTGCATGGGGTATTAAAGGGGGGGAGTGACATCCTGCATGGGGCATTATAAGAGGGGGAGTGACATCCTGCATGGGGCATTATAAGGGAGGGTGTGTGTGACATCCTGCATGGGGCATTATAAGGGGGGGGGGTGACATAATGCATGGGGCATTATAAGTGGGACGACATCTTTCATGGGGCATTATAAGGGGGGTGACATCCTGCATGGGGCATTATAAATGTGGGTGACATCCTGCATGGGGCATTATAAGGGTGGGTGACATCCTGCATGGGGCATTATTAAGGGGGAACAGCCTGCATGGGGCATTATAAGGGGGGAACAGCCTGCGTGGGGCATTATGTGGGGGGAACAGCCTGCATGAGGCATTATGTGGCGGGAACAGCCTGCATGGAGCGTTATATGGGGGTCAGTATTATGCATGGAGTGTTATATGGGGCCAGTATCCTGTATGGAGCATTTTATGGGGGCCAGTATTCTGTATGGAGCGATTCGCCGGTTTCTGAGCTATTGTAGAATTTACAATAGATATCGGTCATGTAATGTAAGAAGTGAAGTCTTTGGCATTGTACTATATATATATATATATATATATATATATATATATATATATATATATATATATATATTTCTCTGCGGTATCTGTGCATCATGAATCGTGGTATGTGTTAAAGGGGCCACTGAGACTCTTTCGCCCGGGGCCCAGAAAAACCTGGAGCCGGCCCTGCAAGAGTGTCCACCACCCTCTTATATGAGTAGCACTTGGCATAATATAATTGACTCACTATGTACAGACAAAGGCAGAATCTTATTCATTTACCAATCGACCCCGTTCATTGTTATATGTATTTGTAATTGAGAATAACGTCATATTTGCATGAAGCTGAAACGGGGGGCCCTGCAGTTGGATAGTGGGGGGCCACTTGGCACCACAGTCAGACACTGCTTGTGTCTCTTGTATTCGGGGGCTCTGTGTCCGGTCTTCAGTCTTCGATCAGGTAGTTTGTTGTGTAGGACATACACTATTTTAGTGCCCTGCCCCCATCACAGAGATCGACCCCCATAACACTTGTAATGTAACTTGGGACAGGAGCTGACATTATGATACCACAATGGGTGGAGATAGATGTGGTCTGCTGTCTGTAAATGGCGCCCCCATAATTCCTGGTTCTACTTCAGGAATATTGAGGGTTGTAATGGTCACTTCCATCATTGTAACTGTGTAAAAAAAAAAAAGTCAAGACAAAAAAACTCACATGACACTTAAATTTTCTTTATTTCTACTTTTTATTGGAATAGCAATAAGCAACATTGTAATAAAATTATTACTGGCCCTTTACGAAATTAAACGCTGATCACAATGACTCTCAGGTCAGGCTCCATAGAGACCACAGAACTGGATGTGGTCATTGAGGACTGGCTGAGAGCCACTGGACCCAGAGATCCAGAGGAAGGCGAAGAAACCCCCCGGAGAGCACTGCCTCAGGGGGGAAAAAAATTCCTTCCTGACCCCAGTGGTGGCGATCGGATATTTCCCTGGATCACGTCTGTCCTGCTGCATATTGCTGTAAATCTACATGTATTATAAGCTCAGGCAAAGGAAAAGACAAATACACCCTGCTCAAGAGGAGCTTACAATCTAATATACAGGCTGCTCCTGAGGGCATGCAGAATAATGTACACCCTGTCCTAGGAGCTTACAATCTAATATATCATACACAGACAGCTCCTGAGGGCATGCAGAATAATGCACACCCTGTCCTAAGAGCTTACAATCTAATATATAATATACAGACTGCTCCTGGGGGCATGCAGAATAATGTACACCCTGTCCTAGGAGCTTACAGCCTAATATACAATATACAGACTGCTCCTGAGGGCATGCAGAATAATGCACACCCTGTCCTAGGAGATTACAATCTAATATACAGTATACAGACTGCTCCTGAGAGCATGCAGAATAATGTACACCCTGTCCTAGGAGCTTACAGCCTAATATACAATATACAGACTTCTCCTGAGGGCATGCAGAATAATGCACACCCTGTCCTAGGAGTTTACAATCTAATATACAGTATACAGACTGCTCCTGAGGGCATGCAGAATAATGCACACCCTGTCCTAGGAGATTACAATCTAATATACAGTATACAGACTGCTCCTGAGGGTATGCAGAATAATGTACACCCTGTCCTAGGAGCTTACAGCCTAATATACAATATACAGACTGCTCCTGAGGGCATGCAGAATAATGCACACCCTGTCCTAGGAGATTACAATCTAATATACAGTATACAGACTGCTCCTGAGGGCATGCAGAATAATGTACACCCTGTCCTAGGAGCTTACAGCCTAATATACAATATACAGACTGCTCCTGAGGGCATGCAGAATAATGCACACCCTGTCCTAGGGGCATACAATCTAATATACAGTATACAGACTGCTCCTGAGGGCATGCAGAATAATGTACACCCTGTCCTAGGAGCTTGCAATCTAATATAGTGTGGGGTGCATGCACGTGTCCTCTTCAGCAAAGTGTCCTGTTCGACAAGTGTCTCACAGTCATTTCAATGGCAACCGACTAACGTCCATCCATCTCTTCTATCTTCACACAGGTATAACATCTCTGCTTGCTGTATCTATGTCATCTGCTGAACTCTCATCTTGAAACCATTTCTATGGTATAACATCTCTGCTTGCTGGATCTATGTCATCTGCTGAACTCTCATCTTGAAACCATTTCTATGGTATAACATCTCTGCTTGCTGGATCTATGTCATCCGCTGAACTCTCATCTTGAAACCATTTCTATGGTATAACATCTCTGCTTTCTGGATCTATGTCATCTGCTGAACTCTCATCTTGAAACCATTTCTATGGTATAACATCTCTGCTTGCTGGATCTATGTCATCCGCTGAACTCTCATCTTGAAACCATTTCTATGGTATAACATCTCTGCTTGCTGGATCTATGTCATCTGCTGAACTCTCATCTTGAAACCATTTCTATGGTATAACATCTCTGCTTGCTGGATATATGTCATCCGCTGAACTCTCATCTTGAAACCATTTCTATGGTATAACATCTCTGCTTGCTGGATCTATGTCATCCACTGAACTCTCATCTTGAAACCATTTCTATGGTATAACATCTCTGCTTGCTGGATCTATGTCATCTGCTGAACTCTCATCTTGAAACCATTTCTATGGTATAACATCTCTGCTTGCTGGATCTATGTCACCTGCTGATCTCTCATCTTGTAACCATTTCTATGGTATAACATCTCTGCTTGCTGGATCTATGTCATCCGCTGAACTCTCATCTTGAAACCATTTCTATGGTATAACATCTCTGCTTGCTGGATCTATGTCACCTGCTGATCTCTCATCTTGTAACCATTGCTATGGTATAATATCTCTGCTTGCTGGATCAATGTCATCCGCTGAACTCTCATCTTGAAACCATTTCTATGGTATAACATCTCTGCTTGCTGGATCTATGTCATCCACTGAACTCTCATCTTAAAACCATTTCTATGGTATAACATCTCTGCTTGCTGGATCTATGTCATCCGCTGAACTCTCATCTTGAAACCATTTCTATGGTATAACATCTCTGCTTGCTGGATCTATGTCATCCGCTGAACTCTCATCTTGAAACCATTTCTATGGTATAACATCTCTGCTTGCTGGATCTATGTCATCCACTGAACTCTCATCTTGAAACCATTTTTATGGTATAACATCTCTGCTTGCTGGATCTATGTCATCTGCTGAACTCACATCTTGAAACCATTTCTATGGTATAAAATCTCTGCTTGCTGGATCTATGTCACCTGCTGATCTCTCATCTTGTAACCATTTCTATGGTATAACATCTCTGCTTGCTGGATCTATGTCATCCGCTGAACTCTCATCTTGAAACCATTTCTATGGTATAACATCTCTGCTTGCTGGATCTATGTCACCTGCTGATCTCTCATCTTGTAACCATTGCTATGGTATAACATCTCTGCTTGCTGGATCAATGTCATCCGCTGAACTCTCATCTTGAAACCATTTCTATGGTATAACATCTCTGCTTGCTGGATCTATGTCATCCACTGAACTCTCATCTTAAAACCATTTCTATGGTATAACATCTCTGCTTGCTGGATCTATGTCATCCGCTGAACTCTCATCTTGAAACCATTTCTATGGTATAAAATCTCTGCTTGCTGGATCTATGTCACCTGCTGATCTCTCATCTTGTAACCATTTCTATGGTATAACATCTCTGCTTCCTTGATCTATGTCATCTGCTGAACTCTCATCTTGAAACCATTTCTGTGGTATAACATCTCTGCTTGCTGGATCTATGTCATCTGCTGAACTCTCATCTTGAAACCATTTCTATGGTATAACATCTCTGCTTGCTGGATCTATGTCATCTGCTGAACTCTCATCTTGAAACCATTTCTATGGTATAAAATCTCTGCTTGCTGGATCTATGTCACCTGCTGATCTCTCATCTTGTAACCATTTCTATGGTATAACATCTCTGCTTCCTTGATCTATGTCATCTGCTGAACTCTCATCTTGAAACCATTTCTGTGGTATAACATCTCTGCTTGCTGGATCTATGTCATCCACTGAACTCTCATCTTAAAACCATTTCTATGGTATAACATCTCTGCTTGCTGGATCTATGTCATCCGATGAACTCTCATCTTGAAACCATTTCTATGGTATAACATCTCTGCTTGCTGGATCTATGTCATCCGCTGAACTCTCATCTTGAAACCATTTCTATGGTATAACATCTCTGCTTGCTGGATCTATGTCATCCACTGAACTCTCATCTTGAAACCATTTTTATGGTATAACATCTCTGCTTGCTGGATCTATGTCATCTGCTGAACTCACATCTTGAAACCATTTCTATGGTATAAAATCTCTGCTTGCTGGATCTTTGTCACCTGCTGATCTCTCATCTTGTAACCATTTCTATGGTATAACATCTCTGCTTGCTGGATCTATGTCATCCGCTGAACTCTCATCTTGAAACCATTTCTATGGTATAACATCTCTGCTTGCTGGATCTATGTCATCTACTGAACTCTCATCTTGAAACCATTTCTATGGTATAACTTCTCTGCTTGCTGGATCTATGTCACCTGATGATCTCTCATCTTGTAACCATTTCTATGGTATAACATCTCTGCTTGCTGGATCTATGTCATCTACTGAACTCTCATCTTGAAACCATTTCTATGGTATAACATCTCTGCTTGCTGGATCTTTATCATCTGCAGAACTCTCATCTTGAAAACATTTCTATGGTATAACATCTCTGCTTGCTGGATCTATGTCATCTGCAGCACTTTCATCATGAAACCATTTCTATGGTATAACATCTCTGCTTGCTGGATCTATGTCATCTGCAGAACTCTCATCTTGAAACCATTTCTATGGTTTAACATCTCTGCTTGCTGGATTTATCTCATCTGCTGAGTTCTCATCTTTAAACCATTTCTATGGTATAACATTTCTGCTTGCTGTATCTATGTCATCTGCTGAACTCTCATCTTGAAACCATTTATATGGTATAACATCTCTGCTTGCTGGATCTATGTCATCTGCTGAACTCTCATCTTGAAACCATTTCTATGGTATAACTTCTCTGCTTGCTGGATCTATGTCATCTGCAGAACTCTCATCTTGAAACCATTTCTATGGTATAACATTTCTGCTTGCTGTATCTATGTCATCTGCAGAACTCTCATCTTGAAATCAATTCTATGGTATAACATCTCTGCTTGCTGTATCTATGTCATCTGCAGTACTCTCATCTTGAAACCATTTCTATGATATAACATCTCTGCTTGCTGGATGTGTGTCATCTGCTGAACTCTCATCTTGAAACCATTCCTATGGTATAACATCTCTGCTTGCTGGATCTATGTCATCTGCTGAGCTCTCATCTTGAAACCATTTCTATGGTATAACTTCTCTGCTTGCTGGATCTATGTCATCTGCTGAACCCTCATCTTGAAACCATTTATATGGTATAACATCTCTGTTTGCTGGATCTATGTCATCTGCTGAACTCTCATCTTGAAACCATTTCTATGGTATAATAACTCTGCTTGCTGGATCTATGTCATCTGCTGAACTCTCATCTTGAAACCATTTCTATGGTATAACATCTCTGCTTGCTGAATCTATGTCATCTGCAGAACTCTCATCATGAAACCATTTCTATGGTATAACATCTCTGCTTGCTGAATCTATGTCATCTGCTGAACTCTCATCTTGAAACCATTTCTATGGTATAACATCTCTGCTTGCTGGATCTATGTCATCTGCTGAACTCTCATCTTGAAACCATTTCTATGGTATAATAACTCTGCTTGCTGGATCTATGTCATCTGCAGAACTCTCATCTTGAAACCATTTCTATGTTATAACATCTCTGCTTGCTGGATCTATGTCATCTGCTGAACTCTCATCTTGAAACCAATTCTATGGTATAACATCTCTGCTTGCTGGATCTATGTCATCTGCAGAACTCTCATCTTGAAACCATTTCTATGTTATAACATCTCTGCTTGCTGGATCTATGTCATCTGCTGAACTCTCATCTTGAAACCATTTCTACGGTATAACATCTCTGCTTGCTGGATCTATGTCATCTGCTGAGCTCTCATCTTGAAACCATTTCTATGGTATAACATCTCTGCTTGCTGGATCTATGTCATCTGCAGAACTCTCATCTTGAAACCATTTCTATGTTATAACATCTCTGCTTGCTGGATTTTTGTCATCTGGTGAACTCTCATCTTGAAACCATTTCTATGGTATAACATCTCTACTTGCTGGATCTATGTCATCTGCAGAACTCTCATCTTGAAACCATTTCTATGGTATAACTTCTCTGCTTGCTGGATCTATGTCATCTGCTGAGCTCTCATCTTGAAACCATTTGTATGGTATAACATCTCTGCTTGCTGGATCTATGTCATCTGCTGTACTCTCATCTTGAAACCATTTCGATGGTATAACATCTCTGCTTGCTGGATCTATGTCATCTGCTGAACGCTCATATTGAAACCATTTCTATGGTATAACATCTCTGCTTCCTGGATCTATGTCATCTGCTGAACTCTCATCTTGAAACCATTTCTATGGTATAACATCTCTGCTTGCTGGATCTATGTCATCTGCTGAACTCTCATCATGAAACCATTTCTATGGTATAACATCTCTGCTTGCTGGATCTATGTCATCTGCTGAACTCTCATCTTGAAACCATTTCTATGGTATAACATCTCTGCTTGCTGGATCTATGTCATCCGCTGAACTCTCCTCTTGAAACCATTTCTATGGTATAACATCTCTGCTTGCTGGATCTATGTCATCCGCTGAACTCTCCTCTTGAAACCATTTCTATGGTATAACATCTCTGCTTGCTGGATCTATGTCATCTGCTGAACTCTCATCTTGAAACCATTTCTATGGTATAACATCTCTGCTTACTGGATCTATGTCACCTGCTGATCTCTCATCTTGTAACCATTTCTATGGTATAACATCTCTGCTTGCTGGATCTATGTCATCTGCTGAACTCTCATCTTGAAACCATTTCTATGGTATAACATCTCTGCTTGCTGGATCTATGTCATCCGCTGAACTCTCATCTTGAATCCATTTCTATGGTATAACATCTCTGCTTGCTGGATCTATGTCATCCGCTGAACTCTCATCTTGAATCCATTTCTATGGTATAACATCTCTGCTTGCTGGATCTACGTCATCTGCTGAACTCTCATCTTGAAACCATTTCTATATTATAACATCTCTGCTTGCTGGATCTATGTCATCTGCAGAACTCTCATCTTGAAACCATTTCTATGGTATAACATCTCTGCTTGCTGGATCTATGTCATCCGCTGAACACTCATCTTGAAACCATTTCTATGGTATAACATCTCTGCTTGCTGGATCTTTGTCATCTGCTGAACTCTCATCTTGAAACCATTTCTATGGTATAACATCTCTGCTTGCTGGATCTATGTCATCTGCAGAACTCTCATCTTGAATCCATTTCTATGCTATAACATCTCTGCTTGCTGGATCTATGTCATCCGCTGAACACTCCTCTTGAAACCATTTCTATGGTATAACATCTCTGCTTGCTGGATCTATGTCATCTGCTGAACTCTCATCTTGAAACCATTTCTATGGTATAACATCTCTGCTTGCTGGATCTATGTCATCTGCAGAACTCTCATCTTGAAACCATTTCTATGGTATAACATCTCTGCTTGCTGGATTTTTTTCATCTGGTGAACTCTCATCTTGAAACCATTTCTATGGTATAACATCTCTGCTTGCTGGATCTATGTCATCTGCAGAACTCTCATCTTGAAACCATTTCTATGGTATAACTTCTCTGCTTGCTGGATCTATGTCATCTGCAGAACTCTCATCTTGAAACCATTTCTATGGTATAACATCTCTGCTTGCTGGATCTATGTCATCTGCAGAGCTCTCATCTTGAAACCATTTCTATGGTATAACATCTCTGCTTGCTGGATTTTTTTCATCTGTTGAACTCTCATCTTGAAACCATTTCTATGGTATAACATCTCTGCTTGCTGGATCTATGTCATCTGCTGAGCTCTCATCTTGAAACCATTTCTATGGTATACCATCTCTACTTGCTGGATCTATGTCATCTGCTGTACTCTCATCTTGAAATCATTTCTATGGTATAACATCTCTGCTTCTGGATCTATGTCATCTGCTGAACGCTCATATTGAAACCATTTCTATGGTATAACATCTCTGCTTGCTGGATCTATGTCATCTGCTGCACTCTCATCTTGAAACCATTTCTATGGTATAACATCTCTGCTTCCTGGATCTATGTCATCTGCTGAACTCTCATCTTGAAACCATTTCTGTGGTATAACATCTCTGCTTGCTGGATCTATGTCATCTGCTGAACTCTCACCATGAAACCATTTCTATGGTATAACATCTCTGCTTGCTGGATCTATATCATCTACTGAACTCTCATCTTGAAACCATTTCTATGGTATAACTTCTCTGCTTGCTGGATCTATGTCACCTGATGATCTCTCATCTTCTAACCATTTCTATGGTATAACATCTCTGCTTGCTGGATCTATGTCATCTACTGAACCCTCATCTTGAAACCATTTCTATGGTATAACATCTCTGCTTGCTGGATCTATGTCATCTGCAGAACTCTCATCTTGAAACCATTTCTATGGTATAACATCTCTGCTTGCTGGATCTATGTCATCTGCTGAACTCTCATCTTGAAACCATTTCTATGGTATAACTTCTCTGCTTGCTGGATCTATGTCATCTGCAGAACTCTCATCTTGAAACCATTTCTATGGTATAACATCTCTGCTTGCTGTATCTATGTCATCTGCAGAACTCTCATCTTGAAATCAATTCTATGGTATAACATCTCTGCTTGCTGTATCTATGTCATCTGCAGTACTCTCATCTTGAAACCATTTCTATGATATAACATCTCTGCTTGCTGGATGTGTGTCATCTGCTGAACTCTCATCTTGAAACCATTCCTATGGTATAACATCTCTGCTTGCTGGATCTATGTCATCTGCTGAGCTCTCATCTTGAAACCATTTCTATGGTATAACATCTCTGCTTGCTGGATCTATGTCATCTGCAGATCTCTAATCATGAAACCATTTCTATGGTATAACATCTCTGCTTGCTGAGTCTATGTCATCTGCAGAACTCTCATCATGAAACCATTTCTATGGTATAACATCTCTGCTTGCTGAATCTATGTCATCTGCTGAACTCTCATCTTGAAACCATTTCTATGGTATAACATCTCTGCTTGCTGGATCTATGTCATCTGCTGAACTCTCATCTTGAAACCAATTCTATGGTATAACATCTCTGCTTGCTGGATCTATGTCATCTGCAGAACTCTCATCTTGAAACCATTTCTATGTTATAACATCTCTGCTTGCTGGATCTATGTCATCTGCTGAACTCTCATCTTGAAACCATTTCTACGGTATAACATCTCAGCTTGCTGGACCTATGTCATCTGCTGAGCTCTCATCTTGAAACCATTTCTATGGTATAACATCTCTGCTTGCTGGATCTATGTCATCTGCAGAACTCTCATCTTGAAACCATTCTATGTTATAACATCTCTGCTTGCTGGATTTTTGTCATCTGGTGAACTCTCATCTTCAAACTATTTCTATGGTATAACAGCTCTACTTGCTGGATCTATGTCATCTGCAGAACTCTCATCTTGAAACCATTTCTATGGTATAACTTCTCTGCTTGCTGGATCTATGTCATCTGCTGAACTCTCATCTTGAAACCATTTCTATGGTATAACATCTCTGCTTGCTGGATCTATGTCATCTGCTGTACTCTCATCTTGAAACCATTTCTATGGTATAACATCTCTGCTTGCTGGATCTATGTCATCTGCTGAACGCTCATATTGAAACCATTTCTATGGTATAACATCTCTGCTTGCTGGATCTATGTCATCTGCTGCACTCTCATCTTTAAACCATTTCTATGGTATAACATATCTGCTTGCTGCATCTATGTCATCTGCTGAACTCTCATCTTGAAGCCATTTCTATGGTATAACATCTCTGCTTCCTGGATCTATGTCATCTGCTGAACTCTCATCTTGAAACCATTTCTGTGGTATAACATCTCTGCTTGCTGGATCTATGTCATCTGCTGAACTCTCATCATGAAACCATTTCTATGGTATAACATCTCTGCTTGCTGGATCTATGTCATCTGCTGAACTCTCATCTTGAAACCATTTCTATGGTATAACATCTCTGCTTGCTGGATCTATGTCATCCGCTGAACTTTCATCTTGAAACCATTTCTATGGTATAACATCTCTGCTTGATGGATCTATGTCATCCGCGGAACTCTCCTCTTGAAACCATTTCTATGGTATAACATCTCTGCTTGCTGGATCTATGTCATCTGCTGAACTCTCATCTTGAAACCATTTCTATGGTATAACATCTCTGCTTGTTGGATCAATGTCACCTGCTGATCTCTCATCTGGTAACCATTTCTATGGTATAACATCTCTGCTTGCTGGATCTATGTCATCTGCTGAACTCTCATCTTGAAACCATTTCTATGGTATAACATCTCTGCTTGCTGGATCTATGTCATCCGCTGAACTCTCATCTTGAATCCATTTCTATGGTATAACATCTCTGCTTGCTGGATCTATGTCATCCGCTGAGCTCTCATCTTGAATCCATTTCTATGGTATAACATCTCTGCTTGCTGGATCTTTGTCATCTGCTGAACTCTCATCTTGAAACCATTTCTATGGTATAACATCTCTGCTTGCTGGATCTGTGTCATCTGCAGAACTCTCATCTTGAATCCATTTCTATCCTATAACATCTCTGCTTGCTGGATCTATGTCATCCGCTGAACACTCATCTTGAAACCATTTCTATGGTATAACATCTCTGCTTGCTGGATCTATGTCATCCGCTGAACTCTCATCTTGAATCCATTTCTATGGTATAACATCTCTGCTTGCTGGATCTATGTCATCTGCTGAACTCTCATCTTGAAACCATTTCTATGGTATAACATCTCTGCTTGCTGGATCTATGTCATCTGCAGAACTCTCATCTTGAAACCATTTCTATGGTATAACATCTCTGCTTGCTGGATTTTTGTCATCTGGTGAACTCTCATCTTGAAACCATTTCTATGGTATAACATCTCTGCTTGCTGGATCTATGTCATCTGCAGAACTCTCATCTTGAAACCATTTCTTGGTATAACTTCTCTGCTTGCTGGATCTATGTCATCTGCTGTACTCTCATCTTGAAACCATTTCTATGGTATAACATCTCTGCTTCTGGATCTATGTCATCTGCTGAACGCTCATATTGAAACCATTTCTATGGTATAACATCTCTGCTTGCTGGATCTATGTCATCTGCTGCACTCTCATCTTGAAACCATTTCTATGGTATAACATCTCTGCTTGCTGGATCTATGTCATCCGCTGAACTCTCATCTTGAAACCATTTCTATGGTATAACATCTCTGCTTGCTGGATCTATGTCATCCGCTGAACTCTCATCTTGAATCCATTTCTATGGTATAACATCTCTGCTTGCTGGATCTATGTCATCTGCTGAACTCAAATCTTGAAACAAATTCTATGGTATTACTTCTCTGCTTGCTGGATCTATGTCACCTGCTGATCTCTCATCTTGTAACCATTTCTATGGTATAACATCTCTGCTTGCTGGATCTATGTCATCTGCTGAACTCTCATCTTGAAACCATTTCTATGGTGTAACATCTCTGCTTGCTGTATCTATGTCATCTGCTGAACTCTCATCTTGAAACCAATTCTATGGTATAACATCTCTGCTTGCTGGATCTATGTCATCTGCTGAACTCTCATCTTGAAACCATTTCTATGGTATAACATCTCTGTTTGCTGGATCTATGTCATCTGCTGAACTCTCATCTTGAAACCATTTCTATGGTACAACATCTCTGCTTGCTCGATCTATGTCATCTGCTGAACTCTCATCTTGAAACCATTTCTATGGTATAATATCTCTGCTTGCAGGATCTATGTCATCCGCAGAACTCTCATATTGAAACCATTTCTATGGTATAACATCTCTGCTTGCTGGATTTATGTCATCTGCTGAACTCTCATCTTGTAACCATTTCTATGGTATAACATCTCTACTTGCTGGATCTATGTCATCCGCTGAAGTCTCATCTTGAAACCATTTCTCTGGTATTACATCTCTGCTTGCTGGATCTATGTCATCCGCTGAACTCTCATCTTGAAACCATTTCTATGGTATAACATATCTGCTTGCTGGATCTATGTCATCTGCTGAACTCTCATCTTGAAACCATTTCTATGGTATAACATCTCTGCTTGCTGGATCTATGTCATCTGCTGAACTCTCATCTTGAAACCATTTCTATGGTATAACATCTCTGCTTGCTGGATCTATATCACCTGCTGATCTCTCATCTTGTAACCATTTCTATGGTATAACATCTCTGCTTGCTGGATCTATGTCATCTGCTGAGCTCTCATCTTGTAACCATTTCTATGGTATAACATCTCTGCTTGCTGTATCTATGTCATCTGCAGAACTCCCATCTTGAAACCATTTCTATGGTATAACATCTCTGCTTGCTGGATCCATGTCATTGGCAGAACTCCCATCTTGAAACCATTTCTATGGTATAACATCTCTGTTTGCTATATCTGTGTCATCTGCTGAACTCCCATCTTGAAACCATTTCTATGGTATAGCATCTCTGCTTGCTGTATCTATGCCATCTGCAGAACTCTCATCTTGAAACCATTTCTATGGTATAATGTGTCTGCTTGCTGGATCTATGTCATCTGCTGAACTCTCATCTTGAAACCATTTCTATGGTATAACATCTCTGCTTGCTGTATCTATGTCATCTGCTGAACTCTTATTTTGAAACCATTTCTGTGGTATAATGTGTCTGCTTGCTGTATCTGTGCTCTGTTATTTGATGCATTGTATTCAATGGTCACTGTCTGTGCTTCCATCATTGTAGACTTTATCTGATGGTGAAAGGTGTTATACTGTGTCAGGCATAGTGTGTTAGGTCTGTGTCTTTGATCAGCTATCCACTCCCTGGTGAGCTGAGCAGCTGCCAATTTAGTCACAAGCAGCTCCCACAATCCCTCTCACCTGATGCTATAGTCCTTCCTATTAATCTAGATGCATCATAAGGGGTGCACGCAGTGTGGGGTGCACGGACGTGTCCTCTTCAGCAAAGTGTCCTGTTTGACAAGTGTCTGACAGTCATTTCAATGGCAGTCATTCAGGGCAGGAGTCAGGTAACCCACACTTTATACTCTCCTCTAACTATGTACTTTACTCCTGCATCCATATTCCTGTGTGCTTTTTTTCATCCACAATCACCGCCCTATCCCCCCTCCATCACCACTCATCCATATCTGCCCCTCTCTCCTTCCCTCTCCCATGTACAGCTCCCATGCTCTTTTGAACTTCCTGAAAAATCTCATTCTATCTTATCCAAAGGTATTGCACAGGAAACCATGTCACAAATCCAAAAACTATCTGCTCTTTCTCTTTTAACTGCTACTACTCATTTCAGGGGATATCTCTCCTAACCACGGACCACCCTCCACCAACCTCAACCTCTCCCTTACCTCACATCGAAACCCTGCTAACCTTATTAACATCAGCTGTACTCCTTCATCCCCCTCCTTCAATTGCGCTCTGAGGAATCCATGGTCTATATGCAACAAGCTTCCTTTCCTGCACAATTACTTTCTGACCAACTCTCTCAATCTGCTGGCCCTCACTGAAACTTGGATCCAGGATTCTGACACTGTCTCCCCTGCTGCTATTTCTCATGGCGGCCTGCATTTTTCCCATTCCCCGAGACCTGCAAACAGACTTGGTGGTGGGGTCGGCATACTCCTGTCCCCACATTGCACCTTCCAGGTCATCCCCCCAGTACCATCACTCTCATTCCCTTATTTTGAGGTCCACACCATCAGGCTCTTCCATCCCCTCTCCCTCAGAGTAGCTGTCGTATACCGTTCCCCAGGCTCACCCACCCAGTTCCTTGACCAATTTTCTGCCTGGCTGCCGCACTTCATGTCCTCAGATTTACCAACCCTTATCCTGGGAGACTTCAACATCCACATAAAAAGCCCCACCTCCGCATCCGCATCCCAGCTTCTATCTTTAACCACTTCTCTTGGCCTCTGACAGCTTTCAACCTCTAGGACACACAAAGATGGAAACACCCTTGATCTGGTCTTTGTCTGGCTTAGTTCAATCCCCCACCTAAATAACTCCCCTCTTCCCCTCTCTGATCATAACATTCTCTCCTTCACGCTCACAAATCCTCGCCTGCCCCAGCACACTCCTACCTATCACACATTCAGAAATCTACAAGCCATTAACCCTCATACACTTACAGACTCTCTTCACTCATCACTGTCCCCAATCTCCTCTTTTTCCTGTCCTTGATCTGGCTGTAAACCAGTACAATGACACTCTCAGAAGCACGCTGGACCAAGTAGCGCCCATCACCCTCAAACCTCTAAACACAGAACAAAACAGCCCTGGCTCACACTGCAAACCCGATTTCTCCAGCGATGCTCTAGGAGGGCCGAACGCCTATGGAGGAAAACTCGCACACTAGAAGACTTTATCCACTACAAATTTATGTTAAAAACATATAACTCTGCCCTTCACCTCGCCAAACAGACCTACTTCACCACCCTGATCTCTTCACTATCCAACAACCCCAAAAAACTCTTCAATACTTTTCACTCCCTCCTCAGTCCTAAAGCGCAGGCCCCCATCACGGACATTTGTGCCGAGGACTTGGTCTCCTACTTCACAGAGAAAATAGACACCATCCGTCAGGAAATCAGCCCCCAGCCACAAAGAGCCGTGACTCCCATCCCTCCCCACATCCCCTCTGGATCACTCTCCACATATGACCCAGTCACAGAAGAAGTCTCCAGGCTCCTCTCTTCTTCCCATCCCACCACATGCACCACTGACCCCATCCCCTCACATCTACTCCAGTCTCTTTCTTCAGTCGTCACTACTCGCCTAACTAAAATCTTCAACCTCTCCCTCTCTTCTGGTATCTTCCCCTCCTCCTTCAAACACTCCATCATTACTCCAGTATTAAAAAAAGCCCTCTCTTGACCTCTCCTGTACAAACAACTACAGATCCGTCTCCAATCTTCCCTTCATCTCTAAACTCTTGGAGCGCCTGGTCTACTCCCGCCTTACCAGTTACCTCTCCACTCACTCTCTTCTAGACCCATCACAGTCCGGCTTCCGTCCCCTACATTCTACAGAAACTGCACTCATCAAAGTAACCAATGACCTTCTGACAGCAAAACGTAATGGTCACCACTCTCTGCTCATTCTTCTTGACCTCTCTGCAGCCTTTGACACCGTTGACCACCACCTCCCACTCTCTACGCTCCACTCAATCGGCATTAAGGACACTGCTCTCTCCTGGTTCTCCTCCTACCTATCTAACCGCTCTTTCAGTGTATCGTTCGCTGGCTCCACTTCTTCCCCCCTTCCTCTCACTATTGGGGTTCCTCAGGGTTCAGTCCTTGGCCCTCTTCTATTCTCTCTCTACACAGCCCCAATTGGACAGACCATCAGCAAATTTGGTTTTCAGTACCATCTTTATGCTGATGACACAACTATACACCTCATCCCCTGACCTTAACCCCGATGTACTACAGAACACCAGTGACTGTCTGGCCGCAGTTTCTAACATAATGCCCGCTCTCTACCTGAAACTCAACCTTTCCAAAACTGAATTTCTTCTGCTCCCGCCGTCTACTCACCCCTCGAAATCTGACATCTCTCTCTCCGTGTGTGGTACTACAATAATGCCGAGGCAGCAGACGCGTTGTCTGGGTGTTGTGTTTGACACCAATCTCTCCTTCACCTTCCACATACAATCTCTTGCCCACTCTTGTCACTTGCACCTGAAGAACATCTCTAGAATCCGCCACTTTCTCACCTTGGAAACAACAAAAACCCTCACTGTTGCCCTGATCCACTCCCGCCTCGACTACTGTAACTCTCTATAAATTGGCCTCCCCCTCACTCGACTTTCCCCCCTCCAGTCCATCTTTAATGTTGCTGCCAGGGTCATCTATTTGGCTAACCGTTACTCAGACTCCTCTGCTCTGTGCCAGTCATTGCACTGGCTGCCCATGAATTATAGGATCCAATTTAAATTGCTTGTTCTCACCCACAAAGCTCTCCACAGTGCCGCACCACCCTACATCTCTTCCTTCTTTTCTGTTTATCGGCCTACTCGTTCTCTACGCTCCGCAAGCGACTTTCGACTAACATCCACACTACTCCGTACCTCCCACTCCCGGCTTCAAAACTTCTCCTGAGCTGCACCTATTCTTTGGAATGCTCTACCCCAAGAAATTAGGATGAACCACAATTTACACAGATTTAGGCGCTCCCCAAAAACACACCTGTTTAGGGTAGCCTATCACCTTCCCTAATCAAAGTCCTTTTATATTCTTATAGCCCATCCCTTATTTCTCCACACAACTCTCCACCGAACCAAAAACCACCACAAATACTGGCTGGTGATGAGCTCATGCAGCCTTTATCTATCCCTCATCCCCTCAAGATGGCCGGACCATCCTTGTAAATAAGCCATTGTACTTTGTGTCACCCCACCTCATTGTAGATTGTAAGCTCTTACGAGCAGGGTCGCCATTATTTTTGCTATAATTATTGTATTATCTTTAGCTATGTTACTTATGACTGTTGTATATGAACCTGTGAATTGTTAAGCGCTGCGGAATATGTTGGCGCTATATAAATAAAGATTATTATTATTATATTATACAGGCTGCTCCTGAGGGCATGCAGAATAATGCACACCCTGTCCTAGGAGCTTACAATCTAATATACAATATACAGACTGCTCCTGAGGGCATGCAGAATAATGTACACCCTGTCCTAGGAGCTTACAATCTAATATACAATACACAGACTGCCCCTGAGGGCATGAAAAATAATGTACACCCTCTCCTAGGAGCTTACAATCTAATATACAATATACAGACTGCTCCTGAGGGCATGCAGAATAATGTACACCCTGTCCTAGGAGCTTACAATCTAATATACAATATATAGGGTGCTCCTGAGGGCATGCAGAATAATGCACACCCTGTCCTAGGAGCTTACAATCTAATATATAATATACAGACTGCTCCTGAGGGCATGCAGAATAATGTACACCCTGTCCTAGGAGCTTACAATTCAATATACAGTATACAGACTGCACCTGAGGGCATGCAGAATAATGTACATCCTGTCCTAGGAGCTTACAATCTAATATACAGTATACAGACTGCTTCTGAGGGCATGCAAAATAATGTACACCCTGTCCTAGGAGCTTACAATCTAATATACAATATACAGACTGGTCCTGAGGGCATGCAGAATAATGTACACCCTGTCCTAGGAGCTTACAATCTAATATACAGTATACAGACTGCTCCTGAGGGCATGCAGAATAATGGACACCCTGTCCTGGGAGCTTACAATCTAATATACAGTATACAGACTGCTCCTGAGGGCATGCAGAATAATGCACACCCTGTCCTAGCAGCTTACAATCTAATATACAATATACAGGCTGTTCCTGAGGGCATGCAGAATAATGTACACCCTGTCCTAGGAGCTTACAATCTAATATACAATATACAGACTGCTCCTGAGGGCATGCAGAATAATGCACACCCTGTCCTAGGAGCTTACAATTTAATATACAGTATACAGACTGCTCCTGAGGGCATGCAGAAAAATGTACACCCTGTCCTAGGAGCTTACAATCTAATATACAGTATACAGACTGCTCCTGAGGGCATGCAGAATAATGGACACCCTGTCCTGGGAGCTTACAATCTAATATACAATATACAGACTGCTCCTGAGGGCATGCAGAATAATGTACACCCTGTCCTAGGAGCTTACAATCTAATATACAATATATAGACTGCTCCTGAGGGCATGCAGAATAATGTACACCCTGTCCTAGGAGCTTACAATCTAATATACAATATAGAGACTGCTCCTGAGGGCATGCAGAATAATGTACACCCTGTCCTAGGAGCTTACAATCTAATATACAATATATAGACTGCTCCTGAGGGCATGCAGAATAATGTACACCCTGTCCTAGGAGCTTACAATCTAATATACAATATATAGGCTGCTCATGAGGGCATGCAGAATAATGCACATCCTGTCCTGGGAGCTTACAATCTAATATACAGTATACAGGCTGCTCCTGAGGGCATGCAGAATAATGTACACCCTGTCCTAGGAGCTTACAATCTAATATACAGTATACAGGCTGCTCCTGAGGGCATGCAGAATAATGTACACCCTGTCCTAGGAGCTTACAATCTAATATACAATATACAGACTGCTCCTGAGGATATGCAGAATAATGTACACCCTGTCCTAGGAGCTTACAATCTAATATACAATATACAGACTGCTCCTGAGGGCATGCAGAATAATGCACACCCTGTCCTAAGAGCTTACAATCTAATATACAATATACAGACTGCTCCTGAGGGCATGCAGAATAATGGTCACCCTGTCCTAGGAGCTTACAATCTAATATATAATATACAGAATGCTCCTGAGGGAATGCAGAATAATGCACACCCTGTACTAGGAGCTTACAATCTAATATACAATATACAGACTGCTCCTGAGGATATGCAGAATAATGTACACCCTGTCCTAGGAGCTTACAATCTAATATACAATATACAGACTGCTCCTGAGGGCATGCAGAATAATGCACACCCTGTCCTAAGAGCTTACAATCTAATATACAATATACAGACTGCTCCTGAGGGCATGCAGAATAATGGTCACCCTGTCCTAGGAGCTTACAATCTAATATATAATATACAGAATGCTCCTGAGGGAATGCAGAATAATGCACACCCTGTACTAGGAGCTTACAATCTAATATACAATATACAGACTGCTCCTGAGGGCATGCAGAATAATGGTCACCCTGTCCTAGGAGCTTACAATCTAATATATAATATACAGAATGCTCCTGAGGGAATGCAGAATAATGCACACCCTGTACTAGGAGCTTACAATCTAATATACAATATACAGACTTCTCCGGAGGGCATGCACAATAATGTACACCCTGTCCTAGGAGCTTACAATCTAATATACAGTATGCAAACTGCTCCTGAGGGAATGCAGAATAATGTACACCCTGTCCTAGGAGCTTACAATCTAATATACAATATACTGACTGCTCCTGAGGGCATGCAGAATAATGGACACCCTGTCCTAGGAGCTTACAATCTAATATATAATATACAGAATGCTCCTGAGGGAATGCAGAATAATGCACACCCTGTCCTAGGAGCTTACAATCTAATATACAATATACAGACTTCTCTGGAGGGCATGCACAATAATGTACACCCTGTCCTAGGAGCTTACAATCTAATATACAATATACTGACTGCTCCTGAGGGAATGCAGAATAATGTACACCCTGTCCTAGGAGCTTACAATCTAATATACAGTGTACAGACTGCTCCTGAGGGCATGCAGAATAATGTACACCCTGTCCTAGGAGCTTACAATCTAATATACAATATACTGACTGCTCCTGAGGGCATGCAGAATAATGTACACCCTGTCCTAAGAGCTTACAATCTAATATACAGTTTACAGACAGCTCCTGAGGGCATGCAGAATAATGTACACCCTGTCCTAGAAGCTTACAATCTAATGTACAATATACAGACTGCTCCTGAGGGCATGCAGAATAATGCACACCCTGTCCTAGGAGCTTACAATCTAATATACAATATATAGACTGCTCCTGAGGGCATGCAAAGTAATGTACACCCTGTCCTAGGAGCTTACAATCTAATATACAATATACAGACTGCTCCTGAGGGCATGCAGAATAATGTACACCCTGTACTAGGAGCTTACAATCTAATATACAATATACAGACTGCTCCTGAGGGCATGCAGAATAATGTACACCCTGTCCTAGGAGCTTACAATCTAATATACAATATACAGACTGCTCCTGAGGGCATGCAGAATAATGTACACCCTGTCCTAGGAGCTTACAATCTAATATACAATATATAGGCTGCTCCTGAGGGCATGCAGAATAATGCACATCCTGTCCTAGGAGCTTACAATCTAATATACAATATACAGACTGCTCCTGAGGGCATGCAAAATAATGCACACCCTGTCCTAGGAGCTTACAATCTAATATACAATATACAGACTGCTCCTGAGGGCATGCAGAATAATGCACACCCTGTCCTAGGAGCTTACAATCTAATATACAATATACAGACTGTTCCTGAGGGCATGCAGAATAATGTACACCCTGTCCTAGGAGCTTACAATCTAATATACAATATACAGACTGCTCCTGAGGGCATGCAGAATAATGTACACCCTGTCCTAGGAGCTTACAATCTAATATACAGTATATAGGCTGCTCCTGAGGGCATGCAGAATAATGCACATCCTGTCCTAGGAGCTTACAATCTAATATACAATATACAGACTGCTCCTGAGGGCATGCAGAATAATGCACACCCTGTCCTAGGAGCTTACAATCTAATATACAGTATATAGGCTGCTCCTGAGGGCATGCAGAATAATGTACTCCCTGTCCTAGGAGCTTACAATCTAATATACAATATATAGGCTGCTCCTGAGGGCATGCAGAATAATGTACACCCTGTCCTAGGAGCTTACAATCTAATATACTATATACAGACTGCTCCTGAGGGCATGCAGAATAATGCACACCCTGTCCTAGGAGCTTACAATCTAATATACAATATACAGACTGCTCCTGAGGGCATGCAGAATAATGTACACACTGTCCTAGGAGCTTACAATCTAATATACAGTTTACAGACTGCTCCTGAGGGCATGCAGAATAATGTACTCCCTGTCCTAGGAGCTTACAATCTAATATACAATATATAGGCTGCTCCTGAGGGCATGCAGAATAATGTACACCCTGTCCTAGGAGCTTACAATCTAATATACTATATACAGACTGCTCCTGAGGGCATGCAGAATAATGCACACCCTGTCCTAGGAGCTTACAATCTAATATACAATATACAGACTGCTCCTGAGGGCATGCAGAATAATGTACACCCTGTCCTAGGAGCTTACAATCTAATATACAATATACAGACTGCTCCTGAGGGCATGCAAAATAATGTACACCCTGTCCTAGGAGCTTACAATCTAATATACAATATACAGACTGCTCCTGAGGGCATGCAAAATAATGTACACCCTGTCCTAGGAGCTTACAATCTAATATACAATATACAGACTGCTCCTGAGGGCATGCAGAATAATGTACACCCTGTCCTAGGAGCTTACAATCTAATATACAATATACAGACTGCTCCTGAGGGCATGCAGAATAATGTACACCCTGTCCTAGGAGCTTACAATCTAATATACAATATACAGACTGCTCCTGAGGGCATGCAGAATAATGTACACCCTGTCCTAGGAGCTTACAGCCTAATATACAATATACAGACTGCTCCTGAGGGCATGCAGAATAATGCACACCCTGTCCTAGGAGCTTACAATCTAATATACAATATACAGACTGCTCCTGAGGGCTTGCAGAATAATGCACACCCTGTCGTAGGAGCTTACAATCTAATATACTATATACAGACTGCTCCTGAGGGCATGCAGAATAATGCACACCCTGTCCTAGGAGCTTACAATCTAATATACAATATACAGACTGCTCCTGAGGGCATGCAGAATAATGCACACCCTGTCCTAGGAGCTTACAATCTAATATACAGTATACAGACTGCTCCTGAGGGCTTGCAGAATAATGCACACCCTGTCCTAGGAGCTTACAATCTAATATACAATATACAGACTGCTCCTGAGGGCATGCAGAATAATGCACACCCTGTCCTAGGAGCTTACAATCTAATATACAATATACAGACTGCTCCTGAGGGCTTGCAGAATAATGCACACCCTGTCCTATGAGCTTACAATCTAATATACAATATACAGACTGCTCCTGAGGGCATGCAGAATAATGCACACCCTGTCCTAGGAGCTTACAATCTAATATACAGTATACAGACTGCTCCTGAGGGCATGCAGAATAATGTACACCCTGTCCTAGGAGCTTACAATCTAATATACAATATACAGACTGCTCCTGAGGGCATGCAGAATAATGTACTCCCTGTCCTAGGAGCTTACAATCTAATATACAATATATAGGCTGCTCCTGAGGGCATGCAGAATAATGCACATCCTGTCCTAGGAGCTTACAATCTAATATACAATATACAGACTGCTCCTGAGGGCATGCAAAATAATGTACACCCTGTCCTAGGAGCTTACAATCTAATATACAATATACAGACTGCTCCTGAGGGCATGCAGAATAATGTACACCCTGTCCTAGGAGCTTACAATCTAATATACAGTTTACAGACTGCTCCTGAGGGCATGCAGAATAGTGTACACCCTGTCCTAGGAGCTTACAATCTAATATACAATATACAGACTGCTCCTGAGGGCATGCAGAATAATGTACACCCTGTCCTAGGAGCTTACAATCTAATATACAATATACAGACTGCTCCTGAGGGCATGCAGAATAATGTACACCCTGTCCTAGGAGCTTACAATCTAATATACAGTATATAGGCTGCTCCTGAGGGCATGCAGAATAATGTACACCCTGTCCTAGGAGCTTACAATCTAATATACAGTTTACAGACTGCTCCGGAGGGCATGCAGAATAATGTACTCCCTGTCCTAGGAGCTTACAATCTAATATACAATATACAGACTGCTCCTGAGGGCATGCAGAATAATGTACACCCTGTCCTAGGAGTTTACAATCTAATATACTATATACAGACTGCTCCTGAGGGCATGCAGAATAATGCACACCCTGTCCTAGGAGCTTACAATCTAATATACAATATACAGACTGCTCCTGAGGGCATGCAAAATAATGTACACCCTGTCCTAGGAGCTTACAATCTAATATACAATATACAGACTGCTCCTGAGGGCATGCAAAATAATGTACACCCTGTCCTAGGAGCTTACAATCTAATATACAACATACAGACTGCTCCTGAGGGCATGCAGAATAATGCACACCCTATCCTAGGAGCTTACAATCTAATATACTATATACAGACTGCTCCTGAGGGCATGCAGAATAATGCACACCCTGTCCTAGGAGCTTACAATCTAATATACAATATACAGACTGCTCCTGAGGGCATGCAGAATAATGCACACCCTGTCCTAGGAGCTTACAATCTAATATACTATATACAGACTGCTCCTGAGGGCATGCAGAATAATGCACACCCTGTCCTAGGAGCTTACAATCTAATATACTATATACAGACTGCTCCTGAGGGCATGCAGAATAATGCACACCCTGTCCTAGGAGCTTACAATCTAATATACTATATACAGACTGCTCCTGAGGGCATGCAGAATAATGCACACCCTGTCCTAGGAGCTTACAATCTAATATACAATATACAGACTGCTCCTGAGGGCATGCAGAATAATGTACACCCTGTCCTAGGAGCTTACAATCTAATATACTATATACAGACTGCTCCTGAGGGCATGCAGAATAATGCACACCCTGTCCTAGGAGCTTACAATCTAATATACAATATACAGACTGCTCCTGAGGGCATGCAGAATAATGTACATCCTGTCCTAGGAGCTTACAATCTAATATACAATATACAGACTGCTCCTGAGGGCATGCAAAATAATGTACACCCTGTCCTAGGAGCTTACAATCTAATATACAATATACAGACTGCTCCTGAGGGCATGCAGAATAATGTACACCCTGTCCTAGGAGCTTACAGCCTAATATACAATATACAGACTGCTCCTGAGGGCATGCATAATAATGCACACCCTGTCCTGGGAGCTTACAATCTAATATACAGTACACAGACTGCTCCTGAGGGCATGCAAAATAATGCACACCCTGTCCTAGGAGCTTACAATCTAATATACTATATACAGACTGCTCCTGAGGGCATGCAGAATAATGTACACCCTGTCCTAAGAGCTTACAATCTAATATACAAAATACAGACTTCTCCGGAGGGCATGCAGAATAATGTACACCCTGTCCTAGGAGCTTACAATCTAATATACAGTATACAGACTGCTCCTGAGGGAATGCAGAATAATGTACACCCTGTCCTAGGAGCTTACAATCTAATATACAATATACTGACTGCTCCTGAGGGCATGCAGAATAATGTACACCCTGTCCTAAGAGCTTACAATCTAATATACAGTTTACAGACAGCTCCTGAGGGCATGCAGAATAATGCACACCCTGTCCTAGAAGCTTACAATCTAATGTACAATATACAGACTGCTCCTGAGGGCATGCAGAATAATGCACACCCTGTCCTAGGAGCTTACAATCTAATATACAATATATAGACTGCTCCTGAGGGCATGCAAAGTAATGTACACCCTGTCCTAGGAGCTTACAATCTAATATACAATATACAGACTGCTCCTGAGGGCATGCAGAATAATGTACACCCTGTACTGGGAGCTTACAATCTAATATACAATATACAGACTGCTCCTGAGGGCATGCAGAATAATGTACACCCTGTCCTAGGAGCTTACAATCTAATATACAGTTTACAGACTGCTCCTGAGGGCATGCAGAATAGTATACACCCTGTCCTAGGAGCTTACAATCTAATATACAATATACAGACTGCTCCGGAGGGCATGCAGAATAATGTACACCCTGTCCTAGGAGCTTACAATCTAATATACAATATACAGACTGCTCCTGAGGGCATGCAGAATAATGTACACCCTGTCCTAGGAGCTTACAATCTAATATACAGTATATAGGCTGCTCCTGAGGGCATGCAGAATAATGCACATCCTGTCCTAGGAGCTTACAATCTAATATACAATATACAGACTGCTCCTGAGGGCATGCAGAATAATGCACACCCTGTCCTAGGAGCTTACAATCTAATATACAGTATATAGGCTGCTCCTGAGGGCATGCAGAATAATGTACTCCCTGTCCTAGGAGCTTACAATCTAATATACAATATATAGGCTGCTCCTGAGGGCATGCAGAATAATGTACACCCTGTCCTAGGAGCTTACAATCTAATATACTATATACAGACTGCTCCTGAGGGCATGCAGAATAATGCACACCCTGTCCTAGGAGCTTACAATCTAATATACAATATATAGGCTGCTCCTGAGGGCATGCAGAATAATGTACACCCTGTCCTAGGAGCTTACAATCTAATATACTATATACAGACTGCTCCTGAGGGCATGCAGAATAATGCACACCCTGTCCTAGGAGCTTACAATCTAATATACAATATACAGACTGCTCCTGAGGGCATGCAGAATAATGTACACCCTGTCCTAGGAGCTTACAATCTAATATACAATATACAGACTGCTCCTGAGGGCATGCAAAATAATGTACACCCTGTCCTAGGAGCTTACAATCTAATATACAATATACAGACTGCTCCTGAGGGCATGCAAAATAATGTACACCCTGTCCTAGGAGCTTACAATCTAATATACAATATACAGACTGCTCCTGAGGGCATGCAGAATAATGTACACCCTGTCCTAGGAGCTTACAATCTAATATACAATATACAGACTGCTCCTGAGGGCATGCAGAATAATGTACACCCTGTCCTAGTAGCTTACAATCTAATATACAATATACAGACTGCTCCTGAGGGCATGCAGAATAATGTACACCCTGTCCTAGGAGCTTACAATCTAATATACAATATACAGACTGCTCCTGAGGGCATGCAGAATAATGTACACCCTGTCCTAGGAGCTTACAGCCTAATATACAATATACAGACTGCTCCTGAGGGCATGCAGAATAATGTACACCCTGTCCTAGGAGCTTACAATCTAATATACAATATATAGACTGCTCCTGAGGGCTTGCAGAATAATGCACACCCTGTCGTAGGAGCTTACAATGTAATATACTATATACAGACTGCTCCTGAGGGCATGCAGAATAATGCACACCCTGTCCTAGGAGATTACAATCTAATATACAATATCTGAATGTAGCTTAGCGAGGGGTGGTTGCGGTGGAGCGCGGTCACAGGAGGCCGGTGTCGGCGGGCCCTGGGATCTCATAAGATGTCGGCGCCGGTGAGCAGCGTAGCTTTTCCCATTTATTGCCCTGCAGTGGGCTTTGGGAAAATGGGCGCTTGAGGCGGCGCATGAATCTCCCGAGATCTCAATCTGCACATGCGTCACCTCCAGCAGCCATTTTCCCAAAGCCTACTGCAGGGCAATCTATAGGAAAGGGGACTCTGCTCACCGGCACCGACATCTTATGAGAGCCCAGGGCCCGCAGCATCGCCCCACTCCTGTCGCCGCCGACTGCCTAAAGCAGTGGCCCTGCCTCCTGTTACCCCGCTCCACCACCGCCGCCCCCTGGTAACCTACTGTTAAACGGACTATAAGAGGCACCACCATTTTATTTAAAAAAATCATTTTCCACCCCAAAATTTTTGGTGCGTCTTATAGTCTGCAAAATATGGCAATGGCAATGCAAGTCTATGCGCTTGTGGAAAAATTGGACCGCGCTTTGACATCGGAGTGTGGTCTGATTTTCACCGACTTGCAGAAGGGAGAAGGTGAGAAACCTTTTCTTTCTCCTCTCCATGTCCGAGAAAAACTGATACCACTCTGATGAAAGTCTGATCAGAGTCTGTCCCTCTATTATACCAGGTGCCGCTGCTTCAATTCTGCTCCTGATTTCCTGTGGTTCCAGTTCTGCTCTTCCTGCTGCCATCAAGCCACGGCGTTCTCCGTTGTTTCTGCTCGGCCGTCCTGCTGCGCCGCCGTCATCTGTCCGTGCTTCATTACTGCTGCTCATCTGAACTAGATGAGACATAACACCTATCATTACAAAAAAAGAGGATTCAATGATAGGTCCTATCTAAGGAATCATCCTGACGCACAAGAAAGAACACGTCGCTCAGAGATGTTTTTGATGAGATTTTTTTAGGGGTAAATGATGAAGTTTTAAACTTCACCACAAACTCCCCACAGCTACACAATGTGTGAATAGGGCTTTAGTGTTAAGTGAAGAGCTACCTACATAGACTTGTCTTCCTCAAGATGCCGCCTCTGGGACACAAGATGGTTCAGGATTAGAACTTTACACATTCTGTACCAACTGTGATGTCATGTGATATCTATGATGTCATGTGCCCTGTGATGTCATAATAACTGTCACTGCTGTGTTATGTATCGAGTTTACAACATCAAGGAAGGGTTGAATTAATAAAACGAAATCACCGGCTGCAAATAAAAACACCAGCAAATAATAACCTAAACATTTCCACTCTTTTATTCTAATCCGCATCACCTACTGCTCTATGACCTAAAGGGAAACACCGGCGCCATCCTGCAACTCCTGATCACCATAAACCGTCAGTTCCCGGTCACTCCTGATCCAGCAGGACCATGAGAGCGGATAATGGAGAACTGGACCAGTCTGCTATTAAATGGATGTTCTGAAAACTCTGTGTTTTGACAACATTAATGGCGAAGCCACCCAAAAATGGAGCCAAATGGGGTGGTGTCAGCTGCCGCTCCCCTTTTATTAGAGCACATGGGTGTCATAGAGGGCAAAGCCAGCGATTGCTGAGGGTCTTCAAGACCAGTGATACATGATCAGTTGATCTCCAGCAAGTCCTCATTTAGGGAAGGGTTTGTCCAGATTGGTCGCCCCTGTTAGGCCGGGCTCACACTGCTTTACTAAAGCCCCCAAATGATTTTCCATGGAATCTGCTCAATAACATTTTTTTGTAAATCATAGACTCATTCTAACAATCCCAGCACGGGACACATGATCCAGCGCCATCTGCTGAGATTTTCAGGTTAATGATGCAGTTCTGAATCCCACTACTAGCCCCCCATCTATACAATGTATGAGTGAGGTCATAGGTGAAGAGTTCCCTACCTGGACTTGTCACCTTCCAGCAGTCAGCCTCGAATGACACAAGATGGATCAGGAGTTACACTCTGTACATTCTATACCAATTGTGATGTCATAGGATGTTTATGTGCTTTGTGATGTCATCAGAACTGCCTGTTTAACCCCTTCCAACCCAATGACATACTTTGATTTTGTGAACAGGTTATTTGGATGCAACGGCGCAGACAACGAAGGGACAATAGTAATCATCCAAAACTATAACTATAGGGACGTGTACACACACAGCTGAAACCAGAAGTTTCCATACACTATATAAAAAGACGCAGGTTTTTCTCAATATCTGACATGAAATCAGAATAAACCTTTCCCGTTTTAGGTCAATTAGGATTTTACCATCATTTTTAATATTTGCCAAATGCCAGAATAATGAGAGAGAGAGAATGTTTTCAGGCATTTTTATTACTTACTGATTCCGGTGATTCAGTTCCAGGTGCGATATCACAGTGTTCAGGATCCAGCAGGATGGATCAGTGTTCTGGTCAGTATGAGGAGTGAGCCGCTGTCTGTGACTCGCCCCCTGGGCCGTGGGGCACTCGGATCCGGGCAATAGGGGGAACGATGGGAGTAGTAGTGGCAACACGGTTCCGTGGCTCAGGGTGGTCAGGCCAGTGGTAGTCCGTTATGTGTTATTGATAATGTCCGACTACGCCACCCGTGGATTGCGGTTATTAGGAACCGCCGCTGCTTGCAGACCGCTGGGGCTGATGAGGTGTGCAGCTAGGGTAGTGTGACTCCCCACGGGAAGAGTGCGGCCCCAGGGCAGTGTAGTGGATGGTGGGAGTGATGGTAGTGAGAATCCCAGTGCTGATAGTGCTGGAGGAGCAAGGAGCACACAGACAACAAGTTGCAATCCAGGGTCTTTACTACAACAGGTAAACTGACCCATAAACAGTCCCAGCTAGGAGGGGACCTGGATGTCTGAGAGCAACGGGGAAATTGGCCCTGGTCAGGGTGAGGGTGTAGGCCTACCGTGCTTTCTGCGCTCCTTCTGACTATCTCCTCCTGATAGGATAACAGCCCACGTTTCCAAGCTTTCCGTGCTTTCTCGCCTGTATGGCCTGCGACGTGGGTTCCTTTCTGCTCCCAGCCTTGTACGGCTTTACTGGTCCCTTCGGTTGTGGCAGGGCCTCCAGGCTTCTTAGGCCAAGGAAAGTACAGTCCCTTGCGAATTGGTTCTCTGCTGGGGGATGTAGAATCCTTCCAGCCTCAGACACCAAAGTCTGGTAAAATAAGTCTTTTCTCTGCCAAGACAGGCTCTCTTCGCCTCTTGTCTCTGGCTGGTGGCTCTCCTACTGCCACACTTCCTCTTAGGTGCAATGCAACTTTCTGTCCCTGCTCCACTCTGGGACACGTCTCAGAGCTGAGACAGGCAATCCAGTTCTCTCTAACCCTGTCCCCAGTACCAGCTTTTATAGGGGCAGCCTGCTCCCCCTACTGGCCTGAGACAGGAGGCATTGCATGCTAATGTTCCCCCGACACAGCTTTATTTACACTTGTGGCATCCAGGTAGGGTGACACATTCCACCCTAGTGAAATTTAGTACTCCGGGACTAAACAATAAACAAAGATAATATACATAACAATAAAACATTAATAGACAGATGACGCACAAATTGAGTTCTTAAGGTCACAGTGTGGTCTGTGACCGGGTGTCCACCTTTTATACCTCCCTCTGACCATGAGCCCAGGTGACCAGCAACCAATGGGCTCCTACCTACGCTCAGGAACCGCCCCCTATCTGCCCCTACAGCACTGGGTGTTCCACCCCTCCCTCCCCACTCCAGCAGGGACATGGTCGGTCGTGCCTGCACTTCTGTCTAGTGGGAGCACCGTTGAGCTGTCCCTGGGAAATGGGGTGTGTGTGCTGCATGCAGCTAACTGAGCCCTGGTCCATTCTCCATCCTTACCTGGGAGTGGAATATCACACCTCTGGCAGAGGTGCAATACCCCTGTAGCGGCCGAACCCTCGGGGCGCTACATTCCCCCCTGGTAAAGCACAGCACGTCCTCGGGCTGGAAAAGAGCAAAAACAGGTAATTACAGGACATGCAAACTTTTTTAAAACTTTTCACATTTAGAAACAGACAATACGGTTCAGTTCCCTTTATGGGACATACTTTTCTTTTCACTAGACATTATAGAAAACTTTTTCAATACTTCTGGAACTCTTTTGTATCAAACATTATAGAAAACTTTCACATTACTATTTAGCAGCATATAAAATCTAAAACATTTTTAATTAAAGCACATCCTTGTATTCTTGGGTCACGGTCGCGGTGCAACTTGCGACCAGGTGTTCCTTCTTCTTCCAAGTGCAACAGTCCAGCAAATTTGTAGACTTGAGGTAGACGTTGCAGTCTTTTTATAAAACCAGTAGGGGGCGCTTTAAGAAGCGCAACTATATACAAGGGATTGGCCGTTCCCAGTCCTCGGCCGGTGGGGATAGGGGAATGGCTGCTCACAGTCCTCAGCCTGTTAGGGGAAGAGGGATGGCTGCTCACAGTCCTCAGCCTGGCTACTTAGGGGATAGGGGATAACGTTCACACAGTTCTATATCAGTCCCAACGGGGACCACACTTCACTCTGTAACAGTCCCACACAGTTCCTTTGCACCCTTACGGGTAACTACTTACAATGCCACTTGACCGTTCACTGGTAACGGTGTCTTCGTGACGCTCCTTCTTCCTCCTCATACGGATCTTCAGGCCCGTCCGGGCCCTCCTGGTACTCAGCGTCCGAGTAGTGCTGTTCCTCCTCCTCTACTACTCGGCGGACGTGTAGGGCGTACCACCCCTTCACGCCTTGGTGTCGGGTGTAAGACACCACGTCGCCTGGGAATAGATCCCGCCCACGATGGCATTTCGGTAGGTGACTCTCCACATCTCTCCTTGTCACAAACACGTCGCTGATGGTCTCGGGGTCTCGGATGAAGCCCCAGCCGCGCTCCATCTGGAACTTCACCACAGTCCCGGTGACTCGGGGTCCGCGGGCAGTTCGGGGATCTCGCCGCGCCTTCATTTTCTGCTCCGCGCTCTGGACCTGCAGCTTTTCTTGCTTCACCCGCCGCTCGCGCTGCTCCTTTTCAAACATCTCCAGCTGTTGGCGGCAGGCCTCTCGCCGCTCGGCTGCGCTCGCTCGCGTTTCCTTTGTGAACCCCATCAGGTCCTCCCCTGTGGGGTCCCATTCAAATTGGGCGTCTTCTAATGGCAGCTGGGGAATTTCTTGAGGCGCTGGAGCAGGTATGAGGGGCTCAGAGGGTACGTCGATCTCCGCGGACGGGCTCTTCCGGAAGCGGGGGTTGACAAACTCGGGGGGCCAGATGAAAGGCAGCCCCTCCGGAGTGGTGTGCTGGGCAAAGAGATCCGCGCCCAGTGGTGGTACTGCAGCAGCAGGGGGCGCAAGTGGGTTGGCGGCGCCCGGGGCACGTGACCTTGCGACCAGGCCCGTGCTGGTCGTTTCCTTGTTGCTCCCACAGGTGGCACAGCTGGTGCAGGAGATTCCGTCAGGGCAGCGGCGCCCGGGAGTGCAGGGCCTTGCGACCGGGCCTGCGGTGGCGGTTGGCTGAGCACGCCCGGGGTCAGAGGGCACAGCGTGGGGCGGGACTCGCTGGCAGCGTCGACGGCCTGGGGGCTGGTTGATGGCGGTGAGGGCACGGTGTCAACAGCGGGTCCCGGTGCGTGGGGCTCCGCGACGGGGTGCAGGGGCAGGTCGGCGGCCCTAGGATTCAGTGCAGGGGCGTCTCCGTTACCTGCCTCTGCTGTCGCGGCCTCCTCCGCGGCGTCGTCCTCGGCCTCCGCTCGGCCCTCACTGGCTGGTGCGCTGCTTGTTGCTGGCGCCTTCGGCTGCAGGATCACAGCCCGCCGGGCCACTTCCTCCTTCCATCCGGCGATCACTTCTTGCTGCGCCCGGACCATCCTCCGGTCCAGTTCTTCCAGCGCCGCCCGTGTGTATTCGGGATCCTCCTTGGGGAGATGGGCTAACAGCTCGGTGAGGCTGCATGGTGGTGTTGCTTGCAGCAGGCCCTTTACCAGGGTACCGGCACTGATTTCCCCCTCCATCTCCGGGTGCGGCCTGGCCAGACTGATCCAGACCGCGCCCTGCCCCACAGTTTTCTTCTCTTTCCGCCCCCAGTGGGGGTGGTCCTGGGGCATTCTGCTGACAATCACTTTCAGGGGCAGCCCCCCCATGTTGATGGACATCTCCACTGCTGCATTCATGACTGGTGGGGGCGGGCTTCTTCTTTGGTTCCATTCTGGGACCTGGCCCACGATGGGAGGTGGCTTCCTGCTGTCTTTTGGTGCGCCCATAATGGCGTCCGCTCTGCCAGGGCGGGAAAGACGGATGAAGATGGCGGGAAACGGTCCAAGATGGCGTCTGATGGCGGGAATCGGCTCCGGATGGCGGGAAACGACTCCGGACGGCGGGAAACTTCTTTTTAAGGTACATGTGTAAATTCTCTTCAGGCACGCAATACCCGTTTGTGGCGGGTTGGTCACGATCCTGCCGACTACGCCAAAGCTGACTCGCCCCCTGGGCCGTGGGGCACTCGGATCCGGGCAATAGGGGGAACGATGGGAGTAGTAGTGGCAACCCGGTTCCGTGGCTCAGGGTGGTCAGGCCAGTGGTAGTCCGTTATGTGTTATTGATAATGTCCGACTACGCCACCCGTGGATTGCGGTTATTAGGAACCGCCGCTGCTTGCAGACCGCTGGGGCTGATGAGGTGTGCAGCTAGGGTAGTGTGACTCCCCACGGGAAGAGTGCGGCCCCAGGGCAGTGTAGTGGATGGTGGGAGTGATGGTAGTGAGAATCCCAGTGCTGATAGTGCTTGAGGAGCAAGGAGCACACAGACAACAAGTTGCAGTCCAGGGTCTTTACTACAACAGGTAAACTGACCCATAAACAGTCCCAGCTAGGAGGGGACCTGGATGTCTGAGAGCAACGGGGAAATTGGCCCTGGTCAGGGTGAGGGTGTAGGCCTACCGTGCTTTCTGCGCTCCTTCTGACTATCTCCTCCTGATAGGATAACAGCCCACGTTTCCAAGCTTTCCGTGCTTTCTCGTCTGTATGGCCTGCGACGTGGGTTCCTTTCTGCTCCCAGCCTTGTACGGCTTTACTGGTCCCTTCGGTTGTGGCAGGGCCTCCAGGCTTCTTAGGCCAAGGAAAGTACAGTCCCTTGTGAATTGGTTCCCTGCTGGGGGATGTAGAATCCTTCCAGCCTCAGACACCAAAGTCTGGTAAAATTAAGTCTTTTCTCTGCCAAGACAGGCTCTCTTCGCCTCTTGTCTCTGGCTGGTGGCTCTCCTACTGCCACACTTCCTCTTAGGTGCAATCAACTTTCTGTCCCTGCTCCACTCTGGGACACGTCTCAGAGCTGAGACAGGCAATCCAGTTCTCTCTAACCCTGTCCCCAGTACCAGCTTTTATAGGGGCAGCCTGCTCCCCCTACTGGCCTGAGACAGGAGGCATTGCATGCTAATGTTCGCCCGACCAGAGAACCTCCCCCTTGCTCTCAGACACAGCTTTATTTACACTTGTGGCATCCAGGTAGGGTGACACATCTGCAGCTGGAGAGATTCAGTGACCCGTGCACTGCTCTCCCGGGATGTCTAATGCTGGGAGGAGCAGTCAGCAGCACTCAGTGCACTAGCACATGACATGCTGCAAGCACGGCAGCTCACACGTGTCACTGATTACTATTCACCGCTCCTCCCAGCATTAGACATCCCGGCAGAGTACGGGAGTCACTGGATCTGTTCTGCTGCAGTGCAGACAGCAGCTCACTTCAGGGACTGACTGATCGCTGATCAATAATGCTGAATCTTTGCCTCTGCGATACCGCACCTGGAACAACCAGGGAGAGCGGTGCTGCTGTTGGTAAGTCTAGTAGTGATTGGCAGCATCGCAGCCAATCAGTGTTAGTTTTGTTTGTGGCCTCTTCCCCGTGCTAACAGCAGAGCTGAGGTAATGAGCCATGATGTGCTGAGTAACAGCGCTCCTCCCTAACTGTGTCACAGGCTGACAGTGAGAAGCACAGGGAGATGGATGGCCGCCTGCTACATCACTCACCAAAGGTCAGATATATGTAGCTGAGCAGGATTATCACATAACTAAGTGACCCCCATCAACACCAACAGTGAGGGGCTTTACTCATTGGTGATAGAGGGTGAGAAGGCTCAGTCACTAAGGGAGGATTTCCCTCAATGTTTTGTTTCACCCCTGACTGACTGAGCCTCCCCTGTATTACCCCTGAGTGCCCCTGTATCAACCCTGACTGATGCCCACCCTGTACCACCCCTGACTGATATAATGTCCCCATTTTGGTATAATGTCCCCCATCCTGGGCTCCATGCTATAACCATGTCCCCCTTCTGGTATAATGTCCGCCATTCTGGTGTAATGTCACTCATCCTGGTATATTGTCCCCATCTTAATATAATGTTCCCAGCCTGGTATCTTATCTCCCATCCTGATATAATGTCCTTCATTCTGATATAAATTCTCCATCCTGATATAATGTCCGCCATCCTGATATAGTGTCCGACATCCTGATATAATGTCCGACATCCTTACGTAATGTCCGTCACCCCGATGTAATGTCTGCCATCCCAGTGTAATGTCCGCCATCCTGGTATAAGGTCCGCCATCCTGGTATAAGGTCCGCCATCCTGGTATAATGTTCCCCCAGCCGGTAGCTGACTTGTGCGGGCCGCCAGCACCTGTTGCTAGCCTCTGATTGGCTGGCAGCATGTCTTGAAGTGCAGGGATCCGGCGGGTCTCTGCGTCACAATACATTTCAGCAGAATGTGTGTCAGAGAATGCACATCCAGGTGAAATTGGTGTCGTCGGGCCACGCACAAGCATGGGTCTGGTCCCGGTTGTACCCTCTATGACCGCGATCATTACGCCCCTGCTTGTTTTGTATGTTTTAATATAACAGTAACAGTATTGCAGTATATAGTGGAAATAATGATCCCATATGAATCCAGCCTAATGCTATCAAGATGGGTGCGCACAGCTGAATGGTCACCATACAGGCACATGCCCGCTGTATGTTGCGTGTGCACAGCTGAATGGTCACCATACAGGCACATGCCCGCTGTATGTTGTGTGTGCACAGCTGAATGGTCACCATACAGGCACATGCCCGCTGTATGTTGCGTGTGCACAGCTGAATGGTCACCATACAGGCACATGTCCGCTGTATGTTGCGTGTGCACAGCTGAATGGTCACCATACAGGCACATGCCCGCTGTATGTTGCGTGTGCACAGCTGAATGGTCACCATACAGGCACATGCCCGCTGTATGTTGCGTGTGCACAGCTGAATGGTCACCATACAGGCACATGCCCACTGTATGTTGTGTGTGCACAGCTGAATGGTCACCATACAGGCACATGCCCGCTGTATGTTGCGTGCGCACAGCTGAATGGTCACCATACAGGCACATGCCCGCTGTATGTTGCGTGTGCACAGCTGAATGGTCACCATACAGGCACATGCCCGCTGTATGTTGCGTGTACACAGCTGAATGGTCACCATACAGGCACATGCCCGCTGTATGTTGCGTGCGCACAGCTGAATGGTCACCATACAGGCACATGCCCGCTGTATGTTGCGTGTGCACAGCTGAATGGTCACCATACAGGCACATGCCCGCTGTATGTTGCGTGTGCACAGCTGAATGGTCACCATACAGGCACATGCCCGCTGTATGTTGCGTGTGCACAGCTGAATGGTCACCATACAGGCACATACCCGCTGTATGTTGCGTGTGAAATGGTCTCCACTCCTGAGCCAATTCCCCACACGTGGACCCTGCTGTGGACGTACTGGTACTGTAGGTTCATCTGTGCCAAGGGATTAATATATTTCGAATTGATTTCATGTTTGTGCCTGGGGACAGGAGCACCCTGGCACCGGCTGTCTTAAAAAAGTCACCCAACAAATGCATTCATATTAAAACCATTTTTACATGCATAAAAAGTTGCAATTTATACAAAATTATATTACTATGCAACATTTGACACACTGGATGTCAGCTCTTTTTTAACATTGAGACGTGTGCTACCATGCTTAAAATGTTCTGCTTAAATAATTTGCACCAAATGTATCATTAGTGACGAAATGTGATAAATATGGAATAATGGAGTTGAAGTGAGTACAAAAGATTTTGCTCAAATTCTGCCATTTTTGATAAATGTGAACCATTGTGTTTTTATGTTACACCACAATATTAGCATATTTTATCTCACAATTGGGGGGCTTGTATTATTTCTATGTAGTTACATATTGGGCCCCAGGAATAATTTCCTCTGGTGGGCCCAAGGCTCAGCAGTACGACGCTGCACCTGAGTATGGAGCCAGCATTGGAGCGCCCCCCTCTGCTCTGCGATCTCGCCCCTCTGTCTGATACACTGTGACTGGCAGCCGCCTACAGGCCTGTGTCTAGTGTCTCTGAGGGGGCAGCAGCAGCCTACAGGCCTGTGTCTAGTGTCTCTGAGGGGGCTGCAGCTGCCTACAGGCCTGTGTCTAGTGTCTCTGAGGGGGCAGCAGCAGCCGCCTACAGGCCTGTGTCTAGTGTCTCTGAGGGGGCAGCAGCTGCCTACAGGCCTGTGTCTAGTGTCTCTGAGGGGGCAGCAGCCGCCTACAGGCCTGTGTCTAGTGTCTCTGAGGGGGCAGCAGCCGCCTACAGACCTGTGTCTAGTGTCTCTGAGGGGGCAGCAGCAGCCGCCTACAGGCCTGTGTCTAGTGTCTCTGAGGGGGCAGCAGCTGCCTACAGGCCTGTGTCTAGTGTCTCTGAGGGGGCAGCAGCCGCCTACAGGCCTGTGTCTAGTGTCTCTGAGGGGGCAGCAGCCGCCTACAGACCTGTGTCTAGTGTCTCTGAGGGGGCAGCAGCCGCCTACAGGCCTGTGTCTAGTGTCTCTGAGGGGGCAGCAGCTGCCTACAGACCTGTGTCTAGTGTCTCTGAGGGGGCAGCAGCCGCCTACAGGCCTGTGTCTAGTGTCTCTGAGGGGGCAGCAGCCGCCTACAGGCCTGTGTCTAGTGTCTCTGAGGGGGCAGCAGCCGCCTACAGGCCTGTGTCTAGTGTCTCTGAGGGGGCAGCAGCTGCCTACAGGCCTGTGTCTAGTGTCTCTGAGGGGGCAGCAGCTGCCTACAGGCCTGTGTCTAGTGTCTCTGAGGGGTCAGCAGTGGCCTACAGGCCTGTGTCTAGTGTCTCTGATGGGGCAGCAGCCGCCTACAGGCCTGTGTCTAGTGTCTCTGAGGGGGCAGCAGCGGCCTACAGGCCTGTGTCTAGTGTCTCTGAGGGGGCAGCAGCTGCCTACAGGCCTGTGTCTAGTGTCTCTGAGGGGGCAGCAGCAGCCTACAGGCCTGTGTCTAGTGTCTCTGAGGGGGCAGCAGCCGCCTACAGGCCTGTGTCTAGTGTCTCTGAGGGGGCAGCAGCCGCCTACAGGCCTGTGTCTAGTGTCTCTGAGGGGGCAGCAGCCGCCTACAGGCCTGTGTCTAGTGTCTCTGAGGGGGCAGCAGCTGCCTACAGGCCTGTGTCTAGTGTCTCTGAGGGGGCAGCAGCTGCCTACAGGCCTGTGTCTAGTGTCTCTGAGGGGTCAGCAGTGGCCTACAGGCCTGTGTCTAGTGTCTCTGATGGGGCAGCAGCCGCCTACAGGCCTGTGTCTAGTGTCTCTGAGGGGGCAGCAGCGGCCTACAGGCCTGTGTCTAGTGTCTCTGAGGGGGCAGCAGCTGCCTACAGGCCTGTGTCTAGTGTCTCTGAGGGGGCAGCAGCAGCCTACAGGCCTGTGTCTAGTGTCTCTGAGGGGGCAGCAGCCGCCTACAGGCCTGTGTCTAGTGTCTCTGAGGGGGCAGCAGCCGCCTACAGGCCTGTGTCTAGTGTCTCTGAGGGGGCAGCAGCCGCCTACAGGCCTGTGTCTAGTGTCTCTGAGGGGGCAGCAGCTGCCTACAGGCCTGTGTCTAGTGTCTCTGAGGGGGCAGCAGCTGCCTACAGGCCTGTGTCTAGTGTCTCTGAGGGGTCAGCAGTGGCCTACAGGCCTGTGTCTAGTGTCTCTGATGGGGCAGCAGCCGCCTACAGGCCTGTGTCTAGTGTCTCTGAGGGGGCAGCAGCGGCCTACAGGCCTGTGTCTAGTGTCTCTGAGGGGGCAGCAGCTGCCTACAGGCCTGTGTCTAGTGTCTCTGAGGGGGCAGCAGCAGCCTACAGGCCTGTGTCTAGTGTCTCTGAGGGGGCAGCAGCAGCCTACAGGCCTGTGTCTAGTGTCTCTGAGGGGGCAGCAGCAGCATTCTGCCACCCCTATCACACAGCTCCAACAAACGCCTGGGGCAAGATGCTCATCTCACCTCATGACAGAAGGAACCCTGGTTGACATATAGAGAAGGAGTAGAAGGAATGATGGTGCAGAGAACCGATACAGTACAGAACAAAAGTTTGGACACACCTTCTCATTTAAAGATTTTTCTGTATTTTCATGACTATGAAAATTGTACATTCACACTGAAGGCATCAAAACTATGAATTACCACTATGAATTTTTTTTATACTTACCAAAAAAGTGTGAAACAACTGAAAATATGTCTTATATTCTAGGTTCCTTGCGGTCCAGCTCATCCCAAACCATCTCGATTGGGTTCAGGTCTGGTGACTGTGGAGGCCAGGTCATCTGGCGTAGCCCCCCATCACTCTCCTTCTTGGTCAAATAGCCCTTACACAGCCTGGAGGTGTTTTGGGTCATTGTCCTGTTGAAAAATAAATGATTGTCCAACTAAACGTAAACCGGATGGAATAGCATGCTGCTGCAAGATGCTGTGGTAGCCATGCTGGTTCAGTATGACTTCAATTTTGAATAAATCCCCAACAGTGTCACCAGCAAAGCCCCCCCACACCATCACACCTCCTCCTCCATGCTTCACGGTGGGAACCAGGCATGTAGAGTCCATCCGTTCACCTTTTCTGCGTCGCACAAAGACACGGTGGTTGCAACCAAAGATCTCAAATTTGGACTCATCAGACCAAAGCACAGATTTCCACTGGTCTAATGTCCATTCCTTGTGTTCTTTAGCCCAAACAAGTCTCTTGTGCTTGTTGCCTGTCCTTAGCAGTGGTTTCCTAGCAGCTATTTTACCATGAAGGCCTGCGGCACAAAGTCTCCTCTTAACAGTTGTTGTAGAGATGTGTCTGCTGCTAGAACTGTTATGATCTGCTACAAGAACTAAGGAAAGAAAGGGAATCTGTCCCTACAGTAAGACTAAGCTGATTCCCTACGATGCAGCGGGCTGCCTGTTCCTTGTGAACAGACCCGCCTTCGTCCTCAGCTAGTCTGAACGCAGACCTATAGAATAAAGGGAGGGGTCCCTAAAAGAACTAAGAACTGGGACAAAATTGGACACCTCCTAGCAGATGTAGCGGAGCAAAAAGACAAACAGACAAAAAGTACTAAGAGGTCCAAAGGACCAAACGAACTAGAGAGATAGGTACAAAAGCACCTGGCTAGATAGAGAGTCAAAATAACACTGAAGTCCAGCAAAGCCAGAAGGGCGGAGCTGGAATAAATAGGCAGCAGGTCATGTGACCACAAAATAGAAAAAACTAACAGGAAGGTTCTAACAGTACCCTCTCTTCTTTGAGGATCCTCCGGATCCTCCAGGCCCAGGCCTATCAGGAAACCTCCTGTGAAACGCTCTGATGAGTCTAGGGGCAGAGACATCATCCGCCCTTACCCAGGAGTTATCCTCAGGACCGAAATCTTTCCAAGCGACGAGATACTACAATCTCCCTCTATGCCTTCTAGAATTCAGGATACGAGAAATTTCATATTCACCGTCTTCCACCACAGGAGGAACAGAGACACTGGCGTCCCTATCCGATACATCAGCCTTTTTTAACAAGGAAACATGAAACACAGGATTAATCTTCCAGGAGGTGGGGACCTCCAACCTAACAGCAGACTGATTAACCACCTGAAGCACCTTAAATGGCCCCAGAAACTTCGGACCCAATTTTTTAGAGGGAATCCTCAACCGCAGATTCTTCGAGGGCAACTAAACCATGTCACCCACCGTAAACAAAACCTCCTTACGTTTCCTGTTAAAATACTTCTTGGACTTTTTGTTAGCCTCTTGAAGGTTAGCACGCACATCAGTCCAAACTCTCTCCAAATCACCGGAAAAATTCTCCTCCTCCGGCACCGCCGACCCCAATTTGGAGAACGAACCAAAAGACGGATGTCTCCCAGAACAACAAAAAAAAAGAGAACACCCAGCAGAAGAGGATGTATGATTGTTAAGAGCAAATTCAGCAAGCGGCAGAAACTCAGACCACCCCTCCTGATTGTCCGCCACAAAACAACGCAAAAACTGTTCAACATCCTGGTTCTTTCTTTCTGTCCGTCCTTTAGACTCAGGATGATATCCAGATGAAAATGACAAATGGACTCCCAACCTGTCACACAAAGCACGCCAAAAGCGAGCCACAAACTGAGGTCCCCTATCAGAAACAATGTCGGTAGGAACGCCATGGAGCCTGACAATCTCCTTAACAAATGCCTTAGCGAGTGTCTTAGCGCAGGGCAACTTAATGAATGGAACTAAATGACACATCTTGCTAAAACGGTCCACGACCACCCAGATGACAGTAAAACTGTAACGGGTCTGGGAGGCGGAACCTCTGAGCTACTATACAAGGGGGCGGTCCTTGTAAGGAAGCGGGTGGCGACCAGGGAAGACGGGCAGGCAGTCACAGCAGGTGATCGGGACAGTCTCTGGGTAAACGGGCAGGAGGTCACGGCAAGTGACCGGGACAGTCTCTGGGTAAACGGGCAGGAGGTCACGGCAAGTGACCGGGACAGTCTCTGGGTAAACGGGCAGGAGGTCACGGCAAGTGACCGGGACAGTCTCTGGATGAACGGGCAGGAGCCACAGCAAGTGACCAGGGCAGTCTCTGGGTAAAGGGTAGGTACGACCTGTGACGGCTGAGCCTCCAGGTAGGCTAGCAGGCATATGGTAGATGTGTGCTCCCAGGTGAGCAGGCGAGAGTCTCTGGATAAGCAGGTAGTCACAGCACGTGACGGCGGAGCCTCCAGGTAGGCCAACAGACAGGCAGCAGGTGAGCACTCCCAGGTGAGCGGGCAGGAGTCTCTGGAATAGCAGGTGGTCACAGCACGTGACGGCGGAGCCTCCAGGTAGGCCAACAGACAGGCAGCAGGTGAGCACTCCCAGGTGAGCGGGCAGGAGTCTCTGGACAGGCAGGTGGTCACAGCACGTGACGGTGGTCCATAGACAGACTGACAGGAGTTGGAGGGCAGACCGTCGGACCTCAGGCTAGCAGGCAGGTAGCAGATGTGCGCTCCCAGGTGAGCGGGCAAGCTGGTCCATAGACAGACTGACAGGAGTTGGAAGGCAGACCGTTGGACCTCAGGCTAGCAAGCAGGTAAGCGGATAATCAGGCAGGAATCAGACAGCAAACTGGCAGGTAACTGGCAACGGGACCTGAGGGCTGAAGCAGAGTAGTGAACAGTGCAACAACATTGCTCGGGCACCTCCATTTTGGAGGAGGTGCCTTATATATGGAGGGATCCTCCGGCCATTGGCCGGGGACTCCTTAGGGCGGCGCGCGTGGCCCCTTTAAGAGAGGGGAGCGCGCACGCGCGCGCCCTAAGCACAGTGACCGGGGGAGAGCGGGCGCTGCAAGTAGAGCGGGAGGAAGCCGCCGGGCACGGAGCAGGGAGGTGAGGGGAACAGCGTCCCTGCCTAGCAGGAGGCAGGGACGCAGACGCTACAGTAACCCCCCTTTAGGCCCCCCCTTTTTTAGGCCAGACAGAAATTTAGCAAGGATGAGAGGGGCATGGATGTTCTCCCGGGGCTCCCATGTTCTCTCCTCAGGGTCAAACCCCTTCCAATCCACTAGAAAAAGGGTCTTTCCTCTTACCCTTTTGGTGGCCAGAATGTTCTCTACCTCAAACTCGTCTTCAGCTGAAACCGGAGCAGGGGGTGTACCTGTAGACTTGGAAAAGGAGTTAAGTACCACGGGTTTGAGAAGAGATACATGGAAGGAATTAGGGATCCGTAAGTTGGCCGGGAGTTTCAATTTATAGGCCACCGGGTTGATCTGTTTGATAACTTCCAGTGGGCCGATGAACCGAGGCCCTAACTTATAGGAAGGAATCTTGAGCCGGACATATTTGGATGAGAGCCAGACTTTATCTCCGGGACGAAATTGTGGGGAATCCAGGCGTTTTTTGTCGGCGTGTCTCTTCATCCGCTCGGACGACTGAAGGAGTGCGGATCGGGTACTCTCCCAAATGGAGGAAAATTTGCTAACGAGAGATTCCGCGGCCGGGTTGTCCACAGAGGTGGAGACAGGAAAAGGGATCCGAGGATGCTGACCGAAGACTACAAAAAACGGGGATTTAGAGGAAGATTCACTCTCGTGATTGTTATAAGAGAACTCGGCCCATGGTAGGAGATCCACCCAGTCAGAATGGTGGGCATTAACGAAGTGCCGGAGATAACTGGTCAAATTCTGATTGATCCGCTCCACTTGACCATTGGACTGTGGGTGGTAAGCGGAGGAGAAGTCCAGGGTGACGTCGAGCAGTTTACATGTGGCTCTCCAGAAGCGTGAGGTGAACTGAACCCCACGATCCGACACGATGTGGAGAGGCAGACCATGGAGACGGAAAATGTGGCGGATAAAGTCTTTAGCTAGCTCGGGTGCAGACGGGAGGCCTGGCAGGGGAATGAAATGAGCCATTTTGGAAAAGCAGTCAGCGACCACCCAAATGACCGTACAACCGGCAGAGACGGGGAGATCTGTTATGAAGTCCATAGCTATATGTTGCCACGGAGCAGCAGGTACTGGCAGAGGGAGAAGGCGACCGGCAGGTAGGTGTCTCGGAACTTTGTTGCGGGCGCAGGACACACAGGCAGAAACAAAGTCTATTACTTCCTTGTGCAGGGTAGGCCACCAGTAGTGCCGGGAAATAAGCTGGAGGGTCTTTTTCTGACCGGCGTGGCCAGCTAGTTTAGACGAGTGACCCCAGTGTAGAATCTTCTCCCGATCGGGCACCGTTACGAACGTCTTACCGGGAGGGAGACGATTTAGGCCCACGGGGGCTACCTGCATTACTCTGGCGGGATCGATGATGTGTTTAGGCTCCTCCTCAAGATCAGACACCAGAAAGGATCGGGACAGGGCGTCAGCTTTGATATTTTTGTCAGCTGGGCGAAAATGAAGAATGAAATCAAAGCGGGCAAAAAACAAAGACCACCGGGCTTGGCGCGGGTTAAGTCTCTGGGCGCTCTGGAGATATGCCAAGTTCTTGTGGTCAGTGTAAATTATTACCGGGTGAAGAGCCCCCTCGAGCAGGTAACGCCACTCCTCCAGTGCCATCTTAATGGCCAACAATTCTTGGTCTCCTATAGAATAGTTGCGATCAGAAGAGGAGAAAAGTTTGGAGAAAAAGCCGCAGGTTACCTTTCTTCCGGAAGATGACTTTTGGGTTAGTACCGCCCCAGCTCCGGAGGAGGAGGCGTTAACTTCTAGGAAGAATTGTTTGTTGCCGTCCGGACGATGCAGCACCGAGGCGGAGGAGAAGGCCTGTTTTAAGGAAAGAAAGGCCTCCTCTGCTTCGGGCGGCCATTCTCTGGGATTCGTACCTTTACGGGTGAGCGCAGAGATAGGGGCGGTCCGGGAAGAGAAGTGCGGTATGAACAGGCGGTAATAGTTGGCGAAGCCCAGGAACCGCTGAATAGCCTTCAACCCCTCTGGTCGGGGCCACTTCTGGATGGCAGACAGTTTCTCAGGATCCATTTGTAGACCTGTCTGAGAGATTATGCAGCCCAGAAATGGAAGAGAGGTCTGCTCAAAGATGCACTTCTCATATTTAGCGTAGAGGTGGTTCTGCCTGAGCCTGAGCAGGACCTGACGAACGTCCCTCCGGTGAGTAGGAAGATCCGGAGAGAAGACCAAGATGTCGTCCAGGTACACCACCACGCAGGAGTAGAGAAGATCACGGAAGATGTCATTGACCAACTCTTGAAAGACGGCAGGAGCGTTACAGAGACCGAAGGGCATCACGAGGTACTCATAGTGGCCGACCCGGGTGTTGAATGCCGTCTTCCATTCATCCCCCTTACGGATACGGACCAGGTTATACGCCCCACGGAGATCCAGTTTGGTGAAGATTCTAGCCCCCCTCAGACGGTCGAATAATTCAGGAATGAGCGGAAGTGGGTATTTATTCTTCACAGTAATCTGGTTTAGGCCTCTATAGTCTATACATGGACGAAGTGAGCCGTCCTTCTTTTTGACAAAGAAGAAGCCTGCTCCCGCCGGGGAGGTAGATTTCCGGATAAATCCCCGGGCCAGGTTCTCCTCAATATATTCAGACATGGACCGGGTCTCTGCAGCGGACAAAGGGTAGATTCGCCCACGGGGAGGAGTAGAGCCGGGCAACAGGTCGATTGGGCAATCGTATGGTCTATGAGGAGGCAAAGTCTCTGCTTCTTTTTTATTGAAGACATCCGCATAAGACCAATAGGGAACCGGAAGACCGGGCAGATTGGCTGGGGTAGGAGAAGGACGAGCAGGACGAACGGGAACTAGACAAGTCTTGTGGCAGTCCTGCCCCCAGCGAAGGACTTCTCCGGTCTGCCAGTCAAGCACGGGTGCATGTTTCTGGAGCCAAGGCAGGCCAAGCAATAGTGCGTGAGAGAGTCCAGGCAGTACATGAAAAGAGATGTTCTCAGAATGCAGCATTCCCACCTGTAGAGTCAGTGATTCGGTGATGAGTTGGATGGGATGTGGTAAGAGGCCCCCATCCACGGCGGCGACAGACAAAGGTACGGCCAGAGGTTTGGTGGGAATGCGGTATTTTTCTACCAGGGATTGAGAGATGAGATTTCCAGCAGCTCCTGAGTCAAGTTGAGCCAGTTCAAAATAGCGGTTCTCTCCGCAGAAGATAGAGACAGACAGCATCAGGGATGGAGAGGGTTTACTTTTGTCTAGGGCGACCTCTCTGAGCGATCCTAGACACAGGCGTTTCCCGACCTCTCTGGGCAGGAACGGATCCGGTGCTCCTTACTGCCACAGTAGAAACAGCTCCCCTCGGCACGACGTAAGTCTTGACGGGTCTTGACCATCTTGGTCTGGTCGACCTGCATAGGCTCAGGTGCCTGAGAAGTAACAGAGGGCGTGACGGGTCTCTGGAAGGTAGGGGATAGACGTGGAAACCTCCTCTCACGGGTAACCTCCCTAACGCGCTCCTGGAACCGGATGTCAATCCGGGTGGCAAGTATTATTAAGTCGTCGAGAGTGGTAGGAATGTCCCGACCGGCGAGCTCATCTTTAATACGGCCGGACAGACCCTCCCAGAAGATGGACACCAGGGCGTCGTTATCCCAGGCCAGCTCCGAAGCAAGGGTACGGAACCGTATGGCATACTGGCCCACGGTGAGACTCCCCTGACGGAGGCGTAGCAGAGATGAGGCGGATGAGGTCTTCCGTCCGGGTTCGTCGAAGACCTTCCGGAAAGCCGTGAGAAAGGCTGGCAGGTCGGACACCAGGGGATCTCCTCTCTCCCATAGAGGATTTAGCCAAGCCAGTGCCTCCCCCGTGAGATGGGACATGATGAAGGCTACTTTGGCCCGGTCGGAATTAAACTGGTGGGACTGGTGTTCAAAGTGCAGGGTGCACTGGTTAATGAAGCCACGAGCTTGAGCGGAGTCGCCTCCGAAGCGAGGAGGTGCAGATAGCCGGATTCCAGAGCAGGATACTATGGTATTGGTGGGCAGCGGAGCAGCCGGGCTGTGAGTCATGACACTAGCGGTGGTTGCTGGTGGAGCAGTTAAAGTGTCCAGGCGAGAATTGACATTCCGCAGGTGACCCAGAATGGACTCCTGTTGGGACCTCTGTCGGGACAGTTCATGCCAAAGATCCGAGAGCGAGGGAGCTTGGGCGCCACCGGGTTCCATGGCCCGAGCAAACTGTAACGGGTCTGGGAGGCGGAACCTCTGAGCTACTATACAAGGGGGCGGTCCTTGTAAGGAAGCGGGTGGCGACCAGGGAAGACGGGTAGGCAGTCACAGCAGGTGATCGGGACAGTCTCTGTGTAGACGGGCAGGAGGTCACGGCAAGTGACCGGGACAGTCTCTGGGTAAACGGGCAGGAGGTCACGGCAAGTGACCGGGACAGTCTCTGGGTAAACGGGCAGGAGGTCACGGCAAGTGACCGGGACAGTCTCTGGATGAACGGGCAGGAGCCACAGCAAGTGACCACGGCAGTCTCTGGGTAAAGGGTAGGTACGACCTGTGACGGCTGAGCCTCCAAGTAGGCTAGCAGGCAGATGGTAGATGTGTGCTCCCAGGTGAGCAGGCGAGAGTCTCTGGATAAGCAGGTGGTCACAGCATGTGACGGCGGAGCCTCCAGGTAGGCTAACAGGCAGGTAGCAGATGAGCGCTCCCAGGTGAGCGGGCAAGAGTCTCTGGTATGGTAGGTGGTCACAGCACGTGACGGCGGAGCCTCCAGGTAGGCCAACAGACAGGCAGCAGGTGAGCGCTCCCAGGTGAGCGGGCAAGAGTCTCTGGAATAGCAGGTGGTCACAGCATGTGACGGCGGAGCCTCCAGGTAGGCCAACAGACAGGCAGCAGGTGAGCACTCCCAGGTGAGCGGGCAGGAGTCTCTGGAATAGCAGGTGGTCACAGCACGTGACGGCGGAGCCTCCAGGTAGGCCAACAGACAGGCAGCAGGTGAGCACTCCCAGGTGAGCGGGCAGGAGTCTCTGGACAGGCAGGTGGTCACAGCACGTGACGGTGGAACCTCCAGGTAGGCTAACAGGCAGGTAGCAGATGTGCGCTCCCAGGTGAGCGGGCAAGCTGGTCCATAGACAGACTGACAGGAGTTGGAAGGCAGACCGTCGGACCTCAGGCTAGCAAGCAGGTAAGCGGATAATCAGGCAGGAATCAGACAGCAAACTGGCAGGAAACTGGCAGGTAACTGGCAACGGGACCTGAGGGCTGAAGCAGAGTAGTGAACAGTGCAACAACATTGCTCGGGCACCTCCATTTTGGAGGAGGTGCCTTATATATGGAGGGAACCTCCGGCCATTGGCCGGGGACTCCTTAGGGCGGCGCGCGCGGCCCCTTTAAGAGAGGGGAGCGCACGCGCCCTAAGCACAGTGACCGGGGGAGAGCAGGCGCTGCAAGTAGAGCGGGAGGAAGCCGCCGGGCACGGAGCAGAGAGGTGAGGGGAACAGCGTCCCTGCCTAGCAGGAGGCAGGGACGCAGACGCTACAAAAACCCTCGGACACAGGAAGGTCAGTAATAAAATCCATTGCCAGATGCGTCCAAGGCGCACTAGGAACCTCCAGAGGGCAAAGCAACCCTGCAGCAGGGGTATGGGAAGCCTTTGACCTAGCACACACAGTATATTGACGTACCCACTTGATGACTTCCTTCTGCCACCCAGGCCACCAAAAACTGTGACCTACCAGTCTCTTAGTCTCAGAAATTCCTGGATGACCTGCCAACCGAGACTCATGATACTCCACAAACAAATCTCTCCTAAAGGTTCTAGGCACAAACAACCTCCCATGGGGAGTGTTAGATGGGGCATCCTCCTGGGCTTTCAGAATCCCATCTTCCAAAACGGAGTCCAAAGCCGCCACCACAACTCCTTCTTGTAAAATGCTCTCCTCCTCCTCAGCACCGACCATGGGAGAAAAGCTGCGAGACAAAGCATCAGCTTTAACATTCTTGGTACCCGGGATGTAAGTAACAGAAAAATTAAACCGCGAAAAAAAAAAAGTGCCCACCTAGCCTGACGGGCATTCAAGCGCTTGGCAGCATCAAGATAGATCAGATTCTTATGATCAGTGAAAACCTGAATGGGAAATTTAGCGCCTTCCAAGAAATGACGCCAATGTTCAAATGCGAGTTTGATAGCCAGCAATTCCCGATTACCAACATCGTAATTAAGTTCGGTTTCAGAAAATCTTTTTGAAAAAAAAAGCACAGGGATGTACTCCATCCTTGTTCTCCTGAGACAAAACCGCACTGACCCCCACCAAAGAAGCATCAACCTCGACCAAAAAAGGCTTGATCTCATCAGGCTGCATAAGGATGGGGGCAGAACTGAACCTCTCCTTGAGATACACAAAAGCTTCAATGGCCTTAGTAGTCCACTGGACCGTATTCGCACCTTTCCTGGTGAGATCGGTCAGCGGCTTAACAATTATAGAAAACTTCTTAATGAATTTTCTGTAATAATTGGCGAAACCCAAAAATCTCTGTATTGATTTCAAACCAATAGGCCTAGGCCATTCCTGCACAGCCTGAACCTTCACCGGGTCCATCTCAAAGCCCTCGCTGGAGATAATGTAGCCCAAAAAACTAATTTTCTGCACAGCGAACTCACATTTCTCCAGCTTAGCAAAAAGTGAATTGTCCATTAATAACTGCAATACCTCACGTACGCTCCGCCAATGAGACTCCAGATCCGGCGAATAAATCAAAATGTCATCCAAATACACAACCACATTCTTAGAGATCAAAGGTCTAAGGATGTCATTAATAAGGTTCTGAAAAAACGCGGGTGCATTGGTAAGACCAAAAGGCATAACCAGATTCTCAAAATGACCCACAGGAGTGTTAAAAGCAGTCTTCCATTCATCACCCTCCTTTATTCGTAACAAATTGTATGCCCCTCAGAGATCAATTTTAGAGAACCACTTGGCCCCCACTAACTGGTTAAACAAGTCAGGAATTAACGGCAGTGGGTAGGAATTGCGTACGGTAATCTTATTAATTTCACGAAAGTCCAGACATGGACGTAAACCGCCATCCTTTTTTTTTTACAAAGAAAAATCCAACAGCCACAGGAGACTTGGAAGGCCTAATGTGACCGGCGGCCAAGCTTGTCTGTATGTATTCCTCCAAGGCCTTTCTCTCAGGAATAGTCAGATTAAATAAGCGACTCTTGGGAAGAGTAGCTCCAGGAACAAACTCAATAGTACAATCATAATCCCTATGAGGAGGCAAAACTTGCGACTCCTCCTCTGAAAAAAACTTCCAAAAATCCTGAATAGGAACAGGCAATTCCCCTTTTTCCACAGCCGCAATGCGATCATTACAACACTTATCATAGCACTTAGGACTCCAAGACTTAATCTCATTAGTAGACCAGTCCAGTTAAGAATTGTGCAGTTTTAACCAAGGCAAACCTAAAACGACTGGAGAGGGTAAATTATTTAATACCACCAAATCCAAATTTTCTTGGTGAATGCCATTGATAGTGAGGGGAAATGCAGCAACCTTGTGAGTAATACATTTCAAAGGAGTGTTATCAATTGCAATCACAGAAATAGGGGATGACAAAGGTTTGGATTCCAATTTAAGATTTTCCAAAAACCCCTTATCAATCACATTAAGTGTTGAACCGCAATCCACAAATACCTGAAATTCAATCAAATCTTCCTGCAATGAGGTACTCCCTGAAAGAAATACTCCCTTAGAGCTCAAACAAGCAATACGGGCGTAACTGACCTTTTTTTTTTCTTTACTTAAACGAAGCTCACAGTTCTCAATCAAATGGTCAGTTTTACCACAATAAAAACACAATCCCTTGGAAAACCTGCGGTCTCTTTCCTGAGAGCGGAGTGACATCGCCCCAACCTCCATTGGTTCTCCGCTGTCCAAGCAGACCCTCTGGGGACTAGGAGCTGCCATTGCAGGAATTTTTTCATCATTAACCGTGGCACGCAGTCTCCTGTCCACACGTATAGCTAATTGCATGGCTTCCTGCAAGGTCTCAGGTGCAGGAAATGCAATCATCAGATCCTTAACCCTTTCACTTAGACCAGCAAGAAAAAAACATTTTAACGCCGAATCATTCCATTTCACTTCTGAGGACCACCTTTTGAAGTGTGTACAATAATTTTCAACATCACTTGACCCCTGATTCAAACGCCTCAGTTCTGTCTCAGCAGATGAGACTCGATCAGGATCATCATACAATAGCCCCATAGCAGAAAAAAAATCCTCCACTGACCTAAAACACGGATCATTAGGTTGGAGAGAAAAGGCCCACCCCTATGGTTCTTTGTACAAAAGTGACATTATAAACCAAATGCGCTGTCATTCATTCCCAGAGGACCTTGGTCTCAAACGAAAATATAATAAACAAGCATTTTTAAAGGAAAAAAAATCTTGTTGTTTACCATAAAAAATATCAGGGAGTCCTACCTTGGGTTCGACAAAATGCGCTCCAGAACAGCTACTCACGTGTTGCCGGAGCTCAGACACCTCCAGAGACAATCCCTGCAGGCGTTGAGCCAAATCTTGAACAGAAACCATACTCATCCCCGGATTTCCTTCTTTAAAGTTTTTTTTTTGTTTGGGCTGGACTTACTGTTATGATCTGCAACATAAACTAGGGAAAGAAGGGGAGAGCTGTCACTACAGTAAGACTAAGCTCAGTCCTTACGTTGTAGCGGGCGACCTGTTCCTTGTGAACAGACCCGCCTTCGTCCTTGGCTAGTCTGAACGGAGACCTATAGAGAAAGGGAGGGGTCCCTAAAAGAACTAAGTACTGGGACAAAAAATGGGACACCTCCTAACAGAGCAAAAGATAAACTGACAAAAGTACTAGAGGTCCAGAGGACCAAGCAAACTAGAGATAGATAGGCACAAAAGCACCTGTCTAGAGAGACTGTCAAAACAACACTGAAGTCCAGCAAAGCCAGAAGGGCGGAGCTGGAATACATAGGAAGATGGTCACGTGACCGCAAAACACAAGATAGCAAAAACTAACAGGAGGGTTCTAACACACATAGCCTAAAGAGCACCCAGGCTTCCCCTTATCCATACTGAGCCCCTATGCTGACCATTCTCCATACTGAGCCCCTATGCTGCCCATTCTCCATACTGAGCCCCTATGCTGACCCTTCTCAATACTAAACCCTCATGCTGCCCCTTCTCCATAGTGAGACCCCCACACTAACGCTTCTCTATACGGATCACATGACTGGAGCGCCAACCCTGCAGACACGCCCCAGAATGCACTCGTCCAGAACGACGAGGTCCGCACGCACGGGATCGTATGTGGCGGAAGGTAAGTATCCAACTAAAAAGTCAAAAAAGAAAAAGTAGGAGATCGTCCTTATTTCCCAATGTAAATGCAAATAGAGGGCGATAAATGGCATACATAATATGAATTCTAAAACACCAATTGACAGTATGCATGATTATCTTATAAACCCACTAAGAAATGCACAATTAATAAAATGAAAATAAATGTGTATATAGAAAAAGATAAAATCATAGCTGTGACATAGAAAGTCAGCATTATGTATAAAATAATTACAGCTGTAAAAAATACCTTGATTTTTTTGGATGTGACTGTGAGACGTGACAAGCATGGGATGTTGCAGACCGACCTGTTCGTTAAGGAAACTTTTGTTTCTCAACTTCTCAGTTGACCATATGCTTTTCTTCTGCCTTGCATTTACTACCTGTATGACTGTGGCGCCACCTTTTGGTCTCCCACTTTTTAAGTCTGTTTTTTATTAATTGTTATTTTCGCATCAATATGATCAATAACATTTAATATTGTTGGATATTTGGTTCTTGTGTACATTTTCTTATGATTCATACCGATTAAAATGCTGTGATGGGACAAGAGAGCATAAACAAATGTCCATACACCTCAATGGACTTCAGCAATGTAGTAGAGAAGAGTGGATGAAAATTCCTCCAAAATGATGTGAGAAACAGTCATACAAAAAAATTACTACTTTTTCTGCTACAGGTAGTTCTATAAGCTATTTATTTGTGAGGTGTACTTAATTTTTCACACACTTCTGCATTTTGGGTAGTTTTGTTAAATAAATATCAACACAGTGTAATTTTTCAGGTGTTGTATACAGTACAGACCAAAAGTTTGGACACACCTTCTCATTTAAAGATTTTTCTGTATTTTCATGACTATGAAAATTGTACATTCACACTGAAGGCATCAAAACTATGAATTACCACATGTGGAATTATATACTTAACAAAAAAGTGTGAAACAACTGAAAATATGTCTTATATTCTAGGTTCTTCACAGTAGCCACCTTTTGCTTTGATGACTGCTTTGCACACTCTTGGCATTCTCTTGATGAGCTTCAAGAGGTAGTCACCGGAAATGGTCTTCACTTCACAGGTGTGCCCTGTCAGGTTTAATAAGTGGGATTTCTTGCCTTATAAATGGGGTTGGGACCATCAGTTGTGTTGTGTAGAAGTCTGGTGGATACACAGCTGATAGTCCTACTGAATAGACTGTTAGAATTTGTATTATGGCAAGAAAAAAGCAGCTAAGTAAAGAAAAACGAGTGGCCATCATTACTTTAAGAAATGAAGGTCAGTCAGTGCGAAAAATTGGGCAAACTTTGAAAGTGTCCCCAAGTGCAGTTGCAAAAACCATCAAGCGCTACAAAGAAACTGGCTCACATGAGGACCGCTCCAGGAAAGGAAGACCAAGAGTCACCTCTGCTTCTGAGGATAAGTTTATCCGAGTCACCAGCCTCAGAAATCGCAGGTTAACAGCAGCTCAGATTAGAGACCAGGTCAATGCCACACAGAGTTCTAGCAGCAGACACATCTCTACAACAACTGTTAAGAGGAGACTTTGTGCAGCAGGCCTTCATGGTAAAATAGCTGCTAGGAAACCACTGCTAAGGACAGGCAACAAGCAGAAGAGACTTGTTTGGGCTAAAGAACACAAGGAATGGACATTAGACCAGTAGAAATCTGTGCTCTGGTCTGATGAGTCCAAATTTGAGATCTTTGGTTTCAACCACCGTGTCTTTGTGCGTGTTACAACTCTCCTGTTAGGTTTTTTTTAGTTTGCTGGTCACATGACCATTTTGCCTATTTAATCCGGCTCCGCCCTCCTGGCTTTGCTGGACTTCATTGTATTTACTACTCTTGAGCTAGCTTGGTGCTCTGTTGCCGTTCTCTGTTAGTTTTGCTAGGTCTTCTGACCTCTATGCTTTTTGTTGTGTGTTTGTCTTTGACTGCTACTATTTCTGCTAGGAGGTGTCCAACTTATTCCAGTCCCTAGATCTTGTAGGGATCCCTCCCCCACATCTATAGGTCTGCGTTCAGACTAGCCGAGGACTTTAGCGGGTCTGATCGCAGGATCAGGTTCCCCGTTACATCGTAGGGATCTAGTTTAGTTCTATTGTAGGGACAGATCTCCTGTCTTTCCTTAGTCTCTGTAGCAGATCATAACAGTAAGTCCAGCCATAAAAATAAATAAATAAATAAATAAATAAATAAAGGGAAAGGATTTTCTCTGGGGAAAGACCTCCAGTTTTCCATCATGGTCTCGGTGCAAGATTTGGCTCAACGCTTGCAGGGACTCTCTCTGGAGGTGACCAAGCTCCAACAACACGTGAGTAGCTGCCCTGGAGCACATTTTGTTGAACCAAAGGTACGTCTGCCTGATTTATTTTTTGGCGAACAACAAGATTTTTTTTCTTTTAAAAATGCTTGTTTATTGTATTTTCGTTTGAGACCCGGATCCTCTGGTGATGAATCACAGCGCATAGGGTTCATAATGTCACTTTTGCGCAAAGATCCTCAGGGATGGGCCTTCTCTCTCCATCCTAGTGATCCGTGCTTTAGTTCAGTGGATAGTTTTTTTTCTGCTTTGGGTTTGTTGTACGATGATCCTGATCGTGTCTCATCTGCTGAGTCTGAATTAAGATGTTTGAGGCAGGGATCAGGTAATGTGGAAAAATATTGTTCTCACTTCCGTCGGTGGTCTGCCCAGGTGGGGTGGAACGATTCTGCTTTGAAAAGCTTGTTTCTTGCAGGGCTATGTGAAAGGGTTAAAGATTTTCTGATTGCTTATCCCACACCTGGAAACTTGCAGGAGGCAATGCAATTAGCTATACGGGTAGACAGGAGACTGCGTGCAAGGGTTAATGAGAGCAAATCCTCTGCTATGTCGGCTTCGAGTCCTGAGAGGTTCTGTGCGGACAATGGAGAGCCGATGGAAATTGGGGCGATGGCACCCCGCTCTCAGGAAAAAGATCGCCGACTTTCTGAAGGCTTGTGTTTCTATTGCGGAAATTCTGGTCATTTTATTAAAAGCTGTGTGCTTCGTATGAAGAAAGAAAAAAAAATGGTCAGTCATGCCCGTATTGCCTGTTTAAATTCTAAGGGGGTATTCCTATCTGCCACTACTGCTGCTCAGGGTGAATTAATTGAATTTCGGGTATTTGTGGATTGTGGATCTACTCTGAATGTGATTGATGGGGGATTCTTGGAAAAACTTAGATTAGAACCTAAAACTTTGTCATCCCCTATGACTGTGGTTTCTGTCGATGGCTCTCCCTTGAAGAGTGTTACTCACAAGGTCTGTGAATTTCCCCTCACTATTAATGGTATTCATCAAGAGAATTTGGATTTGGTGGTATTGGATAATTTGCCTTCTCCAGTAATATTGGGGTTACCCTGGTTAAAATTGCACAATCCTGTACTGGATTGGTCTACCAATAAAATTAAGTCCTGGAGCCCTAAGTGTTATGACAAGTGTTGTAACGGGCGCATTGCTGCTGTGGATAGAGGGGAGTTGCCTGTACCTATTCAGGATTTTTGGAGAGTTTTTTCTGAGGAGGAGTCGCAGGTTTTGCCTCCCCATAGAGACTATGATTGTACCATTGAATTTGTCCCTGGAGCTACTCTTCCTAAGAGTCGTTTATTTAACCTTACTATTCCTGAGAGAAAGGCTTTGGAGGAATACATACAGACAAGCTTGGCCGCCGGTCACATTAGGCCTTCTAAGTCTCCTGTGGCTGTTGTTTTTTTTTTTGTGAAAAAAAAAGATGGCGGTTTACGTCCTTGTCTGGACTTTTGTGAGATTAATAAAATTACTGTACGCAATCCTTACCCACTGCCATTGATTCCTGATTTATTTAACCAGTTAGTGGGGGCCAAGTGGTTCTCTAAAATTGATCTCCGGGGGGCATACAATTTGTTGCGCATGAAGGAGGGTGATGAATGGAAGACTGCTTTTAACACTCCTGTGTTTCATTTTGAGAATCTGGTTATGCCTTTTGGTCTTACCAATGCTCCAGCATTTTTTCAGAATCGTATTAATGACATCCTTAGACCTTTAATCGGCAAAAATGTGGTTGTGTATTTGGATGACATTTTGATTTATTCGCCGGATCTGGAGTCTCATTGGCGGAGCGTACGTGAGGTATTACAGTTATTAATGGACAATTCACTTTTTGCTAAGCTGGAGAAATGTGAGTTCGCTGTACAGAGGATTAGTTTTTTGGGCTACATTATCTCCAGCGAGGGCTTTGAGATGGACCCGGTGAAGGTTCAGGCGGTGCAGGAATGGCCTAGGCCTATTGGTTTGAAATCCATACAGAGGTTTTTGGGTTTCGCCAATTATTACAGAAAATTCATAAAAAATGTTTCTATTATTGTCAAACCGCTGACCGATCTCACCAGGAAAGGTGCTAATGCGGTTCAGTGGACTTCTGAGGCCATTGAAGCTTTTGTGTTTCTAAAGGAGAGGTTCACCTCTGCTCCCATCCTTATGCAGCCTGATGTGACTAAGCCGTTTTTGGTTGAGGTTGATGCTTCTTCTCTGGGGGTCGGTGCGGTGTTGTCTCAGGAAATCAAGGATGGATTACATCCCTGTGCCTTTTTTTAAAAAAATTTTTCCGAGACTGAACTGAATTACGATATTGGTAATCGGGAATTGCTGGCGATTAAACTCGCATTTGAACACTGGCGTCATCTCTTGGAAGGTGCTGAATTTACCATTCAGGTTTTCACTGGTCATAAAAATCTGATCTATCTTGATGCTGCCAAGCGCTTGAATGCCTGTCAGGCTAGGTGGGCACTTTTTTTCTCGCGGTTTAATTTTTCCGTTACTTACATCCCGGGTACCAAGAATGTTAAAGCTGATGCGTTGTCTCGCAGCTTTTCTCCCATGGTCGGTGTTGAGGAGGAAGAGGAGACCATTTTACAAGAAGGTGTTGTGATAGCTGCTTTGGACTCCGTTTTGGAGGATGAGATTCTTAAAGCACAGGAGAATGCCCCATCTAACACTCCCCATGGGAGGTTGTTTGTGCCTGGGACCTTTAGGAGAGATTTGTTTGTTGAGTGTCACGAATCTCGGTTGGCAGGTCATCCAGGAATTTCTGAGACCAAGAGACTTGTGGGTCGCAGTTTTTGGTGGCCTGGATGGCAGAAGGAAGTCATTAAGTGGGTGTGCCAATGTACTGTGTGTGCAAGATCCAAGTCTTCGCATGCTCCTGCTGCGGGGTTGCTTTGCCCTCTGGAGGTTCCTAGTGCACCTTGGACACATTTGGCTATGGACTTTATAACTGACCTTCCCCCCTCTGAGGGTTTCACGGTCATCTGGGTGGTCGTGGACCGTTTTAGCAAGATGTGTCACTTGGTTCCCTTCATCAAACTGCCTTGCGCTAAGACACTCGCTAAGGCCTTTGTCAAGGAGATTGTCAGACTACATGGTGTTCCTACTGACATTGTTTCTGATAGAGGACCTCAGTTCGTGGCTCGTTTTTGGCGTGCCTTTTGTGACAGGTTGGGAGTTCATTTGTCGTTTTCATCCGGATATCATCCTGAGTCTAATGGCCAGACAGAAAGGAAGAACCAGGATGTTGAGCAGTTCTTGCGTTGTTTTGTGGCAGACAATCAAGAGGGGTGGTCTGAGTTTCTGCCACTTGCTGAATTTGCTCTTAACAACCATACATCCTCTTCTGCTGGGTGTTCGCCTTTTTTTGTTGTTCTGGGAGACATCCGTCTTTTGGGTCATTCTCCAAATTGGTATCGGCTGTGCCTGAGGACGAGAGTTTTTCCGGTGATTTGGAGAGAGTTTGGACGGATGTGCGTGGTAATCTTCAGGAGGCTAACAAGAAATCTAAGAGGTACTTTGATAGGAAACGGCAAGAGGTTTTGTTTGCTGTTGGTGACATGGTTTGGTTGTCCTCTAAGAATCTGCGATTGAGGATTCCTTCTAAAAAATTGGGTCCCAAGTTTGTAGGGCCCTTTAAGGTGCTTCAGATAGTTAACCAATCTGCTGTTAGGCTGGAGGTTCCTACGTCCTGGAGGATTAATCCGGTGTTTCATGTTTCTCTGTTGAAAAAAGCTGATTTGTCGGATGGTGACGCCTCTGCCTCTGTTCCTCCGGTGGTGGAGGACGGGGAATATGAAATTTCCCGCATCCTAAATTCTAGACGGTATAGAGGGAGTTTGCAGTATCTCGTCGCTTGGAAGGGTTTCGGACCTGAGGATAACTCATGGGTGAGGGCGGATGATGTTTCTGCCCCCAGACTTGTCCGAGCGTTTCACAGGAGGTTTCCTGGTAAGCCTGGGCCTAGGGGATCCGGAGGATCCTCTTAGAAGAGGGGGTACTGTTACAACTCTCCTGTTAGGTTTTTTTTAGTTTGCTGGTCACATGACCATTTTGCCTATTTAATCCGGCTCCGCCCTCCTGGCTTTGCTGGACTTCATTTGTATTTACTACTGTTGAGCTAGCTTGTTGCTCTATTGCCGTTCTCTGTTAGTTTTGCTAGGTCTTCTGACCTCTATGCTTTTTGTTGTGTGTTTGTCTTTGACTGCTACTATTTCTGCTAGGAGGTGTCCAACTTATTCCAGTTCCTAGATCTTGTAGGGATCCCTCCCCCACATCTATAGGTCTGCGTTCAGACTAGCCGAGGACTTTAGCGGGTCTGATCGCAGGATCAGGTTCCCCGTTACATCGTAGGGATCTAGTTTAGTTCTATTGTAGGGACAGATCTCCTGCCTTTCCTTAGTCTCTGTAGCAGATCATAACAGTGCGATGCAGAAAAGGTGAACGGATGGACTGTGTCCAAACTTTTGGTCTGTACTGTATAAACCACATTTTGTGGACTATAAGATGGACATTTTAGTAAATAAAAATGTTGCCAAAAAAGTATGCATCTTACAGTTTGGATATAGCCTCCTATGATGGAGGAGATGATACACGGTTATTGCAGAGTACTGAGACAACTATGTAGCAGCACAGTCCTCTCTCCCCCATCCCAACATTGATCAGTCTGATCAGTGCAGGGCAGGTAAGGGAGCTATCAGGAACTGCACAACAGTAATGCTAGAGGTTCTGAGACCTTTCAGGTCATATGATCAGTTATTGGCCTGGAAGGAACTTCAAAATGTGCGGGTGTATACACAGAGTGCAGCAGAAGTATGTTTTTGTTTTGATGTAGCAGAGCTGTGTGTGTCATTTAATGTAGCAGAGCTGTGTGTGTCATTTAATGTAGCAGAGCTGTGTGTGTCATTTAATGTAGTAGAGCTGTGTATTGCTGTAGCCTTAATAACTTCCAAATTTCAAAAAAGACAAAAGTGGGACAGATTATACAACGCACGTAGCAAGCCATGGCAAAATTATATGCAACACCCTAAACCACATCCCTAGCCTTATCAATTTACCATTCCATTCTATCCTGGCCACCTAAGCATAGATCATAAAAGGAAAGAAAGGTGCAATGAGGTCAGTTGGCAAGAAGTGATAATAAAAAGATATTTCTTTATTAAGTCATAGTAAAATTGACAACCAGTTGGACCAAAAATTAAAAAAGGCAACATCCCCAACAAAAGCTAGAGTAAGTAAAATCATGTGCTGCTCTAAAGTAAATGCCAAAGTGAAGGGGTTTTATGCAAGGGTATAACATGAGGGAAACAGTACTTTAGTACTTAGAAGGTAATATGCGGATAAATTGTACAACCCCTGGCAAAAATTCAGGAATCACCGGGCTCGGAGGATGTTCATTCAGTTGTTTAATGTTGTTGAAAAAAAAGCAGATCACAGACATGGCACAAAACTAAAGTCATTTCAAATGGCAACTTTATGGCTTTAAGAAACACTAAAAGAAATCAAGATTAAAAATGTGGTACTCAGTAAGGGTAATTTTTTTCAGACCAAGCAGAGGGAAAAAATTATGGAATCACTCAAATCTGAGGAAAAAATGATGGAATCATGAAAAACAAACACACAAAAGAACACTCCAATACATCACTAGTATTTTGTTGCACCACCTCTGGCTTTAACCCCTTAAGCCCCGGAGCATTTTCCGTTTTTGCATTTTCGTTTTTTGCTCCCCTTGTTCCCAGAGCCATAGCGTTTTTATTTTTTGGTCAATATGGCCATGTGAGGGCTTATTTTTTGCGGGACGAGTTGTACTTTTCAACGCCATTACTAGTTTTACCATATCCTGTACGGGAAAACGGGAAAAAAATTCCAAGTGCGGTAAAATTTCAAAAAAAGTGCAATACCACAGTTGTTTTTTATTTATTTTTTTTACCACGTTCACTGAATGCTAAAACTGACCTGCCCTTCTTATTCTACACGTCATTACGAGTTCATAGACACCAAACATGTACAGGTTCTTTTATATTTAAGTGGTGAAAAAAAATTCCAAAATTTGGTAAAAAATAAAAATAAAAAAATAGCGCCATTTTCTAAGACCCGTAGCGTCTCCATTTTTCGTGATCTGGGGCTGGTTGATGGCTTATTTTTTGCGCACCAGGCAAACGTTTTTATTGGTAACATTTGGGGTAGATCCGATGTTTTGATCGCCCGTTATTGCATTTTATTGCAATTTTGCGGCGACCAAAAAACGTAATTCTGGCGTTTAGATTTTTTTTCTCGTTACGTCGTTTACCGATTAATTCTTTTTTTATGTTGATAGATCGGGCGATTCTGAACGCGGCGATACCAAATATGTGTATGTGGGTTTTTTTTTATATATATATTTTATTTTGAATGGGGCGAAAGGGGGGTGATTTAAACTTTTATATTTTTTTATTTTTTTTTAATATTTTTAAAAACTTTTTTTTTTTACTTTTTGCTTGCTTCTATAGTCTCCATAGGAGACTAGAAGCAGCAACTATCCGATCGCCTCTGCTACATACAGGGGACGAGCAGGTCCCCTGCATGCAGCAGAAATGGTCCTGTGCTATGAGCGCCGACCACTAGGTGGCGCTCATAGCGACAAGATCATGACAACCACAGGCGTCTGCTGCAGACCCTGGGTTGTCATGCACGCCCATCGGCGACCCGCGATCACGTGACGGGGTCGCCGGTGGGCGGGGCTTATGACGCGCTACCCGGAAGCGCGCGTTAAATGCTGCTGTCGGAGATTGACAGCGGCATTTAACATGTTAACAGCCGCGGGTGGATCGCGATTCCACCCGCGGCTGTTGCGGGCACATGTCAGCTGTAAGAATCAGCTGACATGTGCTCCGTTCAGTGAGGGCTCAGCGCCGGAGCCCTCACTGAACGGGGGGATCGCAAATATGCGTACTAATACGTCCCCGGTAAGTAAGGGGTTAATAACAGTTGCAGGCTCTGTGATCTGATTTTTTTCAACAACATTAAACAACTAAATGAACATCCTCCGAGCCCGGTGATTCCATAATTTTTGCCAGGGGTTGTATAACCATCCTCACAATTTGAATATATAAACTTTGTAAGGTAGCGCTATTCATCACGCTGGGGGACACTCGCTTCAACGGATCAATTAAAGCACACCTGCAACGTCTTTCCGGTATTTCAGAATCCAGCAGTTTATTACACCTCATAAACTGCACATAACATTGTCCATCTCAGTGGCTCGCCGACATATTACACATATAATGTCCAAGAGGCTTTCCAGTGACAGATATGTCCACTTGGCTCCAGACACAGCCTTCAGCAAGGTAACAATATCAATGTCCACATCAAGCAGTGTTTTTACCTTTGCCGGTTACAGCTGCTTCAGTCAGTTTGGTTCTGCCACCGCTGTGGCTTTAAGGCTTCACCAGGCCTCTCTCTTCCAGCCTCTCCAGGCAAAATGGTGTCCCACACACAGGGATCAGGCCTCACGCCTCTCACCAGTTTCAAAACTACCAGGGTTTATATATCTTTCAGTGCACATAGGACCTGAGCTGATGTCACAGTCATGTGATCAGTCACCTGGGGGAGGTACATGGTCAGCCAGAACACACACCCCTGAACATTTTAGCAATGCAGCAAGGCGCTGCATTACATATCCCCCCCCTCTGTTCAAACTTTTGGGGTTGAACACATAATATAAACAATCACATCATAACCCACGGTTCACACAGAGACCATGTACTTGACAATTGCGCTGCTCAGCCCCTGGAACATTAGTCATTGACATTAGCCCATTCCTTAGGGACCTACCATTTGTCATTGTCATTGACTTCATCAAGTCACATTTCCGGGTCGTAACCTTGTCAGACCTCCCCCGCTCCCAGCGGTCAATACAGCAGTGTGACTCACATGCCCTGGTATCTAACGTCCGGTTCGACTCCGTACTGTCCCGTACTCTATTGGGTCGTTTGTATGGGCCACTCAAACCTGAGTTACTGGAGGTCTCACTACCTCTAAACCCACGCCCACTACTCTCAGGACATCTTGAAAGGTCCCTAACTACAGCTATAGCTGTTCTGTTATTTAGGGGGCCCTTTCTCTGTCTGGTCTCACAATTTATAGACGGCTGCCACCTTCTGCCGCTCAGGCGATTCTGTCTTTCCACTCGCAGTCTAGCGAGATTCAACTGTTCTACCTCTCGCAGGTAGGTCACTCGGTACTCCATCAGCATGCGTATATATGCAAGATCTTCTTCCGTTCCTACAGCGGAGAATGACACCATGCCGTCTTCATCTGGTATCCAGTCCTGACGATCACGTGGACTGCTTACTTCCATCACACCAGACTTCTTCACCATCATCTGCATGGCTCGGCCATTTCTCCCAATGAGCTTTCTCACCAGAGCCTGAGGCACCCGGATGACCTCTTCCCGCAGACTGTGAGCTTTTCTCATAAGCTCCAGTTGTCTAACGGCTTGTTCCATCTTCAACCGGAGAAACCGCTTTGTGCGAATACATTGCCAGTGCATGTCACTTAGGATCGCCACCCTCTTCACTGTGACTTCGGTTGTGGACAGGACCAGCAGCTGTTTAGTTTCTGAGGTCAAGTACACCTTACAGGCTCCCACGGCCTTCTTAAACTCCTCATGCACGGACTCACTGGTGCATTCTTCTCTTAAATCCTCGGGTACGTCTGTGAGGCACTTGTACCAAGAGGTTTCTGTCTCACCAGTGGTCTCCAATCGATCATCTGGCTCAGGTTTCAGAGGCAACTTACTTTCAGCTTCTTCAACCTGTATGCTTCCCCTGAGCTGACTCACAGCTACAACTTCAAGAATTTTCATCTTGACCACTTCCATTTCATGCTTATCTTCTGTTAACACTCTCTTAGCTCTCCTCAGGTCCACCTTCTCATGGTATAAAGGAGTAAGTGCAACTTGTTTGCCCTTTTCCTTCTCCAAGGAGGCCTCGTTCACTGAGTGATACTTTGCCAGGTGACCTTTGAGCTCGAAAACTTCTTCCTCTAGCTCCGCTACTCGCCTCTCAGCAGCCCATCTCTGAAGCTCTTCCTGCGTCAACTGTTCCTTTGTAACGGGTCTGGGAGGTGGAACCTCTGAGCTACGATACAAAGGGGCAGTCCTTGTAAGGAAGCGGGTGGCTCCCAGGGTAGGCGGGCAGGTAGTCACGGCAAGTGACGGGGACAGTCTCTGGGTAGAAGGGCAGGAGGTCACGGCAAGTGACGGGGACAGTCTCTGGGTAGAGGGGCAGGAGGTCACGGCAAGTGACGGGAACAGTCTCTTGACAGGTGGGTGGTCACGGAAAGTGACGGCGAAGCCTCCAGATAGGCTAGCAGGCAGGTAGCAGGCGGACGCTCCCAGGAGAGCGGGTAAGAGTCTCTGGACAGGCAGGAGATCACAGCGCGTGATGGCAGAGCCTCCAGGTAGGCTAGCAGGCAGGTAGCAGGCGGACGCTCCCAGGTGAGCGGGTAAGAGTCTCTGGACAGGCAGGTGGTCACAGCACGTGACGGCAGAGCCTCCAGGTAGGCTAGCAGGCAGGTAGCAGATGAGCACTCCCAGGTGAGCGGGTAAGAGTCTCTGGACAGGCAGGTGGTCACAGCACGTGACGGCAGAGCCTCCAGGTAGGCTAGTAGGCAGGTAGCAGGCGGACGCTCCCAGGTGAGCGGGTAAGAGTCTCTGGACAGGCAGGTGGTCACAGCACGTGACGGCAGAGCCTCCAGGTAGGCTAGCAGGCAGGTAGCAGATGAGCGCTCCCAGGTGAGCGGGCAATCAGATCCATAGACAGACTGGCAGGGCTGGTAGGCAGACTGTCGGACTGCAGGAATGCAAGTAGATAGACAAGTATCAGGCAGGTATCAAGCAGGAATCTGGCAGATAACTGGCAGGTAACTGGCAGGTAACTGGTAACGGGACCTGAGGGCTGAAGCAGAGTGATAGGCTATGCAACAACATTGCTCGGGCACCTCCATTTTGGAGGAGGTGCCTTAAATATGGTGAGGTCCTCCGACCATTGGCCGGGGACTCCTTAGGACGGCGCGCGCGGCCCCTTTAAGAGAGGGGGAGCGCGCGCCTTAAGCACAGTGGCCGGGAAGCAGCGCGCGCTGCCAGCAGAGCGGGAGGAGGACGCCGGGCACGGAGTGGAGAGGTGAGGGGAACAGCGTCCCTGCCTAGCAGGAGACAGGGACGCCGACGCTACAGTACCCCCCCCTTAAGCCCCCCCTTTTTTAGGCCAGACAGAAATTTATCAAGGATGAGAGGGGCATGGATGTTTTCCCGGGGCTCCCACGTTCTCTCCTCAGGACCAAACCCCTTCCACTCCACTAGAAAAAAAGGTCTTTCCTCTTACCCTTTTGGTGGCCAGAATGTTCTCTACCTCAAACTCGTTTTCAGCGGAAACCGGAGCAGGAGGCGTACCTGTAGACTTGGAAAAAGAGTTAAGTACCACGGGTTTGAGGAGAGATACATGGAAGGAGTTAGGGATCCGCAAGTTGGCCGGGAGATTCAATTTATAGGCCACTGGGTTGATTTGTTTGATAACTTCCAGTGGGCCGATGAACTGAGGCCCTAACTTGTAGGAAGGAATCTTGAGTCGGACATACTTGGACGAGAGCCAGACTTTATCTCCAGGACGGAATTGTGGAGGATCCAGGCGTTTTTTGTCAGCGTGTCTTTTCATCCGCTCGGACGACTGAAGGAGTGCGGATCGGGTACTCTCCCAAATGGAGGAGAATTCGCTAACGAGAGATTCCGCAGCCGGATTATCCACCGAGGTGGAGACGGGAAATGGGATCCGAGGATGCTGACCGAAGACTACAAAAAACGGGGATTTGGAGGAAGATTCGCTCTTGTGATTATTGTAAGAGAACTCGGCCCATGGTAGGAGATCCACCCAGTCCGAATGGTGGGCATTAACGAAGTGCCGGAGGTAACTGGTCAGGATCTGATTGATCCGCTCCACTTGACCATTGGACTGTGGGTGATAAGCGGAGGAGAAGTCCAGGGTGACATCCAGCAGCTTACATGTGGCTCTCCAGAAGCGTGAGGTGAACTGAACCCCACGATCCGACACGATGTGGAGGGGCAGGCCATGGAGACGGAAGATGTGGCGGATAAAGTCTTTAGCCAGCTCGGGTGCAGACGGGAGGCCCAGCAGGGGAATGAAGTGAGCCATCTTGGAAAAGCGGTCAGCGACCACCCAAATGACCGTACAACCGGCAGAGACAGGGAGATCCGTTATAAAGTCCATAGCTATATGCTGCCACGGGGCAGCAGGTACTGGAAGAGGAAGGAGGCGACCGGCTGGCAGATGTCTCGGAACCTTGTTCCGGGCGCAGGACACACAGGCTGAAACAAAGTCTATTACGTCCTTGTGCATGGTAGGCCACCAGTAATGCCGGGTAATAAGCTGGAGGGTCTTTTTCTGACTGGCGTGGCCAGCTAGCTTAGACAAGTGACCCCAGTGTAGGATCTTCTTCCGATCAGGTACTGTTACGAACGTCTTACCGGGAGGGAGACGATTTAGATTCACGGGGGCCACCTGCATTACTCTGGCGGGATCAATGATGTGCTTAGGCTCCTCCTCTAGATCAGACACCAGGAAGGATCGGGACAAGGCGTCAGCTTTGATGTTTTTGTCTGCCGGGCGAAAATGAAGAACGAAATCAAAGCGGGCAAAAAACAAGGACCACCGGGCTTGGCGCGAGTTAAGTCTCTGGGCGCTCTGGAGGTAAGCCAAGTTCTTGTGGTCCGTGTAAATAATTACCGGGTGAAGAGCCCCCTCGAGCAGGTAACGCCACTCCTCCAGTGCCAGCTTAATGGCCAATAACTCTCGGTCTCCTATAGAATAATTGCGCTCAGAAGGGGAGAAGAGTTTGGAGAAGAAGCCGCAAGTTACCATTCTTCCGGAAGACGACTTTTGGGTAAATACCGCTCCGGCTCCAGAGGAGGAGGCGTCCACTTCCAGGAGGAATTGTTTGTTGCCGTCCGGACGATGCAGCACCGGGGCGGAAGAGAAAGCCTGTTTTAAGGAAAGAAAGGCTTCCTCTGCTTCGGGCGGCCATTCTCTGGGATTAGTGCCCTTACGGGTGAGCGCAGAGATTGGAGCAGTCCGGGAAGAGAAGTGCGGTATGAAGAGGCGGTAGTAGTTGGCGAAGCCCAGGAACCGCTGAATAGCCTTCAACCTCTCCGGTCGGGACCACTTCTGGATGGCAGACAGTTTCTCAGGATCCATTCGTAGGCCGGTCTGAAAGATTATGTAGCCCAAGAACGGAAGCGAGGTCTGCTCAAAGAGGCACTTCTCATATTTAGCGTAGAGGTGGTTCTGCCTGAGCCTGAGCAGGACCTGACGAACATCCCTCCGGTGAGTGAGAAGATCCGGAGAGAAGACCAAGATGTCGTCCAGGTACACCACTACGCAGGAGTAGAGAAGGTCCCGGAAGATGTCATTGACCAACTCTTGAAAGACGGCGGGAGCGTTACAGAGACCGAAGGGCATTACCAGATATTCATAGTGGCCGTCCCGGGTGTTGAATGCCGTCTTCCATTCATCCCCCTGACGGATACGGACCAGGTTATACGCCCCACGGAGGTCCAGCTTGGTGAAGATTCTAGCCCCCCTCAGACGGTCAAATAATTCCGGAATGAGCGGAAGGGGGTATTTATTCTTCACCATGATCTGGTTAAGGCCTCTATAGTCTATACAGGGACGGAGTGAGCCGTCCTTCTTTTTGACGAAGAAGAAGCCTGCTCCCGCCGGGGAGGTCGATTTCCGGATAAATCCCCTGGCCAGATTCTCCTCAATATATTCAGACATGGACCGGGTCTCAGCAGCGGACAAAGGGTAAATACGCCCACGGGGAGGAGTAGCGCCGGGCATCAGGTCGATTGGGCAGTCGTATGGTCTATGAGGGGGTAATGTCTCTGCCTCCTTTTTATTAAAGACGTCCGCATAAGACCAATAGGGAAACGGAAGACCAGGTAGATTGGCTGGGGTAGGAGAAGGATGGACAGGATGGACGGGAACTAAACAAGTCTTATGGCAGTCCTGTCCCCAGCGAAGGACTTCTCCGGTCTGCCAATCAAGCACGGGTGCATGTTTCTGAAGCCAGGGTAGGCCTAGCAAGAGGGCGTGAGAGAGTCCAGGCAGAACATGAAAGAAGATGCTCTCAGAGTGCAGCATTCCCACCTGCAGGGTTATGGATTCGGTGATGAGTTGGATGGGATGTGGTAAGAGGCCCCCATCCACGGCAGCGACAGATAAGGGTACAGCCAGAGGTTTGGTGGGAATGCGGTATTTCTCTACCAGGGACTGAGAAATGAGATTTCCGGCAGCTCCAGAGTCAAGTTGGGCTAGTTCAAAATAACAGTTCTCCCCGCAGATGATAGAGACCGACAGCAACAGAGATGGAGAGGGTTTACTCTTGTCTAGGACGACCTCTCTGAGCGATCCTAGACACAGGCTTTTCCAGACCTCTCCGGGCAGGAACGGATCCGGTGCTCCTTACTGCCACAGTAGAAGCAGCTCCCATCGGCTCGGCGTAACTCTTGACGGGTCTTGACCATCTTGGTCTGGTCGACCTGCATAGGTTCGGGTGAGTGCGCCTGGGGAGTAGCGGGAGAAGTGACGGATTTCTGAAAAGTAGGGGCTAGACGTGGAAACCTCCTCTCACGGGTGACCTCTTTGGCGCGTTCCTGGAACCGGATGTCAATCCGGGTGGCAAGAGTTATTAAGTCGTCGAGAGTGGTAGGAATGTCCCGACCGGCGAGTTCATCTTTAATACGGCCGGACAGACGCTCCCAAAAGACAGACACCAGAGCGTCGTTATCCCAGGCCAGCTCCGAAGCAAGGGTACGGAACCGTATGGCATATTGGCCCATGGTGAGATTTCCTTGATGGAGGCGTAGCAGAGATGATGCGGATGAGGTCTTCCGTCCGGGTTCGTCGAAGACTTTCCGGAAAGCCGTGAGAAAGGCTGGCAGGTTGGACACCAGGGGGTCTCCTCTCTCCCATAGAGGATTTAGCCAAGCCAGTGCCTCCCCCGTGAGATGGGACATGATGAAGGCTACTTTGGCCCGGTCGGAGATAAACTGGTGGGACAGGAGTTCAAAGTGCAGGGTGCACTGGTTTATGAAGCCCCGAGCTTGAGCGGGGTCGCCTCCGAAGCGAGGAGGTGCAGAAAGCCGGGGTCCGGGGCAGGATGCCATGGTACTGGTGGACAGCGGCGCTGCCGGGCTGCGAGTCATGACACTAGCGGTGGTTGCTGGTGGAGCAGTCAGAGTGTCCAGGCGAGAGTTGACATTCCGCAGATGACTCAGGATGGACTCCTGTTGGGACCTCTGACGGGACAGTTCATGACATAGGTCCGAGAGCGAGGGAGCTTGGGTGCCACCGGGTTCCATGGCCCGAGCAAACTGTAACGGGTCTGGGAACCTCTGAGCTACGATACAAAGGGGCAGTCCTTGTAAGGAAGCGGGTGGCTCCCAGGGTAGGCAGGCAGGTAGTCACGGCAAGTGACGGGGACAGTCTCTGGGTAGAAGGGCAGGAGGTCACGGCAAGTGACGGGGACAGTCTCTGGGTAGAGGGGCAGGAGGTCACGGCAAGTGACGGGGACAGTCTCTTGACAGGCGGGTGGTCACGGCAAGTGATGGCGAAGCCTCCAGATAGGCTAGCAGGCGGGTAGCAGGTGGACGCTCCCAGGTGAGCGGGCAAGAGTCTCTGGACAGGCAAGTCGTCACAGTAAGTGATGGCTAAGCCTCCAGGTAGGCTAGCAGGCAGGTAGCAGGCGGACGCTCCCAGGAGAGCGGGTAAGAGTCTCTGGACAGGCAGGAGATCACAGCGCGTGACGGCAGAGCCTCCAGGTAGGCTAGCAGGCAGGTAGCAGGCAGACGCTCCCAGGTGAGCGGGTAAGAGTCTCTGGACAGGCAGGTGGTCACAGCACGTGACGGCAGAGCCTCCAGGTAGGCTAGCAGGCAGGTAGCAGGCGGACGCTCCCAGGTGAGCGGGTAAGAGTCTCTGGACAGGCAGGTGGTCACAGCACGTGACGGCAGAGCCTCCAGGTAGGCTAGCAGGCAGGTAGCAGATGAGCGCTCCCAGGTGAGCGGGCAATCAGATCCATAGACAGACTGGCAGGGCTGGTAGGCAGACTGTCGGACCGCAGGAATGCAAGTAGATAGACAAGTATCAGGCAGGTATCAAGCAGGAATCTGGCAGATAACTGGCAGGTAACTGGCAGGTAACTGGTAACGGGACCTGAGGGCTGAAGCAGAGTGATAGGCTATGCAACAACATTGCTCGGGCACCTCCAAGTGACGGCGAAGCCTCCAGATAGGCTAGCAGGCGGGTAGCAGGTGGACGCTCCCAGGTGAGCGGGCAAGAGTCTCTGGACAGGCAGGTGGTCACAGTAAGTGATGGCTAAGCCTCCAGGTAGGCTAGCAGGCAGGTAGCAGGCGGACGCTCCCAGGAGAGCGGGTAAGAGTCTCTGGACAGGCAGGAGATCACAGCGCGTGACGGCAGAGCCTCCAGGTAGGCTAGCAGGCAGGTAGCAGGCGGACGCTCCCAGGTGAGTGGGTAAGAGTCTCTGGACAGGCAGGTGGTCACAGCACGTGACGGCAGAGCCTCCAGGTAGGCTAGCAGGCAGGTAGCAGATGAGCGCTCCCAGGTGAGCGGGCAATCAGATCCATAGACAGACTGGCAGGGCTGGTAGGCAGACTGTCGGACCGCAGGAATACAAGTAGATAGACAAGTATCAGGCAGGTATCAAGCAGGAATCTGGCAGATAACTGGCAGGTAACTGGTAACGGGACCTGAGGGCTGAAGCAGAGTGATAGGCTATGCAACAACATTGCTCGGGCACCTCCATTTTGGAGGAGGTGCCTTAAATATGGTGAGGTCCTCCGACCATTGGCCGGGGACTCCTTAGGACAGCGCGCGCGGCCCCTTTAAGAGAGGGGGAGCGCGCGCGCGCCCTAAGCACAGTGGCCGGGAAGCAGCGCGCGCTGCCAGCAGAGCGGGAGGAGGACGCCGGGCACGGAGCGGAGAGGTGAGGGGAACAGCGTCCCTGCCTAGCAGGAGGCAGGGACACCAACGCTACATCCTTTAACAGTAGAGTTCTCTAAGACCTCTCTGTCTCCAATGCGCCCACTCGGCTCTCAACAGCCAGTCTCTCAAGCTTCTCTTGCTTCCACTGGGCTTGTAGCATCTCCTTGAGCTCCTTGATCTCGGCTCTAACATCCACCGAATCATCCGAGCTCGCCTTATTCGAGGAGGTATTTGCTTCATACCTCCCATCTCCAGTGGCCAACTCCTGTTCCTGGTCTGTGGCTTCTCCGATAGACTCCTTCATCTTTTTCCGCTCAGCTTCCATCTTGCTGATTCTTTCCTTAAGGCATGACTCTGCCCTCTGGAGATTATCACAGAACGTCTGCAGCTCCTTCACCTGAGCTTCCAGATCTAGGGTCTTTCTGCAGAGATCATCATTTACATCACGGGTGCCCTGTAGAGTGGTCTCAATCACTTGGCGCATGTGCTCTGCATCCGCCTTATCATCCTCTAGTTTTTCCTTAACCTTGAGGAGATCCTCATAGTCTCTCTTAGTTTGTTGCAGTTCCCTATTGAACTTTTCATGCCTCATTTCTGCCTCTTTCAGGGTGGATAGCTCCCGGTCTCGCTGGTACAGAGAGTCCACCAGCCGCTCCTTCTCCTGCATTAGAGGCTTTACTTGTTCCTGGAATTGCTGCAGCTCCCTCATTAGTTCACCATGCTCGTTCTTGGAGTCACACAGCTCCCGGTTGAACTGTTCGCGCAGTCGTTCTAGGTCTTGATCACGTCCAGAAACTTCATCCTGCAGCGCCCCTTTTAAGGCAGATAGCTCCCTATCCCTCTGGAGTAGACCCTCATCCAGCCTTTGCTTCTCCTGCATCAGCTCTAACTGTACCAGGGAGAAATTATCTTTCATCTCGCATAGCTCATCTTCAGACATCGCTTTGTCAAACTGCAACCGAACAACCTCCTCTTGGGTTCTGCGGAGGTCCTCTTTAATTTTCTGGAACATCTCCTTCCATTTGTTGATTTCCTCGCTGCTTTCCTCCAGTTTTTGCTGCCAATCACTCTGACACTGCTGCCTGATAGGCTCCAGCTCTTGGTCATGACTGGCCACCTCCTCTTTCAGGGCTGTCAGATCCTGATCCTTCTGACTCAGTACTGTACCGGAGGTTGCTACTGGCAACGTCACCTCCTCTTCTGCCTCTAAAGGAGGATCCACACTTGGAACAAAGGCACACAGCAATACATTTTCTTTATTTCCACTTTCAGCAAAGACTACAGGAGCAACCTTTTTGTGGCCCTTGCACCGTCGACGACGAGTGGGGGACTTTCTCCCCTCGTCTAGCCCCTCCTGACTGAACTCTCTTTCTACTTTCATAGCGTCACCGTCAGTTGTGGGGTCTGTGTCACTCCCCATGGTTTTGTGGACTAACAGGTCCCCTCCCACCTTGACGTCAACCCCTTCTAGTGGAGCTACCCCGTTATCAACGGTCAAATTGTCATTTTTAGGCCGTACCAACCCACAACCAGTAACAAATTTTGGTTTTCTATACTCCCCGCTCTTGTGAAAATCCACCCTTTTTTTAGACTCCGCCCCCTTTTGGACACACACACCTGTAGGGTAATTTTTACAACAAAAATCAGAGATAGTCTTAAGACTCGGTTCACTAAATCTCTTATTACCTCCCCGGGCACTCTGGGACAATACTTGCGCCCCCGGAGAGTTCACCGAATGGTCCACTGCCGCCATTCTATACGGTGCCCACAGTTCCTGCCGTTCCTGCACCATGTCCTGTAGACGTCTCTCAAACACCTGCTGCGATTCTAACCGGCACTTTAATCGCTCAATAGCTTCAGTCTCATTTGCTACTCCGTTCACAGCCATCGCGGTACGCTGTTCACATTAGACACTTCACACCGCTCTCCCTGGAAAAATTTTCGTGGCCCCGCCGAGCCACAGCAAAACCAGATTTGGGTGCGACGAAAATTTTCGTAACCCCGCCGAGTTACAGCAAGATGCTTTAATCTTCGTGACCCCCGCCGAGCCACAGCAAACCAGGTTTGGGTGCGACGACAATTTTCGTAACCCCGCCGTGCACATAGGACCTGAGCTGATGTCACAGTCATGTGATCAGTCACCTGAGGGGGAGGTACATGGTCAGCCAAAACACACCCTGGACCATTACAGTAATGCCGCTGCATTACAAGGGGTAGCAAAGGATTTGTCATTCCTGAAGTGAAACCACCATCTCAGGGAGGATCTCGTTTCTCTGGAATGGAACGTCAACTTGTTCAGAGAACGTAAGTCTCTGTCCTATTTTTGCAGTATCTTCAGATGTATGTAATGCACGCAGATGGCGCACATGGTTCGTGGACCCACTTTGCCATGGGGCCGGGCTTACCTAGGAGGGTCATAGCTAAGCGGCTACCTAGTGTTCACTGGAGCTCCTGATGGTGGAGTCAGACTTGAGCTGCCAGGTACCTCTCCTAGGCAGTCCCTGTTACTGCAGCTGCTGAACCCAGGGGTCAGGTACGCAGACACAGATACGACTCGGGCTCTGTTCAGACTACTAGGTTCTGGATCCTCTGAAGAACGGTTACTGACACAGGCTCCGTTCAGACAACTAAGTTCAGGATACACAGGTAAAACAGTTACTGACAGTCTCAGCTGGGGGTGATTCGGAGACTGATAAGACAGTCTGGATACACGGAATACTCGGGTAGGCAATCGTTCAGACACACAGGTCTCGGAGGGGACGAGGTTCAGGACTGGCCACACAAGGACCAGGGACTACGGGTTCAGAACTGGCCACACAAGGACAAGGGACTATGAGTTTAGGAATGGCCATGCAAGGATCAGGGACTACGGGTTCAGGACACTGGCCACACCAGAACCAGAGGACCTAACAACTCATTAGATGCACCACTCACTCACTAATGAAACTCATTGCTTCTGCACATCCTATTGGGGAGGGTGCCTTTTAAACAAGATGCCTCCCAGCTATTGGCATCTTAGCAGGTGCGTGCATTGACCTTTTAAGAACAGGGCAGCACGTGCGCACAAGGCGCACCACAGGGACACACGCCGTGCGGCCGGGGCGATGAGTATGACGGCCTCCCTGCATGGAGGGGGTAGGATAACCATGCACAGGCACCGGCATTAATGTTACAGTACCCCCCTCTTTACGCGCCCTCTTTCTCAAGCCCAGAATGACCCTCTGCAAAGAAGTTGGAAACCGACTTCTTCATGGACTCCCACGACTTCTTCTGTCCACTAGAAAAAAGTGACATCTCTTACCATCTTCATGACTAGGATGCTTCTCTCCATCAAGCCATCCTCAGAGTGGGACGAAGCAGGCATAGTACCAGGAACTTGGCATTGGGAAGTCTCTCTCCGTTTGTTGAGATCAGCTACAACCCGGAGGATTCGAGGACCAACTGGATTTCCTCCGCCTGGTTGGTGGATCGCAGAGACTTGGAAGATGCCACCGCCTTGATGCTCTCTTCAACCCATCATCTAGAAACTGAGGATATTTATTTGGGTCTGTGAGGAGCTGCCCATTTACTAAAGACTTTTCCAGCACGGACCACCGATTTTCGTAAATCTTATTGTTGTGTTTTATTAGTGATTTCTTGCTGATTTATTTTCCTGCTTGCTCGTCAGTAAGTGCACTAATTTCACTTGTAAAGTGTCCAGCATTCCAGTAATCTCAGTATCTCAGGAGCCTCTAACCATTGTTCACACAGTGACTAGGCCCATTATGTGAGTGTTGAAAGCAGATCCGGTGGAGCCGTCACCACGGGGATTCTCACATGCAGACCCAGGTGATGGGTTCCACCTGAGAAAAATACCTCAACTAATGCACGCTTAGCTTTGGGGGAGGGAGAGTGAGAGCAGTTCTGCCCATTCAGGGGGCTTATCCCAGTAAAGGAGAAAAGAAGCCACATGTTTAGTGGAACATCTTCAAAGGGACAAGATCTAGTATGAGGACCTGGACCATGAATGGATCGATGGCTTATGGAGTAGAAATCAGCTGCCGACCGGGCTGGATAAACATGCTACAGTTGTGGGATCTGTTGTCTGGATTTGATAAACTTTCTTAAAAGACGGTTGCTACTGAATACCTTTGCTTTTATCATTTTATTTGTCATATGGAGGATCATGGACTGTGACTACAGACTAAACTGTCTGGAGATACGAAATCTGTGGGCCAACCAGAAGTTGGGGGACAGTGAGAATCGCTTAGCACAAAGGCAGTGGAACTACCACCCCAGGGAGGTGATCGTGTGGACTGAGACAATTGTATTTTGGACATTTACCTGGCACTTGAGCTCTCAGCTCTGGACGTCCTATTGGAAAACCAGACTGCACATGGAAGGTGATCCTTTCCGTATACAATGCTCTAATCTGGAGGTCTAGTTGCTTGAAAATTACTTGACTGGTTTTGGGTAGGGCTCGTCCTTACCTGACAACACCCCCACTGGACTCTGGAGCTGTCAGACGGGAATCTGACACTGACTCTTCAAGGCCTGCAGCATGAACTTTCCCGCCAAACCGAAGCCTTCACTTGCCATGGATACAAGTACAGTCATCGTTGGAGAAGGAACACTCCCGCCAAGGACAGCCTCTCCTACTGGCCCAAGGCTTTGTCCTGAGAAGTCTAAAAAACTCCAAAGACTGTCGGGATGTTCCACACAACCGCAGCTATACCGCAATCCCTTCTTACGAGTTCCAGCTCCTGCTCAGCCTGCCAAACACTGTCAACCTTCATTTATTCCATACGGGTAGCAGCTTCAACAGGCTGGGGAACGAGTGGTCTTTGGAAGAACAGAGCCAGACGTGATTTTCCTCACATGCATCACCTGACTGGTCTGCTCCTGGAAGCTGGGAATGGACAATGTCGCAGAAGATTCCGGATTCGACTCATCAAAGGCCTTTTGGAAGGCTACCAGGAAAGCCTGCAGGTCCGAGGTGATAGGAGTCCCTCTCTCCCATAAGGGGTTGAGCCATGCCAGGGCATCTCCTGCAAGGTAGGACATTAGGAATCCCACATTGACCACTTGACCAGGTCGGAAGAAAACTGATGGCCCAAAATTTCACAAGTGCCGCATGCACTGCTCTAGGAACCCACGGCACATCTTCGGATCCTAAAAGTACCATGGCGTATCAGACAGGACGGATTCCACTCCAGAAAGGCATACGTTTCAGGTTGAATAGGCACAGGTGTAGGTACTGCATCTTGAGCTGGCACAGCTGACATCAGGACTTCCAATCGTTGACACAACACTGAGCAAAGAGAGGACTGGGGATCAGCGGGGCCCATGGCCGAAGTAAACTGTTAAACACAAAAGGTGGCGCACATGATTCGTGGACCCACTGTGCCACGGGGCCGGGCTTATGTAGCGCCGGCGTCTCTGCCTCCTGCCCAGCAGACGCCGATCCCCTTACCGCTGCGGCCCCAGTCCTGCGTCCACCACTCCTCCGCCTGTCTCCAACACTGTGCCCGCCCGGGGTGCACTCACCGATCCCCGGCACTGTGCTTAGGGCACGCGCACTCCCTGCTTCTTGCAGGGGCCACGCCGTTCTAAAATGTCCCCGGCCAATGGCCAGAGGACATCCTTTATTTAAGGCACCTCCCCGAAAATGGAGGTGCCTGTGCAACGTTGTAAGTTTGTTGCTTAACTTTCTTGTTAGTTCTCAGGTCCCAGTGCTGCCCGCCAGCCTATCTAACAGCCGTGCCCGCCAGCCTACCTACCAACCGGCCGTGCCAGTCAGCGCCTGTCATCAGTCCCGTGGGAGTCGCCTGCTCTTACACGAGGTCGGTCCTGGAGTAGCACCTGGTCCACCTTCCCAGTCCTTCCTTGGTTCACGGAGTCGACTAAGCCGCCGTACAGCCAAGGTCGGTCCAGGGTGAGGTCTCTAGTTACACCCTTCCAGTCCCTCCTTGTACCACGGCCCAGTGGTTCCACCACCCGGCATCGTAACGGCTTACCTAGGAGGGGTGTAACTAAGCGACTACCTGGTGTTCACTGGAGCTCTTGATAGTGGAGTCAGGCTTGAGCTGCAGGCAGCTGCCACGTACCACTCCTAGGCAGTCCCCGTTACTGCAGTTGCTGACCCCAGGGGTCAGGAACGAAGACACGGATAGGACTCGGGCTCCGATCAGACTACTAGGTTCTGGATCCTCTACAGAATGGTTACTGACACGGACAAGACTCCGTTCCGACTACTAGGTTCAGGATCCACGGGAAGAACATTTATTGACGCAGAGTCTCAAACAGGGCTGATTCGGAGACCAGTAGGACATCCCAGATACACGGAATACTTGGATAGGCAAACGTTCAGAAACATGGGTCTCAGATACTGATTCTGGTACTGGCCACACACGCACCACGGGACGAGCTTCAGGCATTGGCCGCACATGGACCAGGGGACCTAACAACTTACTAGTTGCACCACTAACACTAATAAAACTTATTGCTTTGGAACCTCTCTATTGGGGAGGGTGCATTTTAAACAAGATGCCTCCCAGCTATTAGCTAAGGGCATCTTAACAGTTGCGCGGACAGACCCATTAAGAACAGGGCAGCGTGCGCGTGCACTAGGCACGCCGCTGAGAAACCAGTAAACCAGGAAGCACGCCGAGGGACATGTCGCGTGGCCGGGGCAGTGAGTATGTCGGCGTCCCTGCATGGAGGAGGAAGGGGAACCATGCAGGGACGCCGGCATTAATGTTACACTGTAAAGAGCCTATGTGCCATCTGGCCCAGTCAATCGTCTCTCTGGCTGCTACCATAAGTCCCAATAGCCTCATCAACAGAACGTACACTGGTCTGGGTGGTCTCAATAATTTGACTGCAGCTCTATTGCTCGGAGTCTTTGTACCGGAAGAGATAGGAACATGCTTCTGGTGTCCAAAATGAAACCCAGGAATATTCTCCCTAAAGATAGAGAGGTATGCGATTTTTCCCAATTGATTATCCACCCTAGTGTCTGGATATCAAATCGAGATGAATAGAGAGGATTTCTCTTGATGATTCTTTGATAAGCTAATTGTCCAGGTATGGAAAGATGCTTATACCTCTCTGAATCCTGCGATGACTGCAGCACACCACTTTTGTGAAGATTCAAGGTGCTGAGGAAATCCCGAAAGGAAGTGAGGTTAAGTGGAGATGAATTAGACTGCCTCCTACTGAAACTGCTGTCCGAAGAGGTCTTTGATGACTCGCGTGGATAAGAATATGCAGACATGTGTCCTTCAAGTTGATGGTAGCTAGATAATGCTTGTTCTAATATTGGCACAATCGAGCTCACTGATTTCATGCAGAACTTTGTTTTGATCATAAATCGGTTCAAAATCCTGAGATGTATAATAGGCCTCTGTTTAAGGGTTTTGGAACTAGAAAAATCCTGGAATAAACTCCAAGGTCCTCTTCTTTAAGGGGACTTCTTCCAGGACCTGCATCTCGATAAAATCGTATTGATTTTTCTAAGAGACAGCATTCTGTGCATTCCTGGTGTAGTGACGAATCTTTAAGGGGGTGCAAGAAACTCTATACGATATCCATCTCTTATGATATCAGGGACCCAGAGGTCTCTTACTAGGCTCTGCCACTGGTGAAAAAACAAAGGACACCCCCCCACTGGCAGTTCCTTGGCATCAGAAATCCAACCTCTTGTAGGACGAAGAGAAACATCGGCCAAGCCCTCTTTGACACCTACCAGAGACTCTCTTCCAGACTATACCTCTTTTCTTGAGTCCTGCTGACTCGGCTTCACTCTTCTGCCTTGGCTTCAAAATGAAGAACTTCATCTACGTCTGACCGGTCTGGGAAGGGTCTTTCTTTCTTTGATAAGATTCTCCATTAACGCGTCCAACTGAGCCCCAAAGAGACGTCCTGGCTCAAATTCAACGAAACAAGAGTGCACTCTTAGAGAGGACATCTGCCCCATCATGGCTTTATGCAGTAGATAGCGCCATGGCATGTGCAAATAGCCTAGATTGCTCAACCACAGTGTCACCAGCCTAAAGTAACCCAGGATCTTATCTCTGGATTCTCCCTTGTCAATGTCCTCCTCCATCTGAAGGAGCCAAGGCTGGAGGTCCTTAGCCACAGTGTAAGAGAAATTGGCAGCCTTTGCCTGTTCCGCAGCTGACAAGTAATAAAGTAATATCTGTGTTGCGCGTTATCGATTCTTCTATCCATAGGATTGGAAAAATTAGAACTATCTTCATTGGACAAAACCGTGACGATTCATTTCTGAATGATCTGGTTTACTTTAAGCCCCCTTGCTTTCTTAGACATGCCGCACTTTCCCGCAATATCGGCACACAGGACATCTTTTCTAGTGGAACCAGATTGATTTCATGGTCACTCTCCGTCTCACAGAAGGATGAATAAACCTCATTTATGATCCTGAAACGCTCCGTATCCTCAGATTCTCTAGGAGAGACCTTCAAAAAGAAAACACTCCCATCCATGCGGACCCACACAGATAGAAGTAACTAAAGAAGTATCTAGATAATATACAGTAATGAAGGAATAAAGAGAGATACTTCCCAACCATACCACCGGCAGGTCCAGGACGGACATAAGAAAATCACAGAGAAGGAGAAAAGATGGTAGGTATATATACACAACTCATTTACAATTCTGTATAAAATAATGATTTTATTTATATACAATTTATTCTGGATTTTGACAATTTTCTATTTTGCAGCCATATTTTTTTTAAATATTAAACACCAGACATTTTTCCACTTTCATTTCTTTTAAGAGCCATCAACGTTTTATTTTTTTAGTCTACACAGCGTATAAGGGATTGGTTTTTTTTGGTGGAACAAGTTGTAATTTTGAATATCACTCATTCATTTTACCATCACGATACTGAAGAAAAAAAACAAACAAAAAAAAAAACACCCACTTGGCCTTAAAAAGATATAAATTACCATAGGGAAGTTGAACTGCTCCTCTGAGTGGTCTACATGGGAGAACAGGGGTACTGGGTACGGGGCCTTGGGTAGGTCCACAAAAGCTATGGCAGCCCATCAGCATACTCAAGTGGCGGGAGATGGGCTCCAGCATTTAAATGGTTAAACAGCAGCTCTTCAGCCCGTTCCATACGCCAGCATCAGAATTGCATTAAACGTTGAACGGCCATTACGAGGATATCTCTGGCCGGGCTCCGAACACTGGAGATGGCGCTGTACTACATGGCTTTTGTAAGTCACATATAAATGAATGGGAGTTATGGAAATAGCGCATCACAGCGAGCTCCCCCTTCGGTGGATGTTCTGGCTCTCGGGGGCCCAGGGGCCACACGTGCAGGAATACAGCTGTGCAGCGAGTAATGAGGGTCACCAGCACAATGTAACGCAACGTCTCTAGAATCAGCAGGACCAAGGATGCAGCTATAGGATCAGGAGCCATGGTCCAGATTGAGACCCTACATCAAAAGAGGCAATTTTTGCAGGAAGGGTAGACAGTAGTGATGAGCGAGCATGCTCATTACTCGAGATTTACGAGCATGCTCGGGTGTTTCCCCGAGTATCTTCAGTGCATGATTTGCGACTGTTTGACGGCTTTAATACATGTGAGGATTGCTTGCTTCTTAGGCATTCCTCACATGTATTAAAGCTGTCAAACAGTCACAAATCATGCACACAGCGCGACTCAAACATAACAGCCGAGCACGCTGAAGGTACTCGGCGAGCACCCAAGGGTTAAAAGAACATACTCGCTCATCACTAGTAGACAGCAGTGATGGTGCCCAGAACATCTGGAGTAATGCTGCAGAACTGCGCACACCACATTACATATTGTTTGAAAAATCCTGTTATGCCGTCTCGATCACAACTCTTCAGGCCATGTCTTGACAGTTCAGCACTGCCGACGGGACATTGTCTGGTTACATCAGCATTCCCTTTAATGAGGAGATCTTAACCTGCTACTATGACAACACTGAACTGGTTTTTGTACAGTAAAGTTGCCTTTATAGAACAAACTTAATAGAAGTCAGCACCGAGGAGCAATTTATGGAGCCACCATCAAGTCTTGTGTCTGTTACTGCAGTCCCTCCAGCACAGATGATTGCTGAAAATGTCCCTTGTGCACTGGAATCACAGAGAAATGTCCATTTTGCACTCGAATCACAGAGAAATGCCCCTCCGGAATTGGAACCATAGACAAATGACCCTCCGGCACCGGAACCACAGACACGTGACCCTCCGGCACCGGAACCACTGACAAGTGACCCTCCGGCACTGGAACCACTGACAAGTGACCCTCCGGCACCGGAACCACAGACACGTGACCCTCCGGCACCGGAACCACTGACAAGTGACCCTCCGGCACCGGAACCACTGACAAGTGACCCTCCGGCACCGGAACCACTGACAAGTGACCCTCCGGCACCGGAACCACTGACAAGTGACCCTCCGGCACCGGAACCACTGACAAGTGACCCTCCGGCACCGGAACCACTGACAAGTGACCCTCCGGCACCGGAACCACTGACAAGTGACCCTCCGGCACCGGAACCACTGACACGTGACCCTGCGGCACCGGAACCACTGACAAGTGACCCTCCGGCACCGGAACCACTGACAAGTGACCCTCTTGCACTGGGATCACTGATAAATGTGCCATCTCCATGGGGGTCTCTGGCGAATGTCCCTCTTCTATTGATGGTCCCTGCACAGCTACTTCTTGAATGGGGCTATCCAGTAAATGTTCACCACCTACAGATACTCCCCCCGATACATGATTATCAGGAGCAGCGCCCTCGTCTGCAGGTTCCACGCTTCCCTCGATGGCCGCTTTCCAGTTTCTCAAAGATACAGGGTGCGGCAGGCACAGAAACAGTCTGCAGAATTTGTAGGACTTTGGGGAGGCGCAGTACAGGTTTAAAGCAAACTCCTTCATGAGGCTGCAGTACTGGGTGACGCTGTGCCGCCGGCAGCCGTTCTTCAGCTGCTGTGTGAACAGAACCTGAGTGAGGCCGCTGCAGTGCTCAGCAACCACTTGCTCCGGATCTCTCTCCATCATGTTGTTTTTCTGTAAATCAACCAGCGTCTTCTTCAGGTTCTTGATCTTGACGCCCTGGCGCAGGACTTGCTTTTGTAAGGTTTTGATCTTTCTCCTCAATTTCACAACGTTTGGGTCAGTGACAGGGACAGGAACCTCGTTTTCCTTGTCGCCAATCGCAGTGTGGTACGCGTGGTCTACGGGAATGTAATCGACCACGTTCTCACAGGGAGGTCTGGATGGAAAGTTCTGGACAGTCTGGTTCACTACAATGGTCAGGTCAGGTAAATGACCCCCAGTCCCTGCCTCTGCATTCACTGCTTGCTTATCAGCGGGCTGTTTGGTGATCACCTGCATGCACACCATTGGCCGCTCTGCCACTTTCGGTTGATCACTCAGCGTTGATGACTCCATATTGGTATCCTGAGTTTCTACACCTGAACCCTCACCCTGCCCTCCCACTGCCAGACCCTCACCCTGCCCTCCCACGTCCATCTTCTCTCCCTGATCTTCCACATCCAGCATCTCGCAATCTGCATCCTCCGCACTCCCGCTCCCTAGGGATACCAGCGCCGGCTCCTTGTCCTGCATTTCCTCCTTATGTCTCTTGTCTTGTGTTTCCCCTGCACGCTTACCTTCCTGCTCTTCTGTCACCTTCTTCTCGCCCTGTGTGTGTGTATCCGTGTTCTTCTTTCCCTGAGCTTTCCTCACATGCATGTCACCTTCTGTTTCTACCTCCACCTCCTGCGACTCCACCGCCTGCTTCCCACCCTGCGAATCCACCACCTGCTCATCATCTTGCACTTCCTCCTGCTGCACCTCCGCTGCCTGCTCCTCATCCTGCTTTTCCGCCCTGTGCTCCTTACCTTGCACTTCCACCCAGTGTTCCTCATCATGTGCCTCCGCTGCCCGCTCCTCATCATGTGCCTCTGCTGTCCGCTCCTCATCCTGCATTTCCACCGCCCCGTGCTCCCCACCTTGCCCTTCCACTGCCCTGTGCTCTTCGCCCTGCGCTTCCGCCGCCCCATGCTTCTCGCCCTGTGCTTCTGCCGCCCCATGCTTCTCGCCCTGCGCTTCCGCCGCCCTATGCTTCTTGCCCTGCGCTTCCGCCGCCCCAAGCTCCTCGTCCTGTGATTCATCCTCACTCTTTACCACCCACGTTAAAACCACCTGATCCTCGCTTGCCTCCACCATCTCTGTTTCCTCTACTTGCGCAGCATTCTGTCTCTCCATATCCTTTCCGTAGCTGCCGCCATTCTCGCTGGAGTTTTCCTGTGCCGCATCCTCAGTCTTTATTTCCATGGCTTCGGCAGTTTCGCCTGCCGTCTTCTTAGTATATTTTCTCTTTTTAGTCTTCTTCTTCCGTTGGGTGGGATAGAGAGGAGTGGGCACCGCATCCATGCGCAGGTAAGGGCAGGCCGCCCCTGGACGGATCATGTAGTCTTTCTCAGTGAAGTGGTCGCTGCAGATCTTGCTGTGAACGGAGGGTTTCCAGTCATCTCTCTGGACGGCTTCAATCCACTTGATGAGACGTTCCGGGTCTTTCATGGGAAACCTGCAGATAAGGAGTCACAGATTTATACCCAACAAATATTTGCATCTAGCAATTGCATTATCTCTGCTTGCTGTCAGTCAATTGGACATTCATAGACCCCCAACCTCCACTGAGCAGTGGTCCTGACCCACTGCTTTCCAGCTGCTGCAAAACCACAATGCCCAGCATGCAATGACATAGTGGAGAATGGAGTTTGAGGCCCAAAGGTTGCAGAGCGCTGCACTCGATGGCCCCAGACAGTCCAGGGGCCCACGGACGATCACAACACAAAGTCTACAAATGAAATGCCAAAGTGCGATCCACAGCGATGGCATCTGATCACAGGAACAAATACAACAGACACACGGGAACAACCCCCCAGCTGTAAACAAGACAGGTTATTGGGTTCTAGAGAAAACAAAAAAGAATCTCTTTAGTGACAGCAAACAGATCCTGAGAACAATGAGGAGTCCTAGAGCTGCTTAATACTACAGGCAGCTGCGCCCCATGTTCTGACCCCCCAAAACAAGAGAGACCCCCGGCACGGATTACCTGAAGAAGTGCTTGCCGCATCCCTTGTGCATGCGATTCTTGCACCCGAACACGGCGCACACCGTCATCTCGCCCTAAAGAAAACATAAGTCAATCTGTGGAAAGCATAACAGCCTCAGCTATGGGGGCACAGGGCATCATACCGCGCGATATTGGGGGCACAGGGCAACATACAGCCCAATATGGGGGGCAAAGGGCGTCCTACAGCCCGATATTGGGGGCACAGGGCATCATACAGCGCGACACGAAGGACCCAGGGCGTCATACAGCGCAATAAATGGGGCACAGGGTGTCATACAGCCCGATTTTGGGGGCACAGGGAAGCATACAGCCCGATATTGGGGGCACAGGGAAGCATACAGCCCGATATTGGGGGCACAGGGAAGCATACAGCCTGATATTGGGGGCACAGGGTGTCATACAGCGTGATATCAGGGGCACAGGGCGTTATACAGCCGGATATTGTGGGCACAGGGCGTCATACAGCCCGATATTGGGGGCACAGGGAGTCATACAGCCCGATATTGGGGGCACAGGGAAGCATACAGCCCGATATTGGGGGCACAGGGAAGCATACAGCCCGATATTGGGGGCACAGGGAAGCATACAGCCCGATATTGGGGGCACAGGGAAGCATACAGCCCGATATTGGGGGCACAGGGAAGCATACAGCCCGATATTGGGGGCACAGGGAAGCATACAGCCTGATATTGGGGGCACAGGGCGTCATACAGCCCAATATTGTGGGCACAGGGCGTCATACAGCCCGATATTGTGGGCACAGGGAAGCATACAGCCTGATATTGGGGGCACAGGGCGTCATACAGGCCAATATTGTGGGCACAGGGCGTCATACAGCCCGATATTGTGGGCACAGGGCGTCATACAGCCCGATATTGTGGGCACAGGGCGTCATACAGCCCAATATTGGGGGCACAGGGAAGCATACAGCCCGATATTGTGGGCACAGGGCGTCATACAGCCCAATATTGGGGGCACAGGGCGTCATACAGCCCAATATTGGGGGCACAGGGAAGCATACAGCCCGATATTGGGGGCACAGGGAAGCATACAGCCCAATATTGGGGGCACAGGGAAGCATACAGCCCGATATTGGGGGCACAGGGAAGCATACAGCCCGATATTGGGGGCACAGGGAAGCATACAGCCCGATATTGGGGGCACAGGGAAGCATACAGCCCGATATTGGGGGCACAGGGCGCTATACCGCGCTACATCAGTGTACAGAGTCTATGCAGCAGTACATTACACGTCCCCGATGTCTCTGTACACGGTGTATATAGGTGTCAGTACAGGGGGCGCAGTATAGCAGTGTATATACGCACGGCCGTGTGTCCCCCGTGTCTCTGCCGCTCCTGTGTCCTCGGTCCTGGGCACCGTCTCTCGGTTCTCGCACTGGTGTCTGTGTCTCCCCCAATATGGCCGCCGCCGTCTCCTCCTCAGCGACCTCTAGTGTTCGGCGTCGTCGCTGCCTCTGTCACGTGATCTGTCACTCATCTAATCTCGCGAGATCCTGGCGTCACACGCCCCCCTCAGTCCCCGTCCTCTCTTACTTCTCGCGGGAGTTGCCGGGATCTCTCTCTTTCTCTCGCAGCCGCCGCCATGGTAGGTAGTGGGGCCGGGACGCGGGGACAGAACCGGGGGCGGCGGAGGAGGGAGAGACCGCGGGGTGTCCGGGGCGGCCGGGATGTGTCCCGCACTGTGCGGCGGAGCTCGGGCCTCGTGTGTCCGCTGAGGGGCGGATGGCGGGGGAAGCCGCGTGTGCTGGAGGCCGGAGCACGATGCGTCCACACGGCGCGGCCATCTGTAGTTTGGGTCTCGCACCTTGTTCACATTGTTGCGTTTCGCTATTTTTCTTCGGTCTGGGAAGAATCGCCTCATTATGGCTTAGAATTTATTGCTTGCCCCCCCCCCGCAATGACGCCTCGGGCTTTGTTCACACACGGCGTTTTCCAGCTGGGTTTTTTTTTATTCTGCAGTCAAAACCTTCCCGTTTGTTAGTAAAAACGCCGGATATAAATCACCTCACACGGTGGTGTTTTTGCTGCTTTTTTTTGAGGATCATTTGTGTGATTTGTCTTCAGTTTGTTAATAAAGTTTAGCTTTATTCACCAAAAACCACTTGGAGTAAAACAAACTTTATCAACATGAACAGTAGACAAATCACACAAGTGATCCGCCAGTAACAGTGTGAACACATGCTGAGCGCAGTGATGAGTGACAAATGGTGGAACAGCCGCGATCAGAGGTGGCAGCTGGCTGTGCCCCATGGCTGACTCCTGCGCCGCCGGCCGCCCCTTCTCCTGCGCCGCCGGCCGCCCCTTCTTCTCCTGCGCCGCCGGCCGCCCCTTCTTCTCCTGCGCCGCCGGCCGCCCCTTCTTCTCCTGCGCCGCCGGCCGCCCCTTCTCCTTCTCCTGCGCCGCCGGCCGCCCCTTCTCCTTCTCCTGCGCCGCCGGCCGCCCCTTCTCCTTCTCCTGCGCCGCCGGCCGCCCCTTCTCCTTCTCCTGCGCCGCCGGCCGCCCCTTCTCCTTCTCCTGCGCCGCCGGCCGCCCCTTCTCCTTCTCCTGCGCCGCCGGCCGCCCCTTCTCCTTCTCCTGCGCCGCCGGCCGCCCCTTCTCCTTCTCCTGCGCCGCCGGCCGCCCCTTCTCCTTCTTCTGCGCCGCCCGGCCGCCCCTTCTCCTTCTCCGCCCTCTCCTCTTTGCGCCCGTGCGCCGCCCCCCTCCAGTCTGTGCTGGGGAATAAACCATCGCTGACGCAGTAATTGACCATTTCTGCGGTATCCATATTAGGCTCCTCCTCTACTAAACTCCACCTACTTGTCAGTTGTACAAAGTGACCACAGATGTTAGATTTTTGCACCATAATCCTCTTTTATACCGGAGAAGTTGAGGTCAGAATGTCCCTGCTGTTAGGGACTCGCAGGCACCGGTGACATCTTGCACTTTCTTGACTTCCTTTCCTTCTCCAGACCCCGAGACTAGAGTCACATCCCGGTCGGCCGTGGCCTCGGTGTGCTAGAGTCCTCGGAGAGCAACCACTGCGCTCTATTCACTGGGTGGTCCTGATGGTGGGCCGCCCGGTCACCTGCTCAGTGACATCTGATGCCCACCTTCCCCAGGACGTCGGTGGCGCGCGCTGAGTGATGATCCGACGACTTATTCTTCTGTTTTCTCCCAACAGCCGACAAAGACAAGGAAGACCAGGAAGCTCCGCGGACACGTCAGCCATGGCCACGGCCGTGTGGGTGAGTGGGGACTTCACCTCGGGGCAGCGCTGACCACGAGCGATCTGTGCTGTACATCGGTGGTATAGGTCATATGTAAATTGGTGCCTCCTGTACATAGAGGGGACGTTCATGTATGTGGAACGTCTCCTGCGTGTTACATGGCAGCATAGTCTGAGATCGCACAAATATCCACATGCACCGGACGTCCTCTTCCGGCTGACACTGTAATCTGTGGGGTCTTTGTTCTCTGCCCCCCCGAGACTAGAGTCACATCCCGGTCGGCCGTGGCCTCGGTGTGCTAGAGTCCTCGGAAAGCAACCACTGCGCTCTATTCACTGGCGGCTTCTCTGTGGCTCCGTCAGTCACCGGCTCAGTGACACGTCCTCCCATCTGTCGGGCTACCGGCCTCATGCTCATGGGGGGGGCTCTCCAGTGTTTGGGGTCCCTGATCCTCATTACAGCAGACGTTTCTCAATGTGACCTATTGTGGTTTGATTGTTCTTGGAAAGTCGGGATCTTTTTGTTTCTCATCATTTCTGATCTTTTTCTAGGCAAACACAGGAAGCATCCCGGAGGCCGCGGTAATGCCGGTGGCATGCATCACCACAGGATCAACTTTGATAAATAGTGAGTATTGCGTTCCTGCGGCTGCCATTTATCTGTCCGTGTGTGGGGAGCAGCGGCACTGCACATTGGGACGGGCGCAGCTCATATTGTGATGTAGTAGGTGGGATCCTACCTGTGTGGCCCCCATTCTTGTACATGGGGTACAGCTGGTGACCCCAGTTTACTGTAGAGCGCCGACACTCGCATATGGCGGCTTTATTGTAAGGAGGAACCCTGATGCCTCAGGAGCAGGGCTGTGGAGTCGGTAAGCCAAACCTCCGACTCCTCAATTTCCACGACTCCAACCCCGACCCCCTCATACACGGCTCATGTTTAAGTGATAAATTTACTGTAGCACAGATTCATCTCCGATAAAAGTCCAGACCCTGAGTTCAGGAATAGGACAGACATTTATGGGACAGTTCAGAACTTTCCCAGATTCTTGTGAAAAATATTCCCCACAAATTGCATTGAACTACTGTACCCAATTTATTATATATTTTAGGAGTTGGTCCATTTTATACCGACTCTGATTCCTACTCCACCAAAATGGGCTCCAACTCCACAGCCCTGCTCAGGATCCTGTGCCGCTCTCACATCAATCTCAGGGCCTCGGTCCTTCAGTTTAGGAATCTATAGAGGACCCTGGGACTGCAGCCCCCTGTTATTTCAGGGGGCACTTGCTCCCAGTTTTGACTCTACCATAACGCGGCCTCCTTGTCTCCCTCCAGCCACCCCGGTTACTTCGGTAAAGTCGGCATGAGACATTACCACTTGAAGAAGAATCAGTCCTTCTGCCCCACAATCAACCTGGACAAGCTGTGGACCTTAGTGAGTGAGCAGACCCGGCTGCAGCACGCCAAGAAACCTGACGGTCCCGCACCCATCATTGACGCCGTGCACGCGGTAAGTGGGACTCCTGTCCGATCCGCAGCGCTGACTCTTCACCCCTCAGCATGATCGTGTCAGCCGCTGTCTCAGAAATGTACAGTCCTGATCAGGAACCGGCTGACGGCTCTGACCAGAATACGTACAGCTGACTCCAGAGGGCGATGCTGTACAGACGCTGTCCGCCCTGCGTGGCCTCATTATTCACGGCTAATCTTTTCTTTGCAGGGTTACTACAAGGTTCTTGGGAAAGGCAAACTCCCCAAACAGCCACTGATTGTAAAGGCAAAGTTCTTCAGCCGCCGAGCGGAAGAAAAGATCAAAGGCGTCGGTGGAGCCTGCGTGCTGGTCGCATAGCGCTGCGCGGAAAATGAATAAACTTTTCATTGGTTACATCCGGTGGTCGGCTGTGCTGGATATTGTCTTGTGCGCGGTCAGGGCTGTAGTCGGCCGGGTGGTCGATGCTGCAGTCTGGTTCCTCCACCTCGTCTGCCATAATCTGCAGAGGAGCAATCAGACTGCAGTATCGGCTTACAGCCAGAATCCAGGGAGACGCACAGGTCTGCAAGGGAGCTGGGTACACAAAACGGAAGGGGGTGCTGTAGTTTTACCACATGTAGCAAGGGTCACTAGTCGGAGCCGTGGTCCTGATGGGATCACGCAGGAGAGTCATTGCGGTCCACCGACGGGAGAGCATGCCGTTGGACACAGGCCCCTCCATCACCCAGTAATAATGCAGGGCCTGCGGCCACGGATCTCTGGTACAGATCTTTCCTCATCACATAGATTAATACTGCAGTGACGGCCACAGTCAGTTTACGGTGGGATGTGGCTGCTCACATAAGAGACCACCAATTACTAAATATGTCCCCGGTCGGCCATGTTGGAATAGTTTTTCCTGTAATTTGAAGGGAGAGTCCATAAAGGAACTGAACGTAAACTGCTTCCACCTCAGGCTCAGTTCACACATGACATCGTTTTCAGCACCTGACCTTGCACTTGGTATCTCTGAATCCGGCACGCTGTGGATGTTCAGGTTTTTGCCATGTTTGATGGGGGGCAGGGAACGTCACTGCTGTGCACCGGGAAAAAGGGTCTCAGCTCTTGGGGCATGCTGGGGGTTGTAGTTCCACAATTTGGCAGCTCCTGTGTTTAATGCTGCAGCTAACACCAGGCCGCTGCTTATATGGAGGTGGCTTAGTTCTCGAATTGAGCGGTCAGCCCCCTCCGCGTTCACTGCAGGACGCGATTCCTCTTATCTGCACAAGCGAGGAGTGGAGCTGCTGAGACTGGGGTGCGTATACAGAGGGTACACCTGTGGTTATCAGTGACATCAAGGAGTGTGGACGGGGCGCAGTGTATTTTACATCAGTGTGTGTACATAAAAGCTCTGCGCAGACCGGCTCCAACACAGGGAGAACGTGCGGCTCCGGCCACCATAAACGCTTTCTGTGAATCTTGATTTTAGCTGATGTAGAACACGGCGCATGAGCCTGTGGTGTGCCCGAGGCTTCCACTCGCCAGCACTGAGCGGGGCCATCATGAGCCTGTGGTGTGCCCGAGGCTTCCACTCGCCAGCACTGAGCGGGACCATCACGAGCCTGCGGAGTGCCTGAGGCTTCCACTCGGCAGCACTGAGCGGCAGCAACCATGAGCCTGTGGTGTGCTTGAGGCTTACACTAGCCAGCACTGAACGGTGGTATGACTGAGGTTTACACGCGCCAACACTGAGTGGGACCATCGTGAGCCTGCAGTGTGCCTGAGGCTTACTCTAGCCAGCACTGAGCGGGACAATCATGTGCCTGAGGCTTACACTTGCCAGCACTGAGTGGGACAATCGTGAGCCTGAGGTTTACACACGCCAGCACTGAGCACCATGAGCCTGAGGCTTACACTCGCCAGCACAGAGCGGAACCATCGAGAGCCGGTGGTGTGCCTGAAGCTTACACTCGCCAGCACTGAGCGGAACCATCATGTGCCTGAGGCTTACACTCGCCAGCACTGAGCGGAACCATCGTGAGCCGGTGATGTGCCTGAGGCTTACACTCGCCAGCACTGAGCGGAACCATCATGTGCCTGAGGCTTACACTCGCCAGCACTGAGTGGGACCATCATGTGCCTGCGGTGTGCTTGAGGCTTACACTTGCCAGCACCGAGCGGGACCATCGTGAGCCTGAGGTTTACACGCGCCAGCACTGAGCGCCATGAGCCTGAGGCTTACTCTAGCCAGCAATGAGCGGGACCATCATGTGCCTGAGGCTTACACGCGCCAGCACTGAGTGGGACCATCATGTGCCTGAGGCTTACACTCGCCAGCACTGAGTGGGACCATCATGTGCCTGCGGTGTGCTTGAGGCTTACACTTGCCAGCACCGAGCGGGACCATCGTGAGCCTGAGGTTTACACGCGCCAGCACTGAGCGCCATGAGCCTGAGGCTTACTCTAGCCAGCACTGAGCGGGACCATCATGTGCCTGAGGCTTACACTCGCCAGCACTGAGTGGGACCATCATGTGCCTGAGGCTTACACTCGCCAGCACTGAGTGGGACCATCATGTGCCTGCGGTGTGCTTGAGGCTTACACTTGCCAGCACCGAGCGGGACCATCGTGAGCCTGAGGCTTACACGCGCCAGCACTGAGCGCCATGAGCCTGAGGCTTACTCTAGCCAGCACTGAGCGGGACCATCATGTGCCTGAGGCTTACACTCGCCAGCACTGAGTGGCGCCCGCCATGAGCCTGCGGTGAGGATTCGTACTCTGGATTTTTTGTGGTGCAGATTTATCAGAACTCTGATCGAATCTTGCACAGTCAGGCGATCAGCTCGTCCTAAAAGGCTCCAGATCTAACAGTGGCTCCTGCAGCTGAGACGCCATCTACTCTAAAGCCGCCATACACATTGGACTAATTCCGGCTTCTGCTGCCAATATCAACGTGTTCTGCCAACGGTCTAATGTGCATAAATCATATAATCCATTTCCTGCGGAGAACTAGCATTACTCATATAGTACGGCGCCACCTGGTGTTCAGTGTATAGCTATGTGAATGTCACACGTGTCAAACTCCGGCCCGTGGGCCAAATCTGGCCTGCTGGGTGGTTGTATTTTGTCCCCGACACCAGAACAGACACCCCAATGTGGGCCCATTATTTTGTATGGAGGACCATGTGGAGCCCATGATACTGTATACTGGTTGGCCCGCCACAAAAGTTTTTTATTTTGTCCCTCTGTGTGTTTAAGTTTGACATCCCGGGTGTATATCCACCTAATGAGTCGAGTACTGGAGGACACACGCTCAATCACCTCCACCTAATGAGCTAAGTCCTGGAAGACACACATGCTTAGTTACCTCGACCTAAGGGGCTGAGTGCTGGAGGACATACACGCTCAACCCCATACAACTAATGAGCTGAGTGCTGGAGGACACACAAGCTCAGTCCTCTCCACCTAATAAGCCGAGTGCTGGAAGACACACATGCTCAGTCATCTCCACCTAAGGGGCTGAGTGCTGGAGGACACACGCTCAGTCACCTCCACCTAATGAGCCGAGTGCTGGAGGACACACACGCTCAGTCACCTCCACCTAATGAGCCGAGTGCTGGAGGAGACACATCCGCTCAGTCACCTCCACCAAATAAGCTGAGTCCTGGAAGACACACATGCTCAGTCACCTGCACCTAATGAGCAGAGTCCTGGAGGACTCACACGCTCATCCCTCTCCACCTAACAAGCCAAGTGCTGGAAGACACACACGCTCAGTCACCTCCACCTAATGAGCAGAGTGATGGACGATGCATACGCTCAGTCACCTCCACCTAATGAGCCAAATGCTGGAAGACACACACGCTCAGTCACATCCACCTAATGAGCCGAGTGCTGGAGGATACAAGCTCAGTCACGTCCACCTAATGAGCCGACTGCTGGAGGACACACATGCTCAGTCACCTCTACCTAAGGGGCTGAGTGCTGGAGAACACAAACGCTCAGTCACCTGCACCTAATGAGCCAAGTGCTGGAGGACACACATGCTCAGCCCTCTCCACCTAACAAGCCAAGTGCTGGAAGACACACACGCTCAGTCACCTCCACCTAATGAGCCAAGTGCTAGAGGTGGCATACTCAGTCACGTCCACGTAATGAGCCAAATGCTGGAGGACACACACGCTCAGTCACTTTCATTCAATGAGTCAAGTGCTGGAGGACACATGCTCAGTCCCCTCCACCTAGTGAGCTGAGTGCTGGAGGACACAAGCTCAGTCACCTCCAAGTAATGAGCCGAGTGCTGGAGGACACACACGCTCAGTCACCTCCATCTAATGAGCCAAGTGCTAGAGGACACACATGCTCAGTTACCTCCCCCTAATGGGCCGAGTGCTGTAGGACACAAATGCTCAGTCACCTCCGCTTAATGAGCCATGTGCTGGAGTCCACACGCGCTCAGTCCCCTCCACCTAACAAACCGACTGCTGGAAGACACACACGCTCAATCACCTCCACCTAATGAGCCGAGTGCTGGAGGTGACACTCTCAGTCACGTCCATCTAATGAGTCGAGTGCTGGAGGACACACACGCTCAGTCCCCTCCACCTAATAAGCCAAATTCTGGAGGACGCACACACTCAGTCACCTGCCCCTAATGAGCCGAGTGCTGGAAGGCACACATGCTCAGTCACCTCCACCTAATGAGTTGAGTGCTGGAGGACATACGCTCAGTCACCTCCACCTAATGGGTCGAGTGCTGGAGGACACACACGCTCAGTCCCCTCCACCTAATAAGCCAAATGGTGGCGGACACACACACTCAGTCCCCTCCACCTAATAAGCCAAATTCTGGAGGACACACACGCTCAGTCACCTGCCCCTAATGAGCTGAGTGCTGGAGGGCACACATGCTCAGTCACCTCCACCTAATGAGTTGAGTGCTGGAGGACATACGCTCAGTCACCTCCACCTAATGAGCTGAGTGCTGGAGGACACACACGCTCAGTCACCTCCACCTAATGAGCCCTGTGCTGGAGGACATACGCTCAGTCACCTCCACCTAATGAGCCCTGTGCTGGAGGACACACACGCTCAGTCACCTCCACCTAATGAACCAAGTAATGGAGGACACACACACTGATGGGTATTCAGTGGATCTTGTGGGGTGTTTCAGGTATACGGCAGGTCTTGTGGGGTGTTCCTGGTATATGGCAAGTCTTGTGGGGTGTTCCCAGTATACGGCAGGTCTTGTGGGTCTTGTAGGGTGTTCCTGGTGTACGGCAGGTCTTGTGAGGTGTTCTCGGTATATGACAGGTCTTGTGGGGTGTTCGCGGTATACAGCAGGTCTTTTGAGGTTTTCCCAGTATATGTCAGGTCTTGTAGAGTGTTCCCGGTATATGGCAGGTCTTGTAGAGTGTTCCTGGTATATGTCAGGTCTTGTAGAGTGTTCCCGGTATATGGCAGGTCTTGTAGAGTGTTCCGGGTAAATGGCAGGTCTTGTAGGGTGTTCCCAGTATTCGGCAGGTCTTGTAGGGTGTTCCCAGTATTCGGCAGGTCTTGTAGGGTGTTCCCGGCATGCGGCAAGTCTTGTGGGGTGTTCCCGGTATATGGAAAGTCTTGTGAGGTGTTCCAGGTATACGGTGGGTCTTGTAGGGTGTTCCTTGTATACGGCAGGTCTTGTGGGGTGTTCCCGGTATACAGCAGGTCTTGTGGGGTGTTCCCGGTATACGGCAGGTCTTGTGGGGTGTTCCCGGTATACGGCAGGTCTTGTGGGGTGTTCTCGGTATACGGCAGGTCTTGTGGGGTGTTCCCGGTATACGGCAGGTCTTGTAGGGTGTTCCTGGTATACGGCAGGTCTTGTGGAGTGTTTCTGGTATACGGCAGGTCTTGTGGGGTGTTCCCGGTATACGGCAGGTCTTGTGGGGTGTTCCCGGTATACGGCAGGTCTTGTGGGGTGTTCTCGGTATACGGCAGGTCTTGTGGGGTGTTTCCGGTATACAAAGGGTCTTGTAGGGTGTTCCCGGTATACGGCAGTTTTTGTAGGGTGTTTCCGGTATACGTACAGTAGGTCTTGTGGGGTGTTCCCAGTATATGGAGGGTCTTGTAGGGTGCTCTTAATATACAGCAGGTTTTGTCGGGTGTTGTCACGCAACATGTGGGAAAGACTAAGTACAACATGAAGGGAAGAGGGGGAGGAAGCCCAAACACTAGGGAAAGAGGGAGTGGGTACCCCTAGGCAGATCTAATATCACCTTACCTACCCTACCATCCCTATAAAGGTTCCACACCTATCGCCGAGCAGAACCCTAAACCCTGCATGATCTTAGAGCTTAGCCCTAGATAGGGAGGGGGAAGGGTGAGCACTGGTCAGGCCCCACTACAAACTAAAGACAACAAGGTAGACAAACAAAGGGTATTAACTTAGCTTGATCAGACACTAGAGGAGTAATGCCAACTGTCCTCCAAGGGCTCCAGAGAAGACGCTAGCCGACTGTTAGTGCTCCAAGCCGGTACATAGAAGTATCACCGGCGATTGCCTGGAGCAAACTGAGGGTTTTTAACTCCCATGCAAGTGTGTGTCAATCAGCAGCAGGAGGGAGGTCGCCACTGGGTCTTAAAGGAAGAAGGATTAAGAAGGTGTCAGCAATGCCAAGCAAAGTGACCTTCTACAGCTAGATCCAGAGCGACTGTCTATTGCACCTGACACACCCGTGACAGTACCCCCCCTCTACGAGTGGCCTCCGGACACTCAGGACCAGGTTTCTCAGGATAAGAGGTATGAAATGCACGAAGCAACCTGGAGGCATTCACTTCTGATGCTGAAACCCACAGCCTCTCCTCTGGACCATAAGACTTCCAGTGCACTGTATTGTAGGGAACGATGTTGGAGATGAGAATCTACAATCCTCGAAATGTGAAACTCCAAATTACCATTAACCATGATTGGGGGCGGCGGTAGAGGTGAGGACTCAAGAGGTTCCACATATTTCTTGAGCAGAGACCTGTGAAAGACATTGTGGATCTTAAAGGGTTTTTCCCACGAACAAAAGTTAATTTTAATCAATAAATCTTGGAATGATAATAATTTCCACAATTGGATGTGTTTAAATAAAATGTCCCTGTGCTGAGATAATCTTATAAATGTGCCCCTGCTATGTACTGTGTAATGGCCGTGTCTGACCGTGTACGTAACACGATCTGATCATACTACATCTCCTGGGCAGGGGAGGAAGCAAAAGAGTATACAGACATTACAGTATGGGAGGAAGCAAAAGAGTATACAGACATTACAGTATGGGAGGAAGCAAAAGAGAATACAGACATTACAGTATGGGAGGAAGCAAAAGAGTATAAAGACATTACAGTATGGGAGGAAGCAAAAGAGTATACAGACATTACAGTATGGGAGGAAGCAAAAGAGTATACAGACATTATAGCATGGGAGGAAGCAAAAGAGTATACAGACATTACAGTATGGGAGGAAGCAAAAGAGTATAAAGACATTACAGTATGGGAGGAAGCAAAAGAGTATACAGACATTACAGTATGGGAGGAAGCAAAAGAGTATACAGACATTACAGTATGGGAGGAAGCAAAAGAGTATAAACACATTATAGTATGGGAGGAAGCAAAAGAGTATACAGACATTAGAGTATGGGAGGAAGCAAAAGAGTATACAGACATTACAGTATGGGAGGAAGCAAAAGAGTATACAGACATTACAGTATGGGAGGAAGCAAAAGAGTATAAACACATTATAGTATGGGAGGAAGCAAAAGAGTATACAGACATTACAGTATGGGAGGAAGCAAAAGAGTATACAGACATTACAGTATGGGAGGAAGCAAAAGAGTATACAGACATTACAGTATGGGAGGAAGCAAAAGAGTATAAACACATTATAGTATGGGAGGAAGCAAAAGAGTATACAGACATTACAGTATGGGAGGAAGAAAAGAGTATACAGACATTACAGCATGGGAGGAAGCAAAAGAGTATACAGACATTACAGTATGGGAGGAAGCAAAAGAGTATACAGACATTACAGTATGGGAGGAAGCAAAAGAGTATAAGCACATTATAGTATGGGAGGAAGCAAAAGAGTATACAGACATTACAGTATGGGAGGAAGCAAAAGAGTATACAGACATTACAGTATGGGAGGAAGCAAAAGAGTATACAGACATTACAGTATGGGAGGAAGCAAAAGAGTATACAGACATTACAGTATGGGAGGAAGCTAAAGAGTATACAGACATTACAGTATGGGAGGAAGCAAAAGAGTATACAGACATTACAGTATGGGAGGAAGCAAAAGAGTATAAACACATTATAGTATGGGAGGAAGCAAAAGAGTATACAGACATTACAGTATGGGAGGAAGCAAAAGAGTATACAGACATTACAGTATGGTAGGAAGCAAAAGAGTATACAGACATTACAGTATGGGAGGAAGCAAAAGAGTATACAGACATTACAGTATGGGAGGAAGCTAAAGAGTATACAGACATTACAGTATGGGAGGAAGCAAAAGAGTATACAGACATTACAGTATGGGAGGAAGCAAAAGAGTATACGGACATTTCAGAAGGGGAGGAAGCAAAAGAGTATACAGACATTACAGCATGGGAGGAAGCAAAAGAGTATACAGACATTACAGTATGGGAAGAAGCAAAAGAGTATACAGACATTACAGTATGGGAGGAAGCAAAAGAGTATACAGACATTACAGTATGGGAGGAAGCAAAAGAGTATACAGACATTACAGTATGGGAGGTAGCTAAAGAGTATACAGACATTACAGTATGGGAGGAAGCAAAAGAGTATACAGACATTACAGTATGGGAGGTAGCTAAAGAGTATACAGACATTACAGTATGAGAGGAAGCAAAAGAGTATACAGACATTACAGTATGGGAGGAAGCAAAAGAGTATACAGACATTTCAGAAGGGGAGGAAGCAAAAGAGTATACAGACATTACAGCAGGGGAGGAAGCAAAAGAGTATACAGACATTACAGAAGGGGATTGCAACTGATTCTTTCTTTGAAGTACAACATTGTTTAAAAATAGGCAGTGAAATATTTTGCCTCACAAAAAGAATCATCTGTGATCCGGTCTGTCCTGTCTGTATACTCTTTTGCTTCCTCCCCTGCCCAGGAGCTGTGGTATGATCAGACCATGTTCCTGTACGGTCAGACACGGCCATTACACAGTACACAGCAGGAGCACATTTATAAGATTGTCTCAGCACAGGAACATTTTATTTAAACACATCCAATTGTGGAAATTATTATCATTCCAAGACTTATTGATTAAAATATACTTTTGTTTGAGGGAAAACCACTTTAAGGGCCTGAGGTAGCTCCAGACGGAACGCTGCTGGTGTTCTTGATATACATCAGATCTTGTCAGGTGTTCACGGTATACGGTAGGTCTTGTGGGGTGTTCCCGGCATACGGCAGGTCTTGTGGAGTGTTCCCAGTATACGGCAGGTCTTGTGGAGTGTTTCTGGTATACGGCAGGTCTTGTGGGGTGTTCCTGGTATACGGCAGGTCTTGTGGGGTGTTCCCAGTATACAGCAGGTCTTGTGGGGTGTTCCTGGTATACGGCAGGTCTTGTGGGGTGTTCTTGGTATACGGCAGGTCTTGTGGGGTGTTCCTGGTATACGGCAGGTCTTTTCGGGAGTTTCCAGTATACAGCAGGTCTTGTGGGGTGTTCTTGGTATACGGCAGGTCTTGTGGGGTGCTCTTCGTATACGGCAGGTCTTGTGGGGTGTTCTTGGTATACGGCGGGTCTTGTGAGGTGTTCCTGGCATACGGCAGGTCTTTTGGGGAGTTCCCAGTACACAGCAGGTCTTGTAGGGTGTTCCCGGTATACGGCAGGTCTTGTGGGTTGTTCCTGGTATACGGCAGGTCTTGTGGGGTGTTCTCGGTATACGGCAGGTCTTTTGGGGAGTTCCCAGTATACAGCAGGTCTTGTGGGGTGTTCTTGGTATACGGCAGGTCTTGTGGGGTGTTCTTGGTATACGGCAGGTCTTGTGGGGTGTTTCTGGTATACGGCAGGTCTTGTGAGGTGTTCCTGGTATACGGCAGGTCTTTTCGGGAGTTCCCAGTATACAGCAGGTCTTGTGGGGTGTTCCCAGTATACGGCAGGTCTTGTGGGTTGTTCCTGGTATACGGCAGGTCTTGTGGGGTGTTCCCGGTATACGGCAGGTCTTGTGGGGTGTTTATGGTATACGGCAGGTCTTGTGGGGTGTTCCCGGTATACGACAGGTCTTCTGGGGTGTTCTCGGTATACAGCAGGTCTTGTGGGGTGTTCCTGGTATACGGCAGGTCTTGTTGGGTTTTCCCGGTATACGGCAGGTCTTGTGGAGTATTTCCGGTATACAGCAGGTCTTGTGGGGTGTTCCCGGTATACGGCAGGTCTTGTGGGGTGTTCCTGGTATACGGCAGGTCTTGTGGGGTGTTCCCGGTATATGGTGGGTCTTGTGGGGTGTTCCTGGTATACGGCAGGTCCTGTGGGGTGTTCCCGGTATACAGCAGGTCTCGTGGGGTATTCCCGGTATACAGCATGTCTTTTGGGGTGCTTCCGGTATATGTCAGGTCTTGTGGGATGCTCCCAGTATACGGCAGGTCTTGTGGGGTGTTCCCGGTATATGGCAGGTCTTGTGGGGTGTTCCCGGTATATGTCAGGTCTTGTGGGGTGTTCCTGGTATACGGCAAGTCTTGAGGGGTGTACCCGTTATATGGCAGGTCTTGTAGGGTGTTCCCGGTATACGGAAGGTCTTTTGGGGTGTTCCTGGTACACGGCAGGTCTTGTGGAGTGTACCTGGTATACGGGAGGTCTTGTGGGGTGTTCCTGGTATACGGCAGGTCTTGTGGGGTGTTCCTGGTATACGGCAGGTCTTGTGGGGTGTTCCCGTTATATGGCAGGTCTTGTGGGGTGTTTCCGGTATACGGGAGGTCTTTTGGGGTGTTCCCGGTATATGGTAGGTCTTGTCGGGTGTTCCTGGTGTATTGCAGGTCTTGTGGGATGTCCTCGGTATATGAAAGGTCTTGTGGGGTGTTCCCAGTATACAGCAGGTCTTCTGGGGTGTTCCCAGTATACGGAGGGTCTTGTGGGGTGTTCTTGGCATACGGTAGGTCTTGTGGGATGTTCCTGGTATACGGCTGGTCTTGTAGGGTGTTCCCGGTATACGGCAGGTCTTGTGGGGTGTTTCCCGTATACGGAGGGTCTTGTGGGATGTTCCTGGTATACGGCTGGTCTTGTAGGGTGTCCCCGGTATACGGCAGGTCTTGTAGGGTGTTCCCGGTATACAACAGGTCTTGTGGGGTGTTCCCGGTATACGGCAGGTCTTGTGGGGTGTTCCTGGTATAGGGCAGGTCTTGTGGGGTGTTCCCGGTATACGGCAGGCCTTGTGGGGTGTTCCCGGTATACGGCAGGTCTTCTGGGGTGTTCCCGGTATACGGCAGCTCTTGTGGGGTGTTACCGGTATACGGCAGATCTTGTGGGGTGTTCCCAGTATACGGAAGGTCTTGTGGGGTGTCCCCGGTATACGGCAGGTCTTGTGGGGTGATCCCGGTATATGGCAGGTCTTGTGGGGTGTTCCTGGTATACGGCAGGTCTTGTAGGGTGTTCCTGGTATACGGCAGGTCTTGTGGGGTGTTCCTGGTATACGGCAAGTCTTGAGGGGTGTTCCCGTTAAATGGCAGTTCTTGTGGGGTGTTCCCGGTATACGGGAGGTCTTTTGGGGTGTTCCTGGTATACGGCAGGGCTTGTGGAGTGTACCTGGTATACGGGAGGTCTTGTGGGGTGTTCCTGGTATACGGCAGGTCTTGTGGGGAGTTCCCGTTATATGGCAGGTCTTGTGGGGTGTTCCCGGTATACGGGAGGTCTTTTGGGGTGTTCCCGGTATATGGCAGGTCTTGTCGGGTGTTCCTGGTGTATTGCAGGTCTTGTGGGGTGTCCTCGGTATATGAAAGGTCTTGTGGGGTGTTCCCAGTATACGGCAGGTCTTGTGGGGTGTTCCCAGTATACGGAGGGTCTTGTGCGGTGTTCTTGCTATACGGCAGGTCTTGTGGGATGTTCCCGGTATAATGCAGGTCTTGTGGGATGTTCCTGGTATACGGCAGGTCTTGTAGGGTGTTCCTGGTATAAAACAGGTCTTGTGGGGTGTTCCCGGTTTACTGCAGGTCTTGTGGGGTGTTTCCCGTATACGGAGGGTCTTGTGGGGTGTCCCTGGTATACGGCAGGTCTTGTAGGGTGTTCCCGGTATACAACAGGTATTGTGGGGTGTTCCCGGTATACGGCAGGTCTTGTGGGGTGTTCCTGGTATAGGGCAGGTATTGTGGGGTGTTTCCAGTATACGGAAGTTATTGTGGGGTGTCCCCGGTATACGGCAGGTCTTGTGGGGTGTTCTCAGTATACGGCAGGTGTTGTGGGGTATTCTCGGTATACGACAGGTCTTTTGGGGTGTCCTCTGTATACGGTGGGTCTTGTGGGGTGTTCCCGGTATACGGCAGGTCTTGTGGGGTTTTCCCGGTATACGGCAAGTCTTGTGGGGTGTTCTCAGTATAAGGCAGGTCTTGTGGGGTGTTCCCGGTATACGGCAGGTCTTGTCAGGTGTTACCGGTATACGGCATGTTTTGTAGGGTGTTCCTGGTATACGGCATTCTTGTTGGATGTTCCCGGTATACGGCAGGTCTTGTGGGGGTGTTCCCGGTATATGGCAGATCTTGTGGGGTGTTTCCAATAGACGGCAGGTCTTGTGGGGTGTCCTCGGTATATGGCAGGTCTTGTGGGGTGCTCTCAGTATACGGCAGGTCTTGTGGGGTGTTCCCGGTATACGGCAGGTCTTGTCAGGTGTTCCCGGTGTACGGCAGGTCTTGTGGGGTATTCCCGGGATACGGCAGGTCTTGTGGGGTGTTCTCGGTATACGGTAGGTCTTGTGGGGTGTTCCCGGTATAAGGCAGTTCTTGTAGGGTGTTCCCGGTATACAGCAGGTCTTGTGGGGTTTTCCCGGTATACGGCAGGTCTTGTGGGGTGTTCTCAGTATACGGCAGGTCTTGTGGGGTGTTCCCGGTATACGGCAGGTCTTGTCAGGTGTTCCCGGTATACGGCAGGTCTTGTGGGGTGTTCCTGGTATACGGCAGTTCTTGTGGGGTGTTCCCGGTATACGGCAGGTCTTGTAGGGTGTTCCCGGTATAAGGCAGATCTTGTAGGGTGTTTCCAATATACGGCAGGTCTTGTGGGGTATCCTCGGTATATGGCAGGTCTTGTGGGGTGTTCTCGGTACACGGAGGGTCTTGTGGGGTGTTTTCGGTATACGGCAGGTCTTGTGGGCTGTTCCCGGTCTACAGCAGGTCTTGTGGGGTGTTCACGGTATACGGCGGGTCTTATGGGTTGTTCTCGGTATACGGCAGGTCTTGTGGGGTGTCCTCGGTATATGGCAGGTCTTGTGGGGTGTTCCCGGTATACGGCAGGTCTTGTGGGGTGTCCTCGGTATACGGCAGGTCTTGTGGGGTGTTCTCGGTATACGGTGGGTCTTGTGGGGTGTTCCCGGTATACGGCAGGTCTTGTGGGATGTTCCCGGTATACAGAGGGTCTTGTCAGGTTTTCCCGGTATACGGCAGGTCTTGTGGGGTATTCTTGGTATACGGCAGGTCTTGTGGGCTGTTCCTGGTATACGGCAGGTCTTGTGGGGTGTTCCAGTATACGGCAGGTCTTGTGGGGTGTTCTCGGTATACAGCAGGTCTTGTGGGGTGTTCTCGGTATACGGCAGGTCTTGTGGGGTGTTCTCGGTATACGGCAGGTCTTGTGGGGTGTTCCTGGTATACGGTGGGTCTTGTCAGATGTTCCCGGTATACGGCAGGTCTTGTGGGATGTTCCCGGTATACGGCAGGTCTTGTGGGGTGTTCTCGGTATACGGCAGGTCTTGTGGGGTGTTCTCGGTATACGGCAGGTCTTGTGGGGTGTCCTCGGTATATGGCAGGTCTTGTGGGGTGTTCCCGGTATACGGAGGGTCTTGTGGGGTGTTCCCGGTATACGGCAGGTCTTGTCAGGTGTCCCGGTATACGGCAGGTCTTGTGGGGTGTTCCTGGTATACGGCAGTTCTTGTGGGGTGTTCCCGGTATTCGGCAGGTCTTGTGGGGTGTTCCCGGTATAAGGCAGATCTTGTAGGGTGTTTCCAATATACGGCAGGTCTTGTGGGGTGTCCTCGGTATATGGCAGGTCTTGTGGGGTATTCTCGGTACACGGAGGGTCTTGTGGGGTGTTTTCGGTATACGGCAGGTCTTGTGGGCTGTTCCCGATCTACAGCAGGTCTTGTGGGGTGTTCACGGTATACGGCGGGTCTTATGGGTTGTTCTCGGTATACGGCAGGTCTTGTGGGGTGTCCTCGGTATATGGCAGGGCTTGTGGGGTGTTCCCGGTATACGGCAGGTCTTGTGGGGTGTCCTCGGTATACGGCAGGTCTTGTGGGGTGTTCTCGGTATACGGTGGGTCTTGTGGGGTGTTCCTGGTATACGGCAGGTCTTGTGGGATGTTCCCGGTATACAGAGGGTCTTGTCAGGTTTTCCCGGTATACGGCAGGTCTTGTGGGGTGTTCTTGGTATACGGCAGGTCTTGTGGGGTGTTCTCGGTATACGGCAGGTCTTGTGGGGTGTTCTCGGTATACGGCAGGTCTTGTGGGGTGTTCCTGGTATACGGTGGGTCTTGTCAGATGTTCCCGGTATACGGCAGGTCTTGTGGGATGTTCCCGGTATACGGCAGGTCTTGTGGGGTGTTCTCGGTATACGGCAGGTCTTGTGGGGTGTTCTCGGTATACGGCAGGTCTTGTGGGGTGTCCTCGGTATATGGCAGGTCTTGTGGGGTGTTCCCGGTATACGGAGGGTCTTGTGGGGTGTTCCCGGTATACGGCAGGTCTTGTCAGGTGTTCCCGGTATACGGCAGGTCTTGTGGGGTGTTCCTGGTATACGGCAGTTCTTGTGGGGTGTTCCCGGTATACGGCAGGTCTTGTGGGGTGTTCCCGGTATAAGGCAGATCTTGTAGGGTGTTTCCAATATACGGCAGGTCTTGTGGGGTGTCCTCGGTATATGGCAGGTCTTGTGGGGTGTTCTCGGTACACGGAGGGTCTTGTGGGGTGTTTTCGGTATACGGCAGGTCTTGTGGGCTGTTCCCGATCTACAGCAGGTCTTGTGGGGTGTTCACGGTATACGGCGGGTCTTATGGGTTGTTCTCGGTATACGGCAGGTCTTGTGGGGTGTCCTCGGTATATGGCAGGTCTTGTGGGGTGTTCCCGGTATACGGCAGGTCTTGTGGGGTGTCCTCGGTATACGGCAGGTCTTGTGGGGTGTTCTCGGTATACGGTGGGTCTTGTGGGGTGTTCCTGGTATACGGCAGGTCTTGTGGGATGTTCCCGGTATACAGAGGGTCTTGTCAGGTTTTCCCGGTATACGGCAGGTCTTGTGGGGTGTTCTTGGTATACGGCAGGTCTTGTGGGCTGTTCCCGGTATACGGCAGGTCTTGTGGGGTGTTCCCGGTATACGGCAGGTCTTGTGGGGTGTTCTCGGTATACAGCAGGTCTTGTGGGGTGTTCTCGGTATACGGCAGGTCTTGTGGGGTGTTCTCGGTATACGGCAGGTCTTGTGGGGTGTTCCTGGTATACGGTGGGTCTTGTCAGGTGTTCCCGGTATACGGCAGGTCTTGTGGGGTGCTCTCGGTATACGGCAGGTCTTGTGGGGTGTCCTCGGTATATGGCAGGTCTTGTGGGGTGTTCCCGGTATACGGAGGGTCTTGTGGGGTGTTCCCGGTATACGGAGGGTCTTGTGGGGTGTCCTCGGTATATGGCAGGTCTTGTCAGGTGTTCCCGGTATACGGAGGGTCTTGTGGGGTGTTCCCGGTATACGGCAGGTCATGTGGGATGTTCCCAGTATACGGCAGGTCTTGTGGGGTGTTCTACGTATACGGCAGGTCTTGTGGGGTGTTCTCGGTATACGGCAGGTCTTGTGGGGTGTCCTCGGTATACGGAGGGTCTTGTGGGGTGTTCTCGGTATACGACAGGTCTTGTGGGGTGTTCCCGGTATACGGCAGGTCTTGTGGGGTGTTTTCGGTATACGGCAGGTCTTGTGGTGTGTTCTCGGTATACGGCAGGTCTTGTGGGGTGTCCTTTGTATACGGCAGGTCTTGTGGGGTGTTCCGGTATACGGCAGGTCTTGTGGGGTGTTTCTGGTATACGGCAGGTCTTGTCAGGTGTTCCCGGTATACGGAGGGTCTTGTCAGGTGTTCCCAGTATACGGCAGGTCTTGTGGGGTGTTCCCGGTATACGGCAGGTCTTGTGGGGTATTCTCGGTATACGGCAGGTCTTGTGGGGTGTTCTCGGTATGCGGCAGGTCTTGTGGGGTGTCCTCGGTATACGGAGGGTCTTGTGGGGTGTTCCCGGTATACGGCAGGTCTTGTGGGGTGTTTCCGGTATACGGCGGGTCTTGTGGGGTGTTCTCGGTATACAGCAGGTCTTGTGGGGTGTCCTTTGTATACGGCAGGTCTTGTGGGGTGTTCCCGGTATACGGCAGGTCTTGTGGGGGGTTTCCGGTATACGGCAGGTCTTGTCAGGTGTTCCCGGTATACGGAGGGTCTTGTCAGGTGTTCCCAGTATACGGCAGGTCTTGTGGGGTGTTCCCAGTATACGGCAGGTCTTGTGGGGTGTTCTCGGCATACGGCAGGTCTTGTGGGGTGTTCTCGGTATACGGCAGGTCTTGTGGGGTGTCCTCGGTATACGGACGGTCTTTTGGGGTGTTCTCAGTATACGGCGGGTTTTGTGGGGTGTTCCCGGTATACGGCAGGTCTTGTGGGGTGTTCCCGGTATACGGCGGGTCTTGTGGGGTGTTTCCGGTATACGGCGGGTCTTGTGGGGTGTTTCTGGTATACGGCAGGTCTTGTGGGGTGTTCCCGGTATACGGCAGGTCTTGTGGGGTGTTCCCGGTATACGGCAGGTCTTGTGGGGTGTTTCCGGTATACGGCGGGTCTTGTGGGGTGTTCTCGGTATACGGCAGGTCTTGTGGGGTGTCCTTTGTATACGGCAGGTCTTGTGGGGTGTTCCTGGTATATGGCAGGTCTTGTGGGGTGTTCCCGGTATACGGCAGGTCTTGTGGGGTGTTTTCCGTATACGGCGGGTCTTGTGGGGTGTTCTCGGTATACGGCAGGTCTTGTGGGGTGTCCTTTGTATACGGCAGGTCTTGTGGGGTGTTCCCGGTATACGGCAGGTCTTGTGGGGTGTTACCGGTATACGGCAGGTCTTGTGGGGTGTTCTCGGTATACGGCAGGTCTTGTGGGGTGTTCCCGGTATACGGCAGGTCTTGTGGGGTGTTTCCGGTATACGGCGGGTCTTGTGGGGTGTTCTCGGTATACAGCAGGTCTTGTGGGGTGTCCTTTGTATACGGCAGGTCTTGTGGGGTGTTCCCGGTATACGGCAGGTCTTGTGGGGGGTTTCCGGTATACGGCAGGTCTTGTCAGGTGTTCCCGGTATACGGAGGGTCTTGTCAGGTGTTCCCAGTATACGGCAGGTCTTGTGGGGTGTTCCCAGTATACGGCAGGTCTTGTGGGGTGTTCTCGGCATACGGCAGGTCTTGTGGGGTGTTCTCGGTATACGGCAGGTCTTGTGGGGTGTCCTCGGTATACGGACGGTCTTTTGGGGTGTTCTCAGTATACGGCGGGTTTTGTGGGGTGTTCCCGGTATACGGCAGGTCTTGTGGGGTGTTCCCGGTATACGGCGGGTCTTGTGGGGTGTTTCCGGTATACGGCGGGTCTTGTGGGGTGTTCCCGGTATACGGCAGGTCTTGTGGGGTGTTCCCGGTATACGGCAGGTCTTGTGGGGTGTTTCCGGTATACGGCGGGTCTTGTGGGGTGTTCTCGGTATACGGCAGGTCTTGTAGGGTGTCCTTTGTATACGGCAGGTCTTGTGGGGTGTTCCCGGTATACGGCAGGTCTTGTGGGGTGTTTTCGGTATACGGCGCGTCTTGTGGGGTGTTTTCGGTATACGGCAGGTCTTGTGGGGTGTCCTTTGTATACGGCAGGTCTTGTGGGGTGTTCCCGGTATACGGCAGGTCTTGTGGGTTGTTACCGGTATACGGCAGGTCTTGTCAGGTGTTCCCGGTATACGGAGGGTCTTGTGGGGTGTTTCCGGTATACGGCGGGTCTTGTGGGGTGTTCCCGGTATACGGCAGGTCTTGTGGGGTGTTCCCGGTATACGGCAGGTCTTGTGGGGTGTTCCCGGTATACGGCAGGTCTTGTGGGGTGTTCCCGGTATACGGCAGGTCTTGTGGGGTGTTCCCGGTATACGGCAGGTCTTGTGGGGTGTTCCCGGTATACGGCAGGTCTTGTGGGGTGTTTCCGGTATACGGCGGGTCTTGTGGGGTGTTCTCGGTATACGGCAGGTCTTGTGGGGTGTCCTTTGTATACGGCAGGTCTTGTGGGGTGTTACCGGTATACGGCAGGTCTTGTCAGGTGTTCCCGGTATACGGAGGGTCTTGTCAGGTGTTCCCGGTATACGGCGGGTCTCGTGGAGAGTTTCTATGACAAGGTGTGGGGATGTGCAGAGCATCGCAGCGTGTCGCATAGTCGCTGACAGTTCCCCTCATGACTCCTTTGCTCCCTGAACTCTCCGGGGGTCTCGTCAGCGTTAGGTTCGGACCGCGCAGCGATCATCTGTGGCTTGTGCTGGAAAGACGAGTCCGATCCCTGGAGGCCACAGCGCTCCGGATCTGCTGCCGATACCACCGGACACATGTAGAGCGGTGCGGTCAGAGATGGCGGCACAATAGTAGATGATCTTTTTTTTTTTTTTTTTTTGTTTTTTTTAGCTTTTCCTGTTGTTTTGTATCTTCTGAACTCTCCAAGCGCTAGAAAATGACTCCATTCACAAGATCATGTCATGGAGTTGCTACTTAAGCAATTTCCGGGGCTGCGGAATTTGTGAATTAAAATCGCCCTTATGTGAATGACCTGATTGCGGTGGCGACGTTCGGCCACTAGGGGGCAGCTGCACAGGAGCCTCATCCGCCAGAAGCTGTGAATGTGCAGAAAATGGGCAGGAGCTGTGAATTCCTTATTGCTGACAAATAGGATTGTTGCGCTGTCCCTTTAAGAAGGAGGGAGGGAGGGGGGCTGCTGGAGACTCATCTGCTGGATCCATTCATCATGACTCTTACCTGGTGGCAGGAGGGGACAGGAGGGCACAGGGGGGTCTTGTGTCAGTGATACAATGTGTCACTTCCTACCCTGCCTGTGACTGCAGCACCAGGAAGCTGTGACATGGTCTGCACTGAGGGATGAGCCATTAACCCTTCACCATGGCTGCGAAGGACGACCTGTACAGCAAGATCGTCCCCAGGAGGAACCGGCAGCACCGCACCGGGACCATCAAGCATGGATCGTCCCTCGAAATCCTACTCTCCATGGGATTCCCGAAAACCAGGGCGTGAGTTCAGCTTCCACCGGTTTGGTGGGTCACTCTGGGGCTCATTCTCGTCCCTGCATGATTGGCGGAGCTGTGGGGACCCCGCCGGTCCTAGTTTTTGGCTTGTGTCCCTGTGTTGTGGAGCGTTCCTGCAGTACAGATGGACTGCGGTGTAAATAGGACACAGCTGCGGTGCTGGAGGGATGTGGGGGTCGTATTGGGATAAGGGAAGCCAAGTGACGGGAAGGGAAACTTGTGCAAAGAGGCGCTGCAGCAGCTGCTTGGCTCAGTTCTGCATGTTCACTGTGTTTCATCCCAGTTACTGAGGCCTCTGTATTTCTGAGAAATTAGCAGGAGATCTAAGCACCCAGAGAAGCCGTCACACTTTTTCAGGGGACCTGTGTATTGGGGACATCACGCTTTGCAGGAGACCTGCGTAACGGGGGACGTTGTGCTTTGCAGTTGTCCTGCGTACCGGGGACCTTGTGCTTTGCCTGGGACCTGCGTACCAGGGACCTTGTGCTTTGTAGGGGACCTGCGTACAGGGGACCTTGTGCTTTGTAGGGGACCTGCGTACCGGGGACCTTGTGCTTTGCAGGGGACCTGCGTACCGGGGACCTTGTGCTTTGCAGGAGACCTGCGTACCAGGGACCTTGTGCTTTGCAGGGGACCTGCGTACCGGGGACGTTGTGCTTTGCAGTGGTCCTGCATAACGGGGACATCTTGCTTTTCAGGAGACCTGCGTACCGGGGACCTTGTGCTTTGCAGGGGACCTGCGTACCGGGGACCTTGTGCTTTGCAGGAGACCTGCGTACCAGGGACCTTGTGCTTTGCAGGGGACCTGCGTACCGGGGACGTTGTGCTTTGCAGTGGTCCTGCATAACGGGGACATCTTGCTTTTCAGGAGACCTGCGTACCGGGGACCTTGTGCTTTGCAGGGGACCTGCTTACCGGGGACGTTGTGCTTTTCAGGGGACCTGCGTACCGGGGACGTTGTGCTTTGCAGGGGACCTGCGTACCGGGGACGTTGTGCTTTGCAGGGGACCTGCGTACCGGGGACCTTGTGCTTTGCAGGGGACCTGCGTACCGGGGACATTTTGCTTTGCAGGAGACCTGTGTATTGGGGACCTTGTGCTTTGCAGGGGACCTGCGTACCGGGGATGTCGTTATTTTCAGAGGTCCTGTGTCTTGGGGAAGTCGCACTTTGCAAGGGACCTGTGTGCCGGGGACGTCACGCTGTGCAGGATGCCGGGTGTTTTATGTTGTGGTCATCGTACAATTTTCCTAATGCTGTAACTATTATACAGGGGCATCAGGAGCCGCATAGAGAGAAGAGGCCTCTGTGCGGCTTCTCCGGTGATTTGTCGGCTCCTGCGTAGCGGAGGTTATATTCTGCGGTTCTCGTACCCTGACGGTAGTGCCTTCAGGTAGTGCAATAACATTTGCCATATGCATCATCTGATTCGCCGTCGTTCGCTGTGGGACATTTTGAAAGTTTTTCCATAAACTGCCGGAAGCTTGTCATAACGACATCGTCAGTGACCTCAGCAGCCGTTTATCTCTACGTTCTCATGGGTTTATCAGTGAAGTGAAGCAATTTTTACATGACCCCATAAATCTCACTTGTTGCCTATTTGTTATTTAAAGGGTTTCAGTGCATTAATTATTTGGGGCCCTGGAGGCGACAATCAGGACAGACTCTGATCATAGGTAATGTCCTGGAAGTCGTCTTATGAATGTGCAGGACCCCTTTAAATGTCCCCTTATATGACTCTGTTGCTATAGAAACATTTAGCAGAATACAATGTATCTCATCACTTCCAGGACATGAAATATTGGGGGCGCAGGCAGGAGAGCTCGGTGTAGTAGCCCATTTTCAATGTCATATGAAGGGATAGTTAATGTGGGGGTCTCCCCCATCTTTGTATTCCCCCGGTCCATTACAGACTTCCATATCTCTGATCTTTCCGATGTGCATTAAATCCCCGGAGTCACCGCAGCTGCAGAGCGGCAACGAATCCGGGAGATAATGTCCCTCGTCATTCGGTAGAAGTCGGCGAATGTGGAACCTACAACTCCCAAACGTCCCTCACAGCCATCGTGGGCACCATGACAGGCGGCATCATACAGACCGCCATATCGCTGCTTTGCCTAAATTATGTGTGTGGGGGGGGGAGACAAAATGTGATTTGAGCTCGTCCTGTAAGCCCCTGTATAAGCGGCTGTCCTGGTGTCCGTTGCTGGCGACTTGGGTCTGTAGACCTCTCCTATGACTTGGCCTGTTATCCCGGTGTCGGCTACTGGTGACTTTGGTCCATAACTCGGGGTCATTGACTTTGGTCTGTAGCTCGGGGTCGGTGACTTTAGTCCGTAGCTCGGGGTCGGTGACTTTGGTCCGTAGCTCGGGGTCGGTGACTTTGGTCCGTAGCTCTGTGTCGGTGACTTTGGTCCGTAGCTCGGGGTCGGTGACTTTAGTCCGTAGCTCGGGGTCGGTGACTTTGGTCCGTAGCTCTGTGTCGGTGACTTTGGTTCGTAGCTCGGGGTCGGTGACTTTGGTTCGTAGCTCGGGGTCGGTGACTTTGGTCCGTAGCTCGGGGTCGGTGACTTTGGTCCGTAGCTCGGGGTCGGTGACTTTGGTCCGTAGCTCGGGGTCGGTGACTTTAGTCCGTAGCTCTGGGTCAGTGACTTTGGTCCGTAGCTCTGTGTCGGTGACTTTGGTCCGTAGCTCTGTGTCGGTGACTTTGGTCCGTAGCTCTGTGTCAGTGACTTTGGTCCGTAGCTCTGTGTGGGTGACTTTGGTCCGTAGCTCGGGGTCGGTGACTTTGGTCCGTAGCTCTGTGTCGGTGACTTTGGTCCGTAGCTCTGTGTCAGTGACTTTGGTCCATAGCTCGGGGTCGGTGACTTTGGTCCGTACCTCGGGGTTGGTGACTTTGGTCCATAGCTCTGTGTGGGTGACTTTGGTCCGTAGCTCGTGGTCAGTGACTTGTTGTCACGCAGGGTGTGGGAAAGACTTAGTGCAACACAGAGGGGAAAGGGAGCCCAGACACTAAGGAAAGGGGGGAGTGGAGACCTCCTAGTCCGGGCTAGGGTCACCCTATCTCAACTATCGACCCTATATTGGTTCTTCACCAATCGCCGCACGCATGCCTCGCCCTGTCTTTCCCTGGCGTAAGACTCAGGCTAGGGAAGGGATGAGATGAGCACTAGTCGATCCCCACTGAACACTAAAGACAACAAGGGAGGACAAACAGGGGAAATAGCTTAGCTTTAGACAACTCCAGACAAATGCACAGACGTCCTCTAGCTCCAGAAGGGAAGAAGTACTGCTCTCGCTAAAGCCTTAACAAGGAGTAATGAATATCGCCGGCACCTCCCTCTGATACACAGCAGGTATTTATACACCCAGGCCAGGAAGTTAATTAGCCAGAGGAAGGTAGCCACTGGGTCCTAGAGACAGCCTCTAAGAAGATGTCTGTCATTCCAAACGTAGAGATCTCCTGCAACCAACTGCAGGGCCGCTGTCACTTCTGACACACCCGTGACAGTTGGGTCTGTAGCTCGGGGTCGGTGACTTGGGTCCGTAGCTCGGGGTCGGTGACTTGGGTCCGTAGCTTGGGGTTGGTGACTTGGGTCCGAAGCTCGGTGTCGACTGTGGAGGATTACTACTGAAACCTCGAACTACTTCTTTGAATTAGGGCCATTTTTTTTTTTTAATGTGAACAAGGTCCTAGGGTTGAATGTGCGCAGCGTCGTCTGCATCGCTGTGTCCTGTGCTCCTGGGTCACGTTATTACACTTTCTCATTTCTGATTTTGCAACTTTTTTTCCTTTGCGCTACATTAGTATACGGAGGGCGACCCTGCCCGCTTATTATTTCTTAGGGGGTCCCATAACAGAAATGTAACACGGAGCTGTGAATTCCTATGTCTGGACACAGACTTGCCGCTCTTTATATCTTTTGGGATAAATCTATAATTGGTGACTCCGGCATATATTAGAGTCTGTTGTTTCATTATAAGACCCTCAGTATTTAGCTTTCTCCTCCATGCTTTACACTGCAGCTCTTCTTGACAGCTGTATACCTCTATGGAATCACATAGTCTACAATGTTATTTCTTGCAGATTTTTGTTATATTTTGACAAGCTGAAGCCAAAATGTCTCTTTTTTGCCCTCTGCCAGATAAATGACGCCCCGTAGATTCGGTTTTCGCGCCCATAAGAGTCCGATGTGAGAAGAGCAGGATCCAGTCATCTCTGCCCGGTACCATTATGTGTATAATCTGTAAATCCAGATCTATAGGCTCCAGATGACTCATTGGAAATCGGCGTGGGCGTAAATTCCATAAAACGGGGCAAACCTGACGCTGATTGATGGCGGCCGCTCATTTATTCAGATATGTCCTGTCCTCTGCCCGGTCTTGTCCTCCGCTCGCGTTTCGCTCATGTCACATTTTCCATGAAGAATTGACATGTTCTGTCGCGTTACTGATGATGACACATTGTACGAGAAACGTGCTGCAGACTGCACCGTCTGCCTGAGCTCAGCCGACCACGCCGCCACGGGCTGAACGACGAGGGGCAACGTGGCTCCTGGCAGTCAGAGCGGCAGTGCCAGGGCTGTATGACGAGGGGCGACGTGGCTCCTGGCAATCAGAGCGGCAGTGCCGAGGCTGTATGATGAGGGGCGACGTGGCTCCTGGCAGTCAGCGGCAGTGCCAGGGCTGTATGACGAGGGGCGACGTGGCTCCTGGCAGTCAGAGCGGCAGTGCCGAGGCTGTATGATGAGGGGCGACGTGGCTCCTGGCAGTCAGAGCGGCAGTGCCGAGGCTGTATGATGAGGGGCGACGTGGCTCCTGGCAGTCAGCGGCAGTGCCAGGGCTGTATGACGAGGGGCGACGTGGCTCCTGGCAGTCAGCGGCAGTGCCAGGGCTGTATGACGAGGGGCGACGTGGCTCCTGGCAGTCAGAGCCGCAGTGCCAGGGCCGTATGACGAGGGGCGACGTGGCTCCTGGCAGTCAGAGCGGCAGTGCCGAGGCTGTATGATGAGGGGCGACGTGGCTCCTGGCAGTCAGAGCGGCAGTGCCGAGGCTGTATGATGAGGGGCGACGTGGCTCCTGGCAGTCAGAGCGGCAGTGCCAGGACTGTATGACGAGGGGCGACGTGGCTCCTGGCAGTCAGCGGCAGTGCCAGGGCTGTATGACGAGGGGCGACGTGGCTCCTGGCAGTCAGAGCGGCAGTGCCACGGGCTGAACGATGAGGGGCGACGTGGCTCCTGGCAGTCAGCGGCAGTGCCAGGGCTGTATGACGAGGGGCGACGTGGCTCCTGGCAGTCAGAGCGGCAGTGCCACGGGCTGAACGATGAGGGGCGACGTGGCTCCTGGCAGTCAGCGGCAGTGCCAGGGCTGTATGATGAGGGGTGACGTGGCTCCTGGCAGTCAGAGCGGCAGTGCCACGGGCTGAACGATGAGGGGTGACGTGGCTCCTGGCAGTCAGAGCGGCAGAGCCAGGGCTGTATGACGAGGGGCGACGTGGCTCCTGGCCATCAGGGTGGCAGTGCCATAGGCTGAACGATGAGTGGCGACGTGGCTCCTGGCAGTCAGAGTGGCAGTGCCGAGGCTGTATGACGGCGGGTAACGTGGTTCCTGTTGGGGAGGCAGTGCTGTGGCTGTATGACGAGGGGCGACATGGCTCCTGGCAGTCAGGGCCGCAGTGCCGGGGCTGTATGACGAGCGGTAATGTGGCTACTGGCAGTCAGGGCGGCAGTGCTGGGGCTGTATGACGAGGGGTAATGTGGCTCCTGTCGGGGCGGCAGCACCGGGGCTGTATGACGCCGGGTAATGTTGCTCCTGGCAGTCAGGGCGGCAGTGCTGGGGCTGAATGACGTGGGGCGACGTGGCTCCTGGCATTCAGAGCGGCAGTGCCGGGGCTGTATGACGAGGGGCGACGTGGCTCCTGGCAGTCAGGGTGGCAGTGCCGGGGCTGTATGGACGTGGGGCGACGTGGCTCCTGACAGTCAGAGCGGCAGTGCCAGGGCTGGATGATTCTGGGTAACGTGGCTCCTGTTGGGGCGGCAGTGTCAGGGCTGTATGACGAGGGACAATGTGGCTCCTGGCAGTCAGGGTGGCAGTGTCAGGGCTGTATAATGCTGGGTAACGTGACTCCTGGCAGTCAGGGTGGCAGTGTCAGGGCTGTATAATGCTGGGTAACGTGACTCCTGGTGGGGCGGCAGCGCTCACTGATTTTTGGACAAGTTTGGTGAACATGGGGGGGATGGGGAGGAGGAAGTAATCTTTGAAGCAAATGAGTTGATGTCGGGTCTCACCAACTTTTAGGAGAAAATAACATAAATATTTCTGTAAATGTGTAAAGTTCTTTTCTGAATGTTTAGTCCTGTGGATCGACAATTGGGAGGGGCAGACGAGCTCCTCGGGGGCGGGGCAGGCGTTGTGCTTGTAATCGTCCCCTTTATCCTCTCTGTCCCTTGGACGACTTTGATGACATTTGTCTTTTTTTCAGAAAAATTTTTTTTTTTTAAATCTTTTCACCTTTTTTTTTTCTAATTGATTGATTTATTCTTATATTTCATATTTTTTCCGTTTATTAAGGGCAACAGAAATCTCGTTATTGCAGCTTCTTGTCGCATTTTCTGTATATATTTGCTTTATTTTTACCAGTTTTATATAATATTCTACAGTCACAAATAAACCCTAATTTATACAGCGGTTTATTAACCTCTTCAGGACCCTCCTCTCCTTCTTTTCTCCCCTCCTCCTTGGCCGTTTGACTCTTGGTTCTTTGTGGGTCGAGTTGTAGTTGTGAATGACGCCGTATCACCATCTAATGTGCTAAAAACTGGAAAAAATTCCAAGTGGGATGAAATGATGAAGAAGCGGAATGCCGCCATTGTCATTCTCCAGGGCAGCACCACCGCGGCGAAACAAAATGTATCAGGTGTCATTTTTTTATCTATTTATATGGTGGAAAGAAAAATCAAAAGTTTGTTCTAAAGGAAAAAAAAAAAACTTTTAGTTTGTGTCGTTACTTTCTGAGACGCATGACGGCTTTATTTTCCGTCTGTTGAGCTGAAGGTTTTAGTGACACCCGTTTGGGGCACACGACGGTTTTTCCTTCTTGTGGTTTGTTTTTGTTTGTTTTATACTTTACATCAGTTAATTGATTTTATGTTCTGATCCGGGGCTGGATTATATCAGGAGCTCGCGCTCTGCTCCGGGGCTGGATTATATCGGGGGCTCGCGCTCTGCCCCGGAGCTGGATTATATCAGGAGCTCGCACTCTGCTCCGGGGCTGGATTATATCAGGAGCTCGCACTCTGCTCCGGGGCTGGATTATATCAGGAGCTCGCACTCTGCTCCGGGGCTGGATTATATCGGGGGCTCACGCTCTGCTCCGGGGCTGGATTATATCAGGAGCTCGCACTCTGCTCCGGGGCTGGATTATATCAGGAGCTCGCGCTCTGCCCCGGGGCTGGATTATATCAGGAGCTCGCACTCTGCTCCGAGGCTGGATTATATCGGGGGGCCCGCTCTCTGCCCCGGGGCTGGATTATATCGGGGGCCCGCTCTCTGCCCCGGGGCTGGATTATATCGGGGGCCCGCTCTCTGCCCCGGGGCTGGATTATATCGGGGGCCCGCTCTCTGCCCCGGGGCTGGATTATATCAGGAGCTCGCGCTCTGCTCCGGGGCTGGATTATATCAGGAGCTCGCACTCTGCTCCGGGGCTGGATTATATCAGGAGCTCGCGCTCTGCTCCGGGGCTGGATTATATCAGGAGCTCGCACTCTGCTCCGGGGCTGGATTATATCAGGAGCTCGCACTCTGCTCCGGGGCTGGATTATATCAGGAGCTCGCGCTCTGCCCCGGGGCTGGATTATATTGGGGGCTCGCACTCTGCTCCGGGGCTGGATTATATCAGGAGCTCGCACTCTGCTCCGGGGCTGGATTATATCAGGAGCTCGCACTCTGCTCCGGGGCTGGATTATATCAGGAGCTCGCGCTCTGCCCCGGGGCTGGATTATATCGGGGGCTCGCACTCTGCTCCGGGGCTGGATTATATCGGGGGCTCGCGCTCTGCCCCGGGGCTGGATTATATCAGGAGCTCGCACTCTGCTCCGGGGCTGGATTATATCGGGGGCTCGCGCTCTGCCCCGGAGCTGGATTATATCGGGGGCTCGCGCTCTGCCCCGGAGCTGGATTATATCGGGGGCTCGCGCCCTGCTCGGGGCTGGATTATATCAGGAGCTCGCGCTCTGCCCCGGGGCTGGATTATATCAGGAGCTCGCACTCTGCTCCGGGGCTGGATTATATCGGGGGCTCGCGCTCTGCCCCGGGGCTGGATTATATCAGGAGCTCGCGCTCTGCTCCGGGGCTGGATTATATCGGGGGCTCGCGCTCTGCCCCGGAGCTGGATTATATCGGGGGCTCGCGCCCTGCTCGGGGCTGGATTATATCAGGAGCTCGCGCTCTGCCCCGGGGCTGGATTATATCAGGAGCTCGCACTCTGCTCCGGGGCTGGATTATATCGGGGGCTCGCGCTCTGCCCCGGGGCTGGATTATATCAGGAGCTCGCACTCTGCTCCGGGGCTGGATTATATCGGGGGCTCGCGCTCTGCCCCGGAGCTGGATTATATCGGGGGCTCGCGCTCTGCCCCGGAGCTGGATTATATCGGGGGCTCGCGCCCTGCTCGGGGCTGGATTATATCAGGAGCTCGCGCTCTGCCCCGGGGCTGGATTATATCAGGAGCTCGCACTCTGCTCCGGGGCTGGATTATATCGGGGGCTCGCGCTCTGCCCCGGAGCTGGATTATATCGGGGGCTCGCGCCCTGCTCGGGGCTGGATTATATCAGGAGCTCGCGCTCTGCCCCGGGGCTGGATTATATCAGGAGCTCGCACTCTGCTCCGGGGCTGGATTATATCGGGGGCTCGCGCTCTGCCCCGGGGCTGGATTATATCGGGAGCTCGCACTCTGCTCCGGGGCTGGATTATATCGGGGGCTCGCGCTCTGCCCCGGAGCTGGATTATATCGGGGGCTCGCGCCCTGCTCGGGGCTGGATTATATCAGGAGCTCGCGCTCTGCCCCGGGGCTGGATTATATCAGGAGCTCGCACTCTGCTCCGGGGCTGGATTATATCGGGGGCTCGCGCTCTGCCCCGGAGCTGGATTATATCGGGGGCTCGCGCCCTGCTCGGGGCTGGATTATATCAGGAGCTCGTGCTCTGCCCCGGAGCTGGATTATATCAGGAGCTCGCACTCTGCTCCGGGCTGGATTATATCAGGAGCTCGCGCTCTGCTCCGGGGCTGGATTATATCAGGAGCTCGCACTCTGCTCCGGGGCTGGATTATATCAGGAGCTCGCACTCTGCTCCGGGGCTGGATTATATCGGGGGCTCACGCTCTGCTCCGGGGCTGGATTATATCAGGAGCTCGCACTCTGCTCCGAGGCTGGATTATATCGGGGGGCTCGCGCCCTGCCCCGGGGCTGGATTATATCGGGGGCCCGCTCTCTGCCCCGGGGCTGGATTATATCGGGGGCCCGCTCTCTGCCCCGGGGCTGGATTATATCGGGGGCCCGCTCTCTGCCCCGGGGCTGGATTATATCGGGGGCCCACGCTCTGCCCCGGGGCTGGATTATATCGGGGGCCCGCTCTCTGCCCCGGGGCTGGATTATATCAGGAGCTCGCACTCTGCTCCGGGGCTGGATTATATCGGGGGGCTTGCGCCCTGCCCCGGGGCTGGATTATATCGGGGGCCCGCTCTCTGCCCCGGGGCTGGATTATATCGGGGGCCCGCTCTCTGCCCCGGGGCTGGATTATATCAGGAGCTCGCACTCTGCTCCGGGGCTGGATTATATCGGGGGGCCCGCTCTCTGCCCCGGGGCTGGATTATATCGGGGGCCCGCTCTCTGCCCCAGGGCTGGATTATATCGGGGGCCCGCTCTCTGCCCCGGGGCTGGATTATATCAGGAGCTCGCACTCTGCTCCGGGGCTGGATTATATCGGGGGCCCGCTCTCTGCCCCGGGGCTGGATTATATCGGGGGCCCGCTCTCTGCCCCGGGGCTGGATTATATCGGGGGCCCGCTCTCTGCTCCGGGGCTGGATTATATCGGGGGCCCACGCTCTGCCCCGGGGCTGGATTATATCGGGGGCCCACGCTCTGCCCCGGGGCTGGATTATATCGGGGGCCCGCTCTCTGCCCCGGGGCTGGATTATATCGGGGGCCCGCTCTCTGCTCCGGGGCTGGATTATATCTGGGGCCCGCGCTCTTCCCCGGGGCTGGATTATATCGGGGGCCCGCGCTCTTCCCCGGGGCTGGATTATATCGAGGGCTCGCGCTCTGCTGCGGGGCTGGATTATATCGGGGGCTCGCTCTCTGCCTTGGGGCTGGATTATATTGGGGTCTCACTCTCTGCCTTGGGGCTGGATTATATCGGGGGCTCGCTCTCTGCCCCGGGGCTGGATTATATCGGGGGCCCGCTCTCTGCCCCTGGACTGGATTATATCGAGGGCTCGCGCTCTGCTGCGGGGCTGGATTATATCGGGGGCTCGCGCTCTGCCCCGGAGCTGGATTATATCGGGGGCTCACTCTCTGCCCCAGGGCTGGATTATATCGGGGGCTCGCGCTCTGCCCCGGAGGCTGGATTATATCGGGGGCCCGCTTTCTGCCCCGGGGCTGCATTATATCGGGGGCCCGCTCTCTGCTCCAGGGCTGCATTATATCGGGGGCTCGCGCTCTGCTCCGGGGCTGGATTATATCGGGGGCTCGCTCTCTGCCCCAGAGATGGATTATATTGGGGTCTCGCTCTCTGCCTTGGGGCTGGATTATATCGGGGGCTCGCGCTCTGCCCCACGGCTGGATTATATCGGGGGCTCGCTCTCTGCCCCGGGGCTGGATTATATCGGGGGCCCGCTCTCTGCCCCTGGACTGGATTATATCGAGGGCCCGCGCTCTGCTGCGGGGCTGGATTATATCGGGGGCCCGCTCTCTGCCCCGGAGCTGGATTATATCGGGGGCTCGCTCTCTGCCCCAGGGCTGGATTATATCGGGGGCCCGCTCTCTGCCCCGGGGCTGGATTATATCGAGGGCCCGCGCTCTGCTGCGGGGCTGGATTATATCGGGGGCCCGCTCTCTGCCCCGGAGCTGGATTATATCGGGGGCTCGCTCTCTGCCCCAGGGCTGGATTATATCGGGGGCTCGCGCTCTGCCCCTGAGGCTGGATTATATCGAGGGCCCGCGCTCTGCTGCGGGGCTGGATTATATCGGGGGCCCGCTCTCTGCCCCGGAGCTGGATTATATCGGGGGCTCGCTCTCTGCCCCAGGGCTGGATTATATCGGGGGCTCGCTCTCTGCCCCAGGGCTGGATTATATCGGGGGCTCGCTCTCTGCCCCGGGGCTGGATTATATCGGGGGCCCGCTCTCTGCTCCAGGGCTGCATTATATCGGGGGTTTGTGCTCTGCTCCGGGGCTGGATTATATCGGGGGCTTGCGCTCTGCTCCGGGGCTGGATTATATCGGGGGCTCGCTCTCTACCCCAGAGCTGGATTATATCGGGGTCTCGCCGTGGCGTCGCCCGGAGGCTCGGTCTCCTCTGTGACCTTCGGCAGGATCCTCTCCGTTAACCACAACCTGCGAGCCGCCGCCGGTGTCTGGTGTTCGGCTTCTCGCCCCTCTGACCTTTCCAATATCGATCAGCGACTCCACTGCGTCATCTCTTTTATAGCAAAATGTTCCCCGGTAATGAGCAGAACCTGATATTTATCTCCCCCTCCGGTGAAGTAATGGCCGCATTGTGCAACTTCCAGCAAAGACAACACCTTTATCTCCAGAGACCATCTCATTCAGGTTCCCTCTCCAGCTCATCCTGATCCTCCTGGTTCATGCCTGGAATAGTCCTCAGCCTGGACTGACAGCAGGGACCGGTCCTACACCCGCTGCCGACCGCTCGGCTTAACCCTCTCACCCCCTTTTCCCCAGAGTTTTTCCTCTTTCCCTCTTCTCCTTTTCTATATCTGCTCTTCTGTATTTCGGCTGTTGGTTCATTTCCTTTTCTGGTTATTTCTGTGCGATTCTCCCCGGTCGCGGTGAGGCCGCCGGCCGCTCCTGTCACCTTCTGCTTTGTGCTACCGGCTCGTCCATCTCCCCAAGATGTCTCTTCATCAGTGGTGTCCTGAGAATGAGGGGGACGCAGCACCATGTAGCTTCCTCTGCCAGGTGGCCGGGGGTCTTTGTGCATGAGAAAATCAGTGAGAGGGTCCCCTTCGTTCTCCAGTTTGGTGGGCTCACAGATCTTGGACCCATCTAATGATATCTCTTTAATGGAGCACCTGAGGGGCTGTGGCGTCACTAGAGTCCTATGGGCCCCAGTGCAAAACTCTGACCTGGGCTTCCACCTGCATGTTGGTCAGATCTAGGGGCCCCTGTAATAATGTCCCCCATTCAGCGTCCTCGTCCTCCTCCATAGCCAGCGCAGAGGGGGCGCACGTGCCGACGTCAGCAGCCGGCCTCTCATAGGCCACTATAGCTATTGCGGTGCAGGGAGCTGGTGGATCTCTGCACCCCAATACACTTTAACTGAATGTACAGCCAAGGATTCACATTCAGCTGAAGACCACCCTGACGTTGGCGGCCCCCTGACTCCACGGTTGTGGTCTCACCCTCTGTGACCTCTAATGTAATTTCCCGATGAGGGGACACATCTTTTTCCCCTGTGATACATTGTTTCTTGTGCTTGCGCGGTGTGTATATATATATGGTGTGTATATACAGTATATATATATATATATCCGTGTAGTGATGCAGCTACTATCAGGTCCCGATGAGAATTTTCCATCGATGACGGCCGCGATGTCTGAGCCTTTACTTGGTGAGGGGTCATCACCCGCCTCCCTATATACAGTGAAATCTCATGGCCGTAGCTGAGCGGAGCCAATCAATGAGCTTCGTTCGTTCGCCATTAGTAACTGCGCCACGGAATATACGGGGTTTTTCATTGGTTGAGAAGTCAGACCACAGAACGGGGGGAGGGGAGTGCGGGGGGTTAGCGCTAATGTCTGCAACAATGTATTTTCTGTGTCTTCACATTTCTGCTATTCGGTTACAGGAACTTATGTCTCCTAAAATAGCAATAGATGTTCTTAAAGGGAACCTGTCCCCGGGACTTCTCTCATGTCCCTGCTGTGAGACAGTCCTGGCTATCCGTGGGTTAAAGGGAATCATTTGGATGATCCAGCCGTGATCCTTATGTCACTCGATCGTTGCTGATCTAACATTGCGATCGTGGCTTTTCTTCAGTTCTACAATACACGAGCAACAACAATGAAATCGGGAGCAAGATGGACCCAGCAAGGGAGGTCCCTGTATACAGAGATACATGATAAGATTCTGTCTGCAGCCACCACTAGGGGGAGCTCCCTGTATACAGAGATACATGATAAGATTCTGTCTGCAGCCACCACTAGAGGGAGCTCCCTATATACAGAGATACATGATAAGATTCTGTCTGCAGTCACCACTAGGGGGAGCTCCCTGTATACAGAGATACATGATAAGATCCTGTCTGCAGTCACCACTAGGGGGAGCTCCCTGTATACAGAGATACATGATAAGATTCTGTCTGCAGTCACCACTAGGGGGAGCTCCCTGTATACAGAGATACATGATAAGATTCTGTCTGCAGTCACCACTAGGGGGAGCTCCCTGTATACAGAGATACATGATAAGATCCTGTCTGCAGTCACCACTAGGGGGAGCTCCCTGTATACAGAGATACATGATAAGATTCTGTCTGCAGCCACCACTAGGGGGAGCTCCTGTATACAGAGATACATGATAAGATCCTGTCTGCAGCCACCACTAGGGGGAGCTCCCTGTATACAGAGATACATGATAAGATTCTGTCTGCAGTCACCACTAGGGGGAGCTCCCTGTATACAGAGATACATGATAAGATTCTGTCTGCAGTCACCACTAGGGGGAGCTCCCTGTATACAGAGATACATGATAAGATCCTGTCTGCAGTCACCACTAGGGGGAGCTCCCTGTATACAGAGATACATGATAAGATTCTGTCTGCAGCCACCACTAGGGGGAGCTCCTGTATACAGAGATACATGATAAGATCCTGTCTGCAGCCACCACTAGGGGGAGCTCCCTGGATACAGAGATACATGATAAGATTCTGTCTGCAGTCTCCACTAGGGGGAGCTCCCTGTATACAGAGATACATGATAAGATTCTGTCTGCAGTCACCACTAGAGGGAGCTCCCTGTATACAGAGATACATGATAAGATCCTGTCTGCAGCCACCACTAGGGGGAGCTCCCTGTATACAGAGATACATGATAAGATTCTGTCTGCAGCCACCACTAGGGGGAGGTCCCTGTATACAGAGATACATGATAAGATCCTGTCTGCAGCCACCACTAGGGGGAGCTCCCTGTATATAGAGATACATGATAAGATCCTGTCTGCAGCCACCACTAGGGGGCGCTCCCTGTATACAGAGATACATGATAAGATCCTGTCTGCAGCCACCACTAGGGGGAGCTCCCTGTATATAGAGATACATGATAAGATCCTGTCTGCAGTCACCACTAGGGGGCGCTCCCTGTATACAGAGATACATGATAAGATCCTGTCTGCAGCCACCACTAGGGGGAGCTCCCTGTATACAGAGATACATGATAAGATTCTGTCTGCAGTTACCACTAGGGGGAGCTCCCTGTATACAGAGATACATGATAAGATTCTGTCTGCAGCCACCACTAGGGGGAGCTCCCTGTATACAGAGATACATGATAAGATTCTGTCTGCAGCCACCACTAGGGGGAGCTCCTGTATACAGAGATACATGATAAGATCCTGTCTGCAGCCACCACTAGGGGGAGCTCCCTGTATACAGAGATACATGATAAGATTCTGCCTGCAGCCACCACTAGGGGGATCTCCCTGTATACAGAGACACATGATAAGATCCTGTCTGCAGTCACCACTAGGGGGAGCTCCCTGTATACAGAGATACATGATAAGATTCTGTCTGCAGTCTCCACTAGGGGGAGCTCCCTGTATACAGAGATACATGATAAGATTCTGTCTGCAGTCACCACTAGAGGGAGCTCCCTGTACACAGAGATACATGATAAGATTCTGTCTGCAGTCACCACTAGAGGGAGCTCCCTGTATACAGAGATACATGATAAGATCCTGTCTGCAGCCACCACTAGGGGAAGCTCCCTGTATACAGAGATACATGATAAGATCCTGTCTGCAGCCACCACTAGGGGGATCTCCCTGTATACAGAGATACATGATAAGATTCTGTCTGCAGCCACCACTAGGGGGATCTCCCTGTATACAGAGATACATGATAAGATTCTGTCTGCAGCCACCACTAGGGGGAGCTCCTTGTATACAGAGATACATGATAAGATCCTGTCTGCAGCCACCACTAGGGGGAGCTCCCTGTGTACAGAGATACATGATAAGATTCTGTCTGCAGCCACCACTAGGGGGAGGTCCCTGTATACAGAGATACATGATAAGATCCTGTCTGCAGCCACCACTAGGGGGAGCTCCCTGTATATAGAGATACATGATAAGATCCTGTCTGCAGCCACCACTAGGGGGCGCTCCCTGTATACAGAGATACATGATAAGATCCTGTCTGCAGCCACCACTAGGGGGAGCTCCCTGTATATAGAGATACATGATAAGATCCTGTCTGCAGTCACCACTAGGGGGCGCTCCCTGTATACAGAGATACATGATAAGATCCTGTCTGCAGCCACCACTAGGGGGAGCTCCCTGTATACAGAGATACATGATAAGATTCTGTCTGCAGTCACCACTAGGGGGAGCTTCCTGTATACAGAGATACATGATAAGATTCTGTCTGCAGTCACCACTAGGGGGATCTCCCTGTATACAGAGATACATGATAAGTTCCTGTCTGCAACCTCCACTAGGGGGAGCTCCCTGTATACAGAGATACATGATAAGATTCTGTCTGCAGCCACCACTAGGGGGAGCTCCCTGTATACAGAGATACATGATAAGATCCTGTCTGCAGCCACCACTAGGGGGAGCTCCCTGTATACAGAGATACATGATAAGATCCTGTCTGCAGCCTCCACTAGGGGTAGCTCCCTGTATACAGAGATACATGATAAGATTCTGTCTGCAGCCACCACTAGGGGGAGCTCCCTGTATACAGAGATACATAAGATCCTGTCTGCAGCCACCACTAGTCGGAGCTCCCTGTATACAGAGACGCATGATAAGATCCTGTCTGCAGTCACCGCTAGGGGGAGCTCCGTGTATACAGAGATACATAAGATTCTGTCTGCAGACACCACTAGGGGGAGCTCCCTGTATACAGAGATACATGATAAGATTCTGTCTGCAGCCACCACTAGGGGGAGCTCCCTGTATACAGAGATGCATGATAAGATCCTGTCTGCAGCCACCACTAGGGGGAGCTCCCTGTATACAGAGATACATGATAACATTCTGTCTGCAGCCACCACTAGGGGGAGCTCCCTATATACAGAGATACATGATAAGATCCTGTCTGCAGCCACCACTAGGGAGAGCTCCCTGTATACAGAGATATATGATAAGATTCTGTCTGCAGCCACCACTAGGGGGAGCTCCCTGTATACAGAGATACATGATAAGATCCTGTCTGCAGTCACCACTAGGGGGAGCTCCCTGTATACAGAGATACATGATAAGATCCTGTCTGCAGCCACCACTAGGGGGAGCTCCCTGTATACAGAGACACATGATAAGATCCTGTCTGCAGCCACCACTAGGGGGAGCTCCCTGTATACAGAGATACATGATAAGATTCTGTCTGCAGCCTCCACTAGGGGGAGCTCCCTGTATACAGAGATACATGATAAGATCCTGTCTGCAGCCACCACTAGGGGGAGCTCCCTGTATACAGAGATACATGATAAGATCCTGTCTGCAGCCACCACTAGGGGGAGCTCCCTGTATACAGAGATACATGATAAGATCCTGTCTGCAGTCACCACTAGGTGGAGCTCCCTGTATACAGAGATACATGATAAGATCCTGTCTGCAGCCACCACTAGGGGTAGCTCCTGTATACAGAGATACATGATAAGATTCTGTCTGCAGTCACCACTAGGGGGAGCTCCCTGTATACAGAGACACATGATAAGATCCTGTCTGCAGCCGCCACTAGGGGGAGCTCCCTGTATACAGAGATACATGATAAGATCCTGTCTGCAGCCACCACTAGGGGGAGCTCCCTGTATACAGAGACACATGATAAGATCCTGTCTGCAGCCACCACTAGGGGGAGCTCCCTGTATACAGAGATACATGATAAGATCCTGTCTGCAGCCACCACTAGGGGGAGCTCCCTGTATACAGAGACACATGATAAGATCCTGTCTGCAGCCACCACTAGGAGGAGCTCCCTGTATACAGAGATACATGATAAGATCCTGTCTGCAGCCACCACTAGGGGGAGCTCCCTGTATACAGAGATGCATGATAAGATTCTGTCTACAGCCCCCACTAGGGGGAGCTCCCTGTATACAGAGATACATGATAAGATTCTGTCTACAGCCCCCACTAGGGGGAGCTCCCTGTATACAGAAATACATGATAAGATTCTGTCTACAGCCCCCACTAGGGGGAGCTCCCTGTATACAGAGATACATGATAAGATTCTGTCTACAGCCACCACTAGGGGGAGCTCCCTGTATACAGAGATACATGATAAGATTCTGTCTGCAGCCACCACTAGGGGGAGCTCCCTGTATACAGAGATACATGATAAGATCCTGTCTGCAGCCACCACTAGGGGGAGCTCCCTGTATATAGAGATACATGATAAGATCCTGTCTACAGCCCCCACTAGGGGGAGCTCCCTGTATACAGAGATACATGATAAGATCCTGTCTACAGCCCCCACTAGGGGGAGCTCCCTGTATACAGAGATACATGATATTATTATTGTTGCAGCTTTTTGACGCTTTTATTTCTCATAAAACCTATAATGTGCGGCACCGAGCAGAAAGCTGGGTCCGGTTACCGCAGACCGATGGCCGGAGCAGTTTTTGTCTCAGAATCGTCCTGACTGGTACATGATGCCAGGAATAAGGGAGCGAGTCGGACGAAAATTACCATTACCCCCGATGATGAGAGAGTCCCCCGAGACCATAATCACCCGACCCCGATCTCCAGATAAGAAGACACCCGTTCATACGTTTCAGCTGCATAGACTTTCTTGTACAGAAGGTTTTGGGGAACGACATTTGTAAATTACATTTCAATCTGTGGGACCCCGACCCCCCGCAGCAGGCGATAGAGAGCCCAGCGCCTGCTCCTCTCCACCACCCTGCGGACTCCAGCTTCTCTGTACATCCTTTAGATGTCAGTTCACAGGGGACATGTGCTGTGCGTGTACAACACGGGGTTAAGTACGCTGTGGAGGGAGGACGCAGGGGGACCGCTCCAGCTATTTAAGTCTATGAAAGATTGTATTTGGGTCAGCAGAACTGTAGAAATGAAGGACGGGGAAGATTCTGCAGATGAATCAGAGGAGGCTTGAAAGGAGGCCAGAAAATAGGTCAATGGAAAACCTTATAAATGTGAATGAGAGTAAAGATTCCTATAAACGGCAAGGTGCAATGAAAAGAGGTAAAAGCAGAACCCCCGACATATCACACCATGAACACTAGCTGAAATTCACAAGAATGTAACGACTATAATACTGCCCCCTATATACAAGAATATAAATACTATAATACTGCCCCCTATGTACAAGAATATAACTACTATAATACTTCCCCCATGTACAAGAATATAACTACTATAATGCTGCCCCTATGTACAAGAATATAACTACTATAATACTGCCCCCTATGTACAAGAATATAACTACTATAATACTGCCCCTATGTACAAGAATATAACTACTATAATACTGCCCCCTATGTACCAGAATATAACTACTATAATGCTGCCCCTATGTACAAGAATATAACTACTATAATACTGCCCCCTATGTACAAGAATATAACTACTATAATACTGCCCCTATGTACAAGAATATAACTACTATAATACTGCTCCTATGTACAAGAATATAACTACTATAATACTGCCCCCTATGTACAAGAATATAACTACTATAATACTGCCCCTATGTACAAGAATATAACTACTATAATACTGCCCCTATGTACAAGAATATAACTACTATAATACTTCCCCCATGTACAAGAATATAACTACTATAATGCTGCCCCCTATGTACAAGAATATAACTACTATAATACTTCCCCCATGTACAAGAATATAACTACTATAATGCTGCCCCTATGTACAAGAATATAACTACTATAATACTGCCCCTATGTACAAGAATATAACTACTATAATACTTCCACCATGTACAAGAATATAACTACTATAATGCTGCCCCTATGTACAAGAATATAACTACTATAATACTGCCCCCTATGTACAAGAATATAGCTACTATAATACTGCCCCTATGTACAAGAATATAACTACTATAATACTGCTCCTATGTACAAGAATATAACTACTATAATACTGCTCCTATGTACAAGAATATAACTACTATAATACTGTCCCTATGTACAAGAATATAACTACTATAATACTGTTCCTATGTACAAGAATATAACTACTATAATACTGCTCCTATGTATAAGAATATAACTACTATAATACTGCCCCCTATGTACAAGAATATAACTACTATAATACTGCTCCTATGTACAAGAATATAACTACTATAATACTGCCCCCTATGTACAGGAATATAATTACTATAATACTGCTCCTATGTACAAGAATATAACTACTATAATACTGCTCCTATGTACAAGAATATAACTACTATAATACTGCCCCTATGTACAAGAATATAACTACTATAATACTGCCCCCTATGTACAAGAATATAACTACTATAATACTGCCCCTATGTACAAGAATATAACTACTATAATACTGCCCCCTATGTACAAGAATATAACTACTATAATACTGCTCCTATGTACAAGAATATAACTACTATAATACTGATCCCTATATACAAGAATATAACTACTATAATACTGCTCCTATGTACAAGAATATAACTACTATAATACTGCTCCTATGTACAAGAATATAACTATTATAATACTGCTCCCTATGTACAAGAATATAACTACTATAATACTGCTCCTATGTACAAGAATATAACTACTATAATACTGCTCCTATGTACAAGAATATAACTACTATAATACTGCTCCTATGTACAAGAATATAACTACTATAATACTGCCCCCTATATACAAGAATATAACTACTATAATACTGCCCCTATGTACAAGAATATAACTACTATAATACTGCTCCTATGTACAAGAATATAACTACTATAATACTGCTCCTATGTACAAGAATATAACTACTATAATACTGCCCCCTATGTACAAGAATATAACTACTATAATACTGCTCCTATGTACAAGAATATAACTACTATAATACTGCTCCCTATGTACAAGAATATAACTACTATAATACTACCCTCTATGTATAAGGATATAACTGCTATAATACTGCCCCCTATGTACAAGAATATAACTACTATAATACTGCTCCCTATGTACAAGAATATAACTACTATAATACTACCCTCTATGTATAAGGATATAACTGCTATAATACTGCCCCCTATGTACAAGAATATAACTACTATAATACTGCTCCTATGTACAAGAATATAACTACTATAATACTGCTCCCTATGTACAAGAATATAACTACTATAATACTACCCTCTATGTATAAGGATATAACTGCTATAATACTGCTCCTTTGTACATGCAGTGGATGAGAAGCTATGTCTATGTCTCGTCAGCTGCTGGAGCTTCTCCTTTCTCTGATGATACTGTAGTGAGGACTCAGCAGTTGTTTTCTTCTTTCTGATCCTTCAGTTTCTTCTTTGTTGGACCATTTTCCTATCAGTCCGGAAGTGTCATTGCTTCCTCTTTTCTTGATAACTTTGTGTTCTTGTGTAAATATAATGTAACCTCATGGCTCGGCGTAATGTTTTCTCCCATGATCGGGGGCGGTGAACGTTGGATATTATGGCGGAGGGGCTTATTCTGTAGAGCGAACCCTCATCTCCTGTCCTTATTATAAGTCATTTTAGCTGCTTCCATGGAACTTCCTGTTTGTTTCAATATGAGTTTATAACCGTTCGGAGATAGATACAAAGTCATTTTACTAAGAGTCTCCCACTGGTGATTTGCATTCTGGGAAGTGATCTCTTTATAACAGATATCATCCACTCATCTAATATAGGAAAATCCAACGTCACCCGGTATTATAGGAGCTGATATATTAGGAGTGACTGCAAGCTGTTCCCATTACAACCTGCAGAATAGTGAGTGCAGCTCTGGAGTATAATACAGGATGTAACTCAGGGTCAGTAATGTAATGTATGTACACAGTGACTGCACCAGCAGAGTAGTGAGTAGTGTTGAGTCACCCCCGTAGTGTTCGGGTTCGGTTCGGTTCGTCGAACACCGGGATGTTCGAGGAACTGTTCGTCGAACACCTTAGAACACCGTCGAACACCGTTAAAACCAATGGCAGGCAAACAAAAACACATAGAAACACATAGAAAACACCTGTAAAGGTGTCCAAAAGCTGACAAACTGCTCAGAAGACGCTTTCTTTAAAAAAGCCGGCCGGCAATTCATCAGCGGCATACACCGGTACCCGACAATTTATAACAGAAAGAATAGAGCATCACACATAGATTAGATAGATAGAAACATGTCAGTCACATATATAAGAAGTACAGTGACAGTGTTGCTTACTGTACTTGTCATTTACTGCAAAGGATTTATTAAAAAAAATAATAGTGTTTTCGTGCACCGTCTCTTTAAAAAAGCCAGCCGGCAATTCAGCAGCGGTACCCGACAATTTATAACAGACAGAATAGAGCTTCACACATAGATTAGATAGATAGAAACATGTCAGTCACATATATAATAAGTACAGTGACAGTGTTGGTTACTGTACTTGTCATTTAGTATTAAAATAAAGGATTTATTATTAAAAAAAATTGGCGTGGGGTTCCCCTTAATTTTAGTCTCTAGCGGAGGTTAAGCAGACGGCTGGGGCAGATGTTTGAAGCCTGGGAAGGGGGTAATACCCACGGAGCTTCCCAGGCTACTAATATCAGCCCCCAGCTGAATGCCTAGCCTTTACTAGCTATTAAAATGGAGGACCCCCCCAAAAAAAATGACGTTGGGTCCCCCCTAATTTAATAGCTAGCAAAGGCTAGGCAGACAGCTGGGGGCTGATATTAATAGCCCAGGAAGGGTGCCATGAATATTGGCCCCCTCCCAGGCTAGAAACACCAGCCGTCAGCCGCCCCAGAAATGGCGCATTCATAGGATGCGCCAATTCTGGCACTTAGCCTCGCTCTTCCACGCTGCCCTGGTGCGGTGGCAGTGGGGTAATAGGGCTGGGGTTGATGTCAGCTTATAATGCCAGCTGACATCAAGCCCAGGTTAGTAATGGAGAGGCGTCTATAAGACACCCCCATTACTAACCCCATAGGCAAAGTTAAAAAACCCACAACACCCAGAATAAAGTCCTTTAATTGAAATAAAGACACAATTCTTTATTGTTCTAAATTAAACCATACTTACCATCACGCCCATTCCAGCTGAAGCCAACGATCTCCTGCAATAAAAGAAAAATAATAAACCAACCTCATCCTTACCTTTCCATGGTTCCCACGACAGCTTCAGCTCTGCTACATCGAGATGACAGGCTGGACCGCAGCAGAACGCTGCCATCCAGCCTGTCATCCCGCAGACACTGAGAAGCGCAGGCATGCTTGCACTCCTCAGTGTCTGGCTGTGACGGCATCCAGATGAGCCGACAATGAACTCGGCTCACCTCATGTACGTCACTGACAGCGTGGGAGAATTCTCCTGCACTCAGCGCTTCAGCGTGAGAATTTTCCCACGCTGTCAGTGACGTGCATGAGGTGAGCCGAGTTCATTGGACATGACCTCGGCTCATCTGGATGCCGTCACAGCCAGACACTGAGGAGCACAAGCAAGCCTGCGCTTCTCAGTGTCTGCGGGATGACAGGCTGGATGGCAGCGTTCTGCTGCACTCCAGCCTGTCATCTCGATGTAGCAGAGCTGAAGCTGTCGTGGGAACCATGGAAAGGTAACGATGAGGTTGGTTTATTATTTTTCTTTTATTGCAGGAGATCGTTGGCTTCAGCTGGAATGGGCGTGATGGTAAGTATGGTTTAATTTAGAACAATAAAGAATTGTGTCTTTATTTCAATTAAAGGACTTTATTCTGGGTGTTTGTGTTTTTTTTAATACTTTACTAGAAATTCATGGCGGTCATGTCTAATATTGGCGTGACCCCATGAATTTCGGGCTTAGGGCCAGCTGATAATGCCAAGCTGGCCCTAACCCCTTTATTACCCAGTGAGCCACCGCACCAGGGCCCTGGATGAGTTGGGTACAGCGCCAGAAGATGGCGCTTCTATGAACGCGCCATTTTCCGGGGCGGCTGCGGACTGCAATTTGCAGCGGGGGGGGCAGAAAGCTTGGGTCTCCCTGCGCTGCAGATTCCAGCCCCCAGGTGCCTGCTGTACCTGACTGGACAATTTTTTTTTCATTATTTCATGAATTTCCTGAAATAATTTAAAAAAAATTGACGTGGGGCTTCGCCCTATATTTGTGTCCAGTCAGGTACAACTAGGCAGCTGGGGGCTGGAATCTGCAGTGCAGGGAGACCCAAGCTTTCTGTCACCCCGCTGCAAATTGCAGTCCGCAGCCGCCCCAGAAAATGGCGCGTTCATAGAAGCGCCATCTTCTGGCGCTGTACCCAACTCATCCAGGGCCCTGGTGCGGTGGCTCACTGGGTAATAAAGGGGTTAGGGCCAGCTTGGTATTATCAGCTGGCCCTAAGCCCGAAATTCATGGGGTCACGCCAATATTAGACATGACCGCCATGAATTTCTAGTAAAGTATTAAAAAAAAACACAAAACCAAGAATAAAGTCCTTTAATTGAAATAAAGACACAATTCTTTATTGTTCTAAATTAAACCATACTTACCATCACGCCCATTCCAGCTGAAGCCAACGATCTCCTGCAATAAAAGAAAAATAATAAAGCAACCTCATCCTTACCTTTCCATGGTTCCCAGGACAGCTTCAGCTCTGCTACATCGAGATGACTGGCTGGACCGCAGCAGAACGCTGCCATCCAGCCTGTCATCCCGCGGACACTGAGAAGCGCAGGCATGCTTGCGCTCTGCAGTGTCTCGCTGTGACGGCATCCAGATGAGCCGAGGTCATGTCCAATGAACTCAGCTGACCTCATGCACGTCACTGACATCGTGGGAGAATTCTCCTGCACTCAGCGCTTCAGCGTGAAAATTCTCCCACGCTGTCAGTGACGTACATGAGGTCAGCTGAGTTCATTGGACATGAATGAGCTCACCTCATGCACGTCACTGACAGCGTGGGAAAATTCTCCTGCACTCAGCGTTCTGCTGCGCTCCAGCCTGTCATCTCGATGTAGCAGAGCTGAAGCGGTCCTGGGAACCATGGAAAGGTAAGGATGAGGTTGCTTTATTATTTTTCTTTTATTGCAGGAGATCATTGGCTTCAGCTGGAATGGGCGTGATGGTAAGTATGGTTTAATTTAGAACAATAAAGAATTGTGTGTTTATTTCAATTAAAGGACTTTATTCTGGGTGTTTGTGTTTTTTTGTAACTTTGACTATGGGGTTAGTAATGGGGGTGTCTTATAGACGCCTCTCCATTACTAACCTGGGCTTGATGTCAGCTGGCATTATAAGCTGACATCAACCCCAGCCCTATTACCCCACTGCCACTGCTACAGGGCAGTGGGAAGAGCGAGGCTAAGTGCCAGAATTGGCGCATCCTATGGATGCGCCATTTCTGGGGCGGCTGACGGCTGGTGTTTCTAGCCTGGGAGGGGGCCAATATTCATGGCACCCTTCCTGGGCTATTAATATCAGCCCCCAGCTGTCTGCCTAGCCTTTGCTAGCTATTAAATTAGGGGGGACCCAACGTCATTTTTTGGGGGGGGGTCCTCCATTTTAATAGCTAGTAAAGGCTAGGTATTCAGCTGGGGGCTGATATTAGTAGCCTGGGAAGCTCCGTGGGTATTACCCCCTTCCCAGGCTTCAAACATCTGCCCCAGCCGTCTGCTTAACCTCCGCTAGAGACTAGAATTACGGGGAAGCCCACGCCAATTTTTTTTAATAATAAATCCTTTATTTTAATACTAAATGACAAGTACAGTAACCAACACTGTCACTGTACTTATTATATATGTGACTGACATGTTTCTATCTATCTAATCTATGTGTGAAGCTCTATTCTGTCTGTTATAAATTGTTGGGTACCGCTGCTGAATTGCCGGCCGGCTTTTTTAAAGAGACAGTGCATGAAAACACTATTATATTTTTTAATAAATCCTTTACACTAAATGACAAGTACAGTAAGCAACACTATCACTGTACTTCGTATATATGTGACTGACATGTTTCTATCTATCTAATCTATGTGTGAAGCTCTATTCTTTCTGTTCTAAATTGTCGGGTACCGGTGTATGCCGCTGATGAATTGCCGACTTTTCATGTTTCACTGTGAGCACTGTTCCCATCGATTTGGGCAATCACTGTAATGCCACAACCACCATGGCTGTGGCATTACAGTGAGTGGCAGACAATCCCTGCATGATTGGTGCTCTAAATAGCGCCAGACATGCAGGACACGCTTTTGGTGCACGAACAGTTATCGAACAACTCGAACACCACCCAAAACAGCTCGAATTTGAGATTGGCGAACAGTTCTAGTCGAACACCGCTCATCTCTAGTAGTGAGTGCAGCTCTGGAGTATAATACAGGATGTAACTCAGGATCAGTAATGTAATGTATGTACACAGTGACTGCACCAGCAGAATAGTGAGTGCAGCTCTGGAGTATAATACAGGATGTAACCCAGGATCAGTAATGTAATGTATGTACACAGTGACTGCACCAGCAGAATAGTGAGTGCAGCTCTGGAGTATAATACAGGATGTAACTCAGGATCAGTAATGTAATGTATGTACACAGTGACTGCACCAGCAGAATAGTGAGTGCAGCTCTGGGGTATAATACAGGATGTAACTCAGGATCAGTAATGTAATGTATGTACACAGTGACTCCACCAGCAGAATAGTGAGTGCAGCTCTGGAGTATAATACAGGAGGTAACTCAGGATCAGTAATGTAATGTATGTACACAGTGACTACACCAGCAGAATAGTGAGTGCAGCTCTGGAGTATAATACAGGATGTAACTCAGGATCAGTAATGTAATGTATGTACACAGTGACTGCACCAGCAGAATAGTGAGTGCAGCTCTGGGGTATAATACAGGATGTAACTCAGGATCAGTAATGTAATGTATGTACACAGTGACTGCACCAGCAGAATAGTGAGTGCAGCTCTGGAGGATAATACAGGATGTAACTCAGGATCAGTAATGTAATGTATGTACACAGTGACTGCACCAGCAGAATAGGGAGTGCAGCTCTGGAGTATAATACAGGATGTAACTCAGGATCAGTAATGTAATGTATGTACACAGTGACTGCACCAGCAGAATAGTGAGCGCAGCTCTGGAGTATAATACAGGATGTAACCCAGGATCAGTAATGTAATGTATGTACACAGTGACTCCACCAGCAGAATAGTAAGTGCAGCTCTGGAGTATAATACAGGAGGTAACTCAGGATCAGTAATGTAATGTATGTACACAGTGACTACACCAGCAGAATAGTGAGTGCAGCTCTGGAGTATAATACAGGATGTAACTCAGGATCAGTAATGTAATGTATGTACACAGTGACTGCACCAGCAGAATAGTGAGTGCAGCTCTGGGGTATAATACAGGATGTAACCCAGGATCAGTAATGTAATGTAATGTATGTACACAGTGACTGCACCAGCAGAATAGTGAGTGCAGCTCTGGGGTATAATACAGGATGTAACTCAGGATCAGTAATGTAATGTATGTACACAGTGACTGCACCAGCAGAATAGTGAGTGCAGCTCTGGAGTATAATACAGGAGGTAACTCAGGATCAGTAATGTAATGTATGTACACAGTGACTACACCAGCAGAATAGTGAGTGCAGCTCTGGAGTATAATACAGGATGTAACTCAGGATCAGTAATGTAATGTATGTACACAGTGACTGCACCAGCAGAATAGTGAGTGCAGCTCTGGGGTATAATACAGGATGTAACCCAGGATCAGTAATGTAATGTATGTACACAGTGACTCCACCAGCAGAATAGTGAGTGCAGCTCTGGAGTATAATACAGGAGGTAACTCAGGATCAGTAATGTAATGTATGTACACAGTGACTACACCAGCAGAATAGTGAGTGCAGCTCTGGAGTATAATACAGGATGTAACTCGGGATCAGTAATGTAATGTATGTACACAGTGACTGCACCAGCAGAATAGTGAGTGCAGCTCTGGAGTATAATACAGGATGTAACCCAGGATCAGTAATGTAATGTATGTACACAGTGACTCCACCAGCAGAATAGTGAGTGCAGCTCTGGAGTATAATACAGGAGGTAACTCAGGATCAGTAATGTAATGTATGTACACAGTGACTACACCAGCAGAATAGTGAGTGCAGCTCTGGAGTATAATACAGGATGTAACTCAGGATCAGTAATGTAATGTATGTACACAGTGACTGCACCAGCAGAATAGTGAGTGCAGCTCTGGAGTATAATACAGGATGTAACCCAGGATCAGTAATGTAATGTATGTACACAGTGACTCCACCAGCAGAATAGTGAGTGCAGCTCTGGAGTATAATACAGGAGGTAACTCAGGATCAGTAATGTAATGTATGTACACAGTGACTACACCAGCAGAATAGTGAGTGCAGCTCTGGAGTATAATACAGGATGTAACTCAGGATCAGTAATGTAATGTATGTACACAGTGACTACACCAGCAGAATAGTGAGTGCAGCTCTGGAGTATAATACAGGATGTAACTCAGGATCAGTAATGTAATGTATGTACACAGGGACTGCACCAGCAGAATAGTGAGTGCAGCTCTGGAGTATAATACAGGATGTAACCCAGGATCAGTAATGTAATGTATGTACACAGTGACTCCACCAGCAGAATAGTGAGTGCAGCTCTGGAGTATAATACAGGAGGTAACTCAGGATCAGTAATGTAATGTATGTACACAGTGACTACACCAGCAGAATAGTGAGTGCAGCTCTGGAGTAGAGATGAGCGGTGTTTGACTAGAAATGTTCGCCAATCTCAAATTCGAGCTGTTTTGGGCGGTGTTCGAGTTGTTCGACGAACCCGAACGATTTGCAAAAAATTCGGCTGTTCGAGGTTATGTTCGATAACTGTTCGTGCACCAAAAGCGTGTCCTGCATGTCTGGCGCTATTTTGAGCACCAATCATGCAGGGATTGTCTGCCACTCACTGTAATGCCACAGCCATGGTGGTTGTGGCATTACAGTGATTGCCCAAATCGATGGGAACAGTGCCAACAGTGAAACATGAAAAGCCGTCAATTCAGCAGCGGCATACACCGGTACCGACAATTTAGACAAGAAAGAATAGAGCTTCACACATAGATTAGATAGATAGAAACATGTCAGTCACATATATAATAAGTACAGTGACAGTGTTGGTTACTGTACTTGTCATTTAGTATTAAAATAAAGGATTTATTATTAAAAAAAATTGGCGTGGGATCCCCCGTAATTCTAGTCTCTAGCGGAGGTTAAGCAGACGGCTGGGGCAGATGTTTGAAGCCTGGGAAGGGGGTAATACCCACGGAGCTTCCCAGGCTACTAATATCAGCCCCCAGCTGAATGCCTAGCCTTTACTAGCTATTAAAATGGGGGAACCCCCCCAAAAAAATGACGTGGGGTCCCCCCCTAATTTAATAGCTAGCAAAGGCTAGGCAGACAGCTGGGGGCTGATATTAATAGCCCAGGAAGGGTGCCATGAATATTGGGCCCCTCCCAGGCTAGAAACACCAGCCGTCAGCCGCCCCAGAAATGGCGCATCCATAGGATGCGCCAATTCTGGCACTTAGCCTCGCTCTTCCACGCTGCCCTGGTGCGGTGGCAGTGGGGTAATAGGGCTGGGGTTGATGTCAGCTTATAATGCCAGCTGACATCAAACCCAGGTTAGTAATGGAGAGGCGTCTATAAGACACCCCCATTACTAACCCCATAGGCAAAGTTAAAAAACCCACAACACCCAGAATAAAGTCCTTTAATTGAGATAAACACACAATTCTTTATTGTTCTAAATTAAACCATACTTACCATCACGCCCATTCCAGCTGAAGCCAACGATCTCCTGCAATAAAAGAAAAATAATAAAGCAACCTCATCCTTACCTTTCCATGGTTCCCAGGACAGCTTCAGCTCTGCTACATCGAGATGACAGGCTGGACCGCAGCAGAACGCTGCCATCCAGCCTGTCATCCCGCAGACACTGAGAAGCGCAGGCATGCTTGCACTCCTCAGTGTCTGGCTGTGACGGCATCCAGATGAGCCGACAATGAACTCGGCTCACCTCATGTACGTCACTGACAGCGTGGGAAAATTCTCCTGCACTCAGCGTTCTGCTGCGCTCCAGCCTGTCATCTCGATGTAGCAGAGCTGAAGCTGTCCTGGGAACCATGGAAAGGTAAGGATGATGTTGCTTTATTATTTTTATTTTATTGCAGATCGTTGGCTTCAGCTGGAATGGGCGTGATGGTAAGTATGGTTTAATTTAGAACAATAAAGAATTGTGTCTTTATTTCAATTAAAGGACTTTTTTCTGGGTGTTTGTGTTTTTTTTAAATACTTTACTAGAAATTCATGGTGGTCATGTCTAATATTGGCGTGACCCCATGAATTTCGGGCTTAGGGCCAGCTGATAATGCCAAGCTGGCCTTAACCCCTTTATTACCCAGTGAGCCACCGCACCAGGGCCCTGGATGAGTTGGGTACAGCGCCAGAAGATGGCGCTTCTATGAACGCGCCATTTTCCAGGGCGGCTGCGGACTGCAATTTGCAGCGGGGGGGGGGGGGGGCAGAAAGCTTGGGCCTCCCTGCGCTGCGGATTCCAGCCCCCAGCTGCCTAGTTGTACCTGACTGGACACAAATATAGGGCGAAGCCCCACATCAATTTTTTTTTCATTATTTCATGAATTTCCTGAAATAATTTAAAAAAAATTGACGTGGGGCTTCGCCCTATATTTGTGTCCAGTCAGGTACAACTAGGCAGCTGGGGGCTGGAATCTGCAGCGCAGGGAGACCCAAGCTTTCTGCCACCCCGCTGCAAATTGCAGTCCGCAGCCGCCCCAGAAAATGGCGCGTTCATAGAAGCGCCATCTTCTGGCGCTGTACCCAACTCATCCAGGGCCCTGGTGCGGTGGCTCACTGGGTAATAAAGGGGTTAGGGCCAGCTTGGTATTATCAGCTGGCCCTAAGCCCGAAATTCATGGGGTCACGCCAATATTAGACATGACCACCATGAATTTCTAGTAAAGTATTTAAAAAAAACACAAACACCCAGAAAAAAGTCCTTTAATTGAAATAAAGACACAATTCTTTATTGTTCTAAATTAAACCATACTTACCATCACGCCCATTCCAGCTGAAGCCAACGATCTCCTGCAATAAAAGAAAAATAATAAACCAACCTCATCCTTACCTTTCCATGGTTCCCAGGACAGCTTCAGCTCTGCTACATCGAGATGACTGGCTGGACCGCAGCAGAACGCTGCCATCCAGCCTGTCATCCCGCGGACACTGAGAAGCGCAGGCATGCTTGCGCTCTGCAGTGTCTCGCTGTGACGGCATCCAGATGAGCCGAGGTCATGTCCAATGAACTCAGCTGACCTCATGCACGTCACTGACATCGTGGGAGAATTCTCCTGCACTCAGCGCTTCAGCGTGAAAATTCTCCCACGCTGTCAGTGACGTACATGAGGTCAGCTGAGTTCATTGGACATGAATGAGCTCACCTCATGCACGTCACTGACAGCGTGGGAAAATTCTCCTGCACTCAGCGTTCTGCTGCGCTCCAGCCTGTCATCTCGATGTAGCAGAGCTGAAGCTGTCCTGGGAACCATGGAAAGGTAAGGATGAGGTTGCTTTATTATTTTTCTTTTATTGCAGGAGATCGTTGGCTTCAGCTGGAATGGGTGTGATGGTAAGTATGGTTTAATTTAGAACAATAAAGAATTGTGTGTTTATTTCAATTAAAGGACTTTATTCTGGGTGTTTGTGTTTTTTTGTAACTTTGCCTATGGGGTTAGTAATGGGGGTGTCTTATAGACGCCTCTCCATTACTAACCTGGGCTTGATGTCAGCTGGCATTATAAGCTGACATCAACCCCAGCCCTATTACCCCACTGCCACCGCTCCAGGGCAGCGTGGAAGAGCGAGGCTAAGTGCCAGAATTGGCGTATCCTATGGATGCGCCATTTCTGGGGCGGCTGACGGCTGGTGTTTCTAGCCTGGGAGGGGGCCAATATTCATGGCACCCTTCCTGGGCTATTAATATCAGCCCCCAGCTGTCTGCCTAGCCTTTGCTAGCTATTAAATTAGGGGGGACCCAACGTCATTTTTTTGGGGGGGGTCCTCCATTTTAATAGCTAGTAAAGGCTAGGTATTCAGCTGGGGGCTGATATTAGTAGCCTGGGAAGCTCCGTGGGTATTACCCCCTTCCCAGGCTTCAAACATCTGCCCCAGCCGTCTGCTTAACCTCCGCTAGAGACTAGAATTACGGGGAACCCCACGCCAATTTTTTTTAATAATAAATCCTTTATTTTAATACTAAATGACAAGTACAGTAACCAAAACTGTCACTGTACTTATTATATATGTGACTGACATGTTTCTATCTATCTAATCTATGTGTGAAGCTCTATTCTGTCTGTTATAAATTGTTGGGTACCGCTGCTGAATTGCCGGCCGGCTTTTTTAAAGAGACGGTGCACGAAAACACTATTATATTTTTTAATAAATCCTTTACACTAAATGACAAGTACAGTAAGCAACACTGTCACAGTACTTCATATATATGTGACTGACATGTTTCTATCTATCTAATCTATGTGTGATTCTCTATTCTTTCTGTTCTAAATTGTCGGGTACCGGTGTATGCCGCTGCTGAATTGCCGACTTTTCATGTTTCACTGTGAGCACAGTTCCCATCGATTTGGGCAATCACTGTAATGCCACAACCACCATGGCTGTGGCATTACAGTGAGTGGCAGACAATCCCTGCATGATTGGTGCTCTAAATAGCGCCAGACATGCAGGACACGCTTTTGGTGCACGAACAGTTATCGAACATAACCTCGAACACCACCCAAAACAGCTCGAATTTGAGATTGGCGAACAGTTCTAGTCGAACACCGCTCATCTCTAGTAGTGAGTGCAGCTCTGGAGTATAATACAGGATGTAACTCAGGATCAGTAATGTAATGTATGTACACAGTGACTGCACCAGCAGAATAGTGAGTGCAGCTCTGGAGTATAATACAGGATGTAACTCAGGATCAGTAATGTAATGTATGTACATAGTGACTGCACCAGCAGAATAGTGAGTGCAGCTCTGGAGTATAATACAGGAGGTAACTCAGGATCAGTAATGTAATGTATGTACACAGTGACTGCACCAGCAGAATAGTGAGTGCAGCTCTGGAGTATAATACAGGAGGTAACTCAGGATCAGTAATGTAATGTATGTACACAGTGACTGCACCAGCAGAATAGTGAGTGCAGCTCTGGAGTATAATACAGGATGTAACTCAGGATCAGCAATGTAATGTATGTACGCAGTGACTGCACCAGCAGAATAGTGAGTGCAGCTCTGGAGTATAATACAGGATGTAACTCAGGATCAGTAATGTAATGTATGTACACAGTGACTGCACCAGCAGAATAGTGAGTGCAGCTCTGGGGTATAATACAGGATGTAACTCAGGATCAGTAATGTAATGTATGTACACAGTGACTGCACCAGCAGAATAGTGAGTGCAGCTCTGGAGTATAATATAGGAGGTAACTCAGGATCAGTAATGTATGTATGTACACAGTGACTGCACCAGCAGAATAGTGAGTGCAGCTCTGGGGTATAATACAGGAGGTAACTCAGGATCAGTAATGTAATGTATGTACACAGTGACTGCACCAGCAGAATAGTGAGTGCAGCTCTGGAGTATAATACAGGATGTAACTCAGGATCAGCAATGTAATGTATGTACGCAGTGACTGCACCAGCAGAATAGTGAGTGCAGCTCTGGAGTATAATACAGGATGTAACTCAGGATCAGTAATGTAATGTATGTACACAGTGACTGCACCAGCAGAATAGTGAGTGCAGCTCTGGAGTATAATACAGGATGTAACTCAGGATCAGTAATGTAATGTATGTACACAGTGACTGCACCAGCAGAATAGTGAGTGCAGCTCTTGGGTATAATACAGGATGTAACTCAGGATCAGTAATGTAATGTATGTACATAGTGACTGCACCAGCAGAATAGTGAGTGCAGCTCTGGAGTATAGTACAGGATGTAACTCAGGATCAGTAATGTAATGTATGTACACAGTGACTGCACTAGCAGAATAGTGAGTGCAGCTCTGGAGTATAATACAGGAGGTAACTCAGGATCAGTAATGTATGTAAACATTGACTGCACCAGCAGAATAGTGAGTGCAGCTCTGCAGTATAATACAGGAGGTAACTCAGGATCAGTAATGTAATGTATGTACACAGTGACTGCACCAGCAGAATAGTGAGTGCAGCTCTGCAGTATAATACAGGAGGTAACTCAGGATCAGTAATGTAATGTATGTACACAGTGACTGCACCAGCAGAATAGTGAGTGCAGCTCTGGAGTATAATACAGGATGTAACTCAGGATCAGTAATGTAATGGATGTACACAGTGACTGCACCAGCAGAATAGTGAGTGCAGCTCTGGAGAATAATACAGGAGGTAACTCAGGATCAGTAATGTAATGTATGTACACAGTGACTGCACCAGCAGAATAGTGAGTGCAGCTCTGGGGTATAATACAGGATGTAACTCCGGATCAGTAATGTAATGTATGTACACAGTGACTGCACCAGCAGAATAGTGAGTGCTGCTCTGGAGTATAATACAGGATGTAACTCAGGATCTCTAATGTAATGTATGTACACAGTGACTGCACCAGCAGAATAGTGAGTGCAGCTCTGGAGTATAATACAGGATGTAACTCAGGATCTCTAATGTAATGTATGTACACAGTGACTGCACCAGCAGAATAGTGAGTGCAGCTCTGGAGAATAATACAGGAGGTAACTCAGGATCAGTAATGTAATGTATGTACACAGTGACTGCACCAGCAGAATAGTGAGTGCAGCTCTGGAGAGTAATACAGGATATAACTCAGGATCAGTAATGTAATGTATGTACACAGTGACTGCACCAGCAGAATAGTGAGTGCAGCTCTGGAGAGTAATACAGGATATAACTCAGGATCAGTAATGTAATGTATGTACACCTTGACTGCACCAGTAGAATAGTGAGTGCAGCTCTGAAGAATAATACAGGATATAACTCAGGATCAGTAATGTATTGTATGTACACAGTGACTGCACCAGCAGAATAGTGAGTGCAGCTCTGGAGTATAATACAGGATGTAACTCAGGATCAGTAATGTAATGTATGTACACAGTGACTACACCAGCAGAATAGTGAGTGCAGCTCTGGAGTATAATACAGGATGTAACTCAGGATCAGTAATGTAATGTATGTACATAGTGACTGCACCAGCAGAATAGTGAGTGCAGCTCTGGAGTATAATACAGGAGGTAACTCAGGATCAGTAATGTAATGTATGTACACAGTGACTGCACCAGCAGAATAGTGAGTGCAGCTCTGGAGTATAATACAGGAGGTAACTCAGGATCAGTAATGTAATGTATGTACACAGTGACTGCACCAGCAGAATAGTGAGTGCAGCTCTGGAGTATAATACAGGATGTAACTCAGGATCAGCAATGTAATGTATGTACGCAGTGACTGCACCAGCAGAATAGTGAGTGCAGCTCTGGAGTATAATACAGGATGTAACTCAGGATCAGTAATGTAATGTATGTACACAGTGACTGCACCAGCAGAATAGTGAGTGCAGCTCTGGGGTATAATACAGGATGTAACTCAGGATCAGTAATGTAATGTATGTACACAGTGACTGCACCAGCAGAATAGTGAGTGCAGCTCTGGAGTATAATATAGGAGGTAACTCAGGATCAGTAATGTATGTATGTACACAGTGACTGCACCAGCAGAATAGTGAGTGCAGCTCTGGGGTATAATACAGGAGGTAACTCAGGATCAGTAATGTAATGTATGTACACAGTGACTGCACCAGCAGAATAGTGAGTGCAGCTCTGGAGTATAATACAGGATGTAACTCAGGATCAGCAATGTAATGTATGTACGCAGTGACTGCACCAGCAGAATAGTGAGTGCAGCTCTGGAGTATAATACAGGATGTAACTCAGGATCAGTAATGTAATGTATGTACACAGTGACTGCACCAGCAGAATAGTGAGTGCAGCTCTGGAGTATAATACAGGATGTAACTCAGGATCAGTAATGTAATGTATGTACACAGTGACTGCACCAGCAGAATAGTGAGTGCAGCTCTTGGGTATAATACAGGATGTAACTCAGGATCAGTAATGTAATGTATGTACATAGTGACTGCACCAGCAGAATAGTGAGTGCAGCTCTGGAGTATAGTACAGGATGTAACTCAGGATCAGTAATGTAATGTATGTACACAGTGACTGCACTAGCAGAATAGTGAGTGCAGCTCTGGAGTATAATACAGGAGGTAACTCAGGATCAGTAATGTATGTAAACATTGACTGCACCAGCAGAATAGTGAGTGCAGCTCTGCAGTATAATACAGGAGGTAACTCAGGATCAGTAATGTAATGTATGTACACAGTGACTGCACCAGCAGAATAGTGAGTGCAGCTCTGCAGTATAATACAGGAGGTAACTCAGGATCAGTAATGTAATGTATGTACACAGTGACTGCACCAGCAGAATAGTGAGTGCAGCTCTGGAGTATAATACAGGATGTAACTCAGGATCAGTAATGTAATGGATGTACACAGTGACTGCACCAGCAGAATAGTGAGTGCAGCTCTGGAGAATAATACAGGAGGTAACTCAGGATCAGTAATGTAATGTATGTACACAGTGACTGCACCAGCAGAATAGTGAGTGCAGCTCTGGGGTATAATACAGGATGTAACTCCGGATCAGTAATGTAATGTATGTACACAGTGACTGCACCAGCAGAATAGTGAGTGCTGCTCTGGAGTATAATACAGGATGTAACTCAGGATCTCTAATGTAATGTATGTACACAGTGACTGCACCAGCAGAATAGTGAGTGCAGCTCTGGAGTATAATACAGGATGTAACTCAGGATCTCTAATGTAATGTATGTACACAGTGACTGCACCAGCAGAATAGTGAGTGCAGCTCTGGAGAATAATACAGGAGGTAACTCAGGATCAGTAATGTAATGTATGTACACAGTGACTGCACCAGCAGAATAGTGAGTGCAGCTCTGGAGAGTAATACAGGATATAACTCAGGATCAGTAATGTAATGTATGTACACAGTGACTGCACCAGCAGAATAGTGAGTGCAGCTCTGGAGAGTAATACAGGATATAACTCAGGATCAGTAATGTAATGTATGTACACCTTGACTGCACCAGTAGAATAGTGAGTGCAGCTCTGAAGAATAATACAGGATATAACTCAGGATCAGTAATGTATTGTATGTACACAGTGACTGCACCAGCAGAATAGTGAGTGCAGCTCTGGAGTATAATACAGGATGTAACTCAGGATCAGTAATGTAATGTATGTACACAGTGACTACACCAGCAGAATAGTGAGTGCAGCTCTGCAGTATAATACAGAATGTAACTCAGGATCAGTAATGTAATGTATGTACAATGACTGCACCTGCAGAATAGTGAGTGCAGCTGTGGAGTATAATACAGGATGTAACTCAGGATCAGTAATGTAATGTATGTACACAGTGACTGCACCAGCAGAATAGTGAGTGCAGCTCTGGGGTATAATACAGGATGTAACTCAGGATCAGTAATGTAATGTATGTACACAGTGACTGCACCAGCAGAATAGTGAGTGCAGCTCTGGAGTATAATACAGGATGTAACTCAGGATCAGTAATGTAATGGATGTACACAGTGACTGCACCAGCAGAATAGTGAGTGCAGCTCTGCAGTATAATACAGGAGGTAACTCAGGATCAGTAATGTAATGTATGTACACAGTGACTGCACCAGCAGAATAGTGAGTGCAGCTCTGCAGTATAATACAGGAGGTAACTCAGGATCAGTAATGTAATGTATGTACACAGTGACTGCACCAGCAGAATAGTGAGTGCAGCTCTGGGGTATAATACAGGATGTAACTCAGGATCAGTAATGTAATGTATGTACACAGTGACTGCACCAGCAGAATAGTGAGTGCAGCTCTGGAGTATAATACAGGATGTAACTCAGGATCAGTAATGTAATGGATGTACACAGTGACTGCACCAGCAGAATAGTGAGTGCAGCTCTGGAGAATAATACAGGAGGTAACTCAGGATCAGTAATGTAATGTATGTACACAGTGACTGCACCAGCAGAATAGTGAGTGCAGCTCTGGGGTATAATACAGGATGTAACTCCGGATCAGTAATGTAATGTATGTACACAGTGACTGCACCAGCAGAATAGTGAGTGCTGCTCTGGAGTATAATACAGGATGTAACTCAGGATCTCTAATGTAATGTATGTACACAGTGACTGCACCAGCAGAATAGTGAGTGCAGCTCTGGAGTATAATACAGGATGTAACTCAGGATCTCTAATGTAATGTATGTACACAGTGACTGCACCAGCAGAATAGTGAGTGCAGCTCTGGAGTATAATACAGGATGTAACTCCGGATCAGTAATGTAATGTATGTACACAGTGACTGCACCAGCAGAATAGTGAGTGCAGCTCTGGGGTATAGTACAGGATGTAACTCAGGATCAGTAATGTAATGTATGTACACAGTGACTGCACCAGCAGAATAGTGAGTGCAGCTCTGGAGTATAATACAGGAGGTAACTCAGGATCAGTAATGTATGTACACAGTGACTGCACCAGCAGAATAGTGAGTGCAGCTCTGCAGTATAATACAGGAGGTAACTCAGGATCAGTAATGTAATGTATGTACACAGTGACTGCACCAGCAGAATAGTGAGTGCAGCTCTGGGGTATAATACAGGATGTAACTCAGGATCAGTAATGTAATGTATGTACACAGTGACTGCACCAGCAGAATAGTGAGTGCAGCTCTGGAGTATAATACAGGATGTAACTCAGGATCAGTAATGTAATGGATGTACACAGTGACTGCACCAGCAGAATAGTGAGTGCAGCTCTGGAGAATAATACAGGAGGTAACTCAGGATCAGTAATGTAATGTATGTACACAGTGACTGCACCAGCAGAATAGTGAGTGCAGCTCTGGGGTATAATACAGGATGTAACTCCGGATCAGTAATGTAATGTATGTACACAGTGACTGCACCAGCAGAATAGTGAGTGCTGCTCTGGAGTATAATACAGGATGTAACTCAGGATCTCTAATGTAATGTATGTACACAGTGACTGCACCAGCAGAATAGTGAGTGCAGCTCTGGAGTATAATACAGGATGTAACTCAGGATCTCTAATGTAATGTATGTACACAGTGACTGCACCAGCAGAATAGTGAGTGCAGCTCTGGAGAATAATACAGGAGGTAACTCAGGATCAGTAATGTAATGTATGTACACAGTGACTGCACCAGCAGAATAGTGAGTGCAGCTCTGGAGAGTAATACAGGATATAACTCAGGATCAGTAATGTAATGTATGTACACCTTGACTGCACCCGTAGAATAGTGAGTGCAGCTCTGAAGAATAATACAGGATATAACTCAGGATCAGTAATGTATTGTATGTACACAGTGACTGCACCAGCAGAATAGTGAGTGCAGCTCTGGAGTATAATACAGGATGTAACTCAGGATCAGTAATGTAATGTATGTACACAGTGACTACACCAGCAGAATAGTGAGTGCAGCTCTGCAGTATAATACAGAATGTAACTCAGGATCAGTAATGTAATGTATGTACAATGACTGCACCTGCAGAATAGTGAGTGCAGCTGTGGAGTATAATACAGGATGTAACTCAGGATCAGTAATGTAATGTATGTACACAGTGACTGCACAAGCAGAATAGTGAGTGCAGCTCTGGAGTATAATACAGGAGGTAACTCAGGATCAGTAATGTAATGTATGTACACAGTGACTGCACCAGCAGAATAGTGAGTGCAGCTCTGGAGTATAATACAGGAGGTAACTCAGGATCTGTAATGTAATGTAAGTACACAGTGACTGCACCAGCAGAATAGTGAGTGCAGCTCTGGAGTATAATACAGGATGTAACTCAGGATCAGTAATGTAATGTATGTACACAGTGACTGCACCAGCAGAATAGTGAGTGCAGCCCTGGAGTATAATACAGGAGGTAACTCAGGATCAGTAATGTAATGTATGTACACAGTGACTGCACCAGCAGAATAGTGAGTGTAGCTCTGGAGTAAAACACAGGATGTAACTCAGGATCAGTAATGTAATGTATGTACACAGTGACTGCACCAGCAGAATAGTGAGTGCAGCTCTGGAGTATAATGCAGGATGTAACTCAGGATCAGTAATGTATGTACACAATGACTACACCAGCAGAATAGTGAGTGCAGCTCTGGAGTATAATACAGGATGTAACTAAGGATCAGTAATGTATGTACAAAGTGACTGCACCAGCAGAATAGTGAGTGCAGCTCTGCAGTATAGTACAGGATGTAACTCAGGATCAGTAATGTAATGTATGTACACAGTGACTGCACCAGCAGAATAGTGAGTGCAGCTCTGGAGTATAATACAGGATGTAACTCAGGATCAGTAATGTAATGGATGTACACAGTGACTGCACCAGCAGAATAGTGAGTGCAGCTCTGGAGAATAATACAGGAGGTAACTCAGGATCAGTAATGTAATGTATGTACACAGTGACTGCACCAGCAGAATAGTGAGTGCAGCTCTGGGGTATAATACAGGATGTAACTCCAGATCAGTAATGTAATGTATGTACACAGTGACTGCACCAGCAGAATAGTGAGTGCTGCTCTGGAGTATAATACAGGATGTAACTCAGGATCTCTAATGTAATGTATGTACACAGTGACTGCACCAGCAGAATAGTGAGTGCAGCTCTGGAGTATAATACAGGATGTAACTCAGGATCTCTAATGTAATGTATGTACACAGTGACTGCACCAGCAGAATAGTGAGTGCAGCTCTGGAGAATAATACAGGAGGTAACTCAGGATCAGTAATGTAATGTATGTACACAGTGACTGCACCAGCAGAATAGTGAGTGCAGCTCTGGAGAGTAATACAGGATATAACTCAGGATCAGTAATGTAATGTATGTACACCTTGACTGCACCAGCAGAATAGTGAGTGCAGCTCTGAAGAATAATACAGGATATAACTCAGGATCAGTAATGTATTGTATGTACACAGTGACTGCACCAGCAGAATAGTGAGTGCAGCTCTGGAGTATAATACAGGATGTAACTCAGGATCAGTAATGTAATGTATGTACACAGTGACTACACCAGCAGAATAGTGAGTGCAGCTCTGCAGTATAATACAGAATGTAACTCAGGATCAGTAATGTATGTACACAATGACTACACCAGCAGAATAGTGAGTGCAGCTCTGGAGTATAATACAGGATGTAACTAAGGATCAGTAATGTATGTACAAAGTGACTGCACCAGCAGAATAGTGAGTGCAGCTCTGCAGTATAATACAGGAGGTAACTCAGGATCAGTAATGTAATGTATGTACACAGTGACTGCACCAGCAGAATAGTGAGTGCAGCTCTGGAGTATAATACAGGATGTAACTCAGGATCAGTAATGTAATGTATGTACATTGACTGCACCTGCAGAATAGTGAGTGCAGCTGTGGAGTATAATACAGGATGTAACTCAGGATCAGTAATGTAATGTATGTACACAGTGACTGCACCAGCAGAATAGTGAGTGCAGCTCTGGAGTATAATACAGGAGGTAACTCAGGATCAGTAATGTAATGTATGTACACAGTGACTGCACCAGCAGAATAGTGAGTGCAGCTCTGGAGTATAATACAGGAGGTAACTCAGGATCTGTAATGTAATGTAAGTACACAGTGACTGCACCAGCAGAATAGTGAGTGCAGCTCTGGAGTATAACACAGGATGTAACTCAGGATCAGTAATGTAATGTATGTACACAGTGACTGCACCAGCAGAATAGTGAGTGCAGCTCTGGAGTATAATGCAGGATGTAACTCAGGATCAGTAATGTATGTACACAATGACTACACCAGCAGAATAGTGAGTGCAGCTCTGGAGTATAATACAGGATGTAACTCAGGATCAGTAATGTATGTACACAGTGACTGCACCAGCAGAATAGTGAGTGCAGCTCTGGAGTATAATACAGGAGGTAACTCAGGATCAGTAATGTATGTACACAATGACTACACCAGCAGAATAGTGAGTGCAGCTCTGGAGTATAATACAGGATGTAACTCAGGATCAGTAATGTATGTACAAAGTGACTGCACCAGCAGAATAGTGAGTGCAGCTCTGGAGTATAATACAGGAGGTAACTCAGGATCAGTAATGTAATGTATGTACACAGTGACTGCACCAGCAGAATAGTGAGTGCAGCTCTGGAGTATAATACAGGATGTAACTCAGGATCAGCAATGTAATGTATGTACGCAGTGACTGCACCAGCAGAATAGTGAGTGCAGCTCTGGAGTATAATACAGGATGTAACTCAGGATCAGTAATGTAATGTATGTACACAGTGACTGCACCAGCAGAATAGTGAGTGCAGCTCTGGAGTATAAAACAGGATGTAAATCAGGATCAGTAATGTAATGTATGTACACAGTGACTGCACCAGCAGAATAGTGAGTGCAGCTCTTGGGTATAATACAGGATGTAACTCAGGATCAGTAATGTAATGTATGTACATAGTGACTGCACCAGCAGAACAGTGAGTGCAGCTCTGGAGTATAATGCAGGATGTAACTCAGGATCAGTAATGTAATGTATGTACACAGTGACTCCACCAGCAGAATAGTGAGTGCAGCTCTGGAGTATAGTACAGGATGTAACTCAGGATCAGTAATGTAATGTATGTACACAGTGACTGCACCAGCAGAATAGTGAGTGCAGCTCTGGAGTATAATACAGGATGTAACTCAGGATCAGTAATGTATGTACACAGTGACTGCACCAGCAGAATAGTGAGTGCAGCTCTGCAGTATAATACAGGAGGTAACTCAGGATCAGTAATGTATGTACACAGTGACTGCACCAGCAGAATAGTGAGTGCAGCTCTGCAGTATAATACAGGAGGTAACTCAGGATCAGTAATGTAATGTATGTACACAGTGACTGAACCAGCAGAATAGTGAGTGCAGCTCTGCAGTATAATACAGGAGGTAACTCAGGATCAGTAATGTAATGTATGTACACAGTGACTGCACCAGCAGAATAGTGAGTGCAGCTCTGGGGTATAATACAGGATGTAACTCAGGATCAGTAATGTAATGTATGTACACAGTGACTGCACCAGCAGAATAGTGAGTGCAGCTCTGTAGTATAATACAGGATGTAACTCAGGATCAGTAATGTAATGGATGTACACAGTGACTGCACCAGCAGAATAGTGAGTGCAGCTCTGGAGTATAATACAGGATGTAACTCAGGATCAGTAATGTAATGGATGTACACAGTGACTGCACCAGCAGAATAGTGTGCGCAGCTCTGCAGTATAATACAGGATGTAACTCAGGATCAGTAATGTAATGTATGTACACAGTGACTGCACCAGCAGAATAGTGAGTGCAGCTCTGGGGTATAATACAGGATGTAACTCAGGATCAGTAATGTAATGGATGTACACAGTGACTGCACCAGCAGAATAGTGAGTGCAGCTCTGGAGAATAATACAGGAGGTAACTCCGGATCAGTAATGTAATGTATGTACACAGTGACTGCACCAGCAGAATAGTGAGTGCTGCTCTGGAGTATAATACAGGATGTAACTCAGGATCTCTAATGTAATGTATGTACACAGTGACTGCACCAGCAGAATAGTGAGTGCAGCTCTGGAGTATAATACAGGATGTAACTCAGGATCAGTAATGTATGTACAAAGTGACTGCACCAGCAGAATAGTGAGTGCAGCTCTGGAGTATAATACAGGAGGTAACTCAGGATCAGTAATGTAATGTATGTACACAGTGACTGCACCAGCAGAATAGTGAGTGCAGCTCTGGAGTATAATACAGGATGTAACTCAGGATCAGCAATGTAATGTATGTACGCAGTGACTGCACCAGCAGAATAGTGAGTGCAGCTCTGGAGTATAATACAGGATGTAACTCAGGATCAGTAATGTAATGTATGTACACAGTGACTGCACCAGCAGAATAGTGAGTGCAGCTCTTGGGTATAATACAGGATGTAACTCAGGATCAGTAATGTAATGTATGTACATAGTGACTGCACCAGCAGAACAGTGAGTGCAGCTCTGGAGTATAATGCAGGATGTAACTCAGGATCAGTAATGTAATGTATGTACACAGTGACTCCACCAGCAGAATAGTGAGTGCAGCTCTGGAGTATAGTACAGGATGTAACTCAGAATCAGTAATGTAATGTATATACACAGTGACTGCACCAGCAGAATAGTGAGTGCAGCTCTGGAGTATAATACAGGATGTAACTCAGGATCAGTAATGTAATGTACACAGTGACTGCACCAGCAGAATAGTGAGTGCAGCTCTGCAGTATAATACAGGAGGTAACTCAGGATCAGTAATGTAATGTATGTACACAGTGACTGAACCAGCAGAATAGTGAGTGCAGCTCTGGGGTATAATACAGGATGTAACTCAGGATCAGTAATGTAATGTATGTACACAGTGACTGCACCAGCAGAATAGTGAGTGCAGCTCTGGAGTATAATACAGGATGTAACTCAGGATCAGTAATGTAATGTATGTACACAGTGACTGCACCAGCAGAATAGTGAGTGCAGCTCTGGAGTATAATACAGGATGTAACTCCGGATCAGTAATGTAATGTATGTACACAGTGACTGCACCAGCAGAATAGTGAGTGCAGCTCTGGAGAATAATACAGGAGGTAACTCAGGATCAGTAATGTAATGTATGTACACAGTGACTGCACCAGCAGAATAGTGAGTGCAGCTCTGGAGAGTAATACAGGATGTAACTCAGGATCTCTAATGTAATATATGTACACAGTGACTGCACCAGCAGAATAGTGAGTGCAGCTCTGGAGAATAATACAGGAGGTAACTCAGGATCAGTAATGTAATGTATGTACACAGTGACTGCACCAGCAGAATAGTGAGTGCAGCTCTGGAGAGTAATACAGGATATAACTCAGGATCAGTAATGTAATGTATGTACACCTTGACTGCACCAGCAGAATAGTGAGTGCAGCTCTGAAGAATAATACAGGATATAACTCAGGATCAGTAATGTATTGTATGTACACAGTGACTACACCAGCAGAATAGTGAGTGCAGCTCTGCAGTATAATACAGAATGTAACTCAGGATCAGTAATGTAATGTATGTACAATGACTTCACCTGCAGAATAGTGAGTGCAGCTGTGGAGTATAATACAGGATGTAACTCAGGATCAGTAATGTAATGTATGTACACAGTGACTGCACCAGCAGAATAGTGAGTGCAGCTCTTGGGTATAATACAGGATGTAACTCAGGATCAGTAATGTAATGTATGTACACAGTGACTGCACCAGCAGAATAGTGAGTGCAGCTCTGGAGTATAATACAGGAGGTAACTCAGGATCAGTAATGTAATGTATGTACACAGTGACTGCACCAGCAGAATAGTGAGTGCAGCTCTGGAGTATAATACAGGAGGTAACTCAGGATCAGTAATGTAATGTATGTACACAGTGACTGCACCAGCAGAATAGTGAGTGCAGCTCTGGAGTATAATACAGGATGTAACTCAGGATCAGTAATGTAATGTAAGTACACAGTGACTGCACCAGCAGAATAGTGAGTGCAGCTCTGGAGTATAATGCAGGATGTAACTCAGGATCAGTAATGTATGTACACAATGACTACACCAGCAGAATAGTGAGTGCAGCTCTGGAGTATAATACAGGATGTAACTCAGGATCAGTAATGTATGTACACAGTGACTGCACCAGCAGAATAGTGAGTGCAGCTCTGGAGTATAATACAGGAGGTAACTCAGGATCAGTAATGTATGTACACAATGACTACACCAGCAGAATAGTGAGTGCAGCTCTGGAGTATAATACAGGATGTAACTCAGGATCAGTAATGTAATGTATGTACACAGTGACTGCACCAGCAGAATAGTGAGTGCAGCTCTGGAGTATAATACAGGATGTAACTCAGGATCAGCAATGTAATGTATGTACGCAGTGACTGCACCAGCAGAATAGTGAGTGCAGCTCTGGAGTATAATACAGGATGTAACTCAGGATCAGTAATGTAATGTATGCACACAGTGACTGCACCAGCAGAATAGTGAGTGCAGCTCTGGAGTATAATACAGGAGGTAAGTCAGGATCAGTAATGTAATGTATGTACACAGTGACTGCACCAGCAGAATAGTGAGTGCAGCTCTGGAGTATAATACAGGATGTAACTCAGGATCAGTAACGTAATGTATGTACACAGTGACTGCACCAGCAGAATAGTGAGTGCAGCTCTGCAGTATAATACAGGAGGTAACTCAGGATCAGTAATGTAATGTATGTACACAGTGACTGCACCAGCAGAATAGTGAGTGCAGCTCTGGAATATAATACAGGATGTAACTCAGGATCAGTAATGTAATGTATGTGCACAGTGACTGCACCAGCAGAATAGTGAGTGCAGCTCTGGAGTATAATACAGGAGGTAACTCAGGATCAGTAATGTATGTGCACAGTGACTGCACCAGCAGAATAGTGAGTGCAGCTCTGCAGTATAATACAGGAGGTAACTCAGGATCAGTAATGTAATGTATGTACACAGTGACTGCACCAGCAGAATAGTGAGTGCAGCTCTGGAGTATAATACAGGATGTAACTCAGGATCAGTAATGTAATGTATGTACACAGTGACTGCACCAGCAGAATAGTGAGTGCAGCTCTGGAGTATAATACAGGAGGTAACTCAGGATCAGTAATGTATGTACACAGTGACTGCACCAGCAGAATAGTGAGTGCAGCTCTGGGGTATAATACAGGATGTAACTCAGGATCAGTAATGTAATGTATGTACACAGTGACTGCACCAGCAGAATTGTGAGTGCAGCTCTGGAGTATAATACAGGATGTAACTCAGGATCAGTAATGTAATGTATGTACACAGTGACTGCACCAGCAGAATAGTGAGTGCAGCTCTGGAGTATAATACAGGATGTAACTCAGGATCAGTAATGTAATGGATGTACACAGTGACTGCACCAGCAGAATAGTGAGTGCAGCTCTGGAGTATAATACAGGATGTAACTCAGGATCAGTAATGTATTGGATGTACACAGTGACTGCACCAGCAGAATAGTGAGTGCAGCTCTGGAGAATAATACAGGAGGTAACTAAGGATCAGTAATGTAATGTATGTACACAGTGACTGCACCAGCAGAATAGTGAGTGCAGCTCTGGGGTATAATACAGGATGTAACTCCGGATCAGTAATGTAATGTATGTACACAGTGACTGCACCAGCAGAATAGTGAGTGCTGCTCTGGAGTATAATACAGGATGCAACTCAGGATCTCTAATATAATGTATGTACACAGTGACTGCACCAGCAGAATAGTGAGTGCAGCTCTGGAGTATAATACAGGATGTAACTCAGGATCTCTAATGTAATGTATGTACACAGTGACTGCACCAGCAGAATAGTGAGTGCAGCTCTGGAGAATAATACAGGAGGTAACTCAGGATCAGTAATGTAATGTATGTACACAGTGACTGCACCAGCAGAATAGTGAGTGCAGCTCTGGAGAGTAATACAGGATATAACTCAGGATCAGTAATGTAATGTATGTACACCTTGACTGCACCAGCAGAATAGTGAGTGCAGCTCTGAAGAATAATACAGGATATAACTCAGGATCAGTAATGTATTGTATGTACACAGTGACTACACCAGCAGAATAGTGAGTGCAGCTCTGCAGTATAATACAGAATGTAACTCAGGATCCGTAATGTAATGTATGTACAATGACTGCACCTGCAGAATAGTGAGTGCAGCTGTGGAGTATAATACAGGATGTAACTCAGGATCAGTAATGTAATGGATGTACACAGTGACTGCACCAGCAGAATAGTGAGTGCAGCTCTGCAGTATAATACAGGAGGTAACTCAGGATCAGTAATGTAATGTATGTACACAGTGACTGCACCAGCAGAATAGTGAGTGCAGCTCTGGAGTATAATACAGGAGGTAACTCAGGATCAGTAATGTAATGTATGTACACAGTGACTGCACCAGCAGAATAGTGAGTGCAGCTCTGGAGTATAATACAGGAGGTAACTCAGGATCAGTAATGTATGTATGTACACAGTGACTGCACCAGCAGAATAGTGAGTGCAGCTCTGGGGTATAATACAGGAGGTAACTCAGGATCAGTAATGTAATGTATGTACACAGTGACTGCACCAGCAGAATAGTGAGTGCAGCTCTGGGGTATAATACAGGAGGTAACTCAGGATCAGTAATGTAATGTATGTACACAGTGACTGCACCAGCAGAATAGTGAGTGCAGCTCTGGAATATAATACAGGATGTAACTCAGGATCAGTAATGTATGTACACAGTGACTGCACCAGCAGAATAGTGAGTGCAGCTCTGCAGTATAATACAGGAGGTAACTCAGGATCAGTAATGTAATGTATGTACACAGTGACTGCACCAGCAGAATAGTGAGTGCAGCTCTGGAGTATAATACAGGATGTAACTCAGGATCAGTAATGTAATGTATGTACACAGTGACTGCACCAGCAGAATAGTGAGTGCAGCTCTGGAGTATAATACAGGAGGTAACTCAGGATCAGTAATGTATGTACACAGTGACTGCACCAGCAGAATAGTGAGTGCAGCTCTGGGGTATAATACAGGATGTAACTCAGGATCAGTAATGTAATGTATGTACACAGTGACTGCACCAGCAGAATAGTGAGTGCAGCTCTGGAGTATAATACAGGATGTAACTCAGGATCAGTAATGTAATGGATGTACACAAGTGACTGCACCAGCAGAATAGTGAGTGCAGCTCTGGAGTATAATACAGGATGTAACTCAGGATCAGTAATGTAATGTATGTACACAGTGACTGCACCAGCAGAATAGTGAGTGCAGCTCTGGAGAATAATACAGGAGGTAACTCAGGATCAGTAATGTAATGTATGTACACAGTGACTGCACCAGCAGAATAGTGAGTGCAGCTCTGGGGTATAATACAGGATGTAACTCCGGATCAGTAATGTAATGTATGTACACAGTGACTGCACCAGCAGAATAGTGAGTGCTGCTCTGGAGTATAATACAGGATGTAACTCAGGATCTCTAATGTAATGTATGTACACAATGACTGCACCAGCAGAATAGTGAGTGCAGCTCTGGAGTATAATACAGGATGTAACTCAGGATCTCTAATGTAATGTATGTACACAGTGACTGCACCAGCAGAATAGTGAGTGCAGCTCTGGAGAATAATACAGGAGGTAACTCAGGATCAGTAATGTAATGTATGTACACAGTGACTGCACCAGCAGAATAGTGAGTGCAGCTCTGGAGAGTAATACAGGATATAACTCAGGATCAGTAATGTAATGTATGTACACCTTGACTGCACCAGCAGAATAGTGAGTGCAGCTCTGAAGAATAATACAGGATATAACTCAGGATCAGTAATGTATTGTATGTACACAGTGACTACACCAGCAGAATAGTGAGTGCAGCTCTGCAGTATAATACAGAATGTAACTCAGGATCAGTAATGTAATGTATGTACAATGACTGCACCTGCAGAATAGTGAGTGCAGGCTGTGGAGTATAATACAGGATGTAACTCAGGATCAGTAATGTAATGTATGTACACAGTGACTGCACCAGCAGGAATAGTGAGTGCAGCTCTGGAGTATAATACAGGAGGTAACTCAGGATCAGTAATGTAATGTATGTACACAGTGACTGCACCAGCAGAATAGTGAGTGCAGCTCTGGAGTATAATACAGGATGTAACTCAGGATCAGTAATGTAATGTATGTACACAGTGACTGCACCAGCAGAAATGTGAGTGCAGCTCTGGAGTATAATACAGGATGTAACTCAGGATTAGTAATGTAATGTATGTACACAGTGACTGCACCAGCAGAATAGTGAGTGCAGCTCTGGAGTATAATACAGGATGTAACTCAGGATTAGTACAGGATCAGTAGATTTTCTGTTCATGACTGAAATCTTGGTCTAAGGAGGAAACCATTCACCTTTTCACCCCAAGATCTCTTGGTTTCTCGGAGGAGGGAACGAGCACTCTACCTTCTGTGTACTGCGCAGCAGCATATGTAGGTGCCATGTACAGGTTTTGTTTCTGTAGATCTGATGGTGACACTTACAGTCCTGCGCAGAGTTATTGAACGTCTTTGCTGTTTTATGTCTCGAGTTTTCCCCATCACCTTCTTCATTTTTTATTCTTATGTGGTCTGAGATTTTCCCTCCTTCTTGGCATGGGGTGAGCGGCGGTGGGTGGTGGGGTTCTGGCAGGTACCGGCGGTGTCCTCAGTACAGGACCCCCGGGGTCCCTTTTCCATTGTCTCGTCCATTGCTGGCAGAGGAAAACATCTCAGATGTGAAACTACAGAATATCTGGAGGAAAAAATACAATTAACAGCACAAGATATTGTATTGTTATTGGGGGGATATTGTATTGTTATTGGGGGGATATTGTAGTGTTATTGGGGGGATATTGTATTGTTATTGGGGGGATATTGTAGTGTTATTGGGGGGATATTATAGTGTTATTGGGGGGATAGTGTAGTGTTATTGGGGATATTATAGTGTTATTGGGGGGATATTATAGTGTTATTGGGGGGATATTATAGTGTTATTGGGGGATATTGTAGTGTTATTGGGGGATATTATAGTGTTATTGGGGGATATTGTAGTGTTATTGGGGGATATTGTAGTGTTATTGGGGGATATTGTAGTGTTATTGGGGGGATATTGTAGTGTTATTGGGGGATATTGTAGTGTTATTGGGGGATATTGTAGTGTTATTGGGGGATATTGTAGTGTTATTGGGGGGATATTATAGTGTTATTGGGGGATATTATAGTGTTATTGGGGGATATTAGTAGTGTTATTGGGGGATATTGTAGTGTTATTGGGGTGATATTGTAGTGTTATTGGGGGGATATTATAGGTTATTGGGGGGATATTGTAGTGTTATTGGGGGGAATTGTAGTGTTATTGGGGGGATATTATAGTGTTATTGGGGGATATTGTAGTGTTTATTGGGGGATATTGTAGTGTTATTGGGGGATATTATAGTGTTATTGGGGGGATATTATAGTGTTATTGGGGGGATATTGTAGTGTTATTGGGGATATTGTAGTGTTATTGGGGGGATATGGTAGTGTTATTGGGGGATATTGTAGTGTTATTGGGGGATATTGTAGTGTTATTGGGGGATATTGTAGTGTTATTGGGGGGATATTATAGTGTATTGGGGGATATATAGTGTTATTGGGGGGATATTGTAGTGTTATTGGGGGATATTGTAGTGTTATGGGGTTGTAGTGTTATTGGGGGATATTGTAGTGTTATTGGGGGGATATTGTAGTGTTATTGGGGGATATTGTAGTGTTATTGGGGGGATATTGTAGTTTTATAGTGGGGATATTGTAGTGTTTATTGGGGGGATATTGTAGTGTTATTGGGGGATATTTTAGTGTTATTGGGGGGATATTGTTAGTGTTATTGGGGGATATTATAGTGTTATTGGGGGATATTGGTAGTTGTTATTGGGGGATATTGTAGTGTTATTGGGGGGATATTAGTAGTGTTATTGGGGGATATTGTAGTGTTATTGGGGAAATTATTTGTATGGGGTGTTTTAGTGTTAGGTGGG